>NC_135858.1:3052604-3718854 GCF_031162955.1 Sander vitreus
GGTTTCATTTTGACATAAAACTCTCATTTGTTCTCATATGATCTCATGATGACAGAGTTGTGACATGAACAAGGAACAAACACAACGCAATGAGAATGAATAGTACCGTGTGACCAAATGTAAGGGAAAATGAGGACATGCTATGATTTCTACAAGCTAAAATACCAGCATTATGGAGTCATGACGCATGAGATTCAGATCCAACACATATGGCTGTAAGTAAAGCTGCTGCTGCGCTCAACAGCGAGCCAAAGAGATTAACAGAAGAGAGCCGAGGATGTCACTAATACCAGCTACGGGATGGAAGAGCGAACTTACTGTTTATATGACTTAAAACTACAAAATCCATGGCAGCAGGGGGAACACAAACAAAACAAAAACAGTCAGCAGTTTGGGAATAATCTTTTTACAAGCATTCTCTCGATAAACCCTTTTAAACACACACATGAGTAATGCAAAAACAGAAGACTGAATTAGATATTCTGACATCAGTGAGCCCGAAAAATACATTTGCCTTTTCAAAAATACCCTGTTTGAACAGTTTTTTGGATTTTTTTTAAATCAAGCCCTTAAAAGATATTTCTGAATAATTTAGAGGAAGAGGTTTGATATGTGTTTCCAAGGAAACTGGGATACACGCAGATCCAACACAAGTGAAACAAAAACCCTGATTCAAAGAAGATAATAGGTGTAAATATATTCCATTCACAGAATGCTTGATGATAGCAGTTCTCTACAGTGTGATTTACTTGCCTTCATTCGACAACTTTTTTTCTGATAAAAGCACTTCAAGATAAACCAACGACAAGTTTTATGTAGATGAGCATTAACACTTTCAAAATTCCTTGTACATAGCCTTTCCTTGTTTATACCGCCTGCTGCATCTTCCTGCTTCATACATGACTCCTTGAAGTAGCCTTTAATGTGTGTTTAATAAAAACATTTAAGTGTCTGTTAGGTCCAAATTCAGTAAAACATCAAACAGCAATTCAGTGGAAACAACTAATCTTTTATCATTAACTTAATATAAATGCACAAGTGTTTCATGTTTAGTAGGGCTGTCAATCGATTAAAAAATGTAATCAAATGAATTATGTACTCTCTGATTAATTAATCTAAATTAATCGCATACATCATTTTTGCCCGGTGCCTTAACGGTGCCTGAAACGAAGGGTACTAAATAACAGTTGGCGACATTAAAAGAATGGCTTGTTTATTGCTAGGCCATATGGTCAAAATTAAATGATTTAATAATAATGTAATAACTATAACAATAACTTATGTCACTAGTAAATTGCTGTTGAATGACAAAAACAACCACCAGATGGGAAAAGGGCATTTAACAATAACTTTAAATGCACCACGAGGCTGTAGGTTACTAGTTTCATTTAACGCACCGTCTGTGTTTTTCTCACAACCGCAGCTGCAGATTGTTACATCCCGGTGGAATCCTCTACAGTGAAATACAGTCACACTTTACACCGTTTAACGTTAGCTGTCAGCATTTTAGCCGTGTTTAATCCAGCTACTAGCTAGCGGTAGGATAACGTTAGCTGCTGTCGAGTGTAGTGTTAACTAGCGTCACGGGCAGCAATGTTTCTGTTGCCCGTAACATCCGTTTTCAGAGCATCCGAGAGAAACGCAGACATATCAGTAGCACCGAAATGAGGAGTCGAAATCTGCGTTGCTATTCGGTCCAGTAGATACCGGTTGTTAAGGCACCGGTGCCGTATTAGCACCGGATTTCAGTACCCAACCCTATTCAGGAAGAGATTTCAATGATCAATGATCCAGGCAGCACATTCTCGTCTCCCTCCTTCATTTTACAGTCGAATGGTGGCTAGAACGGCTCCGGGGCAAAGTTCAATATGGAATGGATTAATCTGCGTTATTTTTTTTAACGCATTATTTTGACAGCCCTACTTTTTAGAGCCATTTTAATAACATGGGCTATCTGCCCTGAAGTCTTGAAAGTACACTACCGGTCAAAAGTTTGGGGTCAATTAGAAATTTCCATTCCACTCCATTACAGACACAATACCAACTGAGATCAATAGCATTGTTTTTTTTAACCAGGGCAGCAGTTTTCAGATTACATTATGTGCTTACATAATTGCAAAAGGGTTCTCCAATGTTTTCTCAGTTAGCCTAAAATTATATCAGATTAGTAAACAGAATGTGCCTTTGGAACATTGGATGAATGGTTGCTGATAATGGGCAATGTAGATATTGCATTAAAGATCATCCACCCACTCAGAACAGCTGGTATTCTGTCTGTAATGGAGTGGAATGGAAATTTCTAAGTGACCCCAAACCTTTGACCAGTAGTGTATGTTTCTAATCAAACGTGATTATCATATTAGCAGAACCATTAAGCAGGAATGCAAATGAGTAAACAAATTATTCCACTTTAGTTCAGTGAACTCACTTTTTGAAGGCAGCAAGGGAACTTGAATGTTTAAGTTGAACCTGTTAACATTGTTGTACAGTGTACAAGCAATATTAAAGGGTCAGTTCACCGAAAAATGTGAAACGTATCTCTCCATCTATCCAGATAGTTTTAGTTTTACTTACTTACTTAGCCAGATTTGGGGATATCTTTCTCTGAGAACTATAGCAGTCATGTAACCTCCTGCATAGTACGTCAGTAAGTCAGCACTCACCTTCCAGTGGGATGTCAATGGCTGTAGTCGTATGAAAGACACAAATATAGGTGATCAAGCCCAGCACGGCGGCCAATTCTGGGCTCCTCTGCATCCTCATGGTTTCTCCTTGAATCTTGTATGTCCTCAAGAAACGAGTGCTCTCTCCTACTCAGTCCTTAGTTCATTTCTCTGGCGCGCTGAAGATGCAGTACCTGTGAGAGTAGCACAGACGGAGGCCCCATGAATCCACCCACGCGCTGGCAGACGGAAAAGCAAACCCCAAACACAACAAATCCCCCGTGACTGGCAGCCTGACTGCTCTCTGCTCAGCCAGGCATAACTAGGCACACCGCACATTTTCATTTGCATCAACAGGAACACTGTTTTGCGCTAGTTCAAATTTTGCTATGACAAAGAAATATTCACATTAAAGCCTCCTATCACCCCTTTCCCCTGGGATTCAGCTTGTTTTGTAGTTTGATGTCTGTGGAAGTGTGTAGCAGAAAAAGTATATTCAATGCTACAATGGAAATAAATAAACAAATGAAGGAGACAGTGTATTTATAAATGCATGACTGATGTTCAGCATTACTGGAAGAAAAGGCATTTATTCCAAAACCAAGTCAAGATTGAAATCAACATTACCATCAAAGTTAATTTGGCCGATTTAATCACGGTGCTGTTTTCATCTCTGCCTGCATGTTTCTGATAACAATGACTCAAAGAGATTAACATTGCAGTTACACATTTATCTATTATTGCAGCAAACATTGCTGCCCGAGGGGTGTGTGAGGCATAAATAGCATACATAGTTAACAGTCAGAGAGAGTACTGTCTGCACTTACACACTGACAGGCTGCAGAGTACAGAGGGGATCATTTTCCAGCTAACAGACCAGAGTCTGGACCATAATGAGTACATGATCAGTCCAGAGTGCAGAACTGGAAGAGGAAGGAGGACGGAAAAGAGCGATGTATGGGAATTTTACTGCCTATATTGTGGCAGTGCTCTGTACACCCTCTGGGGTGTCAGTTCATTAGTCTCCCTCGTGTTGGCTGGGACCCAGCACGGTGGGGTATGCTGGAGTAATTAGCGGAACAGCTAACAAACACCATAATGACAAAAAGAGAAATAATAATGAATGTGAAATCATAAAGACGTTCTACAGGCAGGTTTGCTGGCATTCATGTAAAACAGTACTGGTTTAACATACAAGGAGCACCTCAATGACACTAGAACAATTGAGTCGATTTCATTCGAATGAACGTGCACTCTGAACTTTTCAACCATGCCTCATGGTAATGGTATTAACTTTGTCTGTGACTCAATACTGGCTTTCTGAACCATTGTGACCCCTGCCCCACCCACCTACAGCATCACCAACAAGGCCCGAGACTCTGAGTGCCATGCATTATATACACACACCCCACTCAATCACAATTCAGGCTTATTGACTTTTTTCCAACTATAGGTTGGTGTCTCAGATTTATAAGTCATGCAGAAAAAGGCCTTAGGCTTTCCTTTGTTTCAGTCTTTCCCAGACATGGTGATTTATGTTGCTAAACACAGATTCAAATCAAAAGGTAAGGGCTTTGTGCTAATTGGCTTGTGTTTTGTTGGTAAGATCGGCCTGGTTAAGAGAAGAGGGGGGGGTTACAATCCCCACAAGACAATGTTTTCTCATTGTCCTATTGTGCTGGCAAAAATCCTTTCCCAACCTAATACCACCTTAGATGGATTACATTGTTCAAACTGTGCTTGATCATTTGCTATCTGATTTAATTTGTTCTCCCCTTGTTAAACATTTATTGAAAACCACCACGGCCATCTGGTTGAGGGAGTTCCACTTTTGGGGCTTAACTGCTGCGGGTCATGATGTCTACATTCATAGGGTATGGGGACTATTGGACCTATATGATGCACACGAGAGGGCCCCCTCAAGCTTGCATGATTTACAGACGGCAGGCTGTAATCCCCGCCTATTTCAGCAGCGATCACACCCGCCTGAGATTGATGAAGCTGGCAGGAGGTTAAAAGCTGCTCACTGTGGGAAGGCTATTATGAACCCTAACCTTCCTTAGGCGAGGCTCAGAGGGGACAGAAGCTCTGCGATGGAGGAGGCATGGAGAGGGAATCGAAGACATTTGGGCCAAATAAAATCTGCCTTCGTATTTTAAAGCTCTCTCTGAGTGACGGATGTAGAGCACTCTCTGACAAACTTTCCCCTTGTCAACAACACCAACTCTCATTCGAATGTAGAGCAGGGTGGTACAAAGGCATTGTAACCTAATTTTTGCCATCATCATTAATGCCTTTGCCACAGTAAAGAGCTACCCAGCCAGTTTTCAAATATCCAAATTTCCCAAATCTTGTCATGAGCAAATGATGAGATAAAAGCTTCACTTTACAGAGGAATTTTGATATATATATTTTTTTTAGCATGGACCCTATTTTCCCATGTTTTTTGTGTCTAAGCGACTTATGGGAAAAACATTTTTTGAAAGTGGTCTAGTATTGAGCGAGAGCCCTGCAGCCGGCAGCTGCGAAACAGACTGCAATGTAATCCGATGACACAATTAGGAACCATCAATGTACCTCCAGTAGGCCTACCTTTAGCACTATAGCCACAACTTTAACCTGCCTGTATCCAAAGGTATATGATCTACCTAAGGTCTATGAAAGCTGTGCGATGTGTAGCAACATTTTGTTGGCACAATTCGAGAATGCGCAATTCTACGCTTTCTGTACTCCAACACAACAAACTCTCTCTCCAACTTTCTCACAACACTATTACTGAAATTCCCCTTTAATGCTGGACATGCAAAAATGTATCTTCATAATTTTTTTCGTAGCATCATTATTGATATACATCATGATAAAAATGAAATTATGATTTTATGTTCATCCTTAAGTTTCTCTCTATGTTGTCAGTCTAAACACATTAATCCCAGTGTGTATCATGGGTCAGTTTTGTAGCAGTTAAAAGCATTTTCGACAGCACCATGCCATTTGCCATTAAAATAGTAAACCATGGGCGCTCGGATAGCTCAGTTGGTAGAGCAAGCGCCCATTTACAGAGGTTCACTCCTTTACGCAGCGGGCCCGGGTTCAACTCAAACCTGCGGCCCTTTGCTGCATGTCATTCCCCCCCGTCTCCCCTTTCATGTCTTCAGCTCTCCTGTCAAATAAAGGCCGAAAATGCCCCAAAAAATTATCTTAAAAAAAAAAAAGTATGCACATGCCATCAAACGTATGATATGTATTCTGTTAATGAAGTGAAAGCACATAGTAATGTTCCAGTTTATTTGATTCTGTTTCATGTTGGACCTTTGCTGCCGAGCCCCATTAGGAACTGCCTCATCCACTGAGTTTGTAAATTGGGCTTTAAGTAGTCAAAGAATCCCCAATCCACTGATGTCTTCTTGCTTTGTTTTTAACAGTTCTTTCCATTTAAGAGCTATTGGAGTACAGAAGGAGATTCCTCAGAGGAAGCGTTCATTTCTCTCATATCCAACTTTTGATACCAAAACAACCGCATGTTGTGCGTTTAGCGGACTAAACCAACAACGCTCTAGTTATTTGGGGAACTGGGCTTTCAGTTCCTAAAGAAATGCCATACAGTTGGTTAGAAATACAGTTTGTAGCTCTGTCTCTTGAGTGATATGAGCGTTATGTTGTTAATAATGTGATATTTAACATTTTTCTTATTAAGAAAATGTTTGATGGCGACTAGGCATGGGCCGGAATGAGATTCTGATGGTATGATAACCTTCAGCAAAAATATCACGGGTTTACAGTATTGCGGGAATTGCACAGCTTTAAAGTGTATTATTTTTGAAATGTCTGGGTAAAAAACAACTTTTTTTTCCCATTGAACACAATGTGTTTTATTTTTGAACACACTGCACACTGGCAGGGAGAGGGATTTCTAAACTCAAAACGACTCATAAGGACCTCATGCCGCAGGTTTTGAAACCGTGACTTTTTCAAACCGCGGTATACCTTGAAACCAGTAACCGCCGGCCCATGCCAATGGCGAGCAGCATTTATACTGTTAATATCATCCAGCCCTACTTTTCTTCAATTCTCTTGTTAGAGTCTTTTGTCTTCCCTCAATCTTCTTTGATTGCAGCTTCCACTTTGGCACTCTTCTACAGTACAACTGGCAAGCTCTGTCTGTTTCTGTAATCCCATGGTTAGCCATCTGGTGTAGCATTACACCTTAACTTTGACCCATAAACGCATTGAAAAAAATTATATAATATGTATTACAATATATATAAATGATTACACACACACACACACACACACACACACACACACACACATACACACACTGTAAGGATCACATGAGTAAGATTTCAAGGAAAAAAGTACAACAAGAAGTTGTTTCCTGGAGCATTCTCCGCACTTGTGGATGTGTTGTTTAGTAACGGGGTGGGGTACAAGTGCAACCATTCAAAGTTCACTACAGTAGGCGTTTGAGCTGGCACCATCTGCTTCTTTCACACACAAAGAAAACAGTCAGAGAAGTGTGGGCCTACTGTAGTTTAAAGTGTGAGCCTGTAATAGGATTAAGCAGATCCTCGTCTTGTCAGGCTGGATTAAAATATTCTCTTCGTTAAAGACCTGAGACGGGAAGACAGCAGCTCCACACTCCCCTCTCACAGTCCTGAGCCACACTGATTCCTATTTGATCGTTCAAGAACAATTAAAACAAAGGCCGAGCTTATTAACATTAAGCGCCAATTGACTCACTTCTGATGTGTGTAATGAGCGCGGTTGTTTCGGCCATGCTTTTGTTCGCTTTGTCCAATCAATTGCTCATTTAGCTTACAAATCTGACACCGTGTCTATTTCTAATTTTCATCTGTGTTCAGAGATGTAGTTTTCCCCACTTGCTCTTCAGAATTTGGAAATAGATTGTACTCTAACCTTTGGCAATGATTCGCACAATCGGTATTCTACTGGCTTGGCCATGCAATTCATATATTATTAAAATATGAGTAGCAGGAGAAAAAAAACAGAAACAAGACCCTAAATGAGATTAAGAAGTGGGAGCAATATTAGATAATATCTTTGTCTAATTGAGATTTGGCTCGATTTTACTGCACTTCAGAAAGCATGGCAGTTCAATTATCTCACCATTATTATTTCAGGGGTCTGTAGCTTAAGTGGAATGAGGGGGCTGGAGAGCTGGGCAGAGGGGTGACAGGAGGAATAGGGAGGAGGCTGATGGTGGAGGAATGAGGCTCAGTTGAAGAAAGATATAGACCAGCTGCAGTGATGAACTGTGGGGTTTGTGACCCCTGTGTTCGATATGAACTAATGAAGAACAACCCTACATGAACCCCTTCTCACCAGGGGAGGAGTGGGATACACCATGTCTAACCTGCAGTTGCATGCGTTTATGTATTTGGTTGTGTTGTGTGTATTTGCAGCGCGTTTGCTGAATGCTGCGCACGTGTTGTCAAATTAATGAAGACGTTTTCTTAATTTGCTCGTGTTTTGTCTATTTGCATGTGTTTTCTTAAGTTGCAGGGCGTTTGCCCCTGTCGGCCACCGTACAAAACAGATAGGAAACTGTACTGAATATGACCTACAGTAGTATCTCCATATAAAAGCTAACCATTATTTTTGCTATGGCTTATGACTTTTAATTGTAGTCTGCTGCATAATTTATATGCTGAATGAAAACACTTTAAATGGTCACCAGAGCACGTCACATGCCATGATAATAAATCTTACAGATTGTGTTTGTATGTTCTACTGTGGGCTAAAACTACATACCAGCTGCTGTAAGAGTCCTCACTTTGAACCTGTTAATATGTTTAATGCAAAATAAAAGGTTTCAGAACGTGCACTGCACCTGTGTGTGTCACGGCTTACAGTTTTTTTTCTCATTTTCCCTCTGATCTGCTCTCTTTGAAGTCCCACAGAGTGCCCCTTGCCCAGGACAATAATCACATTAGTGTGTGATCCTCGCTGAGTAGCCGGCAGAGAGATGAATTCACAAGTTGGACTGCAGGGACTGGAATATGATTTTGTGTGAACTAACGCAGCATGCTCTACTCCGCATTCATTCACTTTGTCTGACTGATGCTGGCAATTTCCCCAGACGAAACTGTGCCACAGCAAGACATGATCGATGGCTCTCATATCCTAAATCCTTACCTCCATCAGACCCTGAAGGCATTTATTTCTGCCAACAAGAAATTTCTGATGTCCTTACAACACAAAATCACAATTTTACAGAAATGCATTTGCTGCTTCATCCATTTTTTAATGCCTTCAGGTTTCTAATATACATACAGCCAAAATCATAATTTCAGCTTGTGAAATGAGAACATCTCTGCTGACTGTAATTCAGCACAAGTTCCTGTTCCGTGCTAGTGCCGAGCATCTGGACAGTGTTACTCTGGGTAAGCTGTTTGACACAGCTGTCGGATATGTGGCCCAGTTCCTGTGCCTCTCCATCACTTAGTAAGGTCGAGCTGAGGCTGTGTTGAGACAAAGCCAATGGAATGAGTCCAAGACCAGACACTCAAGATTGAAGACTTTAAAATATGACAAGGCAGAATCTCACAATTCATATTGGATGCTCATGGTCCACAGACACAGCAACAATAAACCCATCGTAATAACTGAATCACTCAATCTACTATTGAGTCTTAAAATTGTGATATTTCTTTTAGTCGCAGCAATTTCAAGGCTGTTTAATAAATATGTAGTCATTTCTAGAGCTGCAAAGATGAATTGTTTAATCAATTAGTTGTTAACTATTAAATCATTTGCCAACTATTTTAATAATTGGTTTCAGTCACTTTTTATGAAAGAAAGTTAAGATCCTCTGAATTCAGCTTCTTAAATGAGAATATCTTCTAGTTTCTTCACACCTCTATGACAGTTAACCGAATATCTTTGAGTTGAGGACAAAACAAGACATTTGAGGACATTAAATTGGGCTTTGGAAAACACTGATCAATATGTTTCACCATTGTATAGAGCAACTAACATAATCGATAATGAAAATCATCAGTTGCAGCCCTAGTCATTTCTAGAGTCAAGTGTCGATGACCAACATGACATCATGACTTTGCGTAAACATACACGGCCACTTTCTTAAGCCAAGTGGCGTGTTATCTGTACATATTTTTGGGGCATTTCGGGCCTTTATTTTCACAGGACAGATGAAGACATGAAAGGAGAGAGAGAGAGACGAGGAATGACATGCAGCGAAGGGCCACGACTCAGAGTCGAACCAGCGGCCGCTGCATCGGGGAGTAAACCTCTATATACGTGCGTCTGCTCTACCAACTGAGCTAACCCGGCCATCTGTACACATTTTGAGCTATCCACGTGTACGTCTACGCTGTATACATCGGCTGTATACATCACTTGGCGTGTTATCGCGAGAAAGCAACAGTTGAGTTTGGGAAACGTGACCTACTGGACACGATCCCCGGTCTACTGGGTGAAAGTCCTGTGTTTTCACACCAACCAACCAACCAACCATCCTCCCTACGCGGATTTTGCCCTTTCATACTACTCGCTACGGTGTAAATTCACACGCAATTGCAAGGTAATGTAAGTCAATGGAGGCCAAAACAGCGTTGATAAACGCTAAAAAAGCGAGTATGCGTCTTGATAACACGCCAATAATGGCATACGAATTGGCGTGTCATACATACGCCACTTCATGAGATCAGTCTGCGATGACTTAAAATCATTTTTTATCAAAGTTGGATCAAATACCACCAGATGAGAAACATATACACTCAGTTTCCAGTTTATTAGGTACACCTAGCCAAAACAAATGCACTATAATCCAACAGTCCTGCTATAAATCCTACCTTCATGAAGGTTATAATGTTCATGTTTGGTTCAAACTGATCATTTTGGAGGCTGCAGTTTGCGGTGTAGTTTAGAAACACAATCATGAACTTATTCAAACATCAAAATGAATGAACATCTTTAATTTGAATGTGATGGTTTTTTTAACAAGAGGGAGGAGGCAGAATGTACTTAAGTGAATGTGGATCTGTACTTGTTCATTTTGACATTATCCTGACATACTGTACTATATTGTTTGTTTCACCTAGCCCAGTTTTAACCCCGTGAAGTTTAAGGCTTCTTGGAATTTGTGACTATGAGGCCTGAACATATGACTTCAGAATCTTTTAGAATGTGATTAAACCTTGATTCATCCTGTGAAACAAAAACATGAGCTTTAATCTAGATCAATGAACTGGTGTAATTATGTATTTATTTAGTTTTAACGTGTTTTGCATACTGCTTACAAAAAATAGCAACATTCCAAATGGATGACTGCAAATACTACATGTGGTACTTTTTAACTTCACATATTCGTCACATATTTCCCATGAAGAACTTACGAATGTTCCACAATGCAAGTCCTCTACTCAGATGTGTGTCAGACGTCTTAGTAAATAAGACAAGAACGTCTCATGCGGTAAACATGTTCATTGATTTAAACTGTTGATTTTTCTGTGACAGTTACTTGGAGTGGAATTGTGGCAAAATGTTGAAAACTACTTTGTTGTCATAGAGCTGTTTTGGGTCTGGCTTGTTCAAAACTCTCTAAAAGTAACACTGGTTGGTGTCATGTGACAGAACCAAGGGGAACATTTTTGACATCTTCACTTATTATAAAAAAACGATTATTAATAATAAGAAAAACTGTAATGGCAAGTTGTTGTACTATATGCTTTGAAGCCATTATATTTACACAATATATTTACAAAAGCAAGAATAAAAACCTAATGTAGCTATGGCAATTTAACTCACTCCCAATGTGAATCATCAGCTAATGATTTTGTCTTTGCTTTTGTAGAAAGAAAATCTACTGACTGTCTCTCCCGGAGTGTCTCCTGCACATGGAAAGACCAAAACACGCTAAACCCCAATCTGCTGCAACAGCTTTACAGACGTCCCTAGATACTACGGCATACTTACAAGAGTCTACTTCATTCTCGGCTCTGGTCCCCATGAGGAGCAACTATTCCTTTCCAGGTAATCACATCCACAAGAAAAGGAAAACCGTGGGTTAGGTAAAACCAGATTTGAAAATTGGAGAGTGCTGAGCCCGTTCTGTGTTGTGTCATACAAGCTGGAGACTGCGAGGAAAAGAGGCACTGTAGTCACATATGTTGCCAAAGCCTCTAGCTTGGCAAAGACGCTCATTAAGCCACTGACAATCATTCCCACAAAGCCCGATCTAAAGGCTATTCACCGGCTGTGTACAAAGGAGAGTGGAGGAATGCAGGTTCCCTCTTGCCCCCCTTCAGTGTCATGAAAGATGTTTGCTGCACCTGAAGTCCCACTGAAAAGTGTTTATTTGCACTGATCAACAGAAGAAAAAAATATGAAGAGTACACAGCACGAGGTGGGAGAATAGATCACCTGCTGTGTGAAAATCTGTTAAATTTTGCTGCTGCTGCAATCTTCTTTTGTCAGCCAGTGACAATCTCCTTAATTGCTAATACTGCTGAAGATTGTCCCTCAGCATTTGCCCGGTATTGTTAGAGCATTGAAGAACACTCAACGCTTCCTACTGAACAGATATTGGATTGAAAAATCAATGAATCTGTGTTTGATTTTTAGTATGCGTCTGGATTCAAGTGGATCTGATTGTTCCACGCTGGTGAACAGAGACTCGACTCCATGACTATATAGATGGACTTGAGGAGGCTGGGTGACAGGGGGAAGCTCAGTGCACAGAGAGTGCTGAGACTGTCGATAAGAGCCTTCCACCAGCCCAACAAAAAAAAAAAACCCGCAGTCTCTCTCCCACGACACATGAGGGGGAAGGGAGGAAGCACCCCCAGTCTGGATGATGTATGGTGTGGACCGTAGTCTGAAAGTGGGGTTTTAACAGGGAGAAAGGCAGAAAATGAAAGAGGGGAGGAGGGTCATGCTTGAATTATGCTGATGTGGGTCGTAACCGCAGTAGAAAACCAACCAAAAGCATGGCTGCTTCCATGGAACAGCCACAAATAAGGTTATTATCACTCGGGCCTCACAAATGCTGACAGTTGGGAAATGGTGGAGGTGAGAATTTGTACCTTGATAGGACTTGACACATGTATATAGTCATTTAGCAGCTTGTTATCTGCAATTTCAATTTTAAATGTAAATGTATTTCAACCGACTAGGACTAATTACATTTAAAGTACATTGCCTGCCTTTTCTGTTATATTGTATAGAAATATAAATCATCTTGATTTAACTTAGAGATGTTGCTTTCTTTGCTCGCTATTTAAGTCAATGAATGGACTGATCTAGCTACCTAGCTTGAGGTTTACATTTAGCAAATCGGGTTAAAAAGGCAAACGGAGAACATGATGGAGGAAATGCTGATACTGGAGGCTGAGATTCGGAGCTGTCGGGAGTGGGGGGACACTGGTCTTTTCATGATGAGAGCAGTCAGCCAAAGTCAGTAACTGAGAACACTCACACATCTCAGCAGCGCCAGTGCAAGGCCCTTACAGCCCATAAGTACTCTTTGAGCTACAACAGGATGGAGCTGCCATTATGGCCACACAAACAGAGGGAAGCCTTATGAACTTTGCACAAATACTTAGTGCTCCGGGGCTGGACAGCTCTGGAAGCCGGGGGAGATGGGTAGGTACTGGGGCTGGCTGCCAGTTCCGAAAAGCTTAGTGTTCATGCACTCAGGCCAGACAAACCTGACATTGTCCTGGGCACTGCCCCGGGGAAAGCCTCTTCCCCTTTCTCTCGGCTCCCCTGGCTCATTCACATTTCCAGCCCAGTTGATTCACTGATTTGGACATGACTTACAGAGGCAAGAAGGCAAACATTTATTCACACTTTGAACCAATTGTTAAAATGCCATAAAGGAAGTCAGGGACAAAGTGTAAGCAGATTGTGCAACTCAATAAACTCATATATTCAACTGGCTTATTTTCTGCTGTCACCATGCTTCACTTACACCTGATGTGTGATTGATCACATTTGCCAGTCTAATATGGTTTTGAGCATACACTCTGACTTCACTTGGGCACGACTCATTCAGAAATTCAATTGAAAATGAGATAATCCTCTGAAAATATTTACAACATCTTTAATTTATGACACAACTCTTATCTCCCTCAAGCAGCAATCACTACATGTTATCTGACCACTACAAGGTGGAGGTCTGCAGTCGTAATGCGCCAATGGAATTAAAATAATGCTCTCTTGACCTGCTGCCCCTCTTGGGCAAGAAGAGGACAAAAAAGAGGAAAGCGCACACACACAACACCAGGCCCATTCAAAACTAAAGCCATGTTGCTCCCCCGCTGCCTGCTGTAAGAGCAGAGAAAGAAAAATGCAGGTGGCTACACCACACATGACCCTACTAAAACCTCATGTGTTGTATGTGATACCTCAAAATGTTGAAAATGTCTTTATTAGGAGTAACCCATTGAGATGCAGCATCTAGTTTTCGAGAGGGTCCTTAATAATAATAATACATAATTAAACAGTACAATCATAATTAGACACAACAAAACGAAAACAGACACAAAAAAAAAAACATAATCAAGTTTGAGGCAGAATAAGAATGAAACTGGATATTCATATTAGACGAGGTGATATTGTGGTATTGCAGAGGATTATGGACAGGTACAGTTGGTACTGTAATAGGAAAACAGGGCATTTTTATAGGAGTGGAGAGATAGACTGGATCGAATGTTTACAGGTTCATTATTCCAATCTGAGAGTGTGGTCTAGACCTACTCTCTCTGTAAAGTGTCTCGAGATAACTCTTGTTATGATTTGATACTATAAATACAATTGAATTGAATTGAGGGGGCTTTAAACCTAAAGGCTTTCTTAGCTGTAGCGAAAGTCACAGCAGGGACAGAAAACAAGAATTGTGTAGAGTGTCTCAAGTAGTAGGTAGAGGAAAAGGGTACCATAAGCTGTTTTAGATAACTAGGGTAATTGAAATGTATGCATTTATAAATAAACTGCAACCAATGCTGAGGTCTTCTTATTGAGGGCGATGGTAGAGCAAGTTTTTCATACATAATACAATGATGAGTTGTGAAAGGACATCCAAGAACAAATCTACAGATTCTGTTGTAAAGAGCATTGAGAGGAAGCAGATTAGTGCTGGGTGCAACCTGATATACATCAGCATAGTCCATAATTGGTAAGATAAGATTGTAAGTTTCTTTCTAACAGTAAGGGAGAAGCATGTTGTAGAGCGGTAGAGAACACTAATACCAAAGTTGATTCTTTTTAAAATATAATCAATATGAAAAAAAAAAACAATAATAATCTCGTCAGGAGACAAATGTTAAAGCATCAAAAGGGATTTAAAAAAAAAAGAAAAAAAAAAGAGTTAAGATAGAGCCACCAATATCCCTGAAAGACAACAAAATTGCTGAGGTAGAACGGAGACTGATTTACACTTATTCCCACCATTTGGCAAATATGCTTACTACACACAGTGTGACGCTTTTAATTGAACTTTGGGCACACGGCCCATTTCCCCAAAAAGTCGTCTGTTACTCAGTCTGTCAAAAACGGTCAATAAGCCTCTAACCTGGCACACGCAGATAGGAGCAGGCCAACCTGTCTTTGGCTGATACCATGTGCTTTATTCTGTGAGCGCTGAATCAATATGAAAAATATGTTCTGTGTATGGTTTTATAACTTGTCATGGTAACAGGTGCCCCTATATTCACACTGATCACTTAGGCATTGATGAAAAGTTGTCCTGGGTCGATGCTTTGTGGAGCCGTTTACTGCAGCATGCTACATGAGCGTCTTTATACATGTATTTGAGGTCACAGTTTGGGAATTCCATAACAAACAAGTTGTAACTCTATTTGAACTCAGCAAGAGCCCGTGCATTACTGCCAGTGATGTGACTGTTTATGACCTGTGACTGCAAATGGAAAACAGACTAAATTCCAGCAATGAAATTGCCCACATGTATGTGCAATTCTCCATTATCCGTGGCACTTTAACAGTCTCCTCAATTATTTCCAGATCCACATTGACAGCTGATTTATTCAGGAAGGCACACTACAGAGAGACTGATCAAACAACAGAAATCTAAAAAAATAAATAAATAAAAACCAATGGGGGGGCTGCACACATTATGTGGTTTATCTGAAATCTACAAAATGTTTAATATTGTAATAGTGGTATAGCTTAAGAAGTGTCTGCGAGCTAAGTGGATCCAGGTTTTTTTTTAAGACAAGTAAAACAGCACACTCATAGGAGAGCGTGAAGGCAGAGCTGACTGCAGCCCTGTGAGGACAGGGAGAGCACAGCAGAGAGACTGTACCAGACTGTTATCCAGCTCTCTCAGCCACACTGCCGGCCATCAGAGCACCACAGATGGTGCGCTCAGTGATCATGGCAGTGATCAGGGGATCTCTCCTCCTGATTAGCACACCTACTGAACACAATGTGCACAACAACGTCTGTTCCATCTCTGGCTGCACGTCACCTACAGTTAGCAAGCAAACACGACTTTTACAAACTAATTCAAATTAAGCAAACTCTCTGTCTCTTACAAGGCTGCACAAATCAACATGGAAAATATTCTTGATTTAATTAGAAATATTGATATGTGCAGAACATTTTCATGTATATGAAAGCATCTTATAATTCAACACAATTGAAGATCAAAAAGTCGTAATAAGTGCAGTAAAAAAATATTAATCTTCGAGACTGATAAACATTATTAAGAGTTTCAAGTTTATATAAACAAAGATGTGTAGACCCATTTTTTTCTTTTATTAAAACCTGGAAGTTAACATAAATTTGTCAACCTATAATAATAATAAAAAAATATAAAAACAGAAGGCAGCTATTAATAAAGACAAAATAGTAGACCATAAGCTGTACAAAAGCAGACTGGCTTCTTTTTTGTAATCTTCTCTCCTGTAGACAGGTTCAGATGAAGGGTCCAGTTAGAACTTTAATCATGTTTCCCCCAAGAATCAATAAGCTATTTCACCCAAGTGACTTTTAGCAATGGAAAAGGCCTCTACTCTATAGCTCTTTAGAGTGTGTACACAGCTGACAGAGAATACAGAGGCAAACATAAGCTTCAAAATGAACTCATTAAGATAAATGCATTGTCTGTTAGTAAGATGTGTAGGCATGGTAACCAGGCTTGGCTCTGCTTTGAGATACACCCTGGCCTGGACACACAGCCTTGTGCACAAACATAGACACAGATACCCGCACACATGCACAAACCTGCTTGCACAAATGCACACTCCAGTCTAAATCAAATTCCCTTCTCATAAAGGGTGGCTCAGGTGTAATACAATTCAACGGTCCTGCAGGCAGGAAGCTAAATGAGAAGATGATCTCCATCAATAGCAGCCCACCTGTCAGGGTTCATCAGGAAACACTCGAAGCACTAGCAACATGTTCTCCTCAATATTATTATGCCAACAAGTAGGATTAATTATTTCCGGAAAACAAGCTTTTTTCCGCCTATAGTCCTATGACAAGGAAAAGCAGGTCAGATAATTTAGTTGCACGCCCACTCATAATAAGCAGTAAGGATCTTATTGCCTTTTAAGGAGTGTCCTGCTGGCCACCTCTTCACACACACAAGTTGGGGTCAGCCCTTTAGGTGCAGTGAGGCAGAGCAGCCCGTCGCGCTACACACTTAATCCTGCAGTGGAAAATGTCGGTGGGATCCGTCTCACATGGACGCACAGCAAGAGATGAGGAGGCAGACATATATTTGAGACGAATTAAAGAGTGTGTGTGTGTGTGTGTGTGTGTGTGTGTGTGTGTGTGTGTGTGTGTGTGTGTGTGTGTGTGTGTGTGTATGTGTGTGTGTGCGTGCGTGTGTGTTTGTGTGGGTGTGTATGTGCGTGTGTGCGTGCGTGTGTGTTTGTGTGTGGAGGGTTGGGGGTTTTGAGGGCGAGGCCTCCTCTGTGTGTGTGTGTGTGTGTGTGTGTGTGTGTGTGTGTGTGTGTGTGTGTGTGTGTGTGTGTGTGGGTGTGTATGTGCGTGTGTGCGTGCGTGTGTGTTTGTGTGTGGAGGGTTGGGGGTTTTGAGGGCGAGGCCTCCTCTGTGTGTGTGTGTGTGTGTGTGTGTGTGGGTGTGTGTGTGTGTACACAGACATGCTCATCAATAGGCTGGCTGCACAACTTTTCATCCTCGTGGCCATTCACTGAGCACATAAAAAGAAGGTCTACTTCAGTGTGTGTGGCCTTACAATATTGTCTGGATGTTACTTTGCCTTAGTAACACCGGGACATCCTTGATTCTCCAATATTTGCTTTAAAATATGTCCATTTAGAAGAACCTGCCATGCAACACAGTACCACACATTTCATAGTTGTCTTTCATTTTGACGATGAGAAACATGTAGTCCTATTTTTCTCAGAGCCTCTCTTGATAGCCAATTAGCCCACGTCAGGTGTAGTAGCCCACAGGCACAATTCTATAAAGTACACCAGGAACTGTACTACCATACAATCCCTTCTGGCTTTACTTGATTGTGCTTATCAGAGTCTAGTTCTATTTGTATCTTTCATATGTTCCAGGAAAATCACATCATGGGCAACATGGGGCTCAGGGTAGTAGTGGCTTATAAAACGTAAAATCCCTATAAATTATTCAGTGTCTCATCAATGACAAGGACAGTTTAATAAATTACTGAGTACCTGAGACATCTACGGATGAGCATAAAGCAGCGACTAGTGACTTTGGAAAAAACAGGTACAGGTTTCTCGTTGTGTGTAATATTGAATGAAAAATGTCTGGTTTCCGCCATTACCTTACCTGTTTGCTATGAGCACCAGTGGTAAGGTGCAGTGATATCAATGTGGAACAAATCATACAACCGGAAATGTAACCACAGGACAATGTAGCAATGTATGCAGAAAAATCCACCCAAAGTCCAACCATTATGACAGATGCAGAGTGTCTCGCCATATCAAGAGCTTAAAGAGCTCAATGTTTTGAAGAGACAGTGCCACTTGAAAGGATGCTTGAACAAATGAAACAAATCCCTGCTTCAAACTGAAAAACGAGGCACACCCAGAAAGTTATCTTTTCACAACTTGAAAGGACACATAGGGCATTAGAAAAACTCAGTGAAAGGGGCTAACATCAAAAGCTACAGAATATAGCTTTGTGTTTTCTGTGTGTGGGTGGAGGTCTGCTGTTTGTTCCACTGAAAGTCACATAGAGGAGAACCACCTGCCTATGTTTATATTCCAAATACACACAGATAAAAAAATGATGGAAAATATGAACTATCATTGCTCAATATTCGAGAGCTCAGATCAATGTCTAAATATGATTAGAAACGTTTAGAATGTTTTTCCCTCAATATAAAAAAAAATAGCATGAGCATCTCATGAGCAACACCAGCTTTTCCAGACATATCTAGGCTGTGTGTCATAGCTCACCAACAGAGTCAACAGTAGACCAATCAGTACAATTTGTGTCCAAATTGTGTGTCATAAGTGGCAACTTTGGCTGTAGTTCTCATGTATCTATTTATCAAGCATTCATTTTGTTGAAGCCCGTTTTAAGAATTCAGAACATACAAAAAAATGTAAGCTACGGAGCCCTGGTAAAGCCAAGCAAAAATATGCATTTAATTTCCAATGTTGCATGCTGCAAAAAGGGTTAAGCTGTGGGAGGTTGAGAGGTAATAGCAGTAAAAAGCTCTGCATTTCAAAAAAGCAAAGAGGGAGTTAATTCAGGTCTCAAGAGGTATCAAGTGGTTTGAGCAAAAGGAGGCAAGCGTCCTCAGGTTCTAATTATGTTCAAGTACTGTAGCTTCTAAGCTGCGGTCTAGCATCTGCACTGAGTGGGATACAATCTAATTTGCTTAATCATAAAATCGAACCTACAACAGGACAGGGTGAGGGAAGGAAATGGAGATGAAATCATTAGTGTCCGCATGCTATCTGTATCTATAGCCTTGGAAAAGAAAACGTGTATTGTAATCATGAATGCTACTTCAAACAGTGGTGCAATATAGGTTTTGTGGTTTGAACCACATCCCAGGAACAGGTTGACCGATGGTGAGCGGGGCACACAGCTGACCCCCCCCCCCCATGTGGTAGCTGAATAATCAGGTTAACTGATGATTGAACACAATGCATTGTGAGCCCCGCGACAGGCCATCCAAAGACATCCACAACACAAAAGTGACCAGAAGTGCTAGCAACCTCAATCTAATTGTGTCTTTTGACGCACATATCAACAGATTAAAAGCAATGTCAATGATGTCATGGTGAAAATGCAGTGTACACTCACTATTATACAAGAAAAAACTGTGGAACAATAACAACAAAGGTGGGTCTTCAAAAAGGATGTACCATTGACTAAGCAGTAAGTAAGTGATTGCTGACATGGCACAATAGCAGTCCATTTGTTCATGGCAGAATACTTAAATACTTGACCAAACTGTTGTACAAGATTGCTTTGAACCATAAGCCTTTAGACATGGTGGGAAAATTTTGGCTTACAGTAGTTTAGAACTGACATTATACAAGACTGACATGGATTCATTTTGAATAATAAGGGTATGAAATATAAATAACTACAAAAAAATAGAGATCCATTGATCTAACTTTTCCTCTTCCAATACCAATTCCAATACCTCAACTCATGGTATGATCTGCTGATACTGAGTACTCATTCAATACCAGTGCTTTCTTCCCCCAAATTTCAAATCAGTACGTCAATCCAACCTTTTATCTGTTTGAAACAGCTGTATGCTTTGGATCATGAAATGACATATTGAAAATAGAATTAAGAGTATAGAGAAAAGTTTGACGTAATCTGTTGTCTAATTATTCAAACTGGTCAATACAACATTGACTGTGTTTTACAGGTTGACCAGAATTGAGCAGTTGACATAGTATCAATCCAAAAGGGACCTGGAGACTGGAGCCTGGCTCTACAGACTGCCTTTCAGCACCCATACAGATAAGGTATAATTACTTTCCCAAGCAATCACTAAACCCTGCTTGCCCCTAATTTATTTGCTTGCAGAAAGTTTCTCCAATAAAAGAACCTTGTGTTGCAATCACTTACATATGGGAGCACATGCTTACTGGAATTCAATATTATCCACTGGAATGGCCAACAGTTCCAATGACAGCGCCGGACCTTTCGGTCACTTCTTTTCCCTTTAACAAGTCCACAAAGTCTATGACTACACTGATGCGTGATCTGTTACAAAAACAAAACCACACAGTGCCTGGAACTTTTACAGATATTTTTAATGTCAGGGTCCATTTTCGGCTCCAAACTGAGATTTCAGTGACCAAAGTCCTTGTGAAGAAAAGAAACCTCAAATGCGTCATGTGTGACATAACATGTTTGCGTGCAACTTCCAGAAGGAAAATTGGAGCTTCAACTGCCCAGTTCCCCGGGAAACCAGAAGTTTTGTTGTCATATTTCTCTTGTTCTGTTATGTGTCTGGCTTTTTCATGCAGCCCCCAGCCCCCATTAGGGCGGACTATGCCATGTCGTGACATGGGAACCCTTATAAACGTGTTAAGAGCCGAAGGCATTAGCATTTTGGACGCTACTGAATAGAGGCATTTGTTCCTCTTCCTGTGCCTCCCTGAAAGACTCTATTAAAGGGAGGTTTAGGAATTGCTCTGTTTTGAAGTTGGGACAGCATGAGGAGAACATTCGACAGTAGAGTTTCTGAGGAAACATTTTAAGTTTATTCGTTTATAATTATTTGGACATACATAAATAAAAATATTTAACATTTTATTGTGTTTTAAACATCTTTACAGAGTTTCAAGAAACGTTTCAAAGATGTTCTTTTGCTACCAGTGCCTGTCAAAGTTTGAAACATGGAATACAGATACCAATATTGCATGTTAAATGTTGTTTGCCCCACTGCAATGTTGCTGTGTGACTGAAGGGGGTTTAGATCAAATAGAACAAGTCAATATGGAGCAGACAGTGCTTCATTTATGACCTATTCTAGCTGTGACAGAGGACAGAATCGACCACATACCCAAAAGAAACACGTGCCTTTAACAGACCCTAAATAGTTACGATTTACACTTCAATTGGCACTCTGTCTTTTTTCACGTACCTATACCATAGATGTAACATGGCATGAAGGCAAAAGTGCTTGATGGATTCCACCTTGTTCCTTTTTAGGAAGTTGGTGATAGACCAAGCAGAATTTCTCTCTGTTGTTGGCTCCATTAACGAAGGCTTTGATTGATCTCTGATTCCATCTCAAGCTGTGGCCGCAGCAGGATCTTTGGTGAGTCCGAGGCAGGCTCTTCACTGTCTGACATCCTATCTTTCATCTCAAAGCCTTTAACAGTTTGTGTGTTACATTTAGAATGACTACATCATCCATAATGCATATTCCTCAGTCCTGCCTAATGATGAACAATGGTTGGTACAGTGCATGTTAGCAACATTCGGGGCTTTGATTCTCTGTCACTGTCTGCAGTGCCTGAGCACTCAGCTGCTAATCCAGAATGAGGTTATTGAAAAAAAGAATTGCTCAAATTGCAAGTGAACTAAAAACAGTATATCCAACAAGCAATCGTAAACCCAAGGCCCAACCCACAAATTGGTTTTCGAGATGTTTTGGTAGGTTAGGATAGATGTTGGGATATTTTTCTATTTTACAATAAACACATTTAATACTGATATTTAAAGTAAAGTCTGGTCACTTCATAGCAGGTGGCTAAGGAACAATTTTTAAGTGTATTTAAGAGGAGGAACTACCTACGTTCCTGTACAACAACCTTCTACATTATTTCAATACCCTTATAACAATTCCAAGCATGTCCAGAAACACATTTAATCTGTATCTTGGCAACCGTTTTAAGGCTGCATTTGTAAAAAGCAACGCTATCAAAGGAAAAGCATGTGAGAGGACATTTAACGAGATTAAACTTCAATAAAACTACCTTGGACAAGTGATCGTAGCCTTCTGTCAGCATACACAGTTATGTGTGTTTGGTTTTGCCATAAGTGTAATCTCATTAGTCTTATGGAAATGGTATTTCCATAATACTAATGAGATTACACTTATTGGTCAGGAATCAGGGTAATAAGATTAGAAACTAAACTTAGAGCCAGATAAAGCAGCGGGCTGATATTATTGCCGGATATTGGCTTGACAAGATATCACAATAAATGAGTTGGCAGAGCAGCATATTACAGATGAGAACATGAAGAATCTGTTTATTCTTTAGCTGTAAAATACCCAGCTCTTCATCACTACTCTTTCATAATCAAATCTAAAGAAATACAAGCCGATATATTGTCCTTAGAATATTTTTTATATTCAGTTTTTATCTAGTTTTGGTCATGCTCCAACCAAAAAGCAGCAATGGGGATCCCAGCCTCTGCTCCATATGGGGGATTGCTCTCCTGCAATATGAGTATTGATTGTAATCGTCATCAATGACGCCCTACTTGCCAGTATCACATTGGATTCAGAAGTCAAATATAAATCATGCACTATGTCAGGGCGAAATCCTGATAAATCCAGCCAAACTAAGAAGAAAGCCAAGTACTACATTTGTGCATCCTGTTTGGTTAGCCCTATACGTTGCTTACACTGAATAAAATAAACATATGAGGCCATAACAAAACATACAGTTCCTGCCATTACACACATTAACCGGCCTGTTTAGTGGCAAGGACAATAGGGAACCACACTGATTTAATTGTACCTATGATGTACAGTAAATTGACCAAAAGCTCTCAAGGGGCACACAGAGTTAAATTACTGTGAAAGCTTATTGATTTCTAAAGTGTAAATTTGAAGGATGGGATGATCGTGCCTAAAACCAGGAAAGGGCAAAGCACAATGACTGCAGGCTCTTCAGTAAAGAGTTCATTTGGATGGCTGAAAATCTATACTGCCACCACAAAAACAACAGCAAGGGGGTTAGACTATGTCCGCATTTGCATGTAATTGGAAAAAAAAATGGCCATGTAAAGCTTTTCACCATGACTGAAGAAATAAACACACTTGATGAATGTGCCTTGTCATGACCCTGTATTGATTTTCAAATATTGCATTTAACCCTTTCTTGAGAAATAGAGGCAATGAATCTTCATGAAACATGCATGCATATATTTACTACCCAACCTTTTGATGCTGGAATATTATATGTTTAAAAGGTGCTCATATGGCTATTTGAAATCTTAAAAAGCAATTAGGAGTCCAGGAATAGCACATCCATAGCACATCCATTTTAACAGCCCAATCCCCCAGTTTAACACTGCCACCACTGTTTGTTTCTCCTCCCCGCTCCCCCCTTCTCATTATTGAAACGAGTAAACATTGCCATCTTTTCCAGCCTTTAAATGAAGATAAACGAGGACAAACTCCCCAATTAGCCTGCTTTCAGATTTGAGGGTGGTTGAAAGAGGACGTCACCACTAATGCACTCGTGGTTATTTGCTACAAAGGTTTCTACGTCCTGCACCCTGCTTTAAAGCAGGGACAGGAACTGTGAATTCACTCTCTCTTGAATTAATTCACGTGTTCACACCCTGAAGTCTCAGATGAGCCCTCTGAATGTGCAGAGGCAGCAGAACAGGGACAGCCATTAGTGTCCACAGCAGCATAGCTCTAATGATGATGGCTGTGGACTTGCTGTGCTCTGCATTCTGGGCACCAGAGCTCTCCGGCTCTGGTCAGACAGGGAAGGATTCTCCAAAGTGCTTTTCTGTAGATAGTAGGCTTGCTGCATTTACTGGGTCAAGACAGGAACCAAATGACTCAGAACAATATCCTTTTGATGCACTGAAGCAAATACGGCTTTGATCAAACCCGTTTTTTCCCCCTCTCTCTCTCTCTCTCTCTCTCTCTCTCTCTCTCTCTCTCTCTCTCTTTCATGTTTATGGTTTACACTGTATGTCATGATACTTAAATCCTTTGTTTAAAAAATGGAAGCAGTGCAAAGAAAAAAGCATCTACGTATTCAGAAAATCAAAGCAGCTGAGTGCAGTGGCCAAGCCCAGCCTTCTAACTGGGTACTGTTTACTGACAGTGACAGAGAAGAAAAGCTATGCCATCAGTTTAATGGCCCCACCTTGTGCTTTATAACACAGCAGCAGGAAACTGGAAATGTGCAGACTTATAAATCAGCCACTGTGTGTATGTGTGTGTGTGTGTGTGTGTGTGTGTGTGTGTGTGTGTGTGTGTGTGTGTGTGTGTGTGTGTGTGTGTGTGTAGGGGGAGGGACCATTTTGATACAATTTTTTTACCACGTATTGAGCAAAACAAATCCCCCTCTGGTTCCTATTGGAGCCAGTGTGGGGTCTTTTTAGGCTGAGCATTATAATGGAATCCCCCACCTAGGGCTTTACTTATGGTTGGCTTCATCAGTATTGGCCCCCATTTCACAATTTACAGAAAAGAGACAGACAGACGTGACCCCACTGGCAATACACACACTCCTAGCAAAAGTATGCTCCTCCAGCTATAAAATATGAATCACCTCGCAGACAGTCTCTATACAGTAGATGGATAGCCATCCCTCACACCATATGTTCAGTGTTTTTTCCCCATCTCTAAGCATGCAGTCACAAAATGATGTAGAAGGATCCAGAGCTAATAGATTATTTTATATTTTTCTTACAAATTGTTTAAGTCACAGCTGTTCTACCATCTGCGTTAGAAAACCATGAAGAGAATTTAGATTACAGCTCTAACACCAGCCAGTGTCAATGTGTATCAATGACCATTAAAACAGCTTGGCGTAAACTGCAACATGCAGGATAAGGTTAAGTCGAGGCAATAAAACAGCTTGGTTAGATTTAGGAAAAGATTGTGGTTTGAGGTAAAATAAGTAGGTTGACTTGTTTCACACAGGATACAAACGGTGGTCTCCTGGGTGAAAGTCCGGAGTCTGTTTGACCCATCCCTCCACCCTGACCTCCTCCATACACCAACTTTGGTGCTGTTTATCCCAGCGGACTTTGGCGTTCTTTATACTACGTAATCTCATAGCGCGGCAGTCGAAGCCTGGTGTGTCTTAAGCAAACGCTAACCCCCAATTTCCACTGGATGCGGAACGTCTGCGGAACGTCTGCGGAACGGCGGCGGAGTCATTAGGTTTCCATTAAAGTCAACGTGTGTATTTCCACTGACTGCAGAACGGCTGCGTTCCGACTGCGTCCCAGCTCCAGCGGTCCGCAGCCCTCCGGAGCAGATACGCAGAGCTTCTATTTTTGCCGGACGCCGGAGAGCTCCGCAGCAATTCAGCACACGGCAGATAGTGCGGGACAGGAAGTCGAGCACAGAAACAAAAGAAACATATTTCCCTGAACTACACCTTGAAAACACAGCACAGAGTTGTTTCCCCTCTACTCCTCTGGATAGAAACAAACTGTTGTTGGTTTTGTGGTTCTATTCTATGTGAATTTGCGAGATCTAGCGGGCCCTCGTGACTACAGCTGTCAACAAATCCGGACCTAGTTGGTATTGACGAACGGTGGAGCACGCAGCTGTTCCGCAGCGGAGCCGGTCCGCAGACGTTCTGCATTCAGTGGAAATCCGGAGTAAAGGGTGGGTTGTGTGTCAGTATTAGACGCTGAGGGCCATAGCTGCCGTATTTGACGAGTTGGGAGTGGGTTTTTTTTAAGATTATATTTTGGGCTTTTTCCACCTTTAATGGACAGGACAGGTGAGAAAGGGGAGAGAGGGGGGAAGACATGCAGGAAATAACTGTGAAATAAAAAAAATAAAAATTGAGTGACAACATCAATGTGAATGAGGTGTCTAAATAGTACAGATTTTTCTCAATTGTTGTTATAGTTGACACAGTGTGTAAAGAAAAAGTGCAAACAGCATCCCTGAAGTACTTTACATCTCCCCAATGCAGTAGGTCAAAATACCACTGCTGTGATTGCTGTAAAAAAATACTCCTCTCTTCACTGTGATGCTAACATGTCTTTGTCAACGTACACACTGAGCGTCAGTCTCTCTTTGTGAAGTTAAGACACACTCCCACACACACTGGAGAAGTCTCATTGTCTTTTACTCTATTTGAATAGTTCTTTACACTCTGGTCGTGCAGTGAATAGGAAGGAAGGATCTGGTTTACTTCGTTACTGAGATAGCTGAAAGCAACCCAAACAGAGGAGCAGCTTTGGTCTAAACAGGGTTGAAAAATGAGTGTTGTGTAATTGGGAAGAAAAGAGTGTCCACTGTTGCAAAATGTGCATGAAGGTTCTTTGAGAGCCAGCAAAGTATGTCCATGCTCACTGGAAGGAATGCAGTCTGTTCTTTTATGAACAGAGGAAGTGTCTGCCAGAGGGCTGCCCTTCATAGAAAGGCACAATGCGCAGGGTTAATAGCAGTGCTTCTGGCACACTTTCGACCCCAGCTAAAATCCCATCACACTGCAGGTGGTAGTGAAAAAGAGGGGCTCAAGTATTAACAGGCCCCTGTGTGTTAGTACTGACATTCGACACGGAACAACGGAAGAAGACCTGCCACTAACCTTCAAACTCTCCACACCTCCTCCACTAAGCCCCAGGAAGACGCGAAGCCATCTGTTACGTTAGTTTGGCTGCAAATGGGGAACCAGGGACTGCTCAGTGCTCAGGGATATGATCTAAATGTTTCAATAGCAGGTGAGTTACACGACACAGTAGAGCCAAGGGGCCTATACAGCACCAGTTCAACAAGAAGACAAGAATACACACCCTGCGGGAATCAGACTTGTGGACAGACTTTCATGAGGGCATGTTGGCCAGTGCTTCGCCCACTACACACTCTGAAAAGGGTAATCACAAATCCATGACACAGGGTGAAAACTGTGGCTCAGCTGGGGCGAGTGGTTGTTAGAAAGGGATTACTGAGGTGTAAAATGGTTTAAAAACAGTAGGTATGAATTTGTTATCTGTAGCGGAGGGAAGACGCACATGAATTCATCAGCTGTCAGAATACTGACAGACCTCAAGGCTAATGGTGTCAATTATATATGCTTTCTGAGGTGATCCCTGCAAACATCCTGTGTCAAACTGTCATCCCATGAGCACCATAGCCCCCTAAATTATCATGACCCCTGCAGAGCTGGCAGGCTCTTGTTTGACTATTTTTGTAAGGTGGATAAATCACTGGAGTGACATCAACATGACTCGAAAGGGAGTTTGAGTAATAGCTATATTTTTCAAGTGAAAACATACGCTAAACAGGTCTTATTCCCCTTTAGTGCCACTGGAGCTACAGGGGATATTGAGAACAATTTTAGCAAAGGACTACATATAAAAATGTGTGAGAATGTCAGTCTGCATTACAATTCAATCTACAACAGAGTGTCAAAAGAGCCCCATACTGTTAGCAACAACACTGTTGGGGTATTTCCTTTAGTTCTAGAAATGTGCGTAAAATGTTCATAGTAACACCATTCTGTATTTTCTCTCCTATGCGACAAAATATTTTGTCTTAACTACAATTAATTCATAAGAAAATCCATCACGCAAGACTGACTAAAAATGTAATCTGCAGTTTTGAGAGCCTTTGTGAGGCACAAGTGGTCTGTGGCTGGTGTGTGGCTATACTAGAGCACACTATGAAACAAAGTTAGACTACAATTTCAATGAATAATAACTCTGCTTCTGTTATCACACTTGTGGCAGTTGCGAGAGAATTAGAGGCAAAGCCACAGACAAAACTCTGTCACTCTCTCAAGAAAATAAATCACGGCGGCATGAAGTCAATTTAAATGCAAATGTCAATGTTTAAGACAACAAGCTGCCGAAACTAGCGTATCTCAAGGAGTTGCGGTGCTGAAGTTGAATCATACAACGGAGGACCACCCTGACGTCCCTACCGGGAAGATGGCACACAGCCTCTAGCTTGTGACACGCCACAGGAAACTGGAAGGGTCAGCGGAAAGCCACAGAGAAGTGAGAATCCATCCAGACAAAAACGCCTGTGTTACTTGTCACATGAAGACTGATGGGAGCATTTCCAGGCTGAAACTCAGGATATCAAAGTAGGATTTCTCTAGGATCAACTCTATTGATCTGTTTTTGTTTCTCAAAGCCATTGCTCCAAGGCTTTAAGCCATTTCAAATTGGCAAAGCTCTCACACTGAAATAGTGTGGGGTTTGTTCATACTGTACACACACTTAGAAGATTTGGATAGAGCTATATTTTTTGGCTTAGACCAATGTGGATTTTGTTTTAACCTGAACCAGGGCCTGAACTACTGCAGCATGTAGTAAACCCAAACCAGATTTAATCCATATTCTTAAAATAGTCTACAGATATCTGCTGTTTTGCCATTTTATTCTCTCTGCTCAGGATCAGTCTGTCCTCTTCCTATTTGTTCTTTAAGCATAAAATAGTGTGCATAGCCTGCCTAAAACAATGTTGTAAGACAATGCAATTGCAAACCTAGATAATAGGATTCTACGTTGATGAACGTACACATACAAGCCAAAATAACGTATTACTGTGCTGCAGGGCACTATTTGTTATCTATAAAGTCCTTTCAATATCTACATGATTAATCTGAAACAAACATATGTTTCTTTGCCCAAACATAACTGCAATTTTCCAGCATAGTAAATTAGCATTTGGCTGTTAATCATGCATTGCCTCTGTGACAGACTGTATTTGTCTTTCTGTTCTGGAGAAACACATAATTTGTACAACACAACTAAATGTTTTCTTACAATTACACAGCAGACCCTGCAGCAGTATTTCTGTAAAGGACTAAGGACGGGATGCTATTTCAAGAAGAACCTTTAAAGACTTGTAGAAAGAACTTTGGGTCAGTCTAACAGTGAAACTATTTTACTATTGTAATCTATTATCTACTATACTACAACAAACAAAGCCAAATATGCAATATTTAGAAAAGCTAACAAAGTAAATACATATTGTAATCTATGTACTACTGTACACTAGCCTCTAAAAAGGAGTGCAAAGCCGTGTTACAGTGTTTACAAGCTATTTTGTAAAAGGAAAATAATTCCAATTATAGCGGATGGCATTTCATAATGAGCACTACACTTAGAATAAGCCTTACTCTCGTAATCGTCTTAAGGAAAGCCTGCAATGAAATAGTATTTACCCCTACCACAGCCATTGTGTGTTTAAGTAAGTCAGTTTGTGACAAAAATGCTTAGTAATTTAGCACCATCGCTTTTTTCTTGAAGCCTCAACAATAATAATTAACTTAACCAGAATAAAACCCTGCAACTGGTCTCATTTCACAGGAAAACCCATCCCCCGATATTCATTACAACTACACTGTACACCGCAGAAAATGTCACAAGGTGAGATCGTTTGCAATCTGATATGAGACCACAAAAACGTGCTCTGCAAGAATTCTCCGTTTTACCAAAAAGGTCTGGAGCTGTAAAAGTAATGAGGTCAAGAAGGTCTGTAGTTCATAGCTGGTGGTCTGCGGGTCACACTTATAAAAATGGAGAGTGGAGCGCCCCCAAGCTGATGAATTAATTTGGATTCGTACCAGCTTGGCAAGATTCTTTCACTCAACATGTGCTGTATCTTGGGGTGAGTACATTAAGAAATAGACATGCTGAGTTCTGGCTCTTTGAAAAAGACCCTAAAGGACGGCTGCAAAGACTTTTACAAACTATCACAACATTAAAAACTGCTGAATATTTTAGTTATGATGAAATGAATTAAGTCCACATAAAAGACAGACACATTAAAAGGGCTACTATGTCCTTGGAGCAAAATACTAAAATGGTGTACCTAATGGCCAATAACATAACAAGGCTTTAGGACCAGGCTATCTCTTTTTAAGTTTTATATTGTGAATAAAGGTCTATAAAATCTTGTAACCCCATTAGGATGAAAAGGTCATTTGTTCTCTGCATATTCTCGCTATGATCGGACCTAAATGACAATTTGGTAGAAATGAATCAATGCAACAGAAAACTAAAAAGGATTATAATACTTGCTCATGTGTTAGCCCACTTAGCAAATTAACCACTAAGCAACACATCCTCTTAGTTTCATGATTCTAACCATGCTTGATCTGCTCTCTAATCTTCCATTTGGAGGATAGTGCTGTGCTTGACTCCGGGCCTCACTGGGCCAGTAAACAGCCTCTTACTATGCAGAGCAGAAACCAGGCTCGCATGTTCACACCAAATCAACACACATGCACTGGCTTGGGGCTCCCATAGGTCCACTTACAGTACCCAACAGAGCCCAACACGGTGTAATGAGGTCCCAGGGGGAGCCTCTGGACATAGAGCACTGCTGCCCTCACTGCAGACCCTGTCACACTGACGCATATTACTCACCTACTTCCAGACAGACTGCTACAGCACTTAAGGGATACATTATCTCACACAAATTATCGAGTACACATTTGTTCGGTACCACATCACATTGTTTGACGTGATTTTTTTCTGAATACGCAGAACAGAATGTAGGGTTTTGTGTAAAATTTTGAAACTATACTTGTCAGTGATTTTCTAAAGTTTGTACTATGACAATGTTTTAGTAAACAGAGAGCAGAATGAGCTGCCTGACTGGAATTGATCTTTTTCACAGCAGAGACTTTTACACCTGTGCTTACAGGGGAAGCACAGGTGTAAATAATAACATTAATAGTCCCCAGATGATAACGCCTACCGACGTTCCTGATCCCCTGACTTTTTCTCTAGCACCGCTATGAGAATCTTATTTGTGGTGAAATGTCTCGAAAAAATTTAAATTTGGTGCAGGCATTCAGGATGAATTGTATTAACTTTTGGGGTTCCTTTTCATAACGGCACCATCGGGTCAACAGTTGCACTTGTCCAATACTTTGGTTTATGACCAGATACCTGCATAACTTACGGCATTCGTTGGTGCTAGTGTTGAACATGGTAAACATTATACCCGCAAAACACAAAATTGTTAGCATTGTCATTGTTTAGCTTAAAGCTAGCGTAGCTGTAGCTTGTTTTCCTACAGAGTCCTTTTTTCTATTTACCAAAAGAGCCATTTTTTTTAAATACATACAGAAGAAAAATAACCTAAAAGTATTGCGATTCCATGACCGTGGCACCATCATAACAAAGAAAGGCCATTTTTAAAAAGGGACAGTACATGACTATATACAGATGTAATTCCATATAGTTCTGTGTGAAAATTGTGTTTTATGGATTAACAAAATATCTTGCGTGGAAATGAATCAATTCAAGAATTTTGAGAATCAATTTTAATCAAAGTTTTATAAGATTGTAAACTGAATGAGGTTTTGGACTGCTATTCGGACAAAACAAGCAATTTGGGATGTGGGAAACCGTGATGGACGTTCCAGCATCATGGCATCATAGTATGAGGCGTGTTTTCTGTCCCGGTACGTCCTCTGTGTCCCCTGCCTGTCACATGTGTCCTCCTTCGTCTTCGGTGCCCTTCACTTCCATGTCCCAGGGGTCCCCTTGCAACCTTATCCAAGCAGCCATACACAATACCCTTCATGGGACACAAAGCCAATGATACCGCGCTCCTCTGTTCCATTCTCTACATTTGTCACTTTTATTCCTTCGTTCTTTGTTCACCTTACCTCTGTATGCATGAGTTATCCCAAATTGAGCCCGCAATTGAAATGGAAATCATCCCTGTATCCCGACAGTGACTTAAGGGCAATAACTTCTGACTCTTTGAGGCATAGATGTCATGTTTGTTGTTCCTTGGAGAATCTTACGATTGCGTTGCCCTTTTTCACCAAGGTATTAACATAAACATTGAATTTAGATGATATGTACCCTGTGATTCAACAGCAGTTTTATAAATCTGAGCAGGCATGCAAGAATGGGAACAATACAATTGGAAAATGAGTTTGAAGCTGACAGCAATGCACAGTGGGGTTACAATTCTTCTCATAAAAACACTATTGGTTCTCTTCGATGGTTATGGTTTGCATGTGAGCATAATCTAATTTGATTAATTAAACATACAAATTACAATATTAAACCCATATGGAGGCAGAACAGCATTACATATCACTGTCTTTGCGCTGAATACAATAGGATGAAAAAAATTCCAACGGAAAACACATTCACAAACAGCCTGGAGGAAAGGATGATTACACAAGTGGAGAATGTGTGTAAATGTTGTCACATGGACATAACAATACCGAAGCACGACATGTAAACACACAAGGCACTATGGAAGACGTGAAGAAAAAAAAAAAAAAATGTTACTGATTAATTGTCTATGCAGCGTGAGAAGCCATTGATCATGTTCACCCAGTGGCCCTGATGATGCAGTGGCCTGTTAAATAAGAAATAAACCTTGATTCTGATGATCAGCACCTCTTATCTTTGCAACTCCTCTCCTCCTCCATCCCCCACCAGAGGCTGCACGGAGGGAATCATTTCCAACACTCCTCTATCTCTCCTCTGAACTCAGTCACAGGTATCGTAAAAAAAAATCTGGTGAATAAATATGCAAACTGCCAGAGAGCAGCCAACGAAATGAATATTTCATGTAACCAAACACGTTTTCAGAACATACTGGCTAGAATGTGCCTTTCTGGCTGTCATCGGACGGTGACAAACATGAAAGAGGAGGGCTCAGGTACAGCAGCGCTGCAGCACTCTCAACTCTGCCTGCAGCACAGGGAGCATGAGTCTGTAATTGCGTGTAGTGCTGGAGCCTGAGCTGAACCTCAATTATGGCCTGGGTACTTGCTAGGCTCCACACCTTCTCGCCCCGTCTGCCAGCCACTTTTTTAACATCTAATCAACACCGCCTTGTATCAGTGCAATGTTTATAATTATTACAGTTTAGGTTTACACTTTATCAGCATAAGTGTTCACACAGCTGTAAGATGAACTCTTCCTAAAAAAAAAACATTGTTCTTTCATTGCCACCAGCAAGACCTTCAAGGTAGGGTGAGAACAAGGAAGGTTAAATGGACAATTCATCTAATACAGCATTTCATTCCTGTTCACTGTTGTTAGACTGCTTTTTCTAATCTCTAAAAGCCATCTGATACTCCAGATTCCATCTGACAGATAAAATTAGAGCCCAAAATGACATTGCTTATGCCGATAAGAGATGCATCTACTACAGACCGTGCACAGATAAGACGCAGACAAACGTTTTAGAGTGGTTTAAATGCACAAATTTGCAGATAGAAGGTATAAGAAAATAAATGTTCCAGTCTTTCCTTGCTCAACAATGCCCCCACGTATCAATGAGGCTGGGAGCGTCAGCCACACTGACTCTTGATACATCTTTCGCTCTCTGCACTGTTAAAGGCCAGGTGTACACAGCACCGGCACATAGAAAGGGCTCTCAGTGTCTCACCCTTTCTCCTTTTTACTCTCAACCTCTACCTCTCTCGTGTACACAAGACAAGAGACTGCACAGATACTGTAAGTGCATATGTGACTGTCGCATGGCAAACACGCACCTATACAGATAAAACAACTTTCACATCTTCAATGCACTTCCTGCCTCTGAACATATTGCCATTTTGTGATGTTTTAGTCTATATCCACGACCTTCCACTTCCGTGATTGCTCTGTCGCCGCCAAAAATGTCGCAGTATGGTCTTCTTTCCGTCCGGAAGTCCCGTTACCTTACGCTTTCATTGTGTTGGAATTTTAAACTACGGTCCTATTGGTGAGGACTATGGTTAACTGCTCCTCAGATCACTGCAGGGTAAATCCAGACAGCTAGCTAGACTATTTATCAATCAACTTTTCAACGTACACGTTCCACCAAAACAAGTTCCTTCCCGAGGCTATTTTCATGTGATTGTAATTGGTTTAAAGAAATGCCAATAAACCAGAGCATGGTTCTCTCTAATCCCAGAATGCTGTGTGGACTGGCCAGACCCTCCTCCGCGGTGCTGTGGAGGAAGGTCTGGCAATGCGAGACAAGTGATGCTTTTGCAGGAGATAAACACAACACAGTAAGGTGTGAGCTCAGGTGTTTGTAATATGTGTGCTAGTACTAAGTCCAGAATGCTGCAGCTTCTCTGCATTGGCTCTCTATCCATGTCAGAACAGACTTCAAGGTGCTTTTGATGATGTAGAAAACTTTGTCGTACCTGTCTGATCACCTTAAACATTATATTCCATCCTGTGCTCTCCGCTCTCAGAATACATGGCTCCTGTCTGTCCCCAGAGTTAAAAAGAAGTCAGCACACTGCAGGGCCATTTCCTCCCAACATTCTCCCAAAAGACATCAGACAATTTGACTCCGTTGACACAGTTAAATCCAAACTTAAAACTCATCTTTTCGCATTAACTTTCAGTTAGCTGATTATTTTTTGATTACTTCAGGCCTGTTACCATGTTTATCCTGCCGACCAGAATAAACTCTCCCTCTCTCTCTCTTTCTCCCTCTCTCCCTCTCTCTCGCTCTCTCTCTCTCTCACTCTCTCTCTCTCTCTCTCTCTATCTCTCTCTCTCTGCCAGGAGATTCCAGGACTCCATGGTGAAAAATAGATCATGTGTCTCAGGTCTATTTGACAACAACTATGTTCCTCGACATACTTCCAGATCCACATTCTTCACATGTGTACAATCTACAGTATCTATAATGTATATCAAACTATATCTATATATCTATCTATGTCGTCATCCTGATTGTCCATATTGTACTTTCACTATGTTTGTCTGTTCTCTATGCACATCTATCGCATGTCTGTCTTCCTCTGTTGCTCTTCCGGAGATTTCTTCCATTTTTTCTCTCTATTTTTCTCGGTTTTTGGGAAACTTTTTCCTTAACCGAATCAAGTCTTAGGATAGAGGGTGTCATATGCCGTTCAGTTTGTAAAGCCCCTTGAGGCAAATTTGTGATATTGGGCTACATGAATAAAATTGACTTCACTAAAAAGTTACAGTTGCTGTAACTCTGTGTTTCTCAACATAGGAGCTGATATGTGTTAGTAACGGAGAATGGCAGCCATTAATATGTGAATACTGAGTTCATCTGCAGCTACAAAGGCTGCTCTGTTTCCTGCATTTTGTAATCTAAATGATTAAAAGGATGAAAAAGGTCCATGAAATGCGTCAGGTCAGAGCTGCATATTAAGTGGTGAGAGGGCTGGCTGACATGGACCAACTGGGAGATGGTCGACACTTTGCTTGTCCAATTACTGGCTCTCGCTCAAATTGTTTGGTGAGAAGCATTCGACCTACTTCTGGACACAAAGCACCACTGCCCTGAATACAGAGAGGCTGGGGACCACGTGTGATGACAAGTGCCATTAGAGGCTCTCGTCTTTGGCCTAGAAATAAAATTCACCCAACTTACCTGATCTGAGCTAATTTTGGCTATGAATACTGGAGACCTATGACATTGCCTGATGGGATGGATAGGGGACAACACAAATAGAATCTCCTCTTCCTAAAGAGCAGTTTGAGATGATTACATTTGCTAATGGCAGTCTGACCTTCAGAAGGTCTTTGTGTTTAGCATTAGGCAACAGCTGGATCATTATTAGGAGTAGCAGCACTACTAGTTCTAGTTCTATTAGGAGTGACAGTGGGAGGGTGTTTACCACAATCTTCATTTTTGAAGACAATATAGGTCAAGATGATTGCGTTGTGAACGACAAAAGAAAAGCATCAAAAGAAATACAAATATTAAATTATGGGTAAACTATAAAACATTTCTCTGTTTCCTGGGATTCCCTCAAAGGCATAATCTATAACGAGACAATAAACAACAACACTGAGGAAACCAGCATTTGAATTTACAGCACTTCCAAACACTGTGTGAGATATTTGCATACCTTGTAAATATTCATAGTGAGGGAATCACTATGTTAACCATGTGAGATATATATAACTGGTTTTTAAATGCAACACATCACGCACACAAGCCTGATGCACAACTGTTCCATCCACATCCCTATCAATTACCAATCTTCTGATTTAAATGTCACTATAATGTGGTTTTAATCGCACTCATTGACGCCTCATCACTCATTCTAATCTTGTGATGCATGCTTTCCACTTGTGCAACAGAAATGCATGTAATGAAGAACAATTTCCTCCAGTGTTAGGGATTAAAGAAAGAGGATGTAGTTTGTGAAAACAACTGTTTTTTTTTTTTCTTCTCTAAAAAGCAATGTTAGTGCTTTGTCAAAAAAAAAATCTTTCTTATTGTCTCGAGCAAAATAACCTACACCACTTTGCTTTTGACAATTCAACTAGAAAATGCATTTCCTGCAGAAAATGCGTGCAAATGCTGAACAGCTAAATTGCTAAAGCTAAACTGGATTAATAGCTTAAATCCGTAAGAAGAAGGTGAAGTAGTGAGAATAGTTGGAAAAGTATGAATGGTTCTAATTAATATGAATTTCATTAAAAAGTTGAATAACACCACTAATGTATAAAATATATAATAATAATAATAATAATAATAATAAAGAAAAGAATAACAATACTGTGCTGTTGAATCAGCATTCACAAAACAATGTGTCTGCTGAAATGGCATGTAGTTTCTCTACTGTACATTACAATCTGGGTCCAATTTATTACTGTAGTTCAACCATAAGCAGGGCTTCTACACAAATGTATTTTTGTGCATTTTCCTACCAAACAGAACTATCCCTGTGCCTCTCACATCACATGCAAGATGAAATGTAGGCTATGTATTTATTGCCAATGGAGAATGGATAATGCTATTCACCACATTAGATGACAAGGTATGATTCAGTTCTGCGGTTCAGTATTTAGTATGCGAGCCAGTGATAAGCAGGCTGAGATCATCCCTAGGAAATGGGCAGTGTAGTGGTAAAATACGGATGACAGAGTGTGATCTCCAGTCAGTGATTATTATCAGACATCACAGGCAGTCATATAAATAAGGAAAAAAAATTAACTATCTTCTCAGAGTGACATTAATTCATACTTATCAACTCTAGCAGCCTACCCTTGCATCAAGTAGCCTAGTTTAATTAATTTAAAATGGTCCGAAAGCTGAAGAATTTTCTGTGAAAAAGTGGGAGAATTCTGCCTCTGCAAAGTGTGTTTAGACCTGGTTAAGCTAGGTTCATCTCCCACATCACTGGTTATGACTAAACTGTAGCTAAGTCTACGTAGTTATTATTCCACTCATGAAAAACTGAAGATAGCCTATTTATAACAGCAGTCGTGACTTACACTTACCTTTACGTAAATTCCCTCTTTTCATCTCATTTTTCAACCACCTGCCATGAGTAGCCTAACAATATGTCCGTACAGGTGCCTTCTCAAATCATAGTATAAGTGAGAGCTCCGTGTTCAAAGCCAGCTCAAATTTGTAACAAGTGCCACAACTAACAGGGAGAAAATGTGAAAAATATACTCTCTCTTTTTTTTCTCAGGCGACATGAAAACAGAAACTCTATATAAATATATATAAATGAAAACTCACCTTCGGGTGCAACTCATGTCGTGGCAGCCGTTCAGAAAGTTGAATTTTCTCCACCGCTGGAAGAGAGGGAGGTTTAACTGTTAACGTAACGCCGCTTTGCCTCGCAGTTGGTCTGTACCGGAGCACCTCCCTCCTCCCTTGGATGCTACTATCAGTCCCCCCGCCTCTGTAAGAAAAAGTAATAGCGGTTTTTTCCTCCTCCTCCACAAAGACAGACTCAAAGAAAAGAAGGGACCCTATCGCAGTCAATAGGTTTTACAAAACCCCATGGCAACGCAGAAAAACCGTGAGCAACTTCCCCACGTTGTGACCGGGTTAAAGCTCTCCCCTGCCCCCTAAACAGTGACATTATTCCCAAGCTTCAGAATGAGCAGGTTTTAGTGGGAGGAGGCGGAGGACAGGGGAGTACTGCTCAAATGTGGATGAGACGAAATAGTAGATTATTGGCGTGATGTAGGCCTACAAGTTTTTTTAGCTATTCTCAGTAGTGAACTTGAGATATGCTACTTGCTGATGTGATGATTACCTTCCATTGTGTAGCACCTAATATTGTGTAATATTTTTTGGAGTAGGCATATAGTTATTTATTTATTAGTTTTGGTTTAAGTTACATTTTGGATTTCAATTAATTATATTTAATAGCCTATTTTGATTTTATTAAAATGTATGTATTTTATCAGTAAAAGTCGACCAAAGCGCTATCCTGTCTCATAAGGTTTTTTTTTTTATCATGCACAACAAAACAAAACATGCAAGAATTAAATCCAATTCAATGGAAAATAATCTCAAAGTGTAATAGCACAACGTGGTGTCAACATAAAACGTAGTGCTTTCAAGCCGGGGAGCGGAGTTCAGTTCCTTGCTAATCCTTGCCTCGATATTTTTCCTAAACTTAACTGTCGTTGCTAGCCTGATAAGCCAGACCCACATCCAGATGTTGGGTCTGGGAACTCACCATTGGCAGGGCTCAATCCGAGGGGCGGGATAAACGGTTGTCTTTCAAATTCCCTCTGCACTCATAGCCAACCAGAGCAACGCTAGTTGATAGATTCAACTTTTGCCGTATCCGGTCGACAAAACTCCGAACACATCTTAAGCGTAAATCTCGCCAAAATGCAACCTAGGGTCTTTTTGTGAATGTACCCGAGTCAAACTTTCGTTTTAAAAGCATATTTAGGATGGAAGCGCCACTTATAAGATGTACCGTATTTTGTTTTTTTCGTTCAAATGGCCTTTTGAATGGGAGTGCTAGGGGCACTTTTATGCTAGCCTCAAAATCACTACGAAGGCTCGACACAACATGAAACTTTGCTCGAAGTATTACCAGGGGCTCTACACATGAACTACACCGGTGACCAAGGGATATACTAAATCTGTGGCTACTTGTTTTGATATCGACTCGTTTTGACTGCCGAGGTGGTAGCGGCCGGAAACAACAAGAGCTACGGTGAGTTGTTCAGAACCTTTCTTTTTAGTAAACTCTGTGTACATAAACAATGTTGTCAATGCTTTCGTTCATGTGTAGAGCCCCTGGTGATACTTCAAGCAAAGTTTCATGTTGTGTCGAGCCTTCTTAGTGTTTTAAAAATAGCTACTGTATTTTGAGGCTAGCATAAAAGTGCCCCTAGCACTCCCATTCAAAAGGCCATTTGACTGAAAAACAAGAATACGGTAAATCTTAAAAGTGGCGCTTCCGTCCTAAATATGTTTTTAAACGAAAGTTTGACTCGGATACATTCATAAAAAGACCCTAGGTTGCATTTTGGCGAGAGTTACGCTTTAAGAATGACTTCAGTGCTTAACTCCAAGTCTTCCAGAGTCGTGGCTAAAGCCGATTCGAAAAACCGCTGTTCGCCAGCAGCAGCAGCCATCTTCTTTGTTTTCAGGTTGCAACTCTGCCGTCCTTATGTTAAGCCCGCCCACCGACTCTATACACATGTATACATGTGATTGGCCTGACCAGAATTTGTTTTTTCCAGCTCGCAAGCCAGCGGAGAGTAGGGTTTAGATTCTCTGCCCGAGCTCGAGCCCGAACCGGACCCGATTCGGTGAGGAGCAAGCTATGCCTCTCCAGCTTCTATCATAGCTCTGGGTGCATGTCCTGCTCTGACTTGTGAGGTAAACTATGCTACATCGTGTCTCCCCCCCTCTACAGCACTGTTGTTGGCCAATTAGGTGATCGAGACAAGAAAGTCTCCTGTATGGTTCCACGGCTTTGATTATGTTGCTGCCTTGATCTGTTACCCACACTATTCGGCTGAGGGAGCTTATAGGGTCGAGTTTTCTTTTTTATGTTTCTTCATTCAGATCCATTTGCGATCCATTCTGAATAAACAAACAGCGCAGTTCACATGCTTTGTCATTGTTGCATTACCAGTATTCATTAAGATAATTCTAAACAGATTTCTGTAGTTCATTGTCGGGTTTAAATCAGGCTCGGGCTCATAATTACAGTTAATGTGTCGGGCCGGGCCGGGCTCGGACACAGCGTACACGGGCTCGGGTAGGGTCGGGCTTGATTTTTTTTCCCGATCTAAGCTCTAACGGAGAGTTGCTAGACTGACCCTGGCTGTAAATTACATTTGCTGCCGCTAGGGTGCGTCTAGATTTCGTTTAGATGTCGTTGCCGCATGGAGCTCACTTTTCCTCACCTGAACTCCACAACCATGGCCCCTGAAAGGACGGTCATTTGGTGGTGCCTGTAGCCGGCTCGCAGTCACCTATTGGCGGCTTAACACATCTACCAACTATCGCACTATAGACTGTTCACAGTACAGCGTTTTACTTTGTTTAAAATACTTCTATTTTAGGTATATAATATATGGTCAATTGGTGAAGTAGCATTCATTATTTTGATACATTTTGTCCCCACCCGGGATAAAAATAATTCAGCAGAGGCAGAGAGCAGAAAGGCGGAAAACCCATGCATCCAATCCCCCGGCAAATTGCACCCTGCATATAGTGATATTGGCATTTTTACAAACATTTCCAATAATGTTTAAAGCAGGGGTCTTCAATGTTTTTTAGGCCAAGGACCCAACAGAGCAGGAACACCCTACTACATATATTGTATAAAATTTAGTATAAAAGTTGCATATTAAACTGGGCCTACAATTACATGTGGGTGGCAATTACATTTTTAATGTAAAAAAAAATACATTTGAATTTTTAGGATTAACTTCAGCCAGTAAGCCTCTCATCATAATTTTCTTCACACAAAGGCTGATTTATATTTGCGAATAATATGTTAGATTAATATTCATTTTAAAAAAAACTTAAAAACTTGACAAAAAGTTGGTGGCCCCCCTGCAGCAACTCTAAGGGCGTTTTCACACCTGCCTCGTTTAGTTCGGTGGAATCGCACTAGAGTTCGTTTGTCCCGCTGGTGCGGTTCATCAGGGCAGGTGAGAACGCGGCATTCGCACTCGGGTGCGCACCAAAAGCGGACCAAACAAGCGTACCGAGACCTGCTTGAAGAGGTGGTCTTGGTACGCTTTCACTCAAACTTAGATTAAACCAACTATACATACTCCGTCAGTCTCAGCTAATGTCTTCCTGTAGTCAGGTGTTTTTAGCAATCTGCGATGCAGCAGAGCAGCAAACTGTAGCAGCTTGCAGTGTTTCTCTCACAGAAATAGACTGCGGTCAAGCTCGGCGTCCGTCAATCGCATTTCCGTGGTCAAACCAGCTGCTGCTAAGAGCAGAGCAGAGCGAAGTCTCGCTGACCAGAGCATACGTAGTAACGTCTCTCGTGAAACAATGTCTGATCATTTTAATGAAATTGGTACGTTTGGATTTTTCCAGGTGTGAAACCAAACCAAACCAAACCGAACCGAAGGCAAATCGCTCCAAGTTTACAAACTCACCAACTGATTCGGACCAAAGCAAACGAACTACAGGTGTGAAAACGCCCTAAGGACCCCCTAGAGGCCCCGGACCCCCTGTTGAAGATCTCTGGTTTAAAGTGTGAAAACTGAATGCAGCCCCGTTCAATGTGTTCTGGCCACTGGTAGCTGCTTAGTAGCCTTTTACACTGAGAATGGACTCGTCACTGAAGTAGGAAGGAGTTATCTTGTGTCCAGTAGTTCAACTTTTAAAATAAAGACTTTGCACGATTCGTAGATTTTGAATCTTTCAATGAGGGAGAAGGAATACTTTTAATAACGGTTATGTTGATGTTTAAATAGATGTCATTATGAAAACATGCCATGAACATGTTCAAATCTATGAACAATAGAAACATCTTACAATGTAAAGTAGATCCATTATCGTAGTACTAACGATAACAGCTTCAAAAATGACTGAAAGATTTAATCAACATCACTTTGAGGTCTCTGCAAAATTCAAAATGTCAAGCTTGACAAACATATTCCCTGCATCGCTGTTGTATGGATTGCATTACATTAACAGGTGTTCACATTGTTGTGTTGAGCTGCTGTAACACTGTTCACGCCTTTCATCATAATGCCGACCCGTGTGTTGTAGACTTATAGTCTCTGTACGGATGTGTGATTTCAGCACCTCTGACAGCACCAGATCATTAAGAACTCTTTGCATCAGAGGCGGGGGCTGTAAAGGTCAGATAGAAATCAATTTATCTAATAACCTCAGACCCACAGACAACAATGAAGGGGATTTCCAAACTGAAAACAACGATGTGGGAAGGGCCTCTCACCATCGCCGATCATGCTCAGAGGCTTACTTCCTGTCATATCGGACTCAGTGGGTCATTTAAAATGTATATCTCTTAGTTAATTAGTTTATAACTGCGTTGTCCAGTGACTGGATTTAGGGTAAAAAAATTAAACAATTTTATGTAATGACTTTTTTTTTTTTTATTGTTGTACACAACGCATCTTGTCTATAGATATAATGCCTAGCTTCTATACCTCTCTGCTCACATCCATCTCGTCCACTCATATCAATGACTGAGTCAGTGGCAGGAGACCGCTGTCACTTGGGCTGCGGTCTGTGATGAGTTTCAGTGTGGACACCTGTCTAATTTTAGTACACTACTGTTTTGCTGTACTACTGTTTTGTTATAATCCACGTAGGGCCGTAGCCTGGATTTTAGAAACACTGAGGTTGATGAGTCCCTCCCAGTGTCCTCTCTAACAACTGTTAACTGTTCGATTATGTTTTCGGTGAGTTATATTTCCCAGGATAAAAGCATACTCTAAATGCTGTTTTAAATGACAGCAGTGTCCTCTACAACGTGACTCCACGCATCAACATTTTAAAAAGTTTGGAGTTAGGTAAAAATATGTTTCCTTGCCAAAACAAGAGCAACAGGGACTCTCCCATGGCTAACTGGTTCAAATATAGAGGGTACCTGAACAGGGATAGGCCAGAACAGGGCTAAAGGTAACTAAATCACAGAATACAGAGTTCTGAGCCAGGTTGTCTTCCTGTTCAGTCCACAGTGGATTCATCTTCATCCAACTGGCACCACAGAGGGAAGACACAGACCTCACACACACACACAAAGAAGGGAAATGAACAGATTGACTTGACTTCAAATAACCTGATTTAGGGTATCATAATCACATTGAATGGATTACACAATGGTTTGACTTGGCAATAAATGTAACAAGATATCTTTCTGAGGTGCCCCGTGTTACAGTGAGTGCTCTTATCAAATCAAATTAGATTTGTGGGAACATCTGCTTCCTCTTTTTCAGCAGGAACTGCCTCATCTATAAGTGGTAAATGTGATACAGTAGTTTAAGGCCAAGTTCTCAGCTGACCCTGCAGAGGCCCAGGTTAAGAGGTGAAAATAAGTTGATTCACTATGTTCCTATTTTACAGATGGTGCTATCCTACACAATTTTTAAAGGCTGTTAAAACCCATTTTGGGGTGTTTATAATAGGGTCAAACATAAACACGCAATTTAGTTAATGATTTTTGACCCCAGGTCTATAGGAGATCAATGCACACTCCAAATTGAAGGTGTACTTGTTGAGCAGGTAACAACATATAAGTATTTAGCCATACAATTAGACTATCAGCTTCAGTGGTCCCATCAAGTGGAGTATGTTTGCTCAAAGATAAGTCAGCGTCTATATTTTTTTAGATGACTTAGAGTTCATGGAGTGGACAAAGATATCATGCTACTGTTTTACAAGGCAGCCATTGAATCTATTGTTTGTTATTGCATTATGGCTTGGTTCGTAGGTAACCTGTCCATTAAAGTAAAACCACAGCTCCAAAACTTGATAAAAAGGGCTGGAAAAATAATTGGCCAAATGCCACCAACTCCTCTTCAGGAGCTCTTGGAGGAGGCGGTGAGGAAACAGGGTCTCAAAATCACCAACGTCCTGTATAATGAGTATGAGCTGATGCCTTCGGGCAGAAGGTACAGGCCAAACTGCAATATATATATATATATATATATGCTATGTTATATGTGATGTGGTATTAGAAGTTATTGACCCCAGCATGAATTAACGGGAAATGTACAATCATTATCAAATTTAAGTGCAATACGAGGGGGAGGATGTGTTGTGGGTTCTCTTCTGTTAGGGGGGGTATGGTGTGAGGTTTATTAGATGTTCATTGACGCATTAGATGAGATAATGTATGATTATGTTTCCATGTAGGTTAACTGTATGTTTATTGTGTGTTTATGCGCGATGTGTCGCCATTTTGTTTCTCTCGAACGCCCAAGATGAATTTCACCTATAGGAGACAATAAAGGCTCATCCTATCTTATCTTAGTTATTATTGGTTTTACATGAGAGATTTCTATAATTATTTGGCCTGTTTTGGCTTTATTTGATAGGATAGCTGAATACAGGAAAGGGGGAAGACAGAGGAAGACAGAGGGGGGACAACATGCAGAAAAGTGCCACAGGTTGAACTCGAACCCGAGCCACTGCGGTAAAGACTGAGGCTTAGTATATGGGGCGCACGCTCAACCAGCTGAGATACCAAGGAGGAAAAAGGTGATATACTTCACATACTTCGTTGCATCAATTTGGATTTAGCTGTTTGAAATGAGAATCTGATGACAGTTGTTAGTTTACTCAAGTGGTCTGGCCCATGTCAATCAAATCTAATCAAACCACACCTACACAATCTTGATTGAGGACGTGGATGTGTTTGAGAGTTTACCTCGAAATAAATAAACCTCAAGAAGGTTACAACGCTAATGTTGTAATATTTAAGATATTAATAAAATCAAACCGGTTGAGTGAATTTTCAGCAGTAGCCATTCAATTAATAGAATATATGTACATACATTCTGTAATGACTTCTCTTTATTGCTGTTTTCAATTAAATAAAGGCTTCTTTAAAGATTTTAAACCAAGTTTCCAGGTGCTGTATTTGTAAACCACATCAAAACAAACTTTGGTTTAGTGAGCAAATTCCAATGTTGTTGAAGAAAAATAATTCAACTAATTTAATTAAATACTGCCTATTTTTCAGCAACCTATGAACCTTATGATAACCCACACTTTTGTAACCCTTGTTCTAAAATAACCTGTAATACAGATTTTTCGCTCCGATATTCTCCTTCCCTCAGAAAAAATGTTCAGACTTCATTATTTCCCAGGTGACATGTTGTTGGCCAAATAAACCATAATTACTGGAGGGGGAAAAAAAAACAAGATATGAAATCATGGCACCTCCAGCTAGACAGGGCAGGGCCTCATTACTTGACAGCAAAATGTGAAACTTCCAATGGAGACTGAGCGAGGGGCAAAGAATGAGCTGGTGCCGTCAACGTAGGCTCTGAAAACAGTCCCTACGTTGTCAAAGATGTCAAAGTTCATGGGCAGAGCATGAATGAATGCACCCCCCATCGCCCAGCTTCCGTCTTGTTTTTCCTGATGTGTTCCCCCCATCTCTCTCCTTCTCACTTCGTCTGTATCATGGAATATCCCTGTGGGGCAGAAATCCCCTCATTGAGGTCTGCAGGGCTGCATAATGAGAATAAATGAGCTGGAAGTAAATATGCAGGCTGTGTGCTGTTCGCCGCTCTATACCAGTCAGCCCATAGGCTTTCACCAGAAATTAAGATGGATTGTGTTGCCAAAAGCCTATAACAATGCTGCACAGTGTTTTATTTATCTAAAGCGGAATTCAAAGGCCATTTCAAAAGGATTTTACATGAACATTTATTCCCATTTGGAACATTTTGTTTATATGCTTTTATCAGTGATGCTGTTATTAACTTAACAAGAATAAGATGGTGATAATCCAAAAAGTTAAACTGCATTTGCAGTGTCATTTCACACTTACACAAACAAACAGTTAACATGTGTTTTTCATCCCAATGGCAGGAAGGTTATTAAATCTTTTGCATCTGTGGTGGTCTACTGATGTGAATCACTATCTCGCTCAGCTGCTCCTCCCCCAGCCTCTTGTAGCACAGTTGGTGGCTTCATTATTATTATTTGTAATATATGTAATACAGGCCACACAGGCTCTTTTGAAGTCATCGATTAGAGCAGCTTTAATTTTAATTATTTTAATTTGAGAAGCAAAACCCGTCATGACGTGCAGTATTCTTAACACCATTAAAGTCATTTTAACATGTCAGAGTAGGAAAAGCACACATTTAAGATTTCTTTATTTATTTGGACAATGCACATTAATCAACATTTCTGTAAATAAGTCAGTGTATTTTCAACTGTAGTCCTAGTTACATGTACCTAGAATGCATGTCTTTATGTTAGGAGGAAACTGTAGCACCCGGAGGAAACCCACCAGACACGGGGAGAACATGCAAACTCCACACAGAAAGGCCCTGCCCGGACCAGGGATTGGACTCTGCCCAGACCGGGGACCTGCTTCCTGTGAGGCAGCAGTGCTAACCACTAAGCCACTGTGATGTGGTGTAAGTAATCAAATGAATGATGGCTGAATTCCATTTAGATGCTTCAGTTTTAATGTCATGGTATTGTGCATGTCCTCTAAAGTGCTAAAGCTGCCTAATTCACATATTGTATCCTGTTTGTTTTATAATGTCAGCTTGTGTTTTAAAGGGGAGTTAAATGCTAAAACTAATTCTTAGCAGCAACAGCTATGAGAAGTGATTTTGCGGAGCTTCCTAAACCCTTCTGCCGTCACAGCGAGTGTGCAGGTGTAGCCAGAGAGAGTGTACAGTAGCACTGGGCTGATTGATAAACTGATTGTTTGTCAAGAAATAGCTTCAGAACTTAACTCAACCTAAGACTGCAAATTGTTGTTTCTTTTGTCCTTTTTGTGTAGGGATTAAACAAACAAGATGCGCCCTGTTAATAAGTCATCTTTAGAGGTGTTTGTAGGCAAAACATTTTTAACTTTGGGTAGCTAGCAGTTTTTTCCTGCTATCAGTAGAGGTGTAAGAAAAAAAGAAATGAATGGCTGAACTTTGGTCTACTTTAGCATATAAAAGAAACTGTGAACCACAATCCCAAACTGGCGGTTTGATTTTCTGTGTACTGAATTGTTTACCTAAAGTAAACTTCTTTGACTTTTATGCACATCATGTCTGTTTATAAATGTTTTTCTAAAATTATACTTTCAAAAAAATCCCAATATATCGCCTTACGCACAGTATCAAAATATGTTGCAATATAATGAATCGTGACCCATGTATCGTGATACGTATCGTATCGCTAGATTCTTGCCAATACACAGCCCAAGCTATCAGTCTTTATGCTAAGCTAGGCTAAATACGTCCTTGCTACAGCTCTATTGCTTATGCACAGACACGATAGTCTACTAGACCTCTAATCTTACTCTAAGAAAAAAAGTGCATAAGTGTATTTCCCAATTGGTGAACTCTATTTAAATGCTGTTTTATAGTCCCAAACATTATCGTGGTAATAAGGAGACACTGAACCCTAAAATCCAATAATACCACTGAGTCCCTGCATAGCAGATGTCTCAGAATACAGATAGCTTCGGTTTGGCATAATGCTCTTGCAAATATAATTTATTAATGAATCATTTTTTAACCTTGTAGGCATTAGACTGTTGAATGAAATAGTGCTATTGCACACATAAAGATCCTCCTACAGGAAGCACTCGTACAACCAATAAAGGTTCTGAGTACCATTTTTTATTTACAATATGCTGTAAGCTATATTGCAGGAATACATCATGGGAGTCGAAGCAGACAAATCTTTGGCTGAGCACATGCTGCATGATCATCGAGGGCAGCTGTGATTTATTGCATGTAGGCTTTCTATTCAGACTTTGAGTGGCTCGGCTCTTACCAATCCACCTTCAGCAAAGAGATCAGAATAAAGCCAGAGCCTCTCCTGCTTTCTACTATGTAAGAATGTGTGAGCAACATCTGTAGCTTCCCCGTGGTTCTTGCCGAGCCAGCCTCGTAGCGTCTCCCAGCATCACACAGGAAGCGCTGGAGGCACAGGCGTAGCTTTCGATTCGTAATTAATATCAGCAGCAGGTTGGGAGAGGGCGTTTTCCTGTGGCAGATTGCTCTGTGCGTAGGCGCTCCCCCCAGAGACAACGCATTGCTCTGCTCAAAGAGCTTCATCATATGCCTTCATGGAATCATTTACTCTTTATGAGAGCAACAAGGAGCATCCTCTCACCCAATAAAGGCTGGGAGATACCGCGGTGTCTGGGCTCACAGTATGAAAGCTGTTACCATAGCAATCCAAATATCGCAGCTATGAAATTTGAGTTGAGATGGGAGACTGGTGCCAAACGGCCGTCAATCATTTAACAAAGGAGGAAATGGGGAATAAGCTTTCCCTCTCTACCTACAGTAATATAACTGCAGTTCCACTTGATAAAGATGAAGTGTTATCATTAAATGTGAGCATGTATGATTTCTACAAACATGCAAGAGCTTGGCTGTCTGTTGCCGCTTAGTGTTTTGTGACCACTGAGACGAAACCAATTGATTCGACTGTAGTGCAGGATCCATACTCCAAATCTATTATAATATTTATTATCCTTCATTGTTGAAAATCAGAGGCAAATCAGCACAGGTGAAGCTGTGCACTTCACAACTGTGCAGGACATATTAAAGTGCTCATATTATGCTTATTTTCAGGTACATAATTGTATTTAGAGGTTATATCAGAATAGGTTTGCATAGTTTCATTTTCAAAAAACATCATATTTTTGTTGTACTGCACATTGCTGCAGCTCCTCTTTTCACCCTGTGTGTTGAGCTCTCCGTTTTAGCTACAGAGTGAGACATCTCACTTCTGTAACATCTTTGTTGGGAGTTGCACATGCACAGTACCTAGGTAAGGACTACTAGCCAGTCAGAAGCAGAGTATGAGGGCGTGCCATGCTAGCAGCTAGGCGAGCATTATTACAATTGTTACAAAGTGACGCACGTTCGTCACGGAAGTAAAGGCTGGACTACAATAGAGCTGTTTGGAGCAGTTTGGGAACAGTGTTTAAAGATATAAAACACAATAAAGGAAAGGGGAAAAGCCAAAAAGCATAATATGAGCACTTTAAGAACATTTTAACCACCAAGCTAAGAGCTGAGTTTCCAGCCTGAATTTAACATGTGGAGCAGCTTCTCTTCATACACAAGACTTAAAAATGCAAATGACCGTGCTGGGCGGTGAAATGAAGCACTATGGCAAGAAAAGATGGGCCCAAGTTGGTGCGCTTCTCTTGTGAAAGAATTTACCATTAGATAATTAAATTTGTCGGCGGTTGGATGCAACACAATAACTGTGTGATCATGCAAATAATTGCCTTTCCGCTTGTACTCGGGCAGATAGGTCGACAGAGATGGTCATATCAGATCTCCGGGAACACAAGCGGGAGCTCAAATGTACACACAACAATGTTTGTATATTAATTCATTATTGTGTGAATGGATGCTAAAGGATAAACAACATAATCAGGTGTCTGATAAGGGAGCTGTCATACAGCAGCTGTATTACAATAGGAAAACATGTCTTCTGCTCTGACCGGCCCTGCGGCTATATGAGCATTCTGAGATGAGCTTTAAAGGTGTGAATCATGCACCAGTGTTACACTTGGTTTGCGGCTGCACACTGCTCTCACGGGAGGTGCATAAGAAGGTAATAGAAATGGGCCCACGGGATAACAGGGGTGTTATTTTGTCTGTTTCAATTAAATGTCTTCGGGAGCCATCCGAGGGGGCGACTATGTGTTTAGAAGAGGGGCAAACGCTGCCCACAGGGGAGCAGGGGGAATAGGTAATAACCAGAAAAGCGGCTGTAAAGGAGTCTACTAACAAATCAATAACTTTAGATCCATAAACCCCATCTAATCAAGACTTAAGCCCTGGGGCTAATTAAAAAGAAACAATAGAAATCAATAGAAATAATCCCTCACATTAGCTTCAGTGTCTTCACACTTTTCCTTTGATATCTGGAGCATTAATCAGGGAGAAAATTCACACTCTCTTATTATCTGCTAAAATAATGAAAACAATCTGTAATCGCAAAGAGCTGTCTGTATGGTGGGTGACGACATTTGCATAAGATATTGCAAATTGCATGACATTATGATCACTGTGTTGTCATGACATCATTAAATGTGACAAGTGACATTTTTAGCCAGTAGCTGAAAAAAAATAATTTAAGCAATAAGTATTTCTTCGTCTTTTGTTTTTAGGTCCCAAAATTACCAAAACCCTGGCAGTTAAAGCGCTGTCATCTGAATTTAAGATTGATTTATTCCATCAGTGAAATTCTATCTATTTTTTTGTTGAGCATTTTTCTGTCTTCGAACAGTTAACATTATCACAATAGTGTTCTGTTTACCAGTAGTCACTGAAATACAGTGCACCCTCTGGCGTTAGCTAGTAACAACCAGCTAACAGCTAAATATAATACCGTAATGTACCTCCAGCCAGCATGCAGGGGAACAGTATGTAAGATAACTGACAACCTACATTTACTACTACTACTCAATGCTATCGTTAGCATATAAACACGAAAGATAGTCAACTAAAAGTAACGTTAACAGTACGTCCACATACAGAGCCCTTGATAAATTTACGTTAACGTTAGCTTACCTTTTTATATATTTGTCAAAGCTGTTTTGGTGATACTTCTTGTTTCTTTTTCAGGAGACATTTAGTCCTTTTTCTTTTTTATCTTTTAAAGCAACACTATGTAACTTTTCCCTCTTCGGTCCCCCTACAGGTTGTCTCATTGGAACTACAGCCGCGCGAGCTGTAGTTCCAATGAGACAACCTGTAGGGGGACCAAAGTGGGAGAAGTTACATAGTGTTGCTTTAAGAACTGGTAACGTTAGCTAACATTTGGAGAAGACATGGCATTAGTGAAATAACCTACAGTTCAACAGATCACACCGCTAAATCTTCTTCTTTACAGTTTTGTAAAGTCTGACAGAAAGCCTGTGTTACAAACTGGAGGCTGGGTTTGAAAAAAAACATGGATGTCTAATAAAATGCTATCAAGTTGCTGTATGGGAAATGTAGGATCCAACAATTTTGAGGTTGACTCATACCAGGAACTAAACGTCAGGATATCTTGACCTTTCATGTTTTTAATTTTTAAATCTGTTTTCATGTAAAGCACTTTGAATTGCCCTGTTGCTGTAATGTGCTATACAAATAAAGCTGCCTTGCCTTGCCTTTCATGCTTCAATTCGGATCATTCTTATTTTAGTTTGTAGCTTGTCCTCCAACTATATAGAAGTGCAATATTAAATTGTTGAAGTACACCACTAAATAAAAAATAAAAAAATAATTGTATGAGTCTTTAAAACCTACAAACCCAGCTGCTTATATCGTTTGACCCTACATGTGATCATGGCACCAGGGTGGAAAGACTGCATTAAATATAATATGTATATTTAAAATACAAGTTTATGATGTAAACATGAGCAGAAGAAGTCAAGTGTGGCAACCCAAAAACAAATCAAGAGTTTGTTTAGAGGAACTAACGTCGGCAGCGTGTTCTTGTGCAATTTACAGCATGTTTCTACGAAGCCTGTTTCCTGTGTCGCCCGAGCAGAACGACACATCCTGGATCTTGTTACCCGTCTGATGTAGACCAATGATCTGATCTATGGGGGGGGTCAGTGTGTCAGTGAGGGAGAGGGATTCACAGAGGCGCCGTCAGGAGGCCGGCAACAGTGATTCAGGACTGGTTGATGTCACTTTGACAGAGAACAGAGAGGGCCATGTTGGTGTCAGCGGGGGGCCAGACGCTCCGAGAAAAAACCTGCTCCTCCTCTCTCAGCCTCCCCTGCAATCTCTCTTTTAATGGTCTTACCTCACAGTCTCTTTCTCTCACAATCCTGCCTTGTACATCTGAGTCATTAATCCTCATGCTCCTAAAAGATAGAATCTGTGTAATCATGTGTTGCATTGATTAAACCTCATTATTCATCTAATAACATTAGCAGTTAATAATTTGGAATGAGTACAGAGTTGAAATGTTATCATCAATGTATTATTCAGAGAAGAAATGAGAACAGAGTGAATGGAGGCTTAAAAAAACAACTTTCTCCTTGTCCTGTGTGTATGAAAAGAGAAGGCTGGTTTGGTTGCCATGGAGATATAGGCTACGTGGAATTCAGGAAGTCAATTAGCAATCTGGCTGCATCTCATTAAATGTCATCTGGCAGCGACGAGTGGTTAAGTTCGGGATTTATTTTTATCAGGCAGAATTACTCTTATAAGCATTCATGGATGTCTTATCCTGCGGTTTGCTTCAACGAGCAGCGGTCAGTTAACAATTCGTGCATCTGTGACCTGTCACCAGTGTGATAGTTAACGAGTCAGGGCTCCAAGAAATGCTCTAATGTAGCTATTGTAGATCTCAAATGAGGTATAATCTGGATAGACCACATGTTTGTCTCCCCTCCCTGTGCTCGAGCCAAAGGTGCTGGAGGCTGGGGACGGTCACAAAGGCCCCGCTGATAAATCTGTCTCTGCAACAAAGTCCTCAACAGACACACACACACACACACACACACACACACACACACACACACACACACACACACACACACAATTAGCCTGCCATGATTTGCATGAGCCTCCAAAAACACTTCGAAGAAGTTGCTTGCTTTCCTGTCTTGCAGCTCTATTGTGTCTCTGAGGATCAAGGGTGGAGCACGAGCAGGGAGCAGCACCACCAAACCAACTCCCAGATGCACCACGGAGCAGCTTCTGATATTGCAATGTGAATTCCAAACAGCATCTCACACTACACACCCACAATATGGATTCACCGAAGGGGGTGCAGAGCTTATCATCCGCACAGGATATATCATAGCACATATCAGGTCACAAGTATGCGGGAATATGCTAATGCACTCTCTGTCCATTATCACTGCCTTGACCAGTTTCATTGTAGGACCTGATGAATCCACCAGTCCATTCATTCATTCATTTACGTGTGACTCCCGGCAGCAGCGAGGCTTCCCGTCATTGTGTCTGACAGGCAGATGACATCAGCATGCCCTCGGGCGGCACAGGGGATGCGACATCTCTTCCTCTTCAAGCAAAATAAAGGAGGACTTTGATGGTATCATCTCTGAGACGTAGCCCCCCACCACCACCACCACACTGTCACTGTCATAGACAGGAGACTTTCATTTCCCAGTAATTGAGTTTCTGTCTCGCCTCTTTGTGTTCAGATGAAGATCTGATGAAGTCCCCCCTCCACAACACCCTGTTCCCCCCTTCTACGTATAGAATACCACCACCTCCCCCCAAAACGTGTTTGTGTCTACATATTTCCCAGTTCAGTACACATAATGAATATTTATTAGAAAACTTAGCAGTTAAAACACTTCTATTGCAATGCCTCGTTGGAGTATTTTTCAAATAAAAGCGTGTTAATTTTAAATTATTAATTTGGACCATGTTTATTTAATTTACTAATGGGTTTAGGTAACCTACATGTTTCCATCTGTCGAAAGTACGATTTAGATTTTCAGCATGTGTACATGCTGCCTGATCATTCAGTCTGCAGTGGTGGAATGTAACTAAGTACATTTACTTAAGTACTGTACTTAAGTACAAATTTGAGGTACTTGTGTTTGAGCCTTCCATTTCATGCAACTTTATACTTCTATTCCACTACATCTCAGGGGCAAATGTTACATTTTTCACTCCACTACATTTGTCTGACAGATTTAGTTACTTTACCGATTACAATTTTTCAAACACCTCCTGTCCAGTGAAAACCTGTTCATTTGCAGTATGTGTTGAGACCGTTCTCCTACTTCTTAAGCTAAATAAACTATTTAAAATCACACAGAGCTATCACAAAGCTGAAAACAGGGCTGTTTTCCTGAGCTCATGAAAATACTTTTCCTTTCTCTTGTTGAATCTTTTTGGTGCTTTTTGACTTTGACATGTGCCGTGTTGTGTTGAATAGCTGATTGGCTGCTCTAACAAGTAGAAAGCTTTGATAAGTAGATTTATATTTGCACTGTGCTAACAATTTGTGTCACAGTGTGACCTTGCATCAGTGGCAACTGGCAAGATCAGTGATGTGCTTAGGGATTCATGTTTAGCAGTCTACTTTGTCAAACATCATCTGAATCCTTGGAAGATAATGTGAATTTAAAAGGTGATTTGTTGAGAAAAGATGACCTCAGATATCTTCTCAGTGGGCAGTGACTCACAGGATTCAAAATGCAGGTCCTTCTTTCAAACATAAGCCTGCTGGTAAAAGTTGTGCTCTGCTTCCCTCTGTTGGTTAAATCACGAATTACAATTCTAAACCGAAACCTATTTTTCCTTGCATTTTTGTTGTCTCAGTCGCCCTCCTCTGGCTGTATTTGTTCCTGCTCAGTTGAAACCAGTCCACTTGCAAATCCAGACCCCTCAAAACCCATAGGATTTAATGTCATATGCACTCACAGTGTTGACATGTTATAGTTCATCTCACTAAATTTTATCACACGGGTGTCAATCTGGTGACATGCCTGAAAATGATCAAGCATCATCATTTATTAACACCTGCCAGTGTTAGAGGGTACTCTCACCATCAAAAAAGGTGATGTTTTTTAATTCATTATTCTTTTAAAGCACCTCCTGACTTTGAGCTTTCCTTGCCACTGGGGTATCCTATTATTTCCCCCCCACCATTTTCTCTTGAATATATAATTAAAGTCCCTTTTTCTACTGTGTCAGCAGGAGGTATTACACAGAGTCAATAGCCAAGTGATTTAACACCAGGGATATGAATCCAAAGAGCCACTCCTATTCATGCCCTTGAGCAAGGATCTCGTCCTTAATTGCCCCAGTAAAAATATAGTTGTTGCAATGTGCTCCTGTATGAATAAAACGCATCATACTTCTTAAAGAGTTATGGGCAGTGTTTGCTATTAATGAACTCCAGCAGCAGTATCATCCTGCTTTATGGTAGCAATAACATAAAGAAGTCTGTTTTTCCTAGCGCAGCCGTATGCAAAGTAGGGCTGGTCAGTGATTACTTAGTAATTCATCCTGTTATATATAAACCTCTGGCATACAGTTCAGTCCAGAGGGAGTAATGGAGCATAACAAGCATACAGTTTCTCTGTGCTGACTGTTTTCTCTTCTTTTAAAAGAGAAAAAAAATGCTGCATTTAACATTGTTCCCCTAAGGTGCTGGAGAAACACTGTCTGAAGCTGAGCTCATGATGCAGTCACGCACGTAAATCTACTCCTCCTCAACGCTAGTGCTAATTCCCATGGAGAACATCTCTGAACTCCACTCTCACCCACTACAACTTCACACCAACATAGCCTCCTGCCATGTGTCAATGCCAGTCTAATCTCACACCCCACACCATCTGCCACCAGCCCCTCAACTCGCTTTGCGGGTAGAGACCAAACAATTCACGCCTCTGCACATATTGTCCAATTTTACTGACACTGACTGGAGCATGCAGGTTATCAACCAAGACACAGGCAGCGCTTCTTACAAAAAAAACCCCCACCAAACTATAACAATTACAGCGCTAACGGCCATCATGAATTAATAACATAAGCGGTTAAAACATAAATGTATGACCACAGAGGTTTCACTTTATTTTGGTAGAGCCTGACAGGTTATGTGCCAATTCTGACTGTATATAAACTATTGTTTGGAATGCATGCCTTTTTTCAGCAGCTTTGGCTGATTCGTTGCTCTTTTTCTCTATACAGTATGTAGTTGTGCCTCATTAACAATTACGAAACACACCGGCCCCAACTATCATCCCTAGAGACTGTGTTGCCAAAGTGGTGTACAGATCGACAGTGCTGTCCTCACTCTCACACTGTGTTTGTGACCCATCAACTACATGCTTGAGACGTTTTGACGCAGTAATGCTTTATCTTTATCTTGCTAGTATTTTGTATAAATATCCATTCTAACCAAACCGACAGTAGCGGTCGACTAATACAAGTTTAGTTATTTGCATGTAATTATTTGTTTATGTGTAATTATTCAATTGATTTAAACCAATATGTGAAATGGCAGACCGTCCTCACCCAGAAAACGGCCATATAGGTTGATTGTGCATGCAGCTTATAACAACTCAAACTACTTTTGTTGTTAGGCGGAAACTTCTCATGGCTGTAGTGGAGAGCAAACGACTGAGCAAGATCATTAGAGCAGTCACTTTTTGAAATGAATGAATGAGTTTTACGGACCTTCGTTGATGACGCGATGACGTCACGTTACGTCCTTATTGAAGTAGCTTTACGTGACTCATTTTAACCCATTCCCTGATGTTTTACCATAGACTGTAAACAATAATGGACTGAGCTCCCGGGTCTAAAAAAGTGAAGCCAATGCGAAAGTGCCTTAAACCTCCATTCTATTTCATTTCCTGCACGGGGTGACTCCACAAGTTGCAAAAAGAAGTCATCTTCATCATCATCAAAAATTACCCTACTTCTCACTTGATTTATTACCTCAGTAAACATTTTCCTAATTAGTTCATGGACTCAATCGCTAGTTTAAAGTCTTCTTCAGTACAGCATGAAGTTTATTTAGTAAATTATGGTCCCATTTATTTACAAATAGATGATAAAGAAGTGGACGCTTTAAGGGCGGGGCTTCACACCGAACTGTCAAATATGGTAGAGGCTTAGCAATGCCTATCCATGGCAGTGTGTATACATTATAATAGACGTGAACTTGTTGTGGGTGTTGTCTGTTTTTTCGTCTTACACTTTGACCCTCTCACTGTCTGTTTTCACTTTTGATTAGAACATTTTTGTTTACGAACTTCAGAGAATGTGGCGGACCCAAATGCAGACACATCAGGCAATGTGGAGTTCAAAAGGTTTCGGGACTGTTCGTTATTTATAAAAAGTCATCCGAATTAAGAAAAAACATCCGTATTTTGCTGTAATCCAATGACACGAAAAAGGTAATTCACAGTGATCAGTAGATCCACAAAGGTAAATGATACGGTGTATCCAGCAAGGCCGTAACATTCACCAGCCAGCTCCAACCAGGTGAACGAGGCCTCTCCACTTCGCCGTTTAAACAAAGTGGAATAAACGTATAAAAGTCCAACTCTACACAAAACCCGCAATCAATTAGTAAGCTGACATCACATTTATATGCATGGAATTTAGGAAACCTTTATGGCAACGTTGGCCCGGCAAGATGTCCAGACATAGTGCAACAGTAATTTTCATTTTTTGAGTCCTGCTGCTCCCATCGTCAGCCAGGTAATTTTTTTTTACTAAAGCAGTATATGAAATCAGATGTATTACCTACCACCATTTAGTTGTTTTGTGTTATTTAAAATATTTATAAAATGTCTGGTCATGCCAAACATTATTATTCCACTCATTTTTTAAACAATGGAATTACCTGTTTCAGCCACCAGGGGGGCAGTGCTCCCTCTTCCCCCCAGCATGCTCATGGGTCAGACCCATCTGGTAGCGGGGGCCAAGACTAAGAGCTACATGGAAAAATATGCACCAAACAAGCCACTTTTCAAACAAGAAATTTTGCCGTTTCATGAATACAAAAGTTGTGTGACCCCACCTCCTAGATAAAAAAAATGTTGGGTGACCCTTCCCTCAACAAAGAATAAAAAGACATGACCCTCCCCTATTTTCCTCTGGTGGTCCATTCCATAAATACCGAACGGTCCCTTAATAACCAAAATCCAAGCAGTGAAGACAGCTGGGCAAAAATATAAGCAAAAGTCCTGGAATCCAAAAGACAAAGAATACAAAAACCAGAGTCCAAGACAAGGGGGAGACTAACACAACCTCACACAGAATACCATACAGAAAACAATACAATCATCTGACACAAGACAAGGGGAACACAAAGGCTAAATACACAGGGTAACAAGGTAACAAGAAACAGGTGACATAAGGGCTGGGAAAAAGGTGAAACACATCAGACAATTACAAGGGCGGGAAAACCAAAAGACAGGAAGTAAAACAAGACAAGACCGAAAACCAGACTACCAAAATAAAACAGGAAACAGAAACAAACACAACCATAACAATTTTGGTCGCCTAAAAATGTCTTGTTCAATAGCACCTTGCCAACAAAAGTTAGCTAGCTAGCGCTAGTGTTTCACCTCATGTACTTCTGAAATGTAGCATAAAATGAAAATACTCAACGTAAGATGTACAATGACCAAAAAAACAAATCAAACAAAGAAAACAAATGAAATGACATAGGGATATCACAGCTGGAGGGCTGAACCATTGACGGAATAAACTGTTTTAATGTGAAAGGCTGTCTGTCATGCCTGCCATTAGCTGGCGTCAGCGATGATAAGCTCCGCCCATGGTTCCGCTACCAAGCTGTGATTGGACAGTTTCTTACTTTTCATTTTTTGATAGGTCACAGACAATGTGTCTCTCAAAGAAAAAAAAACTGCTACCTTGCACCTGATGAAAACTTGTCTCATATTGCTAGACTTATCTCCACAGTGCTGTGTCAGCACTGGATGGTCTGGCTGCACAAGCTATCATTCTGGGATAGGGGAAAAAGCATCCTGGGTTGTTTGGATTTCTTTAAACCAATCACAAACATCTTGGGCGGCGCTAAGCCCCAGATGCAGTGACAGTGCACTTGCAAAACATAAAACAGAGATAGTGTAAGGAGAGAAGAATGCCAGCTGAAATAGGCAATAGGCCAATGGCAGGGTTTATCCCAACATTCTACATCCAGGGAGTCAGACTACATGAAAACTGATGACAGTGCCTTGTATTAACTATCAGCAAGTCAATGCTGCTCTCTCCTTGTCAACACTGAATGTGACATGGAATTTAATGCAACAATGGAAAACAATTTATTACGTTATTGAAAACTAGATGCAACATAATTATCCTTTTACCATATGTTTCTTCCAATTTTCATTTAGGCATTTTAAATCTTCCATACTGACATGTGGCCAATAAGTAATATGTGAATGCCTTGGTGTGTATGCTATGTATAATATATAAACTCAAAGGCAAGTCAAAGGAGACCACTGTATGACCCCCATGTATCTGACATCTTGTATCATTATAATTTAGTGAGCTGCTGTTACTCTGCTGTGTTTTGCATTGCACTTAGAGATCAATTTTCAGGACGGTGATGTTTTTGTCCTAGGATTCTCTGTTGGTGCAGTTTTAGATGGTGCTTATGACAAATACACCACTGTTCCTGCAGCAGGAAACATAAAACATATTATCTTGTGGTCCCAGTGGACTCTTCCCTGGAAAGACACAAGGTGTAAAAAACAAAAAACAAATATAAAACTTTTCATGAACTGGGGTGAATCCTAGTTGCAGAAAATCAGTTTATAATTGTGAACGGAAAACTAGTCATGTACTGTATTCTGGCTTAATAAGATTGACTTAGCTTGCCTGTTCGCCTAGGCCATGTGAGAGTTGTATAGTCAGTAGTGACTGGCAGCTAAAATAGTTGTTGTGCCATAACCTTATACTTCACTATAGGGCTGAGACGCAAGACATTTTGCTTTTACATGGTGGATATCCTTACAAAGAAAGGACGGAATGTGAGTAATGAAACCTTTTTATTAGTCTCAAAGGATCATTCAACAGAACTTATTAAAAAAGATATGTTTTTAATTGAAATCCATACATTTGGCATGCAGTCAGAACTCTTTGGCCCTGTCTTCATCCTGAAACAAATGTATTAGTATTTATTTAAAGAGCTCATACAGTAGTCAGGCTCTGAGTGTTAAGCATACACGCAACTAGGAGGCTGCATAATGTGAACTGTAATAAAAGATAGCTCAGTTGCGTTGTGTACATAATCTGCACATGCACAAACACTGCTGCTGCTCGGTTTCAGTTAAAGAATTGGAGCACATTCACCACCACTTTAGCCTTACTAACAAGGCCAGCAGAGTTCCCAAGTATTGCAACTGTCAAGACCACTTCTTAAGGGCTGCAGTCTTTGAAAAAAAAAGAAAAAATCAAAAGTGAGCAGCAGAAGTCCTTATTTGATTAATCGGTGCAGCCAGTGTAAAGTGTATGGCAGGCCCAGAGGGAGCAGGGCAGTGGGTAGGGAGCAAGCACCCCGGCTGGCTGGAGAAGCACCGGGGAAGGCTGTTGACAGTCCCCAACCTCATTAGAGGGCTAGTCAGAGGCGGCTTGTTGCAGTACAATCTGCCGGAATGTGTCTCCACCGAAACACTGGAAGGGCTGTGAAGCCTGCTGGTGCGTTGTAACCATGTCAGGCCGAGAGCAGAGCCAAAATCTGTTTATACCACTACACTGTTTTGACATTAATTATACTCCACAGCCTGCAGGCAGGAGCAAAGCCAACTGAGAACTTGCTATATAGTGGTGTCTTAAATTTCTGATGTTAGTTTTTAAAATGTTCCTTGGAACTACTTTTGCAAAGGAGCTACGTTAGCAATTTTGTCCATCTCAGGGGATTTTTGTTTTCCTATTTCCCTGTCAAGACTACTAAGGGTTGCAGAATTGTATTTAATATATGTCAAAATGTGTCTACAGTATGTAACGTAACAGTAACTTCTAGCCAAGTGCAGATCCTGCTGGTGTTCATGCAGTGTTGTGTCTTAACAAAGAAGAAGTTAGCAGCTGTACTGTAGAACACTGGCCTGACTCCAGTGTCCCAGAACTGGGTTGAGACTCTGCAATACTGGACATCCTGCAGCTCAGGTAATGCGAGATGAAACTGACAGAGCAATAACATTTTTACCCTCCCTAAACGGCTGCGATGGGAGTGAGGTATATCCAGAGGAGCAGACGGGGTGGTACAAGCAGCACTTGGGTACTTGTTTATCGCAGACTTCAAATAAATGGGTTGGAATCAGCCGTGCCTACCTCATATCCTCTGTTTAACTGCAGCAAAACAAATTAATGGAGCTTCACCTGAGAGAAGACGCATCACCAGAGAATAACCTGTTGCAGGATGAACGTACTGTAAACGAAAAGAGCAAGGCGTGAACTTTTTTTTTTTCAAGTGAAAAATAGTGTTGTGATGCTTCCAGATTGCAAGAGTGAATACAACAATGCTTCATCGCTCCCTGAAGAGAGAAACATTACACTATTTACAGCCCTGCTGTGTCCCAAGAAGCAGCTTGAAAAACAACCTGTGTCACTCGCCGATGGAATCTTGGGCCAAAATGATTGCAATGCAAGGAGCAATTATCAGAGCAGGGCGACATGCAGAGGCAGCGTTGCAGTTACAGCATACTGCTCTCTACATCATGCATCATGCCAGTGATGAAAAAGTGTATAAAAGCAATTCATTTGTATTGGTATCATAATATCAACAAGTAAGTATTTAATATTCAAAAATACAACAAATATTAACCATAATGATAAGCTTTTTTATTTGAACAATGGATGAAATGACTGAAATATGAACGGTGTCACTGTTAGTAACAAGCCAACAAAGAACTTTGCAGTCCCCTTCAGCTCTGCTGAGTATTTGAGACTTTTGTATCTCGTTGTTTTAGTTCCGGCCCATTAACCTTGTTTCCATTTGAAGCAGGAACCTCTTTTCAGAGAAAAAAGCTCTGGTAATCTGTACACTAGCTAGTGGACATAGTTGAGCCTTTAGCAGCTAAAGGGCTTGTTATTTTTTCACACAAGTCATTAAAGACCAAAAGAGAGCAAAAAGCAGAGTGAATATTAAACTTACATTTGTCAGGAGGCCAGAAACACAACGCCAAATGAATGTTGCTCCGTGTCTACAGGATGTGTAAATAGGCAACTGTTATATAGATCATACATTGTATATATGACATTACATGTCATTTAGCTGAAGCTTTTATCCAAAGCGACTTATAATTGCTATATATATGTCAGAGGTTACACACCTCTGGAGCAACAGAGGTTAAGTGTCTTGCTCAGGGACACATTGGTTGTTGTATCGCAACAGGAATTGGACCCCAGTCTCCCACACCAAAGGCATGTGTCATATCCACTACGCCACCACCAACCTATATAGTTATTTTATGTCACATCTTGTGTTCGTAGCTAGTTCCATTGCCAAAACGGCCCTATGATGCAACAGTTCCAAAGGCAGCCAGTGAGCTACCTGTGAAACACTTAATTTATTGGATTATCCATTATAGTGGAAGTTACAGTCTACGTTTTTCATGGTAGAGGAAACTAGTATAGGCTACATCTAGGCTAGATTGCTGATGTGTATTATGGGTATATCAAAATGTCACACCCCTGCTTTGCTCTAGTTTAATAATAAACATTTAGAATATGCTCCACTAATATGTATATTATAAGAGCTACACAGGTCCTGCTTTATTACTATCTAGTTTTAGGTAGTATTCCAACATAATAAAACTGCGTGGGAGGGGTTAATATGGGGCCAGTAATAAGCAGCAGGTTTTACAGAGTGTAGTCAGTAAAGGACCTTCCAATGCATATAGAGTAATAAGATTCCATCCTGCGCTTAATAAAAGGACAATACTCCAATTCTCTTCATGGTGACAGTGAAAGGACATGTTGTGAAGCTGATGATCACATAATCACAGATAAGAGAATTTGGAATCACCTAAAAAATGAACGTGGAAAGTCCAACTTGACTGTTGGTGTATGTCTGTCTGTGCTGACACTTCTGATGGCTAATATCAGATTCAGTGCAACACAGTTGGACAGGAGTTTTCCAGCGAATGTGTTGGTTTCAAGTCTCTCCTTGTCCTGCAGCCTCTTCCACCTCACTGTGCTTCGCCAATCGAGGGAACACAAAGAGAATATACAAAGATGGGAGGCTCCTGGAGACTTGTTGCTGCACTTCGATGTTTGAACAAGGTTTTCCAGCTATGGCTGTCAAAAGTCTGGTGTGTGAAAGTGCACCTACATCATCGCCCTGCACTACAGTGAACAAAGAGACTGAGGTATGAGACTGTACTGCACATGCTACACTGACCTGGGGATGTTGCTCTGGAGCAATATCAGCCTGATGCCCTTATCCTAGGTCTCATGATTTACTATAAAAGCAAACAGTATCATTACTATCTATTATTACTAATCCAGGGGCCAGAAGAAGCTCCATAATGTACACAAGTGCTCATACTGTACAGCAGAGGCCACATTGAAATAGAAAAACATGCACCTCAGGATCATTAGAAATATCTGTAGACAGCCGTTGTCTCTCACATCACACAGCAACTGATCATGGTTGTGTGCACATACTGTATCAATGCGTCAAGCCCTTTGTCCTTGAGTTGCACCCTGGAACTAATTTGCAGCGGGTGAGGAGTGTGCAACGGGAGCCGCAAACATGCCAATTAAACTGACATTCAGCTCTCTGCTCACTTGTCTTTCAAGACACACAAGGGTTGGTACTCTAAAGCCCGATGAGAGGAAGCTCACGAGTTAAATCCCTCTATCCCTGAGAGAAAGCAGAGGCAATAATTACTGGCCAACACATTTGATTTATTGTAGCGCTAGATTCCCCTGGCATGGTTATAAAGTACTCCCAAGATCTGCTTGAGTGTAATACAAAGAAGCATTCCACATGCATACCAAGGTGGTACATAGTATTTCTGGATTTATATTATAACAGGAATATTTGATCTAAGTTTATAGGTTGCAAAAAAATAATACATTTAAGGGATTGGCCATTCAAATTTAACTCCATCTCTTGTGACCTGAGCATCAAATGAACACGAAGACAAGTGGGTCATCTTGAGACAGACAGATTGACGACATTATTGGTGCATGGAGATGGAAAATGATTGAAGACAAACCTGATATCCCTCTGAATTCTGTGATTGAGTCCCTTCATGGTATGTGCCAAGCCACTCACAAGCTTTAAATATCAGCCAGTCAATACGTCGTTGAAATAATTAAATAAAACGGCAACGGAATATGTATTAACGTGGAGAAGTACAGCAATGTCATTTGAAAATATGATACAGACTGTTCCGAGGCCTGACTCAGTCAAATTTGAGATCACTATAAAAATCCTTTTACCGCAGATCAATCCTGAGCCAAAAGGTCAGATCGCATCTCTTTAAGAGCTGAACACAAACCTCACGGAGGCTGAGTGCTTCCCTAACTGAGCTTAAATACTACCTCATACAGTATTTCCATTTATAGTTTGCACAATGCACAGCGTACACACCATCACTAAATGGCATTCATAAAATGTAGCAATTTTGCATTTGCAGACAAATGTGGTTTATGAGGGTTAACAGGCTCTAATGGGTAACTGTAATCTAGTAAAAGTTACAACAAACGGTATTTATCTATCATGCATCCTCACTGTTCTAGCACTGGAGCAGCCACAGCTGCTCACCTTTTAGTTCATGATTTCGAGTAATCACTTGAGTATTTCATGTAAATTATACAATAAATAGGGCTGAATTAGTCAAGGATTAAAATGGAGTGTGATCGCTGTGCTTTATCCTTCCTTAAACTACCCACGTGAACAACAACACCCCAAGTTAATAAAAAAAAAAGGCAAATTCTGTGTATGCTTGGTTTCTAACTTTTCATTACAGTGTGTCATTTTAGGCAGATTTGTGGTCACCTCAAGGGATTGAGTCATTCCTCGCTAACAAGGAAGCCATAGCCAAGCGATAGGCTTGAAGCTGTGCTCTGATTTGAATTCATTCAGCTCTACAGTATAATTCAGCTTTCATGGAGACTTAAGGTATTGAAGCGTGTACATTTCAGATGGAACACATGTTTTTTGGTTTTGGAGTTTTAGAGCAGACTGTTCTCTCTATCTCCTTTTTTTTTGTCTTGGCTTCATGTAACAGATGACAAATTACCTGGCACCTGTTTCTTTTTGAACTATCTTAGGTTTACAGAGAGTAATAACAGCTGTTATTCTTTTCAGCAGAGCAACTTCACATCTGATGCAATTGTTCAGTAAGTCCGCAGGTCTTTTGTATTAAATAGTGGATATAATCAAGCTTTCATTATCACATCATTATGGTATCATTTTTTATTACAAACACCTAATGGAAGGTGTCCTTTCTGCAGCCATGATCATCACCATCCGTTTCACAGGACGCGTCCATTGTGCAATTTTTCACCCAGCTGGCCTACTGATGGCCCCTTCCACCATCCAACTCAATCTTTTCAGTGTGCCTGCCTTTAGCGCTCTCCATCCTGATAAAGTCTAGATGACATCTTAATAAAGGCTAGGTGACCTTTCTGCCGCCGCCTGGAATGTATCATCTACACACCTGACCATCTGGTGGACGACCATTCAACGCTTTGGTCTGTGTTATTGTGTGGATGCTTTATTTGCCACTGATTGGGTTGGGAAACAAAGGATCCATGCAAATGCATTGACCTGTTTCAACACAAGGTGTGTTGTGCTTGATGTAATACATTTAAATAAATTATTATAAATAATTTCGGCCGTAGAGATTTTTATATCCAGGGTTGGAAATTACACCTGTCACCCACATACTATTTAAAAATGTTGTTACTTTTGCATTTGGGTGATCATCCACATCCTTCATTTTCACCATGCTACATAAATGGCACATTGCTTCCTTAGCACTGATTATTGGCATTACATACTGTACATTGTATCCTTCAGAAATGCATGAATATGTACCGCAGAGACTGGGCTGACTACTTCTAAATCACTTCCAACTCCTTTCTTCAACTTCAACGTTTGTTATAGCTTTCAAACTTTCCCGTTATTGTTTTTCTGTTGCTGCTTTCCAAGTTTCTTTTATTTGATCATTTTTTTCTTTGTCTGCCAGTACCAAAACAGTATAATAATACTCTTCCATTATTGATCCACTTTGTTACCTGAACAACAACAAATGACTTACAATAGATGTAGTTTAAATGTTTGTTTTTTGCTTTAAAAAAAAACCCTCTGCACCGGAAGAAAAATCTTGAAAACGATGAGAAGAACTCTTGTACACTGTCTGATTTACTTCTGAAATATTTATTTGATTACAACTATTCAGGTCTGTCCGACCTTTATCAGGTCATCAGGGATTAGCAAAATCCCGCCTTTCAGTGCTGAAAATCTGTCCAATTGCTTAAAAATCTGCTCAAATACGATAACTGTAGGCCAGTTTACACAATCCATGCATCATTAACGCACTCAGTGCCAGCTTAAAGTGCTCATAATTATGCTTTTTGGCTTTTTCCCTTTCCTTTCTTGTGTTATATATCTTTTTTGTGCACGTAATAGGTTTAAAAAGTGAAAAAGTCCACCCCAAAGGGACTTACCATCTCCAACAGAAAACACTGTTCACAAACTGCTCCAAACAGCTCTATTGTAGTCCAGCCTTTACTTCAGAGACAAACGTGGTCACTTTGTAACACACGTTATAATGCTCGCCTAGCTGCTAGCATGGCACGCCCTCATGCTCTGCAACTGACTAGCTAGCAGTGCTTACCTAGCTACTGCACATGTGCGACTCCCAACAAAGACGGTACAGAAGTGAGATGTCTCACTCTGTAGCTAAAACAGAGAGCTCAACACACAGGGTGAAAAGAGGAGCTGCAGCAATGTGCAGTACAACAAAAATATGGTGTTTTCTGGAAATTAAACCACATAAACCTATTCTGGTACAACCTCTAAATACAATTATGAACCTGAAAATGCAACCCGTTCTCATTCCGAACTTGTAAAATAAGGACGTTTGGACAGTGGCTGTCAGCGTCTGAAAAAAAAAGGCATCTTTCAGCGTGTTTGTGTAACACACCGGGGAGAGCAGCAGTTAGATAGGATTTAGCGGGTATAATGTAAGGGCGAATTTCTGCATGAGGAGATTGGTTGGGGGGGTGGATGGGTCAAACACAGGACTTTCACCTAGGAAAGCAGGGTTCACGTCCTGCTTGTCACGCTTGCTATAGTCGCTTTTTCTTTCCTCCCGCGTGTCACAGAACCGTACGGCCACCCACGACCCTTTCCTAAACCCAACCGTCCCGTTCTTCCCGCGTGTCACGGAACCGTAAGCCCACCCACGACCTTTTCCTTAACATAACTGTGTCAAAAGAGCCGCCAATAGTCCCGACCAAGCGTGTTTACTTATAGCGCTAAAGGAGACTTATAGCGTCAATAAGAACGACAAAGGCACCTGACCAAGCGTCCTTATTTTACGAGATGAGTGTGAGAACGTGTTGGAAAATGAGCATAATATGAGCACTTTAAGTAAGGCGTTTGTGCCCTAGCTCTAGATCTGATACATTCTCTTCAGACATATGTGGTGTACTTTTCAAACAGACGCACCAGGCTGGAGTTGCAGTTGTGTTCGCAAGGAGCCTCTAGCGTATAGCTCCATCCTGGTTCAACCATGTACCAAGATGCAATAACTTTGTTTTGAAAATATAAAACACAGACAATAACTACATCTTTGAAAGAAAGATTTAACAACTACTTGGTATTAAAATGTCATTATTTGTATGCAAAGAAGGGAGCCAGTGAAGCCAGAAACTTTGGATATTTGTCATAAATGATTAATCTAATGCAATCTCTTCACACTCACATGTTTATCTTAAAGTAAGAATAAACGAGGGACCTTTGGTCTCAATCAGTGCTTCAGTCTTCTTCGTATCTAATTCAAGAAACCATTTCAAAATTATGACAATAAAGCTCATTTTCTTTCATGTGAAAGTACAGTAAATGCAATAAGGACAAGGCAATCTTTTCAGTGATGTTGGGGACATTTCTCTGTATCATCTGCTGTGGCTGTAGTAAAACATTGAGAGGGGCTGTGGCTTTTAAGTGTTCAACATGAGGACATAACACTAATCTCGGAAAACAGCAAGAAACGCTGTTCTATAAGAGCTGTTCTATATCTCCTTTTCCTTTGTCTTCTTCCTAGACGCAGGTTACCTCAGTAGGATGGCTGATGTTTCAGACAGCTCATCAAGATGAAAGAACTGTTGGGGCAGGAACCTGTCCGCTCATTGGCAGAGGGGGGCCTAACAGCATACTTCCCATCTTAAAAAATGGTCTGGAATCAGACAATGTATACAGATCATGTACAGACTTACAGTGCTTTTAATGCATGTTAAAATGCTTGAACTTCTTTTACACACAAGCTCCATCAAGACCAAAACAATGGATTTTTACTGACCAATTTGCAAATGCTTTTACACTGTATGTCAGAACAGATAACATCATGTTCTAAAACTAACGTATAGGCTAAAGTCAAAGTGAACAGCTGCTCATATTGTAAATTGAAACACAAATATATCCCCTGGATTTTATACAGAAACAGCTGATTGAAGTTATGCAAATAGATCAATCACAGCTGATTCCCTTCTAGGAAACACACTCAGGTGTTGAGGTTCTTTCAATCGCATGACCATATGGTAGTACAGTAAAAGAGGACTTATTTAAACAATATACTGTAGATGAACACAGAAAATAAAAAAAAAATGCCTTCACGAGGGAGAGGAAGAGGAGTACCAGGACAATTCTGTCTCTGTCTCCTTTTTTCATAAACTGTACATTCTATGAAGCTACTCTGAGATGGGTCATTCATTTTATGTATTGAATCTCTGCAGCAAAAGAAACAAAATGGTGGCCGGGTTGGGTCAGTGGGTAGAGCAGGCGCACATATACTGTGACTATCTCCTGCATGTCTTCCCCCCTCTCTCTCTCTCTCCCCTTTCTCAACTAGCTGTCCTGTCAAAAAAAGGCGGAAAAGCCCAAAAAATAATCTTAAAAAAAACACAACAAAACTAAAATGTAGAGAGGCTTCAAGAGAAACTGCAGTGCAAAACACAATCTATGATCAATACAATATACCATTGTCTGTTGTACAAGGGCAGACCTGACACATATCAAATAATGCAGTTTCTGTAATTCCATGTGATGTTAGTGTTTTTTATGACATTGTTCTATGATTGACTAAATGTTCCTGTTGGAAGAGAACATGTGGTAGTGTTCTGGAAGAATTATTTGATTTTGAGACATGTTTGCATTGTTTTGGTAGACATAGTGTATTGTATTAGTGTATTATTGTATTTTGAAAATTAGTGTTGGAGTTTAGTTTTCAATGTGTGATTTTGAGCATGAAATTAACTGTTTTGCCAATCGTGTGTTGTAGGTGTGTTGGTGCGTTAAGAGTTTAGGAAAGTTGTTAAAAGTATTGAAAGAATTATCATAGCGATCGTAAAAAACTGTATATGGCCCTGCATGAGTTAGGTACTTTTATTGTGTCAGTGTTTGAACTGTGTCTTAAAATGGTCTAACATGGAATAAATTAGGATTTTTATACCTTTGTGCAGGTATAAGTACTTAATAGTTACAGGTTTCTGAGTACAGCCACCAAGGATACAAAGATAAAAACATAATGAGATGTAATAATGAGTTACAGTTTGTGTTATGGTCAGCTGCACCATCAGGAAACAGCACTGCTTTTTATAACTGATGTTTTTTCTTTGATAGTTCCTGTGTTTTCTGTCTGGTAGTTTCCATGTGAGCGGCTTGATTACCTTTCCCTCTGAAAGTGAGGGGAATGTGAAGTCTGGGCAGGGCTTTAATCAGGGTACCGAAAACTCCTGATGAGTTCCTGATGATGCAGTAGAGGCCTGGCAGTCTGCCTCTCTGGCTAAGTGGAGCAGGAGGAGCAACAGCTGCAGCCCACAGACTGGGGTCAAGCTAATAAAGACTGAGATGTCTGAAAAGTCTGGCTGTTTCGGTTCTGGACGCACATTCCTAAGGTCCTGGTTTTGACCATTCGGGTGACACACATCACCCAGGCCTTGGATGCTAATGGCTCTATAGTTCTATATCTATTAGTTAAAACCACCAGTATCTACCGATGCGGGGGATTTTAAGTGTCCTAATGGAGGTCTACAGCTATGCCATCAAATAATGGTATTAGTGAAGTTGTCAGCGGTCTCTCTGGGTCACTCTGAAACAGATCCCAAAATTAAGAGAAGTGCCTATGCAGCACAAACGCTGCTGGCAAGATACCCTGATGAATTGGTGGGCTATTTTCAGCTGCCATCCCAGCAGTGCAGCTGGCGCCGTGCCACGGAGGGGTCAGCCTGACATCTTCAGATGAGGCCCCGGGGGCAGGAGGGACAGGTCGGGCAGGGCGCTGGGCCTCAGCCAGCTCTCTGAAGTGGTTCCTCCAGGACAGCAGATGGAGGACTATGTGAGCTGGAGCCGCGTTCCCACAGTTCAGATCTACAGGAATCAACCAGCTGGGCTTTGAATCATCCACGAATCATCTAGCTTCTGTCACTGCAGGTCCCACCAGTGAAATCAAAACTTGTTCTTCCAGATGGAAAGACAAACAATGCACAATATGTCCTGGTGCACTCCGTGTGACAGACACTTACATGCCACAAAAATGAAGCCGCAGGAGTGGACTGCAGATACATAACGCCAGTGAGCGTGGTAGTCCTTTTACTGTCTTGGCATCTAATGCACTGTAATTACTTTAGTGTAACTTGTCAGTGGATACAGCATGATTTATTTGACAGTGTTTCCTCAAATACCTCACTACGGTCACCTTAGGATCAAATTGGCCTCTTAAAGTGTGCAGTTAGCGAACAGCAATAATTAATGTCCATAAATGAATCCTACGCTTCACATTTTAATAGTGAGTGCAGTGACAGCCCTGATGTTATGAATTCCACTGAGTCCTCTCTCAGTACCTTTCACCAGCTTGTCAAGGGCAGCACGCACTTCACACCATACCTGACATGCTGTGTATCTGTGTGTGTGTTTTGGCGATAGAGGGCCCAGATTTAATGAAGCACACCTGGCCCTCATTCATAATGGAAGGCAGATTTCATATTAATTAGGTGGCTGTCTCAGTGTCAGGGGGTGATGTCGAACAGCTGTAGAGATCCAGTTAATTCTGCATAATGTATGATATCTCACATTTATTTAAAACCAAGGAAGTGAAGTCTTCATCGCTTAAGCAGTTAATAAAAACAACGCAACGGATTCACTAATGCAGAATTAAAGTCTTAATGAAAAAAAAAAAAAAAAACTTGAAGAGAAGAAGAAAGAGAACCTGAAAGAAAATGTCTTTAAAAACCTCCAAGTTCTTGCAAAGCATTTTTTTCTCCCACTGAAGCATCTGGTGGGTGGCTGGGTGAGTGTCGGTGTAGGTGTGAGTACAGACTGCAGGTATTGTGGGTCCTTTGTGTGAGCATGTGTGCATAGATCATGACTGTTACTTGGTGCAGGAAGTTACTGCTCCCGGCCAAGAAATGGCACATAACTCTTAGTGAAACAACAACTTCACGTGTTCACACTTTGGTTGTTGTACATATTAAATACAAGGTATAACGTGTAAATTAGTGAACTTTAGAGATGCTGTAGGCAGATTGTCTTACCTTTGAAGAAAGCCAGTCTTTCCACCTGTTTCCATTCTTTGTGTTAGATAACCTAAGTCAAGCGACTGGTAGTATCTGTTTTCTTAAAGTGGGTTTCAAATACAAATCACAATATACTATTTGATTATGTATATTTTTTTGAAAACATACATATATAGGAGGGGTCAGAATGGCAGCTGAAACCACCGGAAATACCTACTAGGCCATGCCTAGTTGTGACTTAAACCTAAATTCTGAAATTTCTTTACATAAACAGTATACAAATACAGAGTGTATAGCTTTGCATTACATTCCGAGTGGCACGTCCCTTCATCACGATGAACAAGGCCACTGAATGTTGAGTCAGTTCCCACATACCCTGTGCTGCTGCTGTAAATACTCACTGGAGATCAAATGTGCATTCATCCACAACAGAAAATAGTTCCCAACAAATGCACTATGTACTCTGCTAAAAAAACTACTGTGCCCAGCTGGTTCAGAACTGAGCCTTTTCTAAAGATGATATCCATTGAGCACCACAGACATTGGGACATTTTGAAGTATTGAAAGGTGGACTAACACACTGTTGATTTGCTATTTTAATAGGATACTATTTATATATACTAACCCTTGATGATTAAAGGTGTTTTTGTGACAAACCAACCCCTACCACAATGGAATATGAATATGCAGCGAAGAACCTGGGCATCTGGATGTGAATATGTTTTGTCCCACATTCACTGCTGCGCTTGTGGAAAAATGTGCAAATTCACAAGTTTGAGAAGTGAGACTTGAGAAGGTGTGATTGTTGAGTTTTTGTGTGAGAAAATGTGGTGTATGTATGACACGCCAATTCGTATGCCATTATTGGTGTGTTATCAAGACGCATACTCACTTTTTAGCGTGTTTATCAACGTCGTTTGGCCTCCATTGACTTACATTACCTTGCGATTGCGTGTGAATAATAGTATGAAAGGGCTAAAATCCGTATAGGGAGGCTGGCCAGGATGGGGGATGGGTAAAACACAGGACTTTCACCCAGGAGAGTGGGGATCGTGTCCTACGTGTTACGTTTCCTAAAGTCAACCTTTGCTTTTTTCTTTTACTAAACCCAACCTCGTTATTGTTTTCCTAAACCCAACCCGTTCGCCGTGGTGCTAATTCCTCGAGCCGTCTTTCCTGCTCCGTCTCTGTGTCGCTCTTACACTGTTTCCCCTGGCAACCGATAGAGTAGGATCCCAAAATGGTGGGCGGGCTCAGACACCTCCCAAATTGTCACACGACAGCAAGCTTCCATGACATATGTCTTCATTGTCAATAGGGCGTAGACATACACGCGGATAGCTCAAAATGCGTACAGATAACACGCCACTTGGCTTTAGGAAAGTGGTGTGTATGTTTGCGAAGTCATGTCATGTTGCAATTAAAGACTATATATATATATATATATATATATATAGTGCAATTGAAAGCACCATTCGTTTACCAGACGCACATAAACGCACCATGAAGTCTGAGTGGTCATGAGTCTATGGTCAGAGCTTACTTACCTTCATTGTTTGTTTACATAACTCACACATGTTGCCACACTGGTGACTTCAGGGAGGCAGGAGGATTTTCCAGTTCTGTTGTTTCTCCATTATCTCTGACTCCGGAAGTGACTGGAAAAGAGCAACTGCAGGCTACAGGTGAGCTAACATTAACCTGTGTCTTTAGCTGCATTCTACCATCTGGTAAGCTACACCGTGTCTGTTTTTTTTTTCTTTGGATGTGTACAAGTAGGCGGGGGTGGAGAGAGAGACATACTGGGGGAATTACGATGATCCTGCTTTTGATAGCGATAGTCAATCAGTCAGTGTTGGGAAGGATACTTTCAAACGTATATGTTACAGAAAACAGAATACATGCCCAAAAATGTAATTTGTAACGTATTCCGTTATATTACTCAATCTGAGTAACATATTATGAATACTTGGATTACTTCCACATTGAATTGCATTTTATAAGTGTAGGAACATGACTAGCCAAGTGGTATGAGTATGCTATAACAACAGGAGCATGCATACATGCATCTAAAACCATGTGGAAGCATTTAAACATATAAAAGCTTCCACAGTAGCGTTACTAACAAGTACCTGAACAAGCAGATAGAGTTTTGTATTTGTAGTCCCGAACTGCATACTACAAAAATCTAACCGCAGTCTAAGCTACCACAAGATAAGTTTAGCTAACGTTAGCTAGCATGCCGTCAAACAGGGTTAGTCAGTCTTTCAACGGCTCTGGGGCTAGTAAATCAGCACGTAGGAGAATGTAAAGTCGCACGTCAACTAAGCAAGTAGCTACCTGATACAACTATAAAATAGCAAGGTGACCAGTAAAACTACAGCAGACAACTACCCCTGGCTAATTAAAAAAAAAAAACTTACTTTAAGATGCTTCTTCAGGTTGGAGGTGGAGTCTTTGGACGCTGAAAGGAGGTTGGTTGGTGGCAAGCAGTGGTTGCACTGCACAGTTATATTTCGTTCTCCCTGTTCTTTCTTTAATGTGAAATGCTGTTTGAATTTCCAAGATAGAAACGTATTCCTGCCCTGGCTCTGTTGTGCCGATTCTGGCTCCATCTCTACCTCTAGCTCCTGCTGCTCCTCTTCCGACTCCATTGTGACTGGTCACGCAAATAGCTCATTTTTTCGTTTTCATTTTGGGGCTTCTAGGAAATGCATGGAGTTGCCTTCATTTATTTAGAGAGTGAATAAACTCGTGAAACAGAGAAGTATCGTCATGTATTCTAAGTACCAACTATTTAAATTGTAACTGTAATGGAATACCGTTTCTCATAATTTGTATTCTGAATACGTAACGCCGGTACATGCATTCCGTTACTCCCCAACACTGTCGATAGTCAAAATCAAAAGCTCATTTTGATAAATGTTTTATTTAACATTTGATTTAAATTGTGACTGCACTGCAACTAAAGAAAAGACATGTCAGTGCATATAGACATGTATAACACTATCATTTTCACAAAGTCGACAACACATGTACAGCATTATGGAGCGTGCTGCAAACATAGAATTCCCAACCCAATACAAAAACATGCTGCAAAGTCATACATTCCAACCAAATACAGAAAACCCTGACTATGTATTTTTGTTGTCTTTACTTAACTAGTTCCTTTTCACAAAGTTAACTATGTGTTTTAAAGAGTGACTGTTACCTTTAATAGAACTGTAATCTGATAAATAATGCCACCGTGGTCACGTGTTACGGTCACATGCCACCGTGCGGCCATATCACCCTCGTTGTTTTAGGAGTCATTGGAAATTGACCTATTCTGTTGTTTAGGTATGAGGGTGTTTAAATTAGCAGTAGGCATATTTGATAATTTGTCATTCACTAACAACTTTTAGACTTTTTTTTGACAGCACATTTTTGCATGGCAGGAAAACCACAGGTGGAACTAATAACATTATTAACAGCTGCACTCTGTTTAGGTGAGTCAATTAACCCTCTGATAAACTCAGCAGGTCTGTCAAGTTTTACATTTCTCTGCATGATGAAGCAGTGTGCATCAGGCTTTAGTGAGTGATTCTCAGTATTTAAAGAGTTTCAATGGTGGTGACTGTTGTTAGCCTTTCAAAAAATGAATATACAAGACAAAAAGGAATGATTTACACTGGCTGCTCTACCGTTAGCTGCAATAATTAGCATGTTAGGTTAATGAGCTTTCTACCTAGTAGAAGTAGTAGACAAGTGTTACTTCTAAAGCCAAGGAGCATGTTGTTAACTAACTGTGTAGTATTGTCCCACTGTTCTCAATGCTATCTGGGTGTAGGGTAACATTAGCATCTCTATCCTGCTCTTACAATGGGGGAACTCTACCCTCTAGCAACTGCGGCAGCCAAATGTGTTATTCAAGATAGCGTTATGTGTGCCAAACACATTGCTTAATTTAGTCTTTATCCTGAAAGCTTTCTGGCTTGTAATGTTAAAAGTGCTACAAACTAAGTAAGCTAAGCAGCCAATTAAGGTTACGTTAAAATGTAACAACAGTCTGATCTTACATTATTCCTTAAATACTAATACAATTTAGCTTGCAACCGCTGAAATTTCAGACGGGAAATTTGACAGTTGCCAGCTAGCAATGAGAAGCCTGCTTTTTTCTGACTCTGTTGACACTAAGGACTAATTGGTTTAAAAATTACAAATAATTTCACGTGGTAGATCTGCTCCCAGTTAGCATTCTAAACTGCATATTATGTGCTGTGGGAGAACAAGAAGCTTGACAGGCCTAGCAACAGTATCTAAGACTGGCGGGGCTTACCAAATGGTCAATTCCAGGTCTTGGTGTCGCATATGCTGGCTCACTATGGATTCCTGGGACACTTGATGGAACTGAGCAATTGTCTGCTGTGAGAAAAGTCTATCATCTTCATCAATTAGGTTTGCACACGCAGAGAGGTTACTGTTCCAGGCAAGCCCAAGTTGTTGTGCTTGGAGATTTGGCTAATGCCCAAGCTAATGTGACCACTGGCTGAAATGCCAGATGAGAAATATCATTACCCAGCAGTAGGCACCTCCCACTTCCCCCACCTTGTGGCCACTCTAATAATTCTCTGCTGACTTCTTATCCTTTGGGCACATAGGAGAACGTGATTCATTGCATACTGTCACATAACAGGTAAAGTATTTATTTTGTTGGTTTTGCTCTCGGTTTCTGCTGCCAGGGAAGGTTGATGTATTATACAGAGGGCTCCACAGAAGCAATGCATGGCAGTGTACAACAAAATGCTTTGTGTCTCAAAATGAAATATGATATTGATGGATACTGTGGTGTGTTCACCTGACAGTATGCCATAGGGCTGAATATAAGAGGGCTTCTTCTATGTCAGATAAATGGTTACCCATAAGACTTAAAGTCAACAAACACAAACTTGCAAACACATTTCCGTAGAACTCTAAAACAGACTTTGCCTTGCAGAATCATGCCCAAATATGTATTCAAAATTTTGAAATGTAAGTTCATGTGACCACTTATACAAATGCATCAGATGCAGTTATTGGCGTGTATGACACGAGTGACGAGTTGTGTTACTGTATCATATTGTATTGTCAATAGCCTCTTCAGCAAGTCGATTCAACTTTAGAGACAAGCTAGTGGAGCACTGTACTGTATGTTAGACTTGCTGTTCACTATGAATAGCACCAATAAGCAGTAAAATGCAGACAGCTATTACAAGCCATTTTCATATTCCTCTTCAGGGTTATATGAGGTTGGAGTCTCTCCCAGCATGCCCTGGGAAAAATCCCGAGAATCCAAAGGAAACTTAAGTAACACACACAGAAAGGGCCACTGGGCTGGGAGTTGAGCCCAGGCCCTTTATGCTGGGAGGTAACAGTCTGGTACCTCTGGACATTTTATGATTTTGTTAATTAGCTTTTCTTCATCCATGTCTTGGCACACTGTGGCCACCCTGAAGAAGACTGTCTTGTCGAAACGCTGGTAGTGTGTGACTATCTTTCCTCACACACTGTGGCCTACTTACCATAATTCTGAAGATGTAGTGCCATGAAATACAGTAGGTCACAACACAGCATCCTCCCAAAAAGCAGCTGTTTTGGTGCCCTATTAATGCTCCAAAATTGAATAAACTCATGTTGGAGGTGACCGTCAAAGCTTTCATTTAAAACAATTACGTTTCTGCTGCTCCACTGCACAAACTGACCAGGATACGCAGTATTAGTTTTAAAGTTGACTCTGCAGGACTGCTAATCAATCCCAGTGACTAAATGATTACTTTGTCAGGTGCTGAGACTTCTGGTTTTAAAATTGCACTTCCTGCTTCAGATCAATTTTTTCCTCCCAATGGAATTTCAAAATCTCAATCAAACATCCTCAATGATGAACATTTGCTCAATGATGGAGGCTCTACACTGTGGCACTGCAAACAAGCCTTAAATGCCTTTTTCTCAAGTCAAAAAAGCTGATTACTATCAATAGCATTATTAGATTAGTTTCCTTTATCACAATTTATTGCTCTTTTAGGAATTTCTGTAGCTCAGTCTACAGAGGAATATTTGACGATTCCATAGGACATGATATACAAACAGTTTTTTACATTATTATTATTATTACAATTATTATTATTATTTTTTTACATTTTTCATGTTTATTTTAATAGGGGCAGATGCTAATACATACACATTTGTGCAACAAATGTCCAATGCACAGCATCACATCATTTATAGCTCTTGCTAATTACCTATGCCCGTCCCTAGAAGGGCTTTTAAACAGTCATAAAAAAACTAACGTGAAACATGGCTACATTAAAATTAAAATCCAATTCCGAGTTGTGTGCTGGAGAATATGGCATGGTATCCGAAGCCAAACTTGTGAAGGCTGCAGTTAGCTGGAAAGAGCGACTGCATGTTTCTTGCCGTGGCTGTGTTGTCTGAGCAGGTGATCAGAGTGTGCGTAACCGGCAGAACGCACAAGGGTAGAAGTGGCAGGTGAGCATACAGTTTCTTGTTGACTGAGCTCTATGGGAGACAATCTCGTTTTCTGACATTAAACAATAAGTTTCTTTTGGAGCCATTTGGTTGTGGCGGCACGTTGGTACTCTCAAACACCTTCAACGCGTTGACAAGTGGAGAAAGCACATTCAGCACAGAGCCCAACAAACCGTGTAAGTCTGACGCCAGCTCCGACTCCGCCACCTTCCTCCATGCCAACCAATGCCAATTGGAAGTAGTGTGTCCATTTTGCAGTGAGTGTAAAGTAAGATCATGTCCTATTGATTTCTTCCATTACCCAATCTTCTCAAACCGTCGTCACTTAATTATTTTAATTGCCTTATCTTAACCATACTGTAACCGAGTTTGTCACCTTTTAATTTGATATAGCAAATTTACACAAAAAGGAGTAATGAAGCAACATTAGCAATTATTTGGGGTTATGTTTCTTTTTACGTGATGACTGTAAATCCACCATTCACTCTCCTTTAAGCTCTGGTTTGCGTTCCACCAACCTTTGAGGAAAATACTTGGCTTTTTAGCTGCTAAACGCTCCACTGTCTTCACCAGCTAGTCGCTGACTTTGTCTGCTGTTTGGTGCTGAGCAGGTACATTGAATTTTTACTGGCTGGAAATGACACTGGTGAGAGTGAAGCGCAACATTGAAGTAACAGGCCATAACCAAAAACAATCAATTAGAAGATGCTGAAATGCTGAGGGGAACCGCAGCGTCAGGTGATAGTTATATGTGGGTTTATCACTGCGGAGGACCCCTTTCACATACATGTAGTCATCAATCCATTGTTCATATACTTTTTTCTTTTATATCAGTGTTAACCATCCTGTAGACGTAATGCACAGATGTTACAGAAACAATTTTTAAATGTAGGCATTGGACATTAAAATCATGTTATTGAAGAAAATCTATATTTTCAATCGTTTCAGTATAAATGTTCTGTCTAGCGATAAGGTTGATCTGTGTTGACTCTCTGATTTATTAAGCAAGCTTTGACCTCTTTATTGTAAATGTGAGCAATCAACTGTGCTTAACACTTTTTTTTCTTACTTCTCTTTACATATTTTCTTCTTATTTTTATACAGGTTTTGAGAACTTTAACGCCATACAAGAAAATAGAGATTTATCAGCATGAACCCCAATGTAAAGTGAACAATCAGGCTGTTATTTATGCGAAAACAGCCACTGGATTTATTGAGAGAAGACATCATGGTCAGTAATATGCGTCTAACAAATCCCACTCTAACTTTTAGAAGGAGTCTAAGGTCAAGAAGACAGTACCTCTGTGCTGAGGGGATCAGTGTTGGACCCGGGACATCCTGGTGCCATCTGACAGAGTCGACGGTGCTTATTCAGCACCCAGAGACCGGTAAATCAATGATCCTTTAACTGTTAATCAATCACAACTCACTGCTATTCTCATAAGACCACTGAAGCTTCATTACTGTTCAACAATTAACACTGCCAGGAGAGTGATTGGTACGCTGACTGCCATGATTAATGTGACTATAAAATAGGAGAGGGGTCCAATGGAAATTAAATTTAGATGTTAATTAATTACAGGATAGTCATTAATTAATTATAGGACAAGGTAATAGTGTTTGGTTTCTTCCTCATATCAACATGACTTAGACTGACAGCAGCAGGGAAAAATAAAGAAGTTAATTTAGTATTATGCAAAATTCCTTTTTTTTATTTTTATAACTTTAACTGTGTATTGACAGGTGAAGCTGTCTGTCTTTTTATTGTTGTTTGGCCTCTGCAAAGACTCGAAAATCACAATAGTGCTGCATCTGGCTTTTTTTACCCTAAATCTTGTTAAAGTCTGTCACAAATCAGTGAGTCTGGTAATTGCTATTTGTACTCTCTCGTGCCGGGTATCAAACTTCTTTTTCTCAAGCCATACACTTTTGGAGGCCCTGGACTGTTGCAATTGATTTTATAGTAATCAGTTGTTTATAACCAAAACAATTAATGGCTCCAAAATGAGTTACACACATAATCCCTGCACTGCCCCTTGTGCTAGATGTTAGCATTTGCTGCAAGCTATGTACGTTTGCTATTTATTTGTGTTTTTTTTTTTTTGCATATGTCTTGCTAGTCGCTGAGGTCAGCATTACACTACCTTGAGACTTGAGAGTGATTTGACAATCTTATGACCTGGCATGTCTTACCATTATGAGTGAGACTTTATCTGTTTTTTTGGACAGACAGAATCTGTAGCCACATTTGCAAGCAAAACATTGAGCATGTATTACATTATAATACAGCAACCTACAAAAACACATTTAAAGGAAAAAACAAACAAAATAAAAGCACATCCATCGTCAACCAGAGCTGATACATGTCTTGTTTATAATGAGAGTCCAAATATGTTTCTGATAACAGATTTATTAGATGCATTTTTACCGCACTGTAACATACTGAAAATGTTTATGTTGAACCCACTATACCATGCAAGCATTAAGGGGCCCAAGGCAGTGGGGACTTTTGGAAGTCTGGAGTTGCATTCAAACTTTCTGCTATCTTGTCAGTTGTTGCAACCAAAAAATACAAAGCTGTGGCAGGGAGCAAGTGCAACTACCACAGGTGAAATTGCTATCCCATGGACCTGTCAGTTTAGACAGAGAAACCTTCAAATACACCACTGTTCAAACCTTAAAGCCCCTGAAACCTTGCTTTCAAAACTTTCGTATTTCTCTATAACATTAAATATTCATGAATAAATAAACAAAAATCCGTTAAAGTTTGGAAAAGAAAACATCCTAGGTATTATTTGTTTTGATTTAAAAAAACAAACAAAAAAAACAACTCAGTAAACTGCTCCCTCGTGGCTGTGTGGGTGTGTTTTGTTCAGGTTTGATTGACAAACTGTCATCAGATTTGTATTAAAATATTGATAAATCCTGATTGGTGCAGGAAAATTCACTTTTGCCAACTGAGTCCCGCCCACCTCAAACCAGTTATAACAGCACAATACACAAATTCAGAACATTTCTCACATGAAATAACCCAAATTGTCTGAAGTTTGGCTTTGGGAGATGTTCATTTTTTTTTTTTGTTTAAATCAATGCAAAAGAGGTTGAGGTGTTGTTGCTTTTAGTCCCTTTCATCGGTCAAGCTCCAAAACAGCTGGACTACATTTCCCATAATGCATCCCAATACTGTCATGTATTAAACCGCCCCTGTAAATGCCAACATCTTTAAATCTCCACACCCCCAGTTTGTACCACAGGTCATTTTTTTTCTTCAAAATTTGTAGTCTCCAAGCCGAAGCCAGGATACCAGGATACCAGGATACCAGGATACCATGGTCCCTGAGGTTTATTTTCTCAGGCTTTAAAAAGCTCCTCCAAAGCTCCTCCAGAGCCACGTAAAAGATCTTACAAATGTTTTGGCGAGTTTAGAGAAACTGCTAAAAAATAATTATCAGTCCTAACTTTAGGACTCCTAAGCCACAAAGCACTTTAGCTTTAAACGAAGCTCTGGTTACACTTTACTTGAAGGTATCTACATAAGAGTGACATGACACTGTCATAAACGTGTCATAAACATTATAATCAAGTCATAAACGTTTATGACATAACGCTTCTTTTAGTAAGTGTCATTCGGTTTTTTTCGGTCATGACAAGTTAGTGTTAGGGTTAGGGTACATGTGTCATGACCGTGTCATGACAGTGTCATGTGTTCATGACAGTGTCATGTCACGCTTATGTAGATACCTTCAAGTAAAGTGTTACCGAAGCACTTACGTTTGAGGGCGTTCCTACACCAGCCTTGTTCAGTTCGGGTGACTTGACCCCTGGAGCGTTTGCCCTAGTTTCAAACTCATGAACTGATTAGAACCAGAGCAAACTAACTATAGGTGTGGAAACGCCCTGAGGGACTCCACTCACAATCACGTATGCTGATGTTTGCAATGCCTTTTAAAAAAGATTCAGTCGACTCCCAACATATCAAGCCAATCTATTAACACAACTCTGTTCTACTTAGACAACAGAAAAATACAATTTGCAGCGCTGATGATCTCAGATCTCTGTCAGACTTATTCATCAAACCAAGAATGCTCTCTTCAGATCCCAATTAGTTTGAGAGCTCATTGAGTGCAACAGGATTATCCAGTAGCACCAGTGCAATATGTAGACTTATCACATCAAAGTCTGATGATATGTTTTGGAAAGAATATCACATGCTGATATGATTGATGCCAGATACAATCTACTAAACCAGGCAATATTTTACTTTCCTTCATGTACTGAATTTATAGAATATCTAAAATACTTTGATTCTTATTTTTTATTCTTATTCTTTCTAGCTAGCCAAACACCCATCCATCCGTAGCTTAGAACTCCTTAGCTTAGGAGTTCTCTTTGTTCCTTACTAAAAGTTGTTCTCAGCAGCTTTGTGAATAGCTTTTCAAGGGGACATTCTTAGCCATCCATTCAGGAGGACTCTTAGTGGAACCATGAGTTCCTTATACAATAGAATTTAGCATCTAATCTTCATTTTAGTATCACTTGTGTGTCCTTTAATGGCATAATTTCAAAGTCACAAAAAATACAAACATTAAGAGGTGAAAATACTTTCTCTTCTCGTAGAGGAAACATTGTTGGCTGTGCACTTTGAGACAAAATTCTGAGCCTTTTTGTATTGATGTCAGTTCAGAAAAAGTATTTTTAGATGCCAGCATCCAGTAGCCATTAGCTGTTTATGACAAATTAATGTTCATTCTCACAGTGTTTATCAGTTATATTCTGCAACAATATGACTGGTTTGCATTTTGCATTGCGTTTGCGGCAGGAAATTGGCTCCATTGCTTTACAACAGGCCTCTGTGGAGATTGAACACACTTTTATCCTTTAGCCTCAAATTGCAATCAGATAATTGTTTCTCAGAGCAACCATTTGAGACTGCAAAACCATGTAATCCCCAGAGCTGCTCTGATGGCGCTACAATAGCAAGAGAGAGGGGTCTCATTGTGAGCTTTTTACTGAGAAGGAACACTTTTCAGAGTTGCTTAGGTTAAGTTTGGAACCACAGATACTTAATTCATAGTGAACTTTCATAAAGACAAGATGCGTTTTTCCAAAGGCTGCACTTTCCTTTGATCCTGATGTTTCCGTGGAAGGAAGGAACTGTGTCTGTCAGCTTTTGTTGTTGCTATAGCTTGGAATGGATGAAAAGCCAATTTTTTTCTTTTTCACCCAAACATCAGTTGTTCTACTATTTGAAATCCTGTTTTTGCAACATGCTCAATTGCAGTCCTACACTAAGACTCCCCCTGGCATTCATCATTACTACATTACCTGCCATGGGTTATGTGTTACTTTAATTCATGAAAATCTGGGAAAGGAAAGAAAGAAAGAGAAAGCAGGAGATTAAAGAAGAGAGAAGAGAAGAACTTTTAGATTAACTTTTAGAGACTGTGACACTATGAAATCAAAAGCCAAGGCATTTCAACTAAGGACTATAACTAAAGTATTATATTTAGAATTGAAATGACTAATTGCAATAGAGAGCTCCAATTCCCACCTCTCATTTATTTCAGCTTAATCATTACTCAGAGTAAAGAATTGATAGAAATGTATGAAGCATTTGTTTTCTTCTCTAAGAAACAGCCACTCCAATACATTCTGTTTAGTACTCTCTGAATGGCTCTATTGTGTGACATTGGAGAAAAAGTAACAGTGAGAGTTTGCATTCAGGTGTAAATCATGTTATTGTATGGTGAAAAGGCTGTTCATAAACCGAGTAAAAATACTGGCAGCTTTCTGTTTAAAGTGTAGTTATTCCCCATAGGCAGTTGTTCACAAGAGCTTTTGGTTGCAGCCCTTAATGCTTTTAAAAACAGAGGGACACAAAGCTTTCCCGCAGATTGCTTTTTTTTTTTTTCTTATTTAAAATTACATTTTAAAGAGGAAACTTTGCTGACTACTTGCAGAACAAATATATTTAAAATGGTGAGAAGTGTTAGCGGTAAAATGTAAACACCATTGCCATTCAAATTGCTTTGGAGCACTTCTTTTCAAATCACTATTCTGTTTCATTGGAATTTACAAAGATACATGTCCATTGTCTTCTTAATGCAACAGAGTACTTTTTTTTAATTTGTGTCCATCTTGAAGATTGTAATGCTTATTATTTAGTTTCTTTTTTAGATTTCTCTGCTGAAGACAAAATACATCCTTCATATCAAACTGTAGCCGATGGATTTCTAAGCCACTGCTTTCTGTAGATATCAGCCAAGGCCACCGCCTGCAGGTGTTTGTCAAATAGCAATAATGAGACGTGCAGCGCTGTGTGCTTGTCTCCAAGGCGTCAGTCAAGTAAGAAAAGAACCATTGTTTAGATGAGTCCCGTTTCCAGCCTGGAAGTCTTGGGCCCCTTGCCTGCAAGGTTACCAGACAGGTGCTCTGCACATGAGCAAACTCGAAAGAATGCTAATGAGTTTGACAAAAGATAGGAGATAAAATGGCTTCCAAAAAATCATCAAGTAACATAACTACTATATGTAATTTGTCTACCTCAAAAGGAAAAAACTAATGCTAGTTTGACACTGATGAGGTTAAAATACATATTCATATGGTGGACCACTGTCTTTTAATTTGAAGGCTTCTAGGCATCGAAAGAACCAGGAACAGCAAGAATGGGGAGAGACAGTGGAGAGTTGAATAAGTGCCTGTTTGGGACCAGTGTTAGCTATATATAATACATAGTGCTGACAGTAGGTGCTTTCCGACCGGATAGTACTTGTACTTTTTAGAGGAAAAGTACACTTCTAAGCAGTTCTAAGAACTACTCTCCCCCAAAATCTTTTTTTTTCCGTTTGCATTCCCACTGGCCAAGTGGCCATAGGGACTGGTAGGAGGGGTAAGGGAGTGACGCAAGCACGGCAACGGTCTTTATAGCATCGTCACTAGACCTTAGCGCCACAAACAACAACAACAACAATGATGCTAATACTTTTCCTATATTAAATGCACGTCCATTCTCGTAGTAATTCACGTAATGTTTTGCTCAACACAGACGGGGCTCTGCCTGCTGCGCTGTGGACGTGTGTGTGTGTGTGTGTGTGTGTGTGTGTGACTGTGTGTGTGTGTGTGTGTGTGACGGCCGGCGAGCCGCAGGACACGCTTGTGGAGTTTAACTCCAAAAAGACAGTTAACCATAGGTTCCCGTTAATCTTATGATGGACATGTGTTGTGATATTTACGAACCGTCAACGGCGACATAAAAGCCTCTTATTTACGAGAGCGGTCTGAGAGACCTCCAGCTTACAGCGAGGTGTCTGAGCAAGATTGGCCGAGCGACGAGCTAGAGGCCGGGGCAGGCGCTTGCTGGCTGTCGCCTCACTTCATTGAGCTTCTCAACTCCGAAAACTTGGAAGCAAATTGTCAATTCGGCATCAATTTTCGCAAGACTGCCTATATTCGAAATCTAAACAGTTAATTTCTCGCCTAAAACGTTGTCAGAAGTGAATTTAATGATGAATAAGATGGTGAAAATTGTTAAAAATGTCCTGTTGTTGCTCTGTCTGCAAGTTTCCGAGTTGGCAGTGGGCGTGACTTATAAGTTTGACCAATTAAGTACACTTAGGAAAAGGGAAAAGGGAAAAGACCCTGCTCTGGAGTAGGAGCTAAAAAAGTACGCTACCAGAGGAACTTAAAAATCCCCAAATTTTTCCTGTCGGAACACGACGAAAAACGTGTTCTAGGAACATTTAGTTCTAAGAACTGCAAAAATCCCTTCGGTCAGAAAGCCCCTAGTATTGTAAAGTTTGCCCTTTGACACCAGAGTCTGTGGTTTGCAGCCTGCATCCTGTGTGCCATTAGGTTTAGGCAGAAAAATAAAACTTGTCTTAAGGTCTGGGCAAGATCATGATTTAGTTTAGTTGTTAATGAAGGAAACACATTGTGTCGCTGTACCAAAACCAGTAACCTTAACCAAATCCTGCAAGTGCAACATTACTATTAACATGTTTGATCATTTTGTATTCCTTGCTAGCAGATTTTGTACTGCAATTGAAAAACAGTAAGCAATTTACAGATACGTTCGGTATCAACATTTTGCGACTTGCCAGGTATGTTAAGTAAAAACATTTCCTTATTATCCAGAATTTTCTGTTGGACCGTTATTGTACGGTGGCCCTGAGGGCCCAACGCACTGCAAATTAAGAGGGCAATGTTGAGAAGCAAGACACAGGAACTTTCTTTCTGGAGCATTTATTCAGAGACAAATGGAAACCTACAATGTACGTTTGCTACCACTTAACAAGTAAACTGCTGATGTATTCTCAGCTCTGACAGCCGACAGTTGTCTGCTCTGAGCACATTCACCGTCACACATTTTCTCATGTGCCCACTAAGCACTGAGCTCTTCCTTAAAGGAGCTTCCCCGGTCATCTGTAACACGATGCTAGCCTCCCAGAGCTTCCTGTATTTGGTCCGAAACCATCCAAAATGCTTTCATACTATAAACAAACCGGACCATTGTTCAGTTTGATCCAGACTGAGACTACCTCTTTTGCTCGGACGGTTCTGGTACAGCCAGATAGCCGTTAGCCGTTAGCCGTTAGCTGCTAGCTGCCGTACGGTGAGTGGCAGGCAGATGAACTTGCTGCTCCAAGCGCAAGCTAAAGCTAGCCTTCAGAAACTGGAGGACATAGCCACACCACCGCCCCTCCATGGATTATTATTGGGATGATTATCACAAAAGCCTGGCTGAATACACTCACCGGACGGCAGCTAGCAGCTAACGGCTACTACCGCACTACTGTTTATTTTAGGGGGGAATACACTACAAGACGTGACATGACCTGTCCTCTGGAGGACATAGCCACACCACCGCCGCTCCGTGGATTGTTATTGGGATGATTATCACAGAAGCCTGTCTGAATACACTCACCTGACTGCAGCTAGCGGCTAACGGCTATCAGCTAGCAGGGCAAGCTAGCTACCGGCAGGCTCGAGACAGGGACCAGGGTAGGTGAATTTAAACAATGCCTGAGTTGAAAACGTATCTTGTTGACACGTAAGGGCACTATTCATGTGGCACAGACGTATTAATTGCATTTTGTGTCTGTTAAGAGGCACAAAGGCACTCTAAAACTTGCCCCGACCACTGCCGTTTTAACTCAGGGGACGCTTGTAGTATGTAGCAGCAGCTTCTCCGTGTTACCTGCACTGATTCGGGTCGGGGTTTTTTCTATCGAAAGTACTCGCGTAGCTATAGAGATCAAGATTAACGTAAAAATTGGCCGGAATTCTCCTTTAACATTCCCTGATGGGTATGCCTATGAAAGATATATATTTTTAGCGGCGGGAATTACGTATAGGGTATTTGTTGGCTTCTTGAGCTGTGTTTTGCCTATGCCACACATCGGTTTGAATTATGTTTTTATACTTTTTATTTTCTCTCACGATCGTTTACCACTGCCAGGGTTGCAACTGATAATATAGTAGGCTAAAGCAACAACAGTTTACGGAAAGCAAATGTGTAATTATGGTCAGATCTTGTGCCTGACTGATGGGGAAGTGATATTGATAAGCATTGTGATTTACGCATAACAGCGTCGGCTTTTTTTGCTAGCATACCTTTCTGCATTTTGCCTGTAAAACCGTGTCTGTGTTCTTCATATTTATGTAGAATTATAGTTAGCTCTTCTTATGCAAAATATGCGGCTCTGGTAGATGTTTGCGATTGGTCATACTGTGCAAACACCGCCTCTTTTATGTGAAGGTGCGTGTCGCTGGATTGGGAAACCCTGGGTTGATTGAACTAGTTGTTAACCACCGTCGTGACACAGCTTATGAGGGACCACGGTTGTAAGGTTAGGTGAAGCCGGGTAACTGAAATAAATCCAGGGCATGTTGATCTTGATTCGTAGTACAGACCTCAGGTCAGTCACATTTCACACTGCCAGACAAAACTCCACACCACAATTACAGTGTTTTACTGCAGTGGAAACAGAGACTGACTGAGAGAGAGATACACGAGACAGAGGGAGTTTCCTGAGTGTTGCACATGACCAAGTTACAGTTGCTGCAGTAAAAGTTCTGTTTTGCTGTGTCTTTCGCCTGCACAAAATGCACCCAGGCACCAAAGCTCGCAGCATTAATTTTCCTGTTAGGAAAACTGTGGACTCGATGTCCTGAAAGGCTGGAATTTGTGTAGTTATTGTTTTTAGTGCATTCCTCATTCCACCTGCTTTTTTTGTCTGAAACATATGAACTCATATATTACATTTTCACAGCATAACTTCAATGTAAAATGTATCAATTCAGTAAGAAATTCTAGTGTTTCCATGACCTGTTGCTTAATGCACAAACTTACATACTTTACCACTTTGAGTGGGCTATGAGTTGTATCACTTGTAAATGGCAACAGCACCGTAGCCACCTGTGATTTATATCACAGAAACATAAGACCACACCACACTGCATTGTGAGATACCCACGTTTAATCAGATGTGTGGAGGCTCAGTAATGTTTATTTGCAGTTTCGTGTGGGTGTGATATTTCAAAAATCCCACTGCATAAATGAGTTTTGTGTGATGCTTGTGAATCATTCCAGACAGGCTTTTTTAGTCAAATATGCCTATTTAGACATATTCAAATGCTAAAACAAATCTTCCTTGATAACAGCAATGCAAGTGGGCATCATGCACAATGTCAGTGAAAGATATTTGACCCCAGGAAAAAGTTTCACAGGTGTTTCTTATTTTAGGAATTGTCAGGTCTGGAGTATGTATATTGCATGGGCTGTGCCTGATAATAACATTAATATCTGAAGATTTGTGTGCATTATGAAAGATGCAGAGGAATCGTACCACGCTAATCTTTCAAAAAGAGACATGAATAATATGGAAGTATATTGAGGGCAAAAGATTTGAGAGAGAACAAAACAAATTCTGAGCTACTACTACTCTACTCAGCCTGCAAGTGCAAGTCTTTGAGAGTACACAGGGACGGTTTCGTCAGAGCGGAATTTGATTTGAGCGTGCAATCTCAAACATGCACGGGCTGCATTCAGGAGTCTGCTCCTTCTACTTTCTCCAGCTGTTTTGGCTCCTGAGCAATTGAGATTGCAAGTCGCTTGCCAACTGTTTCTGACCAGCAAGCTCCGAAATGGAGATCTTTGAGATTTTTAATTTTAAGTTAAAGTCCATCCATCCATCCATCCTTCTTCGGCCATTTATCCGGGGTCGGGTCGCGGGGGAGCAGCTCCAGCAAGGGACCCCAAACTTCCCTTTCCCGAGCCACATTAACCAGCTCCGACTGGGGGATCCCGAGGCGTTCCCAGGCCAGGTTAGAGATATAATCCCTCCACCTAGTCCTGGGTCTTCCCCGAGGCCTCCTCCCAGCTGGACGTGCCTGGAACACCTCCCTAGTGAGGCGCCCAGGGGGCATCCTTACCAGATGCCCAAACCACCTCAACTGGCTTCTTTTGACGCAAAGGAGCAGCGGCTCTACTCCGAGTTCTTCACAGATGACTGAGCTTCTCACCCGATCTCTAAGAGAGACACCAGCCACCCTCCTGAGGAAAGACCCCAAGGTACTTGAACTCCTTCACTTTGGGTAAGGACTCATTCCCTACCTGGAGTAGGCACTCCATCGGATTGCTTCTGAGAACCATGGCCTCAGATTTAGAGGTGCTGATCCTCATCTCAGCCGCTTCACACTCAGCTGCGAACCGATCCAGTGAGTGCTGAAGGTCACAGGCCGATGATGCCATCAGGACCACATCATCTGCAAAAAGCAGCGATGAGATTCCCAGCCCACCAAACTGCAACCCCTCCCCACCCTGACTACGCTTCGATATCCTGTCCATGCATATCACAAACAGGATTGGTGACAAAGCGCAGGCATGGCGGAAGCCAAACCTCACCTGAAACGAGTCAGACTTACTGCCGAGAACCCGGACACAGCTCTCGCTTTGGTCATACAGAGATGGGATAAGTTAAAGTTAAATAAAAGTCAGCATAAGAAAAAAGTCAGCGTATGAATATATGGCTCTTCTGTAACCATATGACTATTTAGGACAACATGTGATTTACATATTTTATGCCTATATGCCTTATCGCTTAGCCTCCAATTTCAATTATTGTGGGTAAAGTTCAGACAAATTCTTTTGATCCGACTGACCCCCTTACCATCCCCTATTTCTGAGGATAGCATTCAGCACAGAAGTGACAATGAGCCTCATTCATAAATGTTTTTTTTATTATGGTTCTAATGATGTTCTCTGTTAGAATTATTCATAAAAATGGAACAGAAACCCTACATCTAGTTCAGAAAAACTAAAATCCCAATAGAAGATAACACGTGGCTACTGTGCTATATAGTTAGCTGTTAACTTGAGTCTTACAATTACTCCGCTATTATGACTGAAAAACTAGATCATTTTCCAACAAGTTGAATGTAATTTTAGTCATTTAGTGTTAACGCATTTAGATTTTTAAGATAATAGGCACCAAATACTGTTCTTTGTCTCCATTTGGTGGTAGAAAAAAACGCCACTGATGCTGTGCTCTCAGTTTGAATTTGCGTTTAGAGGATTCAGATGAGCACCAGCTCACTTCTTGATTATTACAAACGTTGCCTAATAATTCTTGTTACTAACTCAAATGTCTCTCTTTCAAATTAACGCTTTCAGTTACGCTCATGATGCTGTCCGCACAGACAAATCTAATTTTGCTGTTACTAATCTTCAAGTGCTTATACAGTAGATGTATCATTCTATTCTTTCTAGTGTCTCTTCCCTCCATCTCCTCACTTTTGCTGTGAAAAGGAGGACAGCTCTGCAGCAGATGCAGTACACCAGTGTGTGCTACCCAATGCTTATTTTCCTGCCATCCATTTGAAATTGCAGAGCCTGTTTTCTCTCTCTTTCGGCTTTCACTGTAAATTCATGCGCATAGATCAGAAGGCTATCTGGCCCTGGCTCTGTGAGTTAAGATTGTTGTCCAGGCCTGCCAATCTAATCCGGGCCACACTACTTGTTGTATGGGAAGAGTAATGAGCAGATTCTTGGCTGATGCTGTGAGCATGCCAGAGGCAAATCTGCCCTCCATGTGTCTCTCCAAGCATGAATACTGTGAACAGTGAGACTCCAAAAGTTCCCCAAGTGCACTGAGGGGTTGTGGACACAAGGGGACATTAAATACAGTTTGAGACTTTTTTGAATACAGTCAGAGGTTATTGCTGCATTATGAGATTCTCTTGGGGTGAGTAGCAAATATATTAAGGAGTTACTTACAGTATATGAATGTGCCTTTAAAAGCTGAAGCTAATAGTGATATATTTTGTATTGTGGCAGATACGATATGGTAGTATTTAAAATAACATAAAATGCCAAAATGTTCAACAAGTATTACATTTTGTGTTCCAAAACCTTCACAATCCATGAATTGAAAATGTAGACCATCATTGGACATTAAAACTCACAAGAGAACCACATTGATTACCTTTTTTAACAACTCTCGTTAAAGTACAGTACCTGTAGAGATTTTGCCTACAACTGAGACTAGAGTAATGCTGTGATGATAGTGCCCTCTCCTTATTTGTTTTGCACTTTTTACAGTCTATGGTTGTGCATAAGGACACATTTTGAGGCACACATACATGCAGGTGACGTAATATAGATTACTGCTGAGAGATTCAAGCAATTATTATAAAAAATAAAATAAAAAATATACTTGCATCCAAAACTACCGGTTTGGATGCCTTTTTTTCCCCTCCAAAGCTGAACTTTGATTATTCATCTTAATGTTATAGAAAAATAGTCAAGGTTTGAATCCATGTTTCAGGGACTGAGATAAGTTGATGATGACACACCACACCTTGTATAGTTCATATTAAATGAAAAAAACAAACAAAAAACTTTATTGAACATTCAAATAAATAGAAAATGTAAAACACACAGCATTGACTGGCTGTCACACAAAATCTAATTATATAACAGCTGGTTCTCGAATAACTCCAATATATTAGCATATAAAAGGAATGCAGGGCTGTTTTTACCCTCACACATATAATAAAACCAGGGGCTCCCACACATGATGACAGAGCTGCAATCATGCGAACATGGGAATATGTTTTGAATGCACTGCTGGGGAGCCTGAGGTTGGATTTGACGTGCGCTGGATGTGATTGATTGTGTTGTTATGGCTAAGGACTGTCTTCCGGCCGCCTCCGGGACCCTTTTCGATCCATCCACTGTCTGTTTGTACTGCTGCTCATAAATTTTACAGCCCGTGCTGGAACCTACTGGGAGCTTAAACAATTGCTTTATTGATGAATTTCTCTCATACAAGGAAGAGCACCACACCAGGCTGGTATGGGACTTTTCAACACACCAAAATTAATACTGCTGCCCTTTTTTATTTATTTTTTATTTAAATCTGATAAGTGTAGGGTGGTGCTGTTGGTGAGGATTGCCCTTGAAAATGTTTTACTGGTGTTTTTTTTATTTACTGCTTTTTTTCTGGTCTCTAAAAATGAAATGTAACTTGAGATGGAGAGGTGAAATAATGGTTTATGTTGTTTACAAGGTCTAAGTTTGTTTCATTACCTTCCCTGTGGAGAAATAAATGTAAAACGGTAACATTAAACAAATAGAGCCTTTGGAATTTGCATTAGAGGCTCAAGATTGTTATAAAAGTAACCTTAGACTTTTACATCGCTCTTAGGAAACATAAATTAGAGTTATTCCAGGGAGCAGTGCTAGCGTGATGTACAGTAGGTGTTGTATGTGAGTGAGAAAGAGAGAGAGAGGTACAGTTTACAGTGTGTGTGATACTATTTATAGGTGCCGAAAGGCAGTGAGGGGATATTATTAGTTAGTGGGAGGGATTACTGGTGTTATTAGTCGTGAGCTACTAACCTATATGAGAGAGCTGGGAAGTTAGAGTAAGTGAGCATCTTCAAATGGACACCGTATCAAGCCCAGTTACCGTAACCTCTTGGAACCAGCGAATCAACAAAGTACTGGCTACTTTTAAAGAATAAATATTGCAAGGAAAACATGTTTAATTCTTGCCAGGATCAGCTCCAGGTTCCTGGTGAGTCAACTGGGGGTTGGGGAAATGGAGTACTGAAATATTTATCAGTGTTGCATATTCAGCTGATGGTCCTTTGTGTGTGCTCATGTGATCTTTCACAACACGTTCACAAATTAAATATTTATCAAATTTAAATAAAAAGGCGAGTGCCGGGTCTCGTGGTAGTGTGTGTTTGAGTGTGTGTGTTTGTGTATGTGTGTGTGTGTGTGTGTGTGCGTGTGTCTGAGTGCGTGAGGGGAGAAGCGAGTCGTGTACTATCAGGGATGATTGGTGTGAAGTCCCGGGAGGTGGGGGTGTGTTGAGCCTGTCAGGATGGAGATATGAGACTCACCTCCCTATCTACTCATTCACAGAGACTGGAATCAGCCTCAGCAACCAGTGCGCTGTGGCTACTGAGACAAAAAAAACACTGTGTCTGACCTAATGCTGCAGTATGCCACTACACACAGTTATATATGGAAACAAATGGCTTCCCAACAGCAAAATACATCTACATTATCACATTGTTGTTTACATTTTTGTAATTTCTGATTGTCAGAACTGATTGGATACAACACCATCATACATTTTATCTAATTGATACTAGATGGTAAAAAAAAAGAAATCAGTTGTGGCTTTCTTTATAAATGTACTTCAGTAAAAAAAAAAAAAAGGGTAGCATCCCTAACTTTTATGTACATACGACTATTTTTGTAATATTCCAAAACAGACAATTGTTTCCAAGCGTCGCCATCGGTGAGATGCGTGCGCAATGTGATAGGTAGAAAACAAACGGGAATGGCTGAGAGCTTATGAGAAGATCAACACGTGAAGTGGTTTTTGTGTCGTAGGGTGCTTTCACACCTATAGGTCGGTAGAGTTTGTGTTATTGGGTGGTGAAGTTGCAACATTGTTGCATTTTTCATTTGGTTCGTTTAGCATTCATAACTGCCCTTTGTCAAGCGCACCAAATTAAGCTCAGCGTTAGCTCATGCAGGACGATACGCCCGATGATTGAATTATCATTCCTATCAGACACACACCAATCACAGCCATTCTCACATCAAGTCGGTCCTTTTAAACACAACTCCCTCCTCCCTCCAACTCGCTTTACCTCCACCACCCCAGCCTCCACCTTCCTAGATCAGAGTCCTAACATGACTCAAAGTTTGAAATGGTTTTCAATGTCTTTCTTTTGGCTCACTCTTTTATACCCGGCGGGGGGGGAGGGGATTCTGCAGAGCGCTCCCTGTTTCAGCTCAGCATGCTGCTTGGCTGGTCCAGGGAGCATTATCAAGAGCGGAGCCATCAGCGCCAAGCATAACTTCATTTCCATTTGTTGCAATGAATGGATAAATCTATGACGAGAGTGTTCCTTACTGAAACATTGTAAACAGATGTCACAAGGTCGGAACAGTTGCCGGTCTATTGGACAGAATAGTGAGTGAAAATAATGCAGCAACACCAAATTTATAACGTCTTGGGTTTTTTGGTTTTGCTTTAGTGTTTGTAATATTTTAGAAGAAGGGCAAACAATATGAGCAGCTGACAGGACAGTGAGTGAAAGAGAGGGTAGTCTCGCTTGCCAGATCTTACTTCACAGCGCTGCAGAGTAAGGTCTGGCCCCTCCACATATACACTTCTGGATAGGAGAAAAAAATGCGTTGGGTTGTTCGCATTTCTTTAAACCAATCACAATTGTCTTGGGCGGCGCTAAGCTCCGGAGGCAGCGACGGTGTATCTGCAAATTGGTCTCGGGAAGGAACTTGTTTTGGTGGAACATTTGCACCCCGCGAAATAAAAAACGCCACATAATATATTAAATGAAGTTAACGGTTCACAGAATACAGTAATGTAAGATATTTAAATTAGCTGGATACAAGGTTTAACGTAATTTGCTTTTATCAGTGTATCGCAGTGTGTATTTTGTTAATAGCAAATTCCCCGCCAAACGGTCCCAAAACATCCCAGTTAGAGAGTAAGTGCTGTAAACATATTCTTTGTAGATCTTTACATTATTTCCTGAAAGAACCAAACCAAGACATTTTCAGTGAATAGCTTGCTAGCTCAAAGCTTCTTGATGTTTCCTGAAACCTACAAACCTCGCCCGCAATTTTCCGGTAAATCCAGTCGTCAATCCAGACTATAATCCAGAATATAATGTTCAGTTTTGGCAGCTTTACCTATGTGCTAAAATATACAATGACTGAGGAAGCCTAGTGATGAGTCCATAGCAACCAGTGTTGAATTTGTTATTTCCCAGTGTCCTTTGCTGAATGGTCTCAATGTTTTATTGTTTTATTTCATGTGAATACTAGTTTACTAGAGGAGTAACTTAGTATTTGGAAGTAATGCAGTAATCCAGGAAGTGTGCATTTAGTTTCCATGCTTATTGTGTTTCCACAACAATGTTTTTCAAATCATTTTGGAGGGTCATGGAAAAATTATTACTGGCGAGGGGAGGGTCAAGTCTTTTTAGCCTGAAGGTCCCAAAACTCCTCTGGTGGCCCCTTAAGTAAATAACGAACGGTCCCTAACTGCACTGTTTTGGTTCACTTCCTATATTTGGTTCGGACTGCAGTAAACCAAAATGTAGTTCACTTGGAAGCAAAATCAAGACCTTGTTTTTTTTGGGGCATTTCTGCTGTTATTTGATAGGAAAGCTGAGATATGAAAGGGGTGAGAGAGAGGGGGAAAGACATGCAAGAAAACCGTCACAGGTCAGATTCGAACCCTGGACATTCTGCATCGAGGAATAAAACCTCTGCATATGTGCGCCCGCTATACCAACTGAGCTAACCTGCCACAAGACCTCATTCCCAAGTGGACCAGAGTTTGTTTGTTTGGTCTGCACAAAAGTTTGAATGAGCTTTAACACCACCCCAAGCTAACCGGACTGACGAAACACTTCAGGGTTCGGTTAAGTACGTAGCTGCAGCTTCTCCGTGTTACCTGCACTGATTCGGGTCGGGGTTTTTTCTATCGAAAGTACTCGCGTAGCTATAGCGATCAAGATTAACGTAAAAATTGGTGAGTGTGTACAGCCAGATAGCCGTTAGCCGTTAGCTGCTAGCTGCCGTCCGGTGAGTGGCAGGCAGATGAACTTGCTGCTCCAAGCGCAAGCTAAAGCTAGCCTTCAGTAACTGGAGGACATAGCCACACCACTATGATGGTCACAAAAGCCTGGCTGAATACACTCACCGGACGGCAGCTAGCAGCTAACAGCTACTACCACACTACTGTTTATGTTAGGGGGGAATACACTACAAGACGTGACATGACCTGTCCTCTGGAGGACATAGCCACACCACCGCCGCTCCGTGGATTGTTATTGGGATGATTATCACAGAAGCCTGTGTGAATACACTCACCTGACGGCAGCTAGCGGCTAACGGCTATCAGCTAGCAGGGCAAGCTACCTACCGGCAGGATCGAGACAGGGACCAGGGTAGGTGAATTCAAACAATGTCTGAGTTGAAAACGTATCTTGTTGACACGTAAGGGCCCTGTTCATGTGGCACAGACATATTAATTGCATTTCGTGTCTGTTAAGAGGCACAAAGGCACTCTAAAACTTGCCCCGACCACTGCCGTTTTAACTCAGGGGATGCTTGTAGTACGTAGCTGCAGCTTCTCCGTGTTACCTGCACTCATTCGGGTCGGGTTTTTTCTATCGAAAGTACTCGCGTAGCTACTTTAGGTAAATACGGTTTGTGCATGCTGACTTGGTTCTCCCCAGCTTGCTGCTAATTTCTAAGGGCAAGATGTCAGTGTGCTACCTCCTCGCTAATGACACAGCCAGGTATCACGTTTAATGCTTTAAAAGATATTAAATGTCCCAAAGCAGCAGGGACATTTTAATCACAGCATGTTCAGATCACATCCTTTCTACTGTGGAAGATATGTTATTTAGTTTTCAAGCATATGCACATTAATGTCAGGTCTTGAAGTTACCTTCAAAGCACAACAAGCATGAATACAGCTTTTCACCGTTCCTGGGGTAAACCTGAAGTATGCTATGGGTCAGCGCGTGCTGTGTGGAGACCAGCTGGATAGAAAGGGCTCAGGTTCTGCTTTAACAATGGCACCATGAGTGGAGCCGACCCACTGCGACAGAGACATCAAAAATGAGCCAAAACATAATTAGCATTGAAATAGTCAGCATGTGGGGGTGTTTTATGTGCAAAATAATACCTCATCAACATCAACAACAGTTATTCCAACATGACATTTTGCCTCTATTGATGAGCGCGGCCCAGCACGGAGCACACCGTAAATCACTGTATGATCCTCTGAGGCTTATATTGGCTTCCCTTTTCTGAGAATATAATGCATGGTTATGAATAGCTATGAATAACAAATAGGCTCGATGGTGTTTAAGCCCCCAACATCGACTTCAAGGCAGAGCTGCGACCGTCGACTTCAAGGCACCTAACCCTAAACTTAACCCTAACCATTGCCTAATCCTAGTGCCGTCCAGAAAGCACTGCCTGGAAGACAACATTGGGGGCTTAAAACACCAAACACCAAAAAATAGTGTAATCTCAGGTAGATTTTCTTTACATATCCAAAAGCAGCAGTTTCATTTTATTACTGATGCAGCGCCAGACAAAATTCTTATTGACAAGTACAGCCTAGTGAGAGGAAATTGACCTCCTGGGAAGGGGAGTTTCAGAACAGCTTTGTCTTGAAAATGTAGCACCAGTTCATTAAAGGTTAATGGTGCATAGGTGATAAGTTTTATCCACCTCCTCTCTTTTGGACTAATGGTGCTCTGCTCGCATGTTGACATATTTTAGATAGGATGGAGTTTGAGTCTTTGGACAAGGTGCGAAGGGTTTTGCTGGTGGCCAATGCAGAAATACAGTTCTTTGCAGGGAAATGCCAAAAGTTCTCAGAAAACAGGATGTACAACTCAATACACCTGTACTCTCGTCTCACCAGACATGTCAGTAAATGTTCTTGTATTGCAAGGATAAATCTAAGACACTATGATGTGTTTATAACCCTGTGTCTCAGCTTGCTCTAGGCAGTAGCACTGGTTGTCATATACTGTCTCAATCCTGAGACTTAAGGAGCTTGCACACTGCTACAACAAACGCCAACAGTTGGGTCAGTGTGGGCCAGTCGTCTGTGTTTGTTGGCGTTTGTTGGATGGAGTTGTTAGAGTTTGACATGTCCAGTCTGGTCTGGTGGAGTTGTAGAAAGTCGGACCAATGTAGCCCAATTTCCAACAAACGACAGCATTCTAACAGCTCGAAATGCTGTCTCTAAAATGGGTGTTTTTTCTGGCAATTAGTGGAGTAACCATAGTGAGTAATTCTTCAAAAGCTTGAGAGCAAAACGGGCAAAATTCACAAAAGCTGGAATATCTTCTGAGCGAAGTTCTTGACACAAGTTAGGATAGACATCCTGTTTTCCATGTCGCAATATCCAAGATTTACATCACAGTCTCCTCCTAGCTCGTCTTGATTGCCGTCTCTCCTGTACACGGCTAGCAGCTTTACAGGCCAGGTAGACCATAACTACTTTGGCCACATTCAACAAGGTCTCCACTTCATCCATGTTATATTAAACCAAAACTCAAATAAGAAAAGGTAGGACTAGGTGACAAAAGTCAGTCTTGTCTGTTACTGTCTGGGCAGTGTGGACTGGCAGTTGGTTTTATGAACATTCTAAAGACTACCAATTGACAATTGCCAACAGCTGCCAACTTTAGAATGTTGGAGTTTGTTGGTATTTGTTGCACAGTGTGCAAACTCCTTTAAAAATGCAAAATTAAGATTATAAAATAGCTTTCCCACTGGGCATTAGACATTTGTTGGGAGGAGAAACCTTTCATTTTTCAACAACTGCATTGGCAATAATTACAAAGAAAAATGTTAAGATCTTAGATTTGTAATGTATAACTCATGGAAGCAATATGTTTTCTGGAAGTAGTTGGTGCCACTGCACCATTTATTTAAAGCGTTTTAAAATGGAAAGTGGTGACAGATAGGAGTTTAGAGTGCTTATATATTAGCTCCGGAGGGAAGTGACTGCAGTTAACATTCCTGGCCACCGGCCAGTGTGATCCAACTTATCTTTTATAAAGGGAGAGTTTGAAATTTCTATGCACTAATATTAACTCCAGCTATAGGAATGTTGAACAAGGGCTGCTCTGTAAAATGTGGCAGCCAATAAAACTATACTCAAACTGCAATAAACCTAACTAGTTTCTCCTACTTCCTGACCAATCACAAGCATTATTATCTTTAATTTCATTTCTGCATGGTTGACTACATGAATTGCACATAAATAATATTTTGAAATGTCTCTTGGTAGCTGTTAAATGTCTGTATCAATGGTTGACATTTCGTTTAAGGGTATCTTTTATTGTGTTTGTTATTTTGTTTTGCCCTAACCAATCAGTAGTAGAGTGACATATCTGTATGTCTGTAGATATTTCATCAATATGTGTTCTAAATCTGAGTTTAGACTCTGAGGAGTACGATTTTTGTCATGTGGCTTTGACCTGTGCTTGAGGGTGTTGAGCATCTTATAAAAACACCTAGCCCCAGTTGGGAGTGTCTCATCCAGTCCATGGATTAAAAGATAACCCTAACCCTAACCCTGTGGGGTAACATGTTCCTCTTTGATGCCAGGATACAGGGGTCGCCTCCTGTCTCTGACCTCCAATTACAACCTAAATCACAACCAGTGTCTATGCCAGGTTACTTTCACACTGGTTTTCCCCCTCCTACTACGTGCAATAACTAACTGTGCAATCATTTGTGCAGCCACCTTTGTGTTACCATGTAGTGATACTGTTTGTGTGATATTATGTGCACTGTGCTTTAACGCACTCTAACGCTTCTCATACTTGGATATATTCTACACGTTTGTTTTTTTTACACATCACTGGAGCCAGGTTTTTTTCTGTATGTATTTGTTGCAAGCTACACAAAGTTTTCTGTGTCAATAGTTAAAATGTTGTAAACGTTAAACTAGTGCTGTCAATTGATTCAATCAATCACAATCCAATCACAGTTATGGGCTGTGATAAATCCATAGACAGTTAAAGAAATGGACCAACAGATCCCGTTACTCTGGACGGAGACCAGTGAAGTATATTAGAAGCACTTTCCGGTGATGGCTGAGCGTTACTGCGCAGCCTCCAACTGAGAGAGACGACGTAGATGTGACGTGAGCAACCTGTCTGAAAGTTGGAAGTCTTCTGGTAGCTGTGCCAAGAGAAATCTCAATCATTCCCAATTTTGCAGAGACTGAGAGCGTAGGTATATGTAAGGAGATAACTTGGGCACAGGCTAATTATTGCTAACTACAATGCTAGCTAACATTAGTAATTAAACTTAAACAGCTAGTGTAAGTCGAAACTGCCTGCCAGCTTCTCCTGTACTGTACGGTAATTCCTCTACTATGCGACAGTAAGTTGCGTGGTTATGACACCATTGTTAGTCTATTTTTACAAAAACGGCTGCTACGGAGCCATAACGTGAGATACAAGGTAATGGAGCCTTTTATACATTGTCGTGTGTCTTTAGAAATAAACAATGGACAAATAAAGTCTTTAAACGCTTCAGATGTAAAGTTATTCGCTGTCAAAGTGGCGCCAAAATGAATGGCAGTCAATGGAATGCTAACGGCAGGTGAGTGCTTGTTAGCATTTAAATGACACCATAGGATATACGCTTGCCAGACGCTCGCTTACCCCCTTGGCAGTGGTGGAATGTAACGAAGTACAAATACTTCGTTACTGTACATTTTCCACGTATCTGTACTTTACTTAAGTACAATCAATAGTGCATACTTTTGACTTTTACTTAGTTACATTTTGCAGCAATTATCTATACTTTCTACTCCACTACATTTCTACAACGTTCTGTTACATTTTCGTTACATTTCAGATCAGTTTTTCCCCCTGACAAAATGTCTTCCTGACTGTCACACTCGCGATATTACGAATCCCACTATTGCCACGCCAAGACCTGCCCTTCAATAACATTTATTGGCCAGGCGCATACCGCTCTCGGTACTACCGCTTTTCATAGTAACATCAACTCAAATGAATGCAACAATAAGTAGGCATATTTTAGAAATAGAATGCCATAATGAAATGGAAGAGACAGAGGGAACAGTCACTACATTCTTGGTTAAAGAGAATTACTTGAAAAAGTGTGCATCTGTGCAACATGCCTTCTGTCTACCAATCATACAGTCTTCTTTCAACCAGTTGCTCTGGCAGACTAGCTTTTTCAGATTTTCAGATGATAGAGCTGTCTCTTCTTCTTCTGCAGAATGTTGCCTGCCAAAGAGAACAGTCTCTCACATGGCACTGTTGAGGCAGGTGTAGCCAAGTACCTTTTTGCAATATGGGCCAGCTTACCATATGCACGTTTTTGTGACAACCACCACTGCAATGGACATGTTTCCATGCTGATACAGGCCTCTGCCTTGTACCTCTGTAGGGTTTATCTGTGGACAGTACCTCATCATCAGACTCTGACTCTGATCCCATCAGTAGGAGGGCCATCTTCTTATTTGGTGGCTCTGGCTCCACTTTTTCTCCAGAGGCCTGTGGTGCAGTTTTCCTTCCTTCAGCATCTCACGCAGCTTTAGCCACACCTCTCCCCTCTCTGATCTGGGCAAGCACTTAAGGTCCTTAAAATAGAATCTAGAAAAATTGCTACCTTCAACAACCACAGGTTTGAGTTCGCCATCGTTAAGGTTATCAATTTCAGTCAAAGTCAAAATGTCTGCTGTGAAAAAGGTCCATTGTACGCAGGAGATGACATAGTGCAGGTAGGACCACGGAGCAGGATACATACTTTTCACCACCTAGGAGCTCAGTGATGTACCTACAGGGCAAACACAGCACCACACAATTGACTTAGGACTACAGTTTTCATTCAGATGGCATCTATTTAGGGTATTGGCCTTACATTATGTCTAGATGACTTACAAATTACTAATGTTTTTCATTAAAATTGGAGAAGACACATTACCTGCAGGGCTCCAGCAACGTTTCCAACTTTTATTGTCATATTCAGGTTAGGTTAGCATGGCTAACTTGTGCCAGCGTTGCTTTCAGTGGATCTTTGTTGTGTAAGAGTGTAATTCCAGCGCGTTGGTAAATCCTGGATGAGGGACTCCTCTATTAGTCCATGAGAGGCTTGCTGAGCTTTAAGCTCTGCTGTGTTTGCGGGACTGTGTCTGAAGTGTCCGACTATTTTACAGCATTTGGCTAAAATGCTGTCAAATCCGCTGTCCCGTAAAGCCACGGTGATCACCCTTTGTATCATGTGCGCCACACACTCGAATGGTAGACTCCATGTGGCGGCAAACATATTTTGTGCGCTGTCTGTTCCTATAGTAGTGACCTTGCCCATTATGTTCCACTCATTTGCAACTTTAAGAAACTGGCTACTAGCAGTTTTTTCTGTTTTTCACTCGCCCGAAGTGAATGAGTACAGCTGCCAGTTGTCCTCAATAAGGTTTGCTGTGACACCGAGGTAGTTATGGTTACTTACTGATATCCAGTGGTTTCCAGTAAGTGCAATAAAAGTACCTTCTGCCAACTGCCTCACTCTCGTAGCTCTTTGAAGCATCGTACAGTTCATGTATTCTTACATGTAGAAATAGTTCTCCCTCGAAGGTACTGTAGCTTGTATGATGGGGACATCATAGCAGGGTTTTCTACAATGAATGCAATGAAAAAACTAAATTTTGGCCACAAGGAACATGCTTGAGGTGCCGCTATCTATAACCCTGTTGCAACCGTCCCCGATACTTTTGTTGGTGATTTGATTATATAGTATCACAGCTGCTCACAACTACTACTACCACCAAAAAACCTTGTCAGCTTCTACTTGTTCATGTATGAGCAGTGGTATTTTGTGATCGTGACACTTGAACCTTGAAACGGGACACTATTATTTTATTACTGTTATTATTAGAACTAATTGCGTGCAACAGGGCTAACACTGAATGTTCGGACTGCGCTCTGGCTCAGTCGCAGTTTCAATGTCCACTGGAAATGTTTTTATAAGTGGAGTGTCTGTTCTTCAGCATTTATAATATAGCTTTGTGTGGTTCTGCCAAAAAAAAATCGTATTTTACAAGCATAAATACACATTTGTAGGTCATTAACAGATTTGGTAACAGATGGTTTGTTGCTTCTAACCTTATGTGTCATCATCTTTAATGTCAATATAGCCGATCACACAGCACAGCTGCTGTCATCAACCTGTATTTTTGTTTATTTTTGCTGATACTGTTGTGATCGTAACCAACTGGTTTAGTACAAGAATGAGAAATAATTAGTACAACATTGACCAGGCAGAAGTAGTGTCACAATGTAAGAAAAAAAACAAGGTAAAAAAGCATGCTGCCTCACTAGAAGAGAAAAACAATAAGAGCATGTTGGCATTGTTACTTTACCTTTGGAGGCCAATATGTCTTCTGAGTGACTTTATTTCTCTGAAATTGTGTAACCTCAGAAACCAACGTGAAGACAAGTTGTTTGGCAGCTAATTGAGGAGCTCTGAGCTTGTGCCTGTATGTTGTGTTGAGACGCTCATACTGGTTTTAATTAGGGCTGTCAAATGATAAATTTTTTTTAATCGCTGAATTTCTATAGTTAATCATGATTAATCACATATTTTATTCCATGATTAAAGTTCTATTATTTTGCATTTCAGAACAGTTTTTAAGTACATATTAACAATCGAAAGCAGTTTTTACCAGTGTATCTTGATTGGGAATCAACTGAATGCAAAGAAAGTTACTTTATGAACTTGATTTTAAAATGTCTAATTATTTACTGTAAACAAAAGAAAAATGTGTGAATCTGTCATTATTGCCCAATTCCTCCAAGTACCTAACTAAAAAATAAAAAATCCCTAGCCTTACTAGAGTCAATATAGTGTTTAGTAACTCCTAAATAATGTTGATTACTCACTGACGTCCAGTGATCACCGGTTAATGAGACAGCGTTTGCAGCACTTTGCAGCTGTTCCAGTGTGGCTACTTTCTCCTTGTCGTACAGGCTGTGTATCCATGAAAACTACTGTCCCCCTCGACGGCAACGAGACAGGTCAGAACATGCCAACCGTAGTACGTCTTTAAGACCTGAGTCCTCTGCGATGCTGACAGGTCTGCAGTTAGTTGCCACCTGTTTTGCAAGAGCTGTAGTAATTTTTTGGGATTTGGTTTCATCCACAGGTCGGCAAGTAGCACTCTCCAAAATAGTGCTTTGCCTGAGTGGGTAGCATGCTAGCAGGTAGCATCACGTTAACTGTACTACTATGGTTAGCTCCGTAGGTGGTAGCTCAAGCTTGACGTGCTTCGGTGATATTTTAATTTGGCTTTACACAATGTGCATATGGCTCTCTACTTGTGTACGAGCCGTCCGGGAGTTTTGGAAAATAAAAAGCGCCATTCAGGATTTCATTGCTGCTGTCTTTCTCCATCATGCCTGCAGCCTGGAGGAAGTGGCAGCTTGATGATAGGTAACGGTGCTGCAAAGGGTCATAACAGTAGTAGTGTTAGGCACGACGCAAAGCCGAGTGAAGTGTAAAATAAATTAATAAATGCTGGCGTTCGATTAAAAAAATATTATTGCATCGCGTCGGCCCATAATCGCATCGTGATTAACGCGTTAACGCTGACAGCCCTAGTTTTAATTAATACCAGTGGAACTCTAAAAGCCTCTGAGTGAGAAGTCATGGAAGACAGGTGCTCACTCAACCATAGAGTTACATTGATCTGCACACATCTCTGCATTGATGTTTTGGTAGACTACACAGTACTGTATTCATATTGTTGGTGGAGTTTTTTCTAGCATTGTTACACTGTCCTCTGTCAAACACTTGTGTGCTATCATTTGATAAAATGTATAATAGAACATTCTTATTTCAGTAATTACTACTTAGACCAAACCATTTAGCAGTTTGAACTCTGCCTTTGGTCCTTGTTGGAGCCATGTGGTTTAATTGACAAAAGTACTGTTTCCAGCATGTTCCTTTAGCCTATTATTGAGATTAATGGTGTTGTGATTGTTATTACCTGTACAATTGTCACAGGCTAAGAGCACTTAGAGTGGACCAGGATGGAGGGGCCAATCCAGGAAAGCAATGCTAAATGTAATGCTAAGTCTGTGGGAGGTGTTGCCACACTGTTCACTTGTTAACCCTGATTGCTGACCCTGACACCCACCCTTTATCTTCCAACATGCAAGCCAGGTTTCTACATTTCTACATCCCTGAAAGCACAGCAGATGGAATCATTAGTTAGATTTCTCCTTTGTGTACAGCTGTGCAATATTGTGTTAGCTGACTTTGGCCTTTGCTACAGGAAAATGTTTGAGTCTGTGTAATGACTGTCTGATCAGTCTTTCTTTTTCTCTCCTACAGTTGGACTACAGTTTTTCAGTGACTGCTTAGAAACAAGATAGTTTATTTTTTGTATGCTTTTCTATATAGAAGAGTGATGTATTTTTATTTTAGTTTTTTATTTTTGTTTATTTGAATAGATTATTACACAAAGAACAATCCGATGCCTGTATCACAGTGTTTATAGCCATGGCTAAAACACCTGTCCCTAGAAGGGCTTTTAACAGTTAAAATAATATAGGAGTCAAATTTTTACAGTGAGTACAATAAAAAGTCCAAAAACCAGTTAGTAGCAATAAAAATAAGTGTAGTAAATAAACACATTCACTCAAGCTCACACAGATGCACACCTCGCATACACACAGCTATACATTTCATATCCTCTTTCATATGTATGAACCATGCTTTTGGACATTTTAGTTAGAGTCTTTATATTTGTAGGAAGCCAGTTCCATAGATTGGCTCCTTTCACAGAAAAAACTGTATTAGATTCTTGCAAGTTACTCTTTAAATTCTTGTTTTTCAAACTTTCTTGCTGAAGCTACACATACCGAGCCGAGTAGAGACTGTGGATAAATAGGTATTCATAGCTTACAGAGAACAGTGAGGCCTGGGGGTGAGCATGTGCCTTAATAGATGGGTAGTGATATACATAATATTTCCGTTTTGACAGCAAATCTGTTCTTAAGTTGCTGTGACAGCCAGTCAAATTCATGCTAGAAAAGCTATCAAATGGAATGGATTATTCCCTGCGTTCCCTGTCTACAAACCGAACTGAGCAGGGCATGACACAGTTCCTCTGGCATTGGTTTGTGGGGTGGCATGCTGCCAAGGAACAAAGGCCCCAGCTTGACAGTGCCATGTGACTGAACTACAGGAACATCTTCATAGCCCCAGCTCAACTTTCTAAATCGTACAGGTAAAGAAAAACAGCTGTGCACAGTCGCAGCTGCCGAGGATTGCGGTCTCACTCCAATGTGAAAACACAGCTGCATATTGTGCTTGACGCTGGAATGAATCACACCAATTAATTCGTGATCCTTCCTTCCTGGGAAATTTGGATAAATGCCCATAAATGTTTCTCTCAGAATCACCTACAGTATATATCCGAATATCAGTGTATCAACATCTGCAAAAAAAGGCCACGTGTGATCACTGAGAGGCTCTCAGCTTCATGCATTTAGATTTCTCCCATTCATGGAAATTAACATCCTACTCATACTGTTTTTATGTGCTGTATTCATGATTTCACTGTCAGTGCCAGTATAAGACAATTTCATTAGCATATGACAAGACTGTGGACATGACTTCTATTCACTTTATCTCAATGTTAATTGCTTGCTAAAGAAATCTAGTTTGCAGATTTACAGCACATATGGGGGCAAAAACCACAACATAAATAATAAAAAACATGGACCAAATGCGAGTCAACAGCATTAAACAAAAATACTCATCATTACAAATTAATGTGAAATGCCACATACTGGGGGAAAAAAAGCAAGCACAGGAAACCACATCCCTGCATGTTAAAATGAAGCAGTCTACAACGTTCTTTTAGTCCCATATTAATTGGCACCCAGGGGCTGCCGGGGCAGGAGAGAATAGCATTTAGCTTTCCACACCACTACCGTGCTCCTCCAAGACTTACTCACACCAGTAAACATAACTTGCTGTTTTCACCAAGATTCCCAATCTGTTTATTAGCGCCTTTAAGAGAAACCTGCCAAAACAGAAAACACAAGTGGGTAGCAAATACAGATGCAACTTATTTATGACTGACCCTTTCCTGCAATGGTGTAGGAAGATAAGCCACAAATGTCATAAAATGTCTTAATCTAAATATTAAAATATACAAACATGGGGAAATAGCATAACCCAGGGGAGAGGCAGTAGATGAAACGAGCCACCATGCGAGGACACCACTGACCCAGAAAAAAAAATATGTCAGTACAGAACCCCAATATCCTAGCTGTAATGACCATATCTGACTTGACATGTACCTGACTTATTATTTGAAATAACACGTGGCAAACATCTTATCTTATTTTTATATCCTGTAACTTGAAACACTTTTTATTTGTCCCCTCATTTTCTCAGCTCTGCATAAAGTCTGCCCTTTAATCTCCATCTCTCCAAGTTTAAAGCTCTTCTTCTCTCTCTGAATTCCATCTTTACAATGTCCCTCCTCTAATTCCAGTGTCTGCCTGCAGTGAATTAGTTCGGTCCACAGCTGCTTAGGAGTGTATAATGGCTAATGTTTTCCAGACAGGATAATTTGTTCACATTTTATCTCTGTCTTTTTGCCTCCCTATCCTCCCTCTCTAACCTCCGAGCCCCTTTCTTTCTACTTGTTGCTGTTTTTTGCACCTACTATGGATGCAGCGTTTGATCAGCATGACTCTGCAGCACTTTATCGGTTCTGTGGTCAAAAATGTCACTGAAGTTCATGTACATTGCAGGTCAGTGAAAGCAGCTTTTATTACTGCATATTTTAGCCCAAAGGTTGAGATTGAGAAAACACTCATCTTATTGTCTTTGCGGTGCAATACTATTGTTGGAAACACTTTTTAAAGAAATGTGAAATACCACACGCTACCCCACAAAAAAGTGAACGTATTTACTCAAATTAAGGTAACACTGGAATCTTAACTTTTTGATGTTTTACCATATAAGAAATGATGATAGCAAAGAATAGTATAGAAATGCATAACTTTTGTGAGGGTAAAATAATCAGCCTAAAAAGCAATGAAATGAAGGTATGGCAACCTGTCTATATACGCAATTCACCGGCTGATCTGAAAACTTTCAACTTTTCTTTCACGTGACTGGTTCTGTAGTTATTGCTGCCTTTTCGGGGCAGTATAGTAAAGCATGGTTTATGAAACCATTGGTAAAGCTGAAACATTATATTACGACATAGTAATATTTTTTGACATAATTAAATAAGACTTATTTAATTATGCCTTTCTTTTTGATGTTGCCTTTCTTTAAATAATTGTTAATTTCTTATACTGAAGTTGCATTGTTGAAACTGTATGACAATCTATATAAGCATATAAAGAGAATTAAAAAGTAAGACCGGTGGGACCGGCCTGTTCTGGGAACGGCAAGGATTGTGGGTGGATTACGTGTAGAGCAACGGCTTATACATTGTCCTATACTAGCAGCCTAAAATCTCGTATTTTATCTGTTTTAATTTTTATTATCGTTTTGAACTGCTCTTTAATGTTTTATGTAAAGCACTTTGAATTGCCCTGTTGCTGAAATGTGCTCTACAAATAAAGCTGCCTTGCTTTGCCTTGCCTTGCCTAGTATGAATAATTAATCACAATTAAGCTGTTTTTCCAATAAAGTGTTATTTTTCACTTTCACAGCCTGTTTTTCAAATTGATGAAGATGAGATTGCTTGTCACACAGTTCCTTATGTTGCTTTGACTTGGTCATATTTTTAACAGAGGTCATAATGAGTAGTAAAAAAAACTGGCAATAATCACATGATCAGCTCTGGGGAATTTGGTGTCCCAGATATACCAGTTGTTTCTATTTTAAAAGGCTGGTAGGTCATATGCTTCTATCAAGGCATTCTCAAGTCATGTTACAACATAAATTCAAGTTGGTTTTACAGCGGGTATTTAAGTCTCCACTGGTTGCCTTAAAACCTCATGGTGATGACAAGACTCTGGGAAGTCACTCGGAATCAGAGAAAAATAGTTGAACACTGTTTAAAACCTCAAGTTGTTTTTACACTTTTTTGTACAAACAAATATGCAATAGTTCACTGAGAACTAACAAGTCCATGTCCAACAAGGTTTAACAGAAAGTGACGCAATAACACAAAACACATATTCGTACATTGACTCACTGACTGAATTGGTCAGCAAATATGTTGTGTTTCCACATACAGTATGTGAAAACACAACGTGAGCATTCAGGCTATTGCAACACCAAACAGGGACTGGATTTTCTATGAAAGGCAAAACCCAGAGGAATTACAGAATGTGATGAAACGACTGTCTGTTGTCAGACTGTTTTGCAAGAGACTCCACATCACTGCAGTATACACTACTTCGTTCGGCTATATTAAGTACACATCCTGACACTTTTTGCTTCTATATGGTAAATTACATACAACTAAGAAAATACATGTAGAGTAGACATCCCAACTTAAGACACATACAATGCAGATTAATTATAAAACACAAAGCATTAGCTACATTGCTAGTGATCTGGATCCCGGTGGGTTTCAGGCTTACTGTGGGCTAACTAACTATATTAAGTCTGGCTTCAGCCTGAGTCAACAGGGCTGTGCACTTCTTTCTCTGTCTTCAAATACATTTGTTATCCCTCCCTAAAATGGAGCTTCCTGAAGTCTGTATCGAATCAAGTTAGGTAGCATTTTACACATGACGATAGAGAGCTAAACAACAGAAAGGAAAAGGGCTCGATAATAACAGATAGATTCCATGCAGTTGGGCAGCACATTGCCAAATGTTCATGTTAGGATGCCAAGATGCTGTATAATCTTGGGTTGGTTTGAACAATACCTGTCCACACAAAGAAATAAGTAAGTAAGTTTTATAAAGTGCTTTTCACAGATAAAATCACAAAGTGCTTAACAATGACATAAAACATACAAGAGAACATACATACATATTTAACACATAATACATAATTAAATTACATAAGAATACATAGTGCAGACAGGTCAACCAAAAAGGTAGGTCTTTATTTGATTTTTAAAAGAGTCCACTGATACAGCAGACCTTAAGGATGGAGGTAGAGCATTCCAAAGCTTAGGTGCTACTGAGTCAAAAGATTGATCACCACGGATCTTAAGCCAGGTCCGTGGAACAGACAGTACATTTAACATAAAGTATTAGACCTAAGAACAGTCAGGCATGCACACACTCAATAGTTGTCAAATCAACAGTTTCTCACAACATAATCATAACATAACTAAATAATCAAAACAGTGCCAAATTAGTTTACTACTTGGCTTTAGAGAAATTATGCCTTCACACAATAAAAGAAATACAAGTTTCTAATAAGTGTCATTCACTTCAATCATGACAGAAAACACTTCCACAGTAGTAAAGCCAAAAGGTTTGGCACCAGGCCGCGATCTTGTGCCTGAGCTTGTTTGCAGGTTGCAAAACTCAAGGCGCACTGCTCTGCCTTTTGTGTTGAAAACGCCCCAAAGAAGTTAAGATTTTTTCAACTTGAGATGTTCAAGGCGCTCTAGCAAACCGGAAGCTCTCAGCAACGCAAAATCAATTTCTCATTGAAAACACATACAAAAAGCTGCCCCAGGCTGCTTAAATATGTCTGTCTGATCAAGACCTAAGGGTGGCGCCCTAAAACGTTTACATTGTACAGTGGACATTGTAGGACTAACTAGGATCAGCTTTGAGTTGTCAGACGTGCCGTAACTTTTTTTGTTAGACTCTGGTGTTCTATGGCTCGGCTGAGCTCTGTGCGTAATGCTAACAATAGCATGCTAACATATTAACATTAGCATATGTTAGAACATTTTAACAGATGTGTATGTGACAGTGGGTGAAAGTGGGTGAGACACGCCATTTTTTTATTTTATTTTTTTTGTAATGATTATAGAGTATTCTTTGCAAAATGTACTAATGTACCATTAGTATAAAAATAATAAAATTCATATCAGTGTGTATATAAAGTTGTACAATTTCACTACTATAATAAAACACTATTTAAAATAGCAGTTATTTATTTTTACCCTAATTAAATCAATACAAAGTAAACTGAACAGAAAGAACAAGTATTTTGTTTCAGTTGCTCTTCTTCCAGGTGTGACCCCTGTTGAGCTGCATCACAGCTGCACCGTGTGCATGGACCAGTGTTGTACAACCACACTACTGTGTTGTTCCAGTCAGCACATTCCTCCCTCAACTCAAAATCCCATTGGTTCCCCCTGTACTCACCTGTGTTCAGAGGCCAGGCAGCAGTGGCATAAACCAAGAACGTTGGCAAGTCTGATAATAATGTAATTGTAATTCAACTACTACAGCTACACACACATCATGTTACATACACTTATCATTTCTTTATCTTGCTTAAATTCACAGGCCCGGGAGAGAAAATTACTGTGAGGTCCACAAAACCAAAGCAGAGAAGGTAAGGTAAGGTAGTAATGATGTTAAAGAAAGCTATGTACACCTAATATCTTATGTGTTGATGTCTACGGATTTGTCTTAAATAGGAGCACACTATACAAAGACAACATTGGAAAGTTGCTGGATCTGTCTGTCCTCAAAGTGCCAGAGATCTACATGGATTTCACCCGTTTCTGCACCATCACCTGCATAATCCAAGTGATAAAAGAGAGAACAAACTAGTGTGTTCTCTGCTTACATGAATAGGTGCCTTTAATGTCTGCCGACATATACAATCAATTCAATAAATGTTGATAAGTATCACTGATATTTCTTAAATCATTGTAGTTTTTCAGAGCAATAAGATACATATTATTGTTCATTGTTCATATTTGCAACAAATTAAAATCCTGATCAAGGCAAATAGGTTTTTCATGTTCTGTAACCTTTATAAAAAAACCAGTACAGTTAAATTTCCCAGAGCCGACATTTGATAAATGGCTTTACTTTACCTTGTCAAAACAATGAGTAATTCATAACAAATGCAATATGTGTTTCTTTATAAATAATGCACAGTATTTGACACAAAAGTTAAAAAGCATACGGTGCTCCTGTGAAGCAGTATACTTTGCCTGTAGGATTTACTGTAGCAGGAACATTGATATTGGCAAACAGATGACCCAGGTACAGGTGAGTTTGTGAGCAGAGTTATGATATGAACTAAAATAAAGATAAGATAAGCCTAGTGTTCACAAGAGGGATAATTCAGGTATTGCAACACAAATTAAGAATAATTCAATTAGCTGTTAATTTGAAATGCTGCATATAAAGTAGACAACTTTATTTTTGTTTTTCTGCTCTTTTTTCTTATTAATTATATTAATTAAACAATTATAGACCTATATCCATTATATGTTCTATTGCTAAAGTCTTTGAAAAATGTATTTATAATCAACTTTCGCACTATCTCACTACCAATAATATCCTATCACAATTTCAATCCGACTTCAGGTCTAATCACTCCACAACTACTGCCCTACTTAAATTCACCAATGATGTGTTTTGTGCTGCAGATAATGGTGAACTCACAGGTGCCATCTTTATTGATTTAACTAAAGCTTTTGATTTTGTTGATCGTTATCTGCTTTTAGATAAGCTCCATGATATAGGCCTCTCTAAAAATGCAGTTTTGTGGTTTAATTCGTACTTGCATAACAGAAAACAATGTGTAGTCCTACAGGGAAGTAAATCGGATTTTTTGATTCAAGACAGAGGAGTGCCTCAGGGCTCAACATTGGGACCACTTCTTTTTTCTATTTATATAAATGATTTACCATCAATTTTTAATAACTGTTGTGTTCAACTGTATGACGATGGCACTGTCATATATATATATATATATATATATATATATATATATATATATATATATATATATAAACATAATCTACCACAAATTCAAGCTTCTCTTCAGTCTGACTTTATTATTCTACAAGATTGTCTTTTACATAATAAATTACTGCTTAACAAAACAAAGTCCTATTATATTATCTTTGGTACCAGACAAAAACTCAAATCAAAACCTGGTTCCTGTGTAATAACCTGTAATGATGACTCTTCTCTGCATAAAGTTGATAAGATTAAATATCTTGGTGTATGGCTTGATACTGAACTGTCATTCAAATTACGTAAAGTGAACTTTGGAATCAACGTTTTATATTGAGCTCGGAATTGCTTTACGCGCAGTGTTCGTATAAAACTTGCCTCTCAACTTATACTTCTAATTATTGACTATTGTGATGTTGTATATCAAAATGCATTTAACTCGGCTAACTTGTTCCACTTAACACAATATATAATAGACTTTGCAGATTTGTCCTTGGATGTCCTTATCTCAATCATCACTGTGTAATGTATAATGCACTTAATTGGCCATCTCTAAGTAGTAAAAGACACACTCACTGGCTTCAACTTATATTTAAATATATTTAATTCAATTATCCTCCTTATTTAAAACAGTATCTTGTACCTTATACCTCAAACTATGAAGTTCGGCACGCTACTCAAATCTACTTCTCTGTCCCGCGAGTTGCAAGAAAACAAACAATTGGCAAAAGAGCTTTTAAGTTTAAGGTTCCAGCAGATTGGAATAATCTATCTGTGGAAATAAGATCAATTTCTTTACTTGGTTTGTTTAAACATGCCCTGTCTGCTCACTTTAAGATAAACTGCGTTTGTTATTATTATTTTGTTATACCTACTGTCCATACCTAATGTTTATATTTGACTGTAGTTAGAAATACACTCATACTCTACTGTTTACTTATTTACTTAATATTGGCCATCTTGGCTATTTGGTGGTGTAATGTATTGATGAACATATGCATGTGTTGTTTTTTGTTTTTTATAATAATAGTAATATAATAATAATAATAATGAACACATTTCGAACAATTAAATAGGCGGTATATACAACTAGTAGAAGATAAATTAACTATAAAAGAGCAATTGTAAAGTTATGAGGTAGTGGCAAGCATAAAGTGACGTATTATCAATAGCAGGGAGTCAAGTCAACAGTGTACACCAGAAAAATATATACTGTGATTAAGTAATGATACTTAGTGTTGTCTGTAGACTACTAATATAACAAAACAGAAAAATAATATAGCGTATGATGCAGTATGGAGAACAACCGAGTCCCATATGACCCCAAGAGACTTTAAGTGCAGCTGTTGATGATGTTCACTACAACCAAAACTTGCAGATGGTTGTAGTCTGTAGCCAGCCGTACAGTAGGTAGATCTGGAGCAGATGGTTGTAGTCTGTAGCCAGCCTACAGTAGGTAGGTGGAGCAGCAGGGTGACTTCTACCTTTCATGGGTTGGTGAGATGACATTCTGCTGCTATGATGCAGCAGCTCAACAGTGGTCAAGCCCTTCAGCCCCAACTGGAAGGGAAGAAAGTAAAACAAAATACTTGTTTTTTCTGTTCAGTTTGCTTTGTATTAATTAAAAAAATAAGGAGCAAATAAGAATGCATAGCCTATCATTTCTAGATCAGTTTTTATTATAGTGGTGAAATTTTACTTAACATTACAACGTTTTATACAGACTGATATGAATCCATCATTTTCAGACTAGTGTTATATGAAGGAATGAAGACTAAATTCTGATGAACAACACAACATATTGATGCAAAAACTGACACAAACAATCCAGTTTCTTGTGTTCTTTTAAGTTGTATTATGGTTTAGGTTTTACTATTGGCCTAACATGAAAATAGCCAAATCCCCAGGAACATGTTTAACCAAACAAGAAAAAAAACACAAAGTGGGGTCATTAAATACACACATACTGTCCGTCATATGCAAGGGGGTAAGCTTCTCCTCGGAATGGCGCCATTTTGATGCTAACAAGCCATCACCTCCCGTTAGCATTCCATTGACTGCCATTCATTTTGGCGCCACTTTGACAGCAAATAACTTTACAGCGTTTAAAGACTTTATTTGTCCATTGTTTATTTTTAAACAATGTATAAAAGGCTCCGTTACCTTGTACCTCAAGTTATGGCTCCGTAGCAGGCGTTTTTGTAAAAATAAGCTAACAATTTTGGCATAACCACGCGACTTACTGTCTCATAGTAGAGGAATTACCGTACAGTTCAGGAGAAGCTCACAGGCAGTTTCGACTCACATTAGCTGTTTAAGTTTAATTACTAATGTTAACTAGCATTTTAGTTAGCAATAATTAGCCTGTGCCTATGTTGTCTCCTTACATATACCTACGCTCTCCGTCTCTGCAAGATTCGGAATGATTGAGATTTCTCAGCTACCAGAAGACTTCCAACTTTCAGACAGGTTGCTCACGTCACTACGTCTTCAAGCTCAGTTGGAGGCTGCGCAGTAACGTTCAGCCATCACCGGAAAAGTGCTTCTAATAGCCTTCACTGGTCTCCGTCCAGAGCAACGGGACCTGTTGGTCCATTTTATATATGTCAATGGTCATATGTCGCTCGATCTAGCTAAACAATAAATAAAATGTATTTGTTTACGGACATCAAGCTAGGCTATATGCTAGCATGTCTGAAATTAGCCACATCCCCAGGAACATGGTTAACCAAACGAGGAAAAAATACAAAGTGGGGGTCATTTAATACACACATACTGTCTGTCATATGTCATTCAATCTAGCTAAACAACAAAGAAACTCTATTTGTTTACAGACATCAAGCTAGGCTATATGCTAGTGTGCTTAATTTATGTTACTCACCCTCGTAGTTGTGGACGTAACTTGATATGTCCCACTTCAAAGCTTTCTCCCATTTCCTGATGGGTGCAGGTGAAAGAGCGTCGACCATTCTGTGCACATTGTTGATACTAATAATAAAGCAATGGACGGCGGGGGTAAATCAATAAACTCGGTTATAGAGCAGCCGTAACTGTAGCAACTCAACGGGGCAGGGATCATTTCATTGGTCAACACTACACCTAGCATTCTATTGGTAGGAGAATTTTGATAGGATTGTAACACAAAAAATCCAAGTGCACAGGAGAGATCTGAGAGGAGAAGATTTGTAAGCGCGCAGAATTCGTCTGAGTCCAACAGAAAGTCTGAGCACAAGCAGAGCAAATCCAAGCGCGAGCAGTGACTATTTGAGTGTGAGAGCAAGGTTTGGAGGGAAATTATTACAAAATCTGAACGTAATATCATTGAGAAATGCTCTCAAATTGAAAGAATGCGCTCTTGAAGAAAGATAGGAATATAACTCCATAAACTGGCACCTCTCCAGCTACCAGTCCACACTCTGTACTTCGGTCCGTACGGGGACTTGAACCAGCAGCCCTCTGGTTTTGCATTTACATAATGTCACAACAGACAAAATCAAAACTGTTCCATACCTCCTTCACTGAATAGGCAGTGTAAGTCAATCATGTTCCTTTTTCTAACCCTATTTACCAGTTCTAATATACTGTGGATAACCATATTCTGACTTTAAAAGATGTATTAAAAAAGCATGACAAAACTAATGGCACTAATGTGTCTCTTATGCTGTTAAAGAAAAGGTCATTAGCCAAGTAGGTCATCATTGTATTATATTTGTATTCCATGTACAATTATCATATATATTGTATACATTATTTATTTAACCTTTATTTATACTCGAAGGGCATTGAGGTTTCCCTCATCTTCAATGACGACGTGTTACATCAAGAGTCATACACAAAACTAGTGTGATTACATTTAACTCAAGTATTGCACCTTTCTGCATTTAAAAATTAAAGGTATACATTTCGATTTTCTTCCTTTGCACCCTTGGCATTGCATGGGAAACAGTGGGCATACTGTATGTTGCCATTTTTCTTTCTGTTTTAAAGAGTTTTTCTTTCTTTTTTCAACATTTTCCACTTGTTCCACCTTTGACAAGTTTAAGGTGAGGTGTTACCCACATCTCTTGGTTTTTCTTTGCAGCACAGACCCAAAGTGCACCAATAAAACATAAAGTGCTATTCTCGCCAGTGGATGTTGTTATAACTCCAACTTTCGAGAACTGGCAGTAACAACAATGAAAGCAGTACTGTATGCTGCCATGCCCGGAGCTTAAAAACTCAACAGAAATCTCAGTCAAAGCTGTGTATCTCACTGGGAAGCACTGTACAACTTAAGGTGAGTTTCATCTTTCTGATCACTTTCCACTTCTTCTAACTTCTCTCCTCATGCAGTGTCCTTTAAGAAAAACAAGTTGAATCCCAGTGGGGGAATGTAACTAAGTATATTTACTCAAGTACTGTAAATTTGAGGTACTTTGAGTCTTTTCTTTTCATGCCACTTTTTACTTCTACTCCACTACATTTCAGAGAGAAAAGAAATTTTCTTATTTGTTTTTTTTGTAATGATAATAGAGTATTCTTTGCAAAATGGTGAAGCATGTTAAAGACCTGTTTGTATGGATAATGTTTGCTGATACAAGTATCTATATACAAATGTATCTGTTCTAGGTGGGAGGGACTGACACAGACTTTAGAAAATATGGTAATACCTAAACTGTGAAATGAAATCACCTTTTTTTACTCCACTACATTTCAGAGAGAAATATTCTACTTTTTAGTCCACTACATTAATCTGATAGCTTTAGTTACTAGTTACTTTAAAAATTAAGATTTTTGCACACAAAACACGCGTAGTTTATTAAATACCATGTTTCATTATACATTAAACTACCCAACAATATACAGGCCTACAAGTCCAACTGAAATGATCAGCCAATTAATCACTTAGTTGATTGACAGAACTGTTTGGATCGTTTTCCAGTTTCTAAAAAAATGATTTTTTTTTTGCATTGAGTACTTTTGCTTTTAATACTTTAAGTACATTTCCCTGTTGCTACTTACATACTTTTACTTAAGTAACATTTTCAATGCAGGACTTTTACTTTTAACAGAGGGTTTTTACAGCGTGCTATTAGTATTTTTATTTGAGTAAAGGATCTGAATACTTCTTCCACTGCTGTTCAATACTAAGCATGAAAAGCAAGAGAACTAATAATGATAAGACGTTTTTGTTCCATGTGCTCTCTTTGCTCAGCGGAGTCAGAAGAGCCAGTCAGCTACAGAGCTGCATGGGATTCAGTATTGTGTTGAAGAGCAGCAAGTTTAAAGCTTCCCAGCCTCATAACCTCTTTCGAAGAGTTTTTCTTTTTTAATCTGATTTGCATATGGTTATGCCAAAATATGGCTTCTTAAAGAATCCCTCAATTTGGTGCAATGGGGTAGCCTGACAAGCCAGACCCACATCAAGATGTTGGGTCTGGGAACTCACCATTGGCAGGGCTCATTTCGAGGGGCGGGATAAACGGTTGTCTTTCAAATTCCCTCTGCACTCATAGCCAACCAGAGCAACGCTAGTTGATAGATTAAACTTTTGCCGTATCCGGTCGGCAAAACTCCGAACACATCTTCCTTTTATAAGAATGACTTCAGTGCCGTTCTTTGTTCTTTTCTCAAAGAAAAGCTGGTAACACTTTATAATAACCATACTGCTGCTGGCGAACAGCGGTCTTTCAAATCAGCTTTGGCCGCGACTCTGGAAAACTTGGAGTTAAGCTTTTCGGTAACACTTTATAATAACCATCATTAATAGATGGTAAATTGACAGTTAATTAATCTTTAGTTAATTGTCATTTAACTGTTAGCAAACAGTAATTTTACTGTTAACAAACAATTCAATTGTAATTAATAATGTTTACTAATTATTAGTAGTGCTGTAAATTAACAGTTTATTGTAACACACAGTATATCCCTCATTTACTATATTAGGTATTGATTAATGATTAAAAAATGTTTGTAAACCTTTAAGAAACCATTTTTAAATCATCTATAAACATTACATCGATAGATGGACCAGATATTCCACTTTATAACACTTTGTTGAGGGTTACTAGTTGGTTTGTAAACCGTCTATAAACAGTTTCTGGATGGTTATTATAAAGTTGCAACAGATGACTATAATACCTTGTTAAATAGTTAATAAATACTTTGTAAACCATCTATAAACATTATTTAGATAGATAGTTAATACTTTGTCAGTGGTTACTAGTTGGTTTGTAAACTGTCTGTAAACAGTGGCTGGATGGTTATTATAAAGTTGCAACATATAAAATAATTATATAGTGTATATATATATAAATATATATATATATACTTAGCACAAAAAGTAAGGAAATTTGTGTTTGGTAGATTATTTCTCTGTGGTAACAATGCTTTTTGGTAATGAATCTTATACCGTTGGAAAGCCTGTTTAGTTCCCTTTCAAATGGTGCCCCATTTGTAAGGAACATGCATTTGTGGAATGAGCAGCAACGCTGAGTATGTAGGTTGTGCCCAAAAATTTGCCAAATCTTCACTGCCAATGCAAAACAGCTTATTCTGCCATTGACTCGTTAGTGTTTGGGGGATTGGATGGTTGAAGTTTGAAGAAACAAGACATATTGGCAATTGATTCATTTCACAAACAGGAGCCTCAGTAGCATGTGGAAGAACCATACACAGCCACAACAGCCTGGCACCTCCTCCTCATGCTGGTCACCAGCCTGGTCACACACTGCTGTGGGATGGCATCCCATTCTTCAACCAGCATTTGTCGCAAGTCAGCCAGCGTGGTTGTGTTGGTCACTCTGGCACGCCCAAGCTGATCCCACAAGTGTTGAATGGGGTTGAGATCAGGAGTGCTGGCAGGCCATTCCATCCTCTCCACTCCCACATTCTGGAGGTAGTCTCTGATAAACCCCGCCCTGTGGAGGATAGAGTTCGGTCCCAGACTGTGGAGATATGGTATAGCCACTGGTTGCAGAATCACGGAACCTGATTGTCAGCACCTGGGGGTAACAGAAGCTCAAAACAAGAGTCAGTAGCAACAGCAAAGAAAAGCTGTTTGGCATTGACAGAGACGATTTGGCAAATTTTTCATGGGCGCAACCCACATACTCAGCTCTGCTGCTAATCCCACAAATGCATGTTCCTTACAAATGGGCACCATTTGTAAGGAACTAAACAGGCTTTCCAACGGTATAAGATTTATTGCCAAAAAGCATTGTTCAAATAATCTATATATATATATATATATATATATATATATATATATATATATATATATATATATATATAATTATTTTATATGTTGTAACTTTATAATAACCATCCAGACACTGTTTACAGACGGTTTACAAAACAACTAGTAACCCTCAACAAAGTGTTATGAAGTGGAATATCTGGTCCATCTATCGATGTAATGTTTATAGATGTTTTAAAAATGTTTTCTTAAAGGTTTACAAAAAATTTTTTATCATTACCCGATACCTAATATAGTAAATGAGGGATATAATGTGTGGAAGAATAAACTGTTAATTTACAGCACTACTAATAATTAGTAAACATTATTAATTACAATTGAATTGTTTGTTAACAGTAAAATTACTGTTTGCTAACAGTTAAATGACAATTAACTAAAGATTAATTAACTGTCAATTTACCATCTATTAATGATGGTTATTATAAAGTGTTACCGAAAAGCTTAACTCCAAGTTTTCCAGAGTCGCGGCCAAAGCTGATTTGAAAGGCCGCTGTTCGCCAGCAGCAGCAGCCATCTTCTTTGTTTTTAGGTAGCAGGGAATTCACGCGCAAGCCAACAGAGCTTTTTAAATCTTAACTACCGTAATTCCTCAAATAAAAACCAGGGCCTTTATTTACCTGAACTGCAGAAGGTAACAGGCTTTTATTTGAATCAGGCTTTTGTTAGAGGCAGGCCTTTATTTCTAATTCCATCTGTGTGATAAGTATAATTGTTTTAAATAAACCGTTTTAAATTAAAAGCCATAGCATTCCAGTGGAGAGAGATCATTCATTTTTTAAGAAACATTTGCAAAATATCACCATACAACCACAGGGCGACAAAGCAATTTGGGTCAGAATACTCCTCAAGTTCGTTTTCAATAAGTTGTTTAAAAGTCCGTCACCAGCACTAAATGTGACCCGTGTTACATCCAATGTAGCTACTGCCATCTATCGGCACCTATACGTTACTACAAACTAGACTTGGCTGAGTAACACATGCAGTCGCACTGCATGTGCGTGACTCTGAACTTACGTTGTTAAAGTGCCCATATTATGAAAAAAACACTTTTTCTGGGATTTCTTTTGTGTCTCTAGTGCTTCCACACGCATACAAACTTTGAAAAAAATCCATCCATGCTGTTTTGAGTGAGATACGGTTTCTGAATGTGTCCTGCCTTCAATCTCTGGGTGAGCTGGTTAAAATCAGCACGGCTTGTGACGTCACAAGCCGAAATGCTACGAGCTAGCGGTTGTTGTTAGCCAGCTCGCCAGCCCCTGGTTGCGGTTAGCTAACGCTAATGCTAACGCTAATGCTAACGCTAATGCTAACGCTAATGCTAACGCTAGCATGCTACCTCGTTCTCAATAGCAAAGCACTGCTACAACACACACAAGTTTACCATAATCTTACTACTTACATCATTTAGAAGTCTCCCAGCTAATCCTGCCTTGTAACTGACCGAAGTTGGAGAAACAGCCTTTCTTTTACTGTCTATGGAGCTAGCTAGCTGACATGATCTACATCTGAGCTACTGCGTATGTGCGAGTGCAATCAAAGATAGTACAGAAGAAGAAAAGAGGTCTCACTCTGTAGCTAAAACAGAGACCAGGTGAAAAGAGGATCTGCAGCAGTGAGAGAGAACTGTGCAGTACAACAAAAATATGGTGTTTTTTGAAAATTAAACCATGTAAACTTATTCTGGTACAACCTTAAAATACAATTATGAACCTGAAAATGAGCATAATATGGGCGCTTTAAGATGTAAGTGTGGGTTTTGGGACAGACCCTCTATCTCACATTACACATATCTGCAGGTCTTGAGAAGTATTGCAAAGCATTGAATTACGTTTCCACAAAACAGGTGTTATGTCTCTTACACTCTACCTGCTGTAGGCAGAAATGTTAGAAAATGTTTTTGTATCTGATTGCAGGCCTCACACCTATTAACTAAAAGTGGGAATGATGTGATTGTGGAAAGTGCTGCATGATGCAGTTTAATCCTTTTTTTGTGGCATTTTAGTCAGCAATATCAGACCTGTAGCAAACCCTGTTAATACTGGGTAAGTGTCAGTGTATCACTGAAATTAAAGCTATAGTGCGTATTCTGTCTCCCCCTTGAGGAATTCTTAGTAATGACAACAAAACTGTCGGTGCATCCACATGATACAAGCCTTCCGTGATTGTGCACCGCCCCCCCACCCCTCCTCCTCCACGCATGTGCTAGTAACCAAGGAGGACAAGGAGGATTAAAAAAACATGGTGGACTCTTCAGAAAAGGTAATTATCTTCACTCGAGTTTCTGCTAGCTAAAGTCACCGGACGACACAATCTTCTGAACATAGTCATACTGAGAAATACAGAGAGAGTCGTGTGGAGCTGATAGTCTAAGATTTGGCAATGGCTTGAATGTAACGGACGTTCATTAATATAAAAAGTTACGCACTAAAGCTTTAATTTTAACTAATGAATGAGTCACTTTGAGTTGGTTAATCCATTTATCAATTTTCTGCTGCTTATCCAGGTCCATGTTGCATAATTTCATGAATTATATCATTAAAAAATATTGTTATATACTGCTGGGAAGTACTTAAAAAAGTGACAATAATTAATAACTGTAGGCCCTATTGTCCCTACGTGAAACAGGAATTAAATTGCATTCTATGTGCTATTAACAAGGTCTTAAATTCAACTTGGCAAACAATGTCACATTTCCTGTTCACATCTCCCAAAGCATGATGGGAAAATTAAAAACATATTCATCCCAAATTGAAATGATCAGTAAAGCAGTAAGAGTGAAAGAAATACTAAGGGAATGGCTTTTCGTTTTGTTTTACATAACCAAACATGTTTAACAGTGCTTAGTCATGCAATGTAGTATCAACACAGTTCTCCCTGAAACACTGATATTGTCCTCTATTTATTCACTTATCAGCTGGATTTGAAACCCTGTGCAAATGCAGGGAAGAAAAACATTAATTTCACATTGTGTAAATATATATATATATATATATATATATCCCAGGTCGGACTTGAAGGTCAGCAGGTGGATCACTGACTTTCTGTCTGACAGGAAGCAGCACGTGAAGCTGGGGAAACACTCACAGACCATCAGCACCGGATCGCCTCAGGGCTGTGTTCTTTCCCCCTGCTCTTCTCCCTGTACACCAACAGCTGCACCTCCAGTCACCAGTTTGTCAAGCTTCTGAAGTTTGCGGACGACACCTCCCTCATCGGACTCATCTCTGATGGTGACGAGTCCACCTACAGGTGGGAGGCTGACCACCTGGTGACCTGGTGCAAGCAAAACAATCTAGAGCTCAACGCTCTAAAGACAGTGGAGATGGTTGTGGATTTCAGGAAGAACCCAGCCCTACCTGCCCCCATCACCCTCTGTGGCTCCACAATTGACACTGTGGAGTCTTTCCGCTTCCTGGGAACTATCATCTTCCAGGACCTCAAGTGGGAGCTGAACATCAGCTCCCTCGTGAAGAAAGCACAACAGAGGATGTACTTCATGCGGCAGCTGAAGAAATTCAACCTGCCAAAGACAATGATGGTGCACTTCTACACAGCCATCATTGAGTCCATCCTCACATCCTCCATCACCATCTGGTACGCTGCTGCCACTGCCAAGGACAAGGGCAGACTGCAGCGTGTCATTCGGTCAGCAGAGAAGGTGATTGGCTGCAATCTGCCGCCACTCCAGGACCTATACGCCACCAGGACTCTGAAGCGTGCTGGAAAGATTGTGGCCGACCCCTCCCACCCCGGACACAAACTCTTTGAGACACTCCCCTCTGGCAGGAGGCTGAGGTCCATCAGGATCAAGACCTCACGTCACATGAACAGCTTTTTCCCCTCCGCCACTAGCCTTATTAACAAGGCTCGGAAACCACCCTGACTCTCATGCCACTGTTCTCTCTCTGCTGTAATGCTCTTTGCTCTTTATTTTTTATTTATATCTTTATTTAGTCTTTATTTTTAATTTAATACATACTGTGTACATATACTTATACTTATATTGTTTATAGCTATACTTATATTGTTTAATATTCCATCTAAAGAATGTGTGACGTGCACCAACAACACCAAAACAAATTCCTTGTATGTGTTAAAAAACGTACTTGGCAATAAAACCCTTTCTGATTCTGAATCCCAGACCTTCTGTGTCGAGGCATGAACCTCTGTATATGTGCACCCGCTCTACCGACTAAGCTGTCCTGGCCACAATATATTTTTTTAAAACTATCCCAGAACATGAACTGTACCACTGGCATGCCAGATTGTGGCATTTCTAAATAGCCTAATTTATTCTGAAAATAGCATTGTGTGACATGCCGACGACACACACAGTAATGACTATGCCATAAGCATGTAAAGGGAGTGAACACCAGGCAAAAACAACCAAGGGTTCAAGGGGTTAATAACAACCCACACTCTTTCCTGCCTTAATCAAAAGGTAAAATCTGACCCTTAGATAGATAGTCAAAACATTGGCATACTCTGTAAAATGTGGTAAGATTATGTGACTAAAAATGCAATGTTGGGGGCTATTATGATTCAAAGCTGGTTCAGAAACTTTAGATGTAACTGAATATTGCTTTGAAATGTACAGTGCGACAGCAATATACAATTGTAAGAAAGCAGTAGGTCAAATTCAGCTAAAAAGAAGCCCTGGTTGACCTACACTACAGTGTCTTTCTCCAGGACACTTTAGCAATACTGCTGCTCTCTGAAACAGATGCTTGTACGTGCAGAATCTCATTACTCATTTCACCACCTTACTTACCCGTGGGTGAAGGTGTACTATCTGCAGTGGCAGTGTATGTGGCATCCTCATATCTCCGCTCACCTTGAACTGTCATTTTTTCAAACAAAAACCCCCACATTACACACCTCTCCACAACCAATAAGGTACCAAATTACCTTAAATAATGACATTCCACCTAGTCTGTATTTTCCATCAGTCTGTCTGAAAACCCCCAGCGTTCTCCTGTGCCAAGAAACATAAAATATTCATATCGCCATCATTTCAATATTTAAGTCAGATTGCGCCAGATAAAACTAATAGCAATTAAAGGGAGATTTATTTAGAGTGATGAGTGACAGTTGGTGAAACATGAGGCCGAATGTTGGCCGCTCTCCCTCTTGTTTGCCTATTTTACTTTCTTTTCTTTTTTTCACGACCGTGTGTCCTTTAAGGCTTCTCCCTTAACTTGAAAGAAAACTGCTGGCAAAGCTTATGAAGGGTTTTGAAAAAGAGATATCCACTTTTAAGAAAAAGTGACACAGACGCTTTCACTGTGGCTGACAACATAAGAATTGCAAACTGCCATCCTGTAGATTGTTATGGATAAAATGGCTGACAGAGCTAAAGTGGCAGATCTCTTTTTATTGATATGTAATAATAAGTAGCTTTACACGTTTGATTCCACTATTGTTTGGGCTACTTACATACAGACTGCACTATATCAGCCTGGATAAAGGCTGTGATCATGTTGCATTGCCACTGAATTTCTTCACATATCAGAAATCAAAGCCAGGCATTTCAACTGTGTGTGCTTCTTCTCCTGTGAGAGGATGTAAGATATCTCCATTGGGAGGAAATCTTGGTCAAGTTTGTCAATTGACCCCAAAAAGAATGGACTCAATCAATTATTCAGTATAATGATGAATGATGATATGGGTTATCGGTATCAGATGTATTTCACTATCTGTATTGAGGGTGAAACGTCTGATTCACTTCCTCATGGTTATAAATCAAGGCTATAAACAACATGGTGGGTTAAATAAGGAACCTACTGTACGTGATAATTATTCTGGCCTTACTGTTCATAGAGATTATTGGCAATTACTTTCACTATTACGTGCATTTCTAGATACACTTTCTACATATGTAGCAATATTTTTGGCCACTTGGGGCAGCACAACAAGCTGTAATCACAAAATTGACATGTTACAGGTTTTCAGGTCTTATATCCTGGGCATAGGACAATGGTGGAAAGCCATCCTACTCTGCCACCTACACTGAGAAATGGTTACTGTATTACTGCATTTCATAATAAAAGACAAAGATATAAGACTGCACTTGAATCACATTTTATTTGCAAAATAAAGTTCTAGCCTATTGTATTGCAACAGCAATTTCACTCAGGATTCATACAGTTTATCTTATCTCGTATCTTAGCTTAGCAAAATAAACCTTTGGAGCTTAAAGGCACAATCCAATACAAAAATGGTTGGTAGCTACGTTACATACCAATATTAAACTATTCTGAAAACCAAGCAAGCCAGTTGTGGGTTTTTTTATATTGTCAACAGCTGCTTTCTCTCTGTTTTCCTTCTCACACATGTCTTTCTTTTCTACTTTTACACCTTGATTTGACTTGTTTTTGCCATGATTGATTCAACGTTCACCTGAAGTCCTCAGCTTTAGCCAATGACATTTGGACGTAAAAAGTTTGGAGGCAAAAGTGTTTTTGTCCACCCTACAGCAGGAGTGGACTAAACCATGTGTGTCTTTCAAAGGGGGATAGGCGCAATTTTAGTTTCAGATCAAATAGTCAGTCAAACCATTTATGCCACAATAATACTTTATGCTGATAACGGAACATTTCAGACTTGCAGATAAAAACTAACTTTTGTCTCCCTTTACAACTTCTTGCTGAGTGAACCAAAGAGTAAAAACCAAAGCAATGAGCTGAAAAATGATAAAACTCTCATTAGAGAATACAATTCTCAATAGGTTGCTCACTACAGGCAACTTCTTTTACCTATTTTATCCACTGTTAATATGAAAATATTGATAAGTGCAGCTTTAAACAAAGAACACCTAATAGTTTTACGGTCACAGGATTTTGTATAAACAAGAAATTGTAGCGCAGATGTGTATAGTAGGAATCCCAAAGTATTAGCCCATGGCTTTATACTGTACTAAGCATGGGACTGAATGCCATTGCAGGAGACTTTAAAAGGATCTAAGGGGGAAAAAAGCACCAAAAACACTGTATGTTTGGTATAATTACTTCATGGAATCAATGCAGTTTCATTTAGGTGACACCCCTATTTGAAAAGTGTCCTGTGTGGTCTCACACCTTTCTGTACTGTACTTTTAAGTGCAGCAGTGCTTCACGATGTCTCACACTATATAAAGGCTCTGGCTGAAGAATACAGCATGTGGGCTTTTTTCAAATATAATAAAGATGACTCTTGATGCTTTTATTCATTTTATTCGATGTATAAAAACCTCTTGTGGGTCAGTTTCACTAATGCACATCACTTTTTTTGTATCCTTCCCCCTTCTTCCGGTGATCCGCAGAAGACAATTCACTACATAGCATATTGCAAAATCCCTGCATTAATTCACCATCAAAATACTACAGAACGTTTATTACAGTGAGAGGATGCATTAGGCAGTTTACAGTAGTTAGGCTATTATAAATCGTGTCTTCTCTTTTTTTTTACCATATGATTCCAAAAAAATATTCCTGCGAATTCCCACTTGATCTATGCTCTTTTAAACAACATATATACCGAGATCATGTGCACTCACTTAAGCAAAGGAATGGCAGGTGCCCATAGGCTGGTGGCGCATTACTGGGTGTTTTCACGCGTCACCAGTGGGCGCTTCTTCCTGCGTACAAAGAGAGCAGAGCCCGGGGATGCGCACAATGTGAGTGTCCGCTCAGAGGCACCGCTGTCCTCTCTCTGCTTCTTGGCAACATATTGTGGAGTGTAATACGAGGAGGTCGAGGAGCATCCCGGCACAGTATCATCCTCAGCCAGACAAAAACTCACTGATTGTGGAATTTACCGAGGTAGAGGCGACTGTTCAGTCCCGTCCTGAAGCACCGAGAGACGCACTTCTAGACGGAGCAGAATTAAGAGCAGAGCGCAAACACTGCTGGAGCAGAGAGCTGCAATCTCTTCTTTGGCTTCTGAGAAAGACAAGAGTTTCTGTGAGAAATGTAAGTCGCTCAGCAGAGCCACAGATAACACATCTAACGGACGCTGGAATTACAATCAAAGCAGTTTAATGAAGAGGAAAACAATGGAACCTAGATCAAGTAAGTAGCCTATCCGGCCATAAATAATCAGTGGCATGTTTGCACGTTCATGCCTTTGCCTTTAAATATGTAAAGAACGGCGTGCTGCTAAGTTTGCTACCTTTGCTTTGCAGAAGAAAAAAAACAGTAGCAAATCCAAGTTAATTTGAATCAGAGCAAAATAAAATAACCTCAAAAAAGCCATATCCCTGTGGCGAGATGTCTTCATCTAATATCGGAGATAAGGGCAGTGAGACAGAGTGTGCATGCCGATCGTGGTCACGCATGCATGATGCTGATGATTGCGTTTCTAGACGAGTCTCAAACGGTTTGGATGTTCCTACTGGGATTTCTACTCTAAAAAGGCTAATTTCCCTCATCTAGGACCAAGTCCATATGGTGCTGCTCTGCTCAGTCACACTGAGAAACAGCATCAGCCCCCCTAGTGAAAAGCTCTCTCTCCAACTTGTTTAAGGCAATTATTTTAGTCTCTGCAGAGAAAAAGAGTTTGAGCTCGTGGATTTTTTTATTTTATTGTGATTTTATTTCATTTAACACCATAACATTCTAATATTTGTAAAGATTATTTCTAAAAAAAATCTCACAGGATTATGATAGTTGCAGTTTAGGAATGTAAGGCCTATTAAATTAATTATTGCACCAGCTCAGCTTCAATATCATGTTTGTGGGAAAGCAAATATTTGGCCACCGGTGGTCTGCACTCAAGTGTCCTTTTTTTTCACCCAAACTGCAAAAAGGACAGGCCCAAGGGACATTTTCCACATTGTAGAACAATAAAGTTTATCTCATCTTATCTTATCTTAACAGTGAGAGAAAAATGCTCAGCCTTCTCCATCTTCAAAGTCTGCTACTATCCTGCAGGGATTTTAATCGTTCTCCCCTCTACTCATGTTTATTTATAGATCCTTTGCACATTTTTTGAGCAGTGGCTAAATGAGAGGTGAAACATGTCTTTGAAGCCATGCAGTGAATTATTCTATGCATGAGTTTGTAGCACCATTTGCTTTGCAGAAACCCTCTTTTGATTGAACCACAGTGGCAATGATATTGTACAACCAGTTTCTTTTCCAGAAAGGCTGAGGAATTGATTGAATAGCAAAACAAAAAAAAAAGTGTAAAGAGGCTGCCTGAGTGTCTCCTGCTCCTCATCCTTGACCTCCAGTCATGTGTTTGTGGCTGTATCTAGGATGAGGATCTGGGGATGTGCCTGGCTGATGATGTGGTTGAGAAATGGATCGCTGCTCCCCTCTCTTTTAAGTGCACTTACTCTCCTGCCCCTGCGTTAGGCAGCAGCTGAGGGATGCAGCCGTGTTTAACGTAGGAGAGAGTCACTGGGGGCGTCCTGCTGTCTTCCAGGGATTCAGTGATTTTTCGCATGAAAATACACAGCTGTATAACATCTGCAGAGTGTCCTACCCAGATGTTTCTAACGGGTAAACAGATATTTAATATGTTATACGTTATACGTGAATGTAAAATTACAGTTTTATGTATTTTGTGTGAAAACTCCTATATTGATCATGACGTGCTATAATGTCCCTGCTCTACTTTTGAGTAACATTTCACAAGCAGACATATTTATTCACATGACATGGAGCGCCCTCATCTGTTTATTGCTACATGTATATGCTTTTCCCCAGCATTCATAAGTGACATAGTCACAGTTCTTACACAGAACAGTCTTATTCATGCAAGCGTCAGTTAAATGTGTGAAGTGGCTACTCTTTTTTTTTCTTCTTTTTTTAGCCTGCAAGGCTGTTTGAAATGAAATGTAAGGAAACATCTCAGGAGATAATATGCATTCAAGCAATACTTTCATGAATGTTAATGTAACAGCTGTTGAGATTAGGTTGTTGGGTGCGATTACATGAGATGCCTTTCCATTTGAATCCTTAATACATAATTTGCCATGGGAAGCATCACTCACTCCTCTAAGATAATGCAGAGTTATGACATAATCAATACCGAACAATTACTCCTACTTTGCTTCTTCTTCTCATTTTACAAGCCATGAAATACAGACATTACGCTCTTCCTTTATTTGTTAATCACTTCACTTATTTTATTTTGTATCCTCCTTGGCTTATGTGAAATAGACTTGTGCAGGTCGTCAGTTAGTCAGAGTAAATTAGGAGGCATCAGTGCTTAGTTGATTGTGAATTCATTGGCGAAAACACAGAGCAGCTGTGCATTCAGATTGAGTCCGTCCCTGGTGGCGGATCCTTGTCTCCCAGGTTCTCTTGCTGAGTGATTTAATGCAGATGGTAGCAGATAGTCATAAAGACAATAAGTGGAATGAGTGCATCATACACTGTGGAGAATGCATACCCATTGTGCCACTGGTGTTCAATTTGGACACAGTGAGTTTTTGTTTTTGCATGTATATCTCCATCTCCCAGCTCTGTGTACCCCTTGTGATGTGACTACAGGCCTTGAGCATGCACACCCCTATGATAAAAACTCTCCTTTCCTCCCTCCCTTATTGGATTCTTGTGCAATTATGCAGTCTTCGGGGATGGGGGTGGATGCCTTTAACCACCTTTCCTATCAATTATGTGCCAAACAACAGCCCCACTAACCAAGAAGTCATCTAATTTACTCTGGAATGCATTTAGCCAATGACTTCTATTAGGTTTAACTTCTGTGGAGGTGAAAGTGTGAAGCCTCATTACATTTGGAAGAGCAATCTTGTGCTCATCATTTCAGTTGCGAAAGACGAAGAAAGAAAATGCCATCTCACCTTCACCTCCACAAAAGGAGAGAAAGACTTGTTTTCCGTTCAGTTAATTTTTTCTTTTGGATTTTCTAAAGCTTCAGCATATGCAGCTGCTTAATGTTTTTACACTGGTGCAGCTCTTTGAAGGTCAGAAGTGATACAATTCTTTCTTAAATTTTTAGCTGCTCTAAAATGGCTTTTGGAGCATCATGAGAAACTTAAGCTCTCCATAGAGAGCCACTGAAAAGCCACCTGCTGGAAATGAAATTCTTCAAGGCAGGGTGACACACCCTTCATACACAATGGCTTGAAAAACTGGCATGTATTGGGCCTTTTAATAAACCCATAATTCAGACACGAATCAACTAAGAAGAAAAATGTTCAAAAATGAAAATGTCACTGCAGGTTTTACAGACTGCAATATGAAGCTGTGCTCAGGGGCAAACATCCATCATATCAGCAGAGACACTGTGCCACGAACTGTGTAACACAGAACTTGCAAAGAACGGCTTTTCGAGGAGATTTTCCTCTCAGGATCTTGAGGCTCTTAGGACTGATGGGTTGGGATGACGAGTTTGAATCCTCCAGCGGATGGCGGTTAATACAGGACTCAAACTGAAAAATGCAGCACACAATTTTTTTTCTCTACAGTAGAATCTCAAACCGTGTAATCCAATGCGATGGGTTTTTAGAGTGGCCAAACGCCTCCTAAATTTTGAAAGACATCAGGAAATCCACTCTGAATCTCACTGTGCCTGCAATTACTCCAGATGAAGACTGTCACTGGAATTACTGGCACCAGGACAGTCAAGTTAAGCCAACATTAGCCAGTAAATTGTGATCAGGCAAATGGGATGATTTGCCCCACCCTTCTATTTTGTCTGCTCAGCACCACGGTATTTGCATGCTTCATACTCCGCCACAGGATTACGTAGCCATGGTTTTCATGTCAAACTCCAGCCACAATCCTACAGTTACAAGTTGGTGAAACAAGTGAGTGGTTAGTATGTTTTAAGAATTACAAAGATAGCCCTGGGTTAATCCACATAACAGTGTCGTGTTGTAAGGATGAGGGGTTGGCTTGAATTCTTAATCCTGAGAGGCGTATCAGTTTCCACTTACTGTGATGTAGGTCAGGGCTTGAGCAAAGCCCCTCCAGTCCCACTGATACCACAATTACAGTCTTAGGGCTCTTCGCTCCACTTCCTCATAAGAAAAGTTTGTGGTCATTGATCACTGGTTAGATGGGATATCTGATGCAGCAGTTTATGGATGATCAGCCTTTGAGTGAATCTTCTATCACACTATAATTGTATATGTATAATGTATTTACTAAGTTATTAGCAGCATAGCCAGCAATGGCCTAAAACAACCAGAGATATTAAAGGGGTGTTCCAGTTATTAAGTATCATGTTTCCACAATGTTTGGGAACCCAGAAGAGTCAGATTAAGGAATGGTCATAATCAGTGCATCAGAGGCCGAGATATCCTCACTTTTATCATACTCATATGGGTCAAGCTCTAAAACCAATGGCTCCTACATTTCCCATAATGAAACCATAAACATATTTTCTACTCCACACGAGCAGCATGCAACACAGGCTTTTTGTTTTAAGCAGTGTTGGGGAAGTGAGTAATTACTTTTTACTCATTGAAAAAGTAATTACATCACCAGATGATACCAGTTACTTTACTCGTTACATTACTTTTATTCACTCAGCACAACTCTTTTAAAGTGCTCATATTATGCCTTTGGCTTTTTCTCTTTCCTTTATTGTGTTATATATCTTTTTTTGTGCACGTTGTAGGTTTACAAAGTGAAAAAGCCCAAAGTCCACCCCAAAGGGACTTACCATCTCCAACAGAAAACACTGTTCACAAACTGCTCCAAACAGCTCTATTGTAGTCCAGCCTTTACATCAGAGACAAACGTGGTCACTTAGTAACACATGTTATAATGCTCGCCTAGCTGCTAGCGTGGCACGCCCTCATACTCTGCTTCTGACTGGCTAGTAGTCCTTACCTAGCTACTGAGCATGTGCGACTCCCAACAAAGATGGAACAGAAGTGAGATGTCTCACTCTGTAGCTAAAACAGAGAGCTCAACACACAGGGTGAAAAGAGGAGCTGCAGCAATGTGCAGTACAACAAAAATATGTTATTTTTTATTTTTTTTATTTTATTAAACCACATAAACCTATTCTGGTACAACCTCTAAATACAATTATGAACCTGAAAATGAGTGTACTTTAACAACTCCAAAGCCAGCACATTATGAAGCAGTTTAGAACTATTGGGACAAAAGCAATGACAAATTAATTAGATCTAACACATTATTTGTTTTAATTTATTTGAAGACAATCAAAGTAGCTTAATATCACCTGTTTTAGAATTGATGTTCCATTTATTTGCCGTGCCTCTGCTGTCCTCTGTTACCTGGGTGACAAAGTCGATGTAAGGAGATTGCACTTTACAGAATCAACAATTTTATCAACGATTTTTCCATCTGTGGTGTTGAATTCAAAATTCTCCTGGTTAAACAGCAAAAAGCCCATCCCCACACTGTTAAAGGAACAGCTCTACTGAGATTAGGAAGCAATTCATTAGTGAATTTTAAAATGTAGCCCCTTACACTACTTTTTACATTATAAAAGTAATCACACTGTTGTAATGCATTACTCAGGTACCAACACTACCAACACTGGATTCTCCTGATGCAAACATTGCTTATGAGTCAGCGTCATTGTCTCAGACAGAAGACATGCAACTGTTTTCACAGGCTTAGAAGTAAACTAGGCTTGATATGTTAAATTGTTGTGCCCTTTTAAAGTGATAAATACCTTGGTAGAAAAAAGGCATAGGTTAACAATTACAGTCATATCTTTACGACAGTCAAAGCTAATAGCTGGCAATGAAATGTACCATTTGTGATGTTTTAGTAAGTAGCCTTCGTGTATTTTCTGTTGAACTAAGGGAATGATGTGTGTGTATAAAAATGAAAACAGTCAGCTTGCTTATATTCAGTCAGCTACCAAACCCTTTGTTAAAGTATGAAGTAGCATTTTGTGGATTGCTGGTACACAGTCTGCCAGCTCCTATTGATAGTCAAATTGGAAGAGAGAAGTATCTTTTGAGGTCAATCATTTCCTTCCTCACTTATGATGAAAACATACCCATTTAGCAGCTGTTTCTTCTGTGCCACCTTAAAATTGCACCGCCTTTTTGTATTATCAGGTTTCTCTGCTGCATTCCTCCCCCCCAACAATCCCTTGTTTTACTTCCTCAAGATTCACTTTCTCTTCACTTACTGTACATAATCTCCCAAATAATAAGAACCAATTATGTAGCTTAGCAGGGCTATAATCATGTTTTTGCTGATGAATGCTTGTCGTATTTGGATCAAAATGTCATATTTTAATCACATCCATAATTACTTCTCCCTTCAGATTAAAATTATTGTATTCAAGGGAGAGCATTCCATTCACACGAAATTGGATGAGAGTCTTAATAGCCCTCAGCAACTAAAGATGATGTTACCATGGAAACAAATTGTTCTGCTATCAATCACTGGATGCCTTGCAGGTAAGATATTTTAAAGTTGAGTCTCACTGTACTTGTTTATGCTATGACAAATTCTCTCATAAATGTGTGTTTATTAATGCATATTCATTACATGATAATGTTACAGTTGTGCTTTTGTTGTGTGTTACTCTACAATCTCACACATTAATCTGTGAGGTTAGAGGTTATTAATAGCATTTCACTCTTAGAAAGCAGCGTTTGTATGAAATATGGAGTTTCATCTATTAGTGAGAAAGAGACAGAATCGGAACAGTTGTAAATAACCTCACAAAAAAAAAAAACATATCTTCTCCACCAAAAAGGTTACACTGATTAAGTTGCAGTCATTACATACAGCGTTCCAGCATGATGTCCTTCACCGCTCCCTAGAGCGGTGTCCTGCTGCACATTTACATTACACTGTCAGGCACGACTGGGAGTCCGATCCCATTCCTGTTTATGGCCTGTCCAGATCATTATCAGGATCCATGCGATGAATCCAGCCCCGCATTTTAACACAATCTACTTGTCGCCATGCCTTATTCTGCCCTTGTGTGGCCACATGGGATTTGAGCAGGAGAAGCACAGACACTCTACCAGAATGTCAACCCTTGTTCAAATGACATTGTAAATCCCAATGAATGTTATTCAAATTGGCTCATTGGTAATTCATGCCCAGTACTCTAGGGACCCAGATCCAAGCAGTCTCACCTTCCTGGCGGCCAAGTGTTTTTAACAAGGCCTTGGTTGCTGCCTATAGGTGCTAGTTCTTATTCAGTGTTGTGATGGAAACCCTTCAAAATCACTACAGATGATAATAATCATTGTGACAGCTGAAGGGATATCTTGCCTGGCTTTACATTCGGGAACCTCACAAAATACTCTGACACCTCAGATGTTAGCCTGCGCGGCATCATATTCAAATTCACTTAAGGGAGAGCTTGTTAAACCAAACTGTGAGGTGAGTGAATTTGATGTTATGCTAGTTGTTTGATCATTTATGAATAGATTGTTCTACAACAAAGGTTTTGAAATTTGACAGCTTTAGATGTATCCCAGATGTAACTTTATTTTAGCTCTACCTTGGTTCAAAGCTAATTCCAACTTATCCATATTTCTGAACAACCATCACTGATTCTCTGGCATATCTTGTTTCTCAAGTGTAATATGTATTCATTCCTTGACACATTATTACAGGTTAAAACCACATGTAGAACTGCTAGCCACACGCTGCAATATGTTAGCAGTAGGATATTAATTAGGCCTACTCTGGCCGTCTGTTGACTCTGCTTTCATTTAGTACCAGATTGTGTTCCACATCCTGTCCTTTTAAGCTGCTGGCAGATGAGTGCATCCGTATGGCCTCAATTAACCGATGCATGCGAAGTATATGACATACAGTAGATGTTCTGAAAATAACGGCTTTATTTATCAACCCTGTCACTTACAGGGAATCATTAATTATTAAGGAAATAAATGAAAACTGTCTTTCTACATCAGTAGTCATCTATTGTAGACTATAGCGCTCAACTTCAGTCCTCAACTATTACAGTATTATCCATCATTATCATATTGTTTATGGCAAGTAATTGACACTGAAAACCTCAGTTTAGTTGTGTTACTCAGTATATGTGAGCTCTGCACCTGCATTTAACTCTCTCAAACTCCTTAGCCAGCTAAATATTTACACATTAATTAACACATTATACATGACATATTTGCAGTATTTTTATTTACTTGCATTTTACATGGGAGTTTTGAAGCAAATAGATTAATTATATTGGAGAGTACTGTAGCAACAATATGATGATTTATCATGATGATACATCAACACAGTAAGGCCTGGCACTACAGGCATCGCCTGCAAATTTGAGTAAATACACATGAGTGCCATGGTCAGTGTTTTCTCTTCACTATTCCAGTGTCAGGTTTATCTGAAACAAAAACAGATACCTAATAAGTCAGCATTAGCAGTTAATGCCTAACAAGGATAAGTGGGATTTGCTCTTCTTGATGCAATACAAGCAAATGGTGAAACCTTGGTGAATGTCCAAATGCATTTCTTTGCTTTTTTCTTTGGAAAGACAGTATATTGAAAAAAGTAATATACACTGAGGGTCAGAAAGTTGCTGTATATCAGCAAGATTAACTCTTTGTCCACACAGTCTCTTTACTTTTGCTGTATTTTCCCAGTGTTTTTTTTCTTGAGGTCAAAGAGACACGTTTTCTGGCTTGTACTACTATAGACTTTCTCCCCTTTCCCCAGCCTATACAGAGGATGTCATATTTCAAGGGCCAAGATGGAGGACGGAGCCAAGTGACCTCATTTTACCGATCAACTCCCCAGACCAGCAGGCTACCATCACGTGCGAGGCAGAAGGGAGCCCTCCTCCGCAGTACAGGTAAATTACCACATCAAAGCTACATACACCACAAGCCTCGGCTCAACCGTCTACCTGCTTTGGCTCCACATCCACATCACTTGGTGAAAATCCATTGCTGCTTAATTGCTTGTGAATCCTTATTGCATCCACGGAAATCAAAGAGGGTACAGATAGCGCTGATTGCTATTGATCTGTTAAAGAACGTTTTCAGGCACATAAATGCTGGAGAGAGATTACGCACCATCCAAAAAAAAAAAGAAAAATAGAGGCTTCAAAGAGCAACTGCTTAATTGAGCATCCATTTCTAATTGAAAAAAGCATATCTTGTCTCAGCCTAGGCTATGATGTAGAGTTAGAGTCAGGGAGCCGCCACTATGGTTGATGAATATGCCAACACCTCAGATATTAGTGGGGTTAACTTTATTAATGATAAGATTTAAGCCACAGTACAGCTAAAGCTGATGATTTATAATATGGTGCATGGCTTAAGAAATCATTAGGAGAGACAAGGAGATTCCAGCGACTCATTTGCACCACAGATTCTTTGATATCTCCCTTGCTATTCCCTGGCGGTGCAGGGAGCCTGCCTGAAAATGGCAGCTGGCGGTGTTTTTTTGTGGTAGATTGTGTTTCGGAGCTTGGTCAGCACCATGTAGATGCACAGCAAGCAGGGCAGAGAGGCAATAACCTTGTGAGTGACATTCTGTTAAATGCTTACATTTCCTATAATGTGTCTGCCCTGAAAACATGGTCCAGGCACAGCAGCAGGGGATATCATTGTACCTATTGTGCAATCTGAGCTATCTCAGGATAGTCAGTCGAAATAGAAGTCGAAACCATCACTTGCATTATTTCAACTTAAAGCATTCTTCACTTGTATTGTGGAAGAGGTTTTTCTCTTTCTGGTTCTTTGTGCAGCAGCAGGCAGCTGTTTTTAGCAAATAAGCTCAGATAAACGGACTTTAGGCTACTTGCCCAGAACCAAACAGCAAATAAACAACTTATTAGCGACTAGTGAGTGAACATGGTGATCCCTCTTTCATCCCTACTCTGTTACTTTTACTGTTTTTTTCCCCATTTTATTCCCTGTTAAAAGTTTTTTTGGGGGAGTTTTTCCTTATCTAAATCGAGGGTCTAAGGATAGAGGGTGTCGTATGCTGTACAGATTATGAAGTCCCTTGAGACAAAATTAGTGATATTGAATAAAATTGACTTGAATTTACTAGTAGAGCATTTGGCAGCTAAAGTGCCAGATGTATTTGCCAGGAGTAGGTGGAGACCAAAACAAAGCTAAAAGGAGGTTTAAAATCTGACTTACATTGGTCAGGTAACATTAACACATCTCCAAATGAGGTATATATGTTCATGGCATGTGTAAATAAGCAGTAGTTTGCTAATACATTACATTACAAGCTAATCATTTGTTAAACGTGTGGTGGAGTTGACCTAAAGAGGCCAAAAACATCAAACAGAAAACAATCTGATGCAGCTTTAGGTTCTTTGATATGAAATTGCATGTAATGTGGCTGTTCATGGGCGATTTTAGACCCTTTTTAGGGGGGCTCAAGCTCATTTCATCTCTGCCCCCCTAAAAATAACAATAATGAAAAACTATTTATTTAAAAAAATCAAATTTGGTGCTTCAAGTTAGAGTTTGAGAACTTGTCTGTTAGTGACAGAGGACAAACAATTACAGGTTCAAAGGGCTTAAAGCACCTGTAACCCTGTCAAGGAAAGGGTTAACAGAAACGTAGTTTGGGCCTATCAGAGGTGGTTGTGCCAGACTCCCGCCTTTGGCTGAGTGTCTATCTAATCTGTCAGAGGAAGAACAGGAGTGCGGTTGTGAAGTTTATCGTTGGTAGCCCCCAGAGAAGAAGTTGGTAATTGCATGGCACAGATTATAACCCAAATTGAAACGTATGCAACTAAATTAGCTGAATGTTAGAACATTATGTCAAATTGGTCGTTTTTACTGTGACTTATAAAGTGTCAGGTTTAGTTAAAAACGTTAGCTGACGTTGTTCCGTAGCTAGCTCAGAGATTATCGGCTAATGAAATTACTGATTTAACAGGAGGGGGGTTAACACTTTTTCAAGGCACTGTATACGTGTCACATTCTCATTAGGGGCTGAGCCCCCCTAAACGTCTGATCCTAGAATCGCCCCTGTGGCTGTTTATTACAACCTTAATATTTGTTTTGTAGGATATTATTTAAAACACACTACAACATATACACCATCCACTCTTAAGATGATCTGTTGATAAAATCATTTTTATTACCCTTTTTATTGCTCTGACTTTATATAAAGCTATTGTGTCTTTAGTGAACCTAGTGTGGCTCATCTCTTGTTTTTGTCCATTTTTAGTGTATCCTCAGAGCTGTAGTACCTGAAGTTCACTAGCTTCCGACCATTGCGGAACTCAGCTGATAAGTACAAAACAACATACTCAATCTGGTGATATTTTTCAAGGTCATTAGATCCATTGTTGAGCCAGTGCCCTCAGTTAAATAAAATAAAAAAAAATCCGAAACCAGGTTTAAAAGGAAGAATTTATGTTTGAGTGAGCAAGCTCTCACCAATGTTGATTGACATTTCTGGTAATGCTTTTAAAGACAATAGATTTCTACCATTAATCTTACGTTGTCATTCTTTTCAGCTTTATTTGGGTTGCATCAGTTTTTCTGACACTGATTGTACTTGACTTGTTACCCTTCGGGCAAGGAGAGGACTTTTTTGTCCTGATAATAAAATAGAAAGCATAAATTCTTGCCAATTTATTTCTCCAACACTGAAATTAGAACATCAAAATGTCCTGAGCAGACTCCTTTTGGAGGTGGTCACGCTATGTCTTTCACTCAAGTCTGCAAACTATGGGCCTAGACCCTGCAAATGAACAGTATTTGTATAATTAGATATGCCAAGCGAGAGGGTATTACATTCATAGCTCCACACTTAATTTCCTCAGTTACTGCCGCTATTAAGAAAAATACATCCATTTGGTTTAATATCCATAGAAAAAAATTAGGTCACACAATATTGCATTTGCCAGAGAAGATGAGGTTAACCCTTGCCAGGGAGCCACTGTAGCATTGAGGATATCAGTTATCTTGCAGTAGGGTATTTCAGCTTTCCTGCATATCCTACAGTGATAAAATGTAGCTCAAATATTGAAACTATTAGTCAGATATTACCTGAATCCAGCGGACAGTGGCCAAATATACCCAATGTATTGGATTTCCAGCAAAACTGCAATGAACTATAGAATAGTACAGTATGAAGTAATACCAGGCACAATATAATGTATGTAGATATATATATATATATATATATGAAAAAAAAATGTCAAAAGCAAGATTATATATATATATATATATATGTTTTCATTTTAAACAGAATATAGATTTATCCTCAGCAGCATGGGTATATACAAGTCAAAAATCCCAAATTAAGATCTTTACAGTAATAATAATAATAAGAAGAAGAATAATAATAATATATACTTTATTAATCCCGCAAGGGGAAATTACAATGTTTTCACTCTGTTGTTATTACACACATGGCACCCTGAGCAGTTGGGGGGTTGGTGCCTTGCTCAAAGGCTCCTTGGCAGTGCCCAGGCACCTGGCACCTCTCCAGTTACCAGTCTACCACCATACTTTGGTCCGTAGGGGAACTTGAACCAGCAACCCTCCGGTTCCCAACCCAACTCCCTACTAACTGAGCTACTGCCACCCCCCCCTGTAGTAAAGTATGGTACAAGATATAGTGTATCTTTATAGTAGTATATTGTATTAATATTGAAAAGGAAAAAATAAGGCTTTAAGGATAAGGCTGGTGTTGTTCTATATTTTTCTCACTGTCAGCAAATCCCATGAAAAGAACCAACAATATTAGCTTAACAGAACCTCCAAGCTTATTGGTTCCTACTGAAGATGTAAATATATAAAAGTGGCTCACACATATATATTTTAATTTATTCTTTGAAAAAAACTGGACAACTGTAGTTTTTTAGCAAACATCTCACAAACAGGAGTAAATGGTGCATTTGTTGCCGACTATTTTCAGCAGCGGATTATTACCAAGTTGAGGCTCTAGCCACCGTCCTGCTGCTGTAAATACTCACTAGAGTCTAGTCAGTATTTACAGCAGCAGAACGGTGTATGTGGTATAGAGTAAAAATAAACTGTAGTGCTCATGTTCAAAGTAATGAAGGAAGATGTCACCCAGTGTAATAGTGTGACTCATTGATGTGTTTTTAACAATATAGCTCAAGCATAGATACATCAGGATTTGGCTACACGTTAGTGACACCAATTCATTGTTGGTCTTTTAATTTGATCGATTGACAGTAAAAAGCCTTATCCTTTAGATCATTACCAGTAACTGTGGCAGAGACCGTCAATTGCTGATGCTCAGCAATCACACAAGGAAAATATGCACACCAGAGAAGCAGGGCAGAATGTGATGCAGACTGACATTATGGAAAATGCAGGGAACCACTAACTGAAAAAGGCAGGACGAGGTAGAGTGAAGACACCTAAAATGTAATCGATAAACACACTCACGTAATTGCTCCTGTAGTACTGAAAATATATACTGATATTTAACAGTGATATGGAGGTAGAAACGCCCTTTAATAGGGTTTAATAGGGGCAAGTTTGAAAATACTGCCTAGTTGGTTTACATATTAGAGAAGAGAGAGCAAATATGATAAAATGAAAATACCAGGTTGTCGTTTGTGTCTACGCTCATAATCCTTGCTAGTTAGCTTCATTTTCATCTGATTTCATTTCCAACACTTCACTGCTCCCCTCCACTTTGGCCACTCGGTGACATCGTGACTATATGAACAGGAACCCTGACAGTTCTTCAGTTGACAAATAGTCCACTGTAGTGCCAGAGCACACTCCAGGGCTCAGAGCTGTGCTTTATGAATACACCTGTCACTGTGTTTACCATGAATCCGCTGTAATACAGGATCAAGGGCACAGCAGTGATTGGAAAGGGGGAATAAAAAAGTACTCTGGCTGGTGTCTGCTATCATGTAATGTGACTTCAGGCAGATGTATGACTCTACCTTTGTTTACGGGTTGGTTCAGGGTAACAGTGACATAAATAGAACTGGGAGGGTATGATTAGAAGATGTGAATTCAGTTGCAGCACAGAGTCAGATAACAGGACTGAATCTAGAAATAGTTTCAAATCAAATTGATGTTTATCTTTTGGAGGGTTACCGTTCTTTTACATGGTGAGAAAGTTCTATGACCCCTGGGCTTATGAGATAATTTCAAAACCAATGGGATAAACTAAAAGAATGCAAGGCTGTGGTCTTAAATAAAGGCAGATACTGTATATAGACTTATATAGATTTTTTTACTCTGCTGGAGCTTGATGAATATGCTTTTATTATTATTAGAAAACGGCCTTAAAGGTCGATAATGCAAGCAGCTCATAACGACCCATAATTACGCTTCTTGTTAGGCGGTGACCTCTCTTGGCTGTAGTAATTATCGCGAGAGCAAACAAGGAACAGAGGTGACAAAGTATAAGCAGGTTAGGTGGATGGGTCAAACAAACAGGACTTTCACTGAAGAGACGGGTTTGTGTCCCACGTAAAAACCAAAAGTCAACTGTCACTTTGAAATTAACTGTGTTTTACGGATCTTATTCCTTGTAGCAATGACTTCCATGACGTCACATGACGTCCTCATTTTAGTAGTTTTACATGACTGATTTTAAGCCAATCCCCGATGTTTTACTAACCCTAAGTACTTTTGTTGCCTAAACTGAACTAGTTCCGTTTCACAACATTTACTGCGTGTTTAAAACTGCGTATGTTATGTTAAATAGAACATTCACATTATTACGTTTGCATGATTAAACCGCCACCGTGCGTTAGTAAATAGAACGTTGTATGTGTCGTTTTGGGATTCTTTGAAAATCGACCTATAATGTAGATTAGGTATGAGGATGTTTAGTTTTGTTTATGTATTTATTTGATTGTTTTGAAAAAGGAGCTGATGGGATTACATTTCAGTGGAATTGTACGATGTTACTGTTGATATTTCAGTAATTCCATAGGAATCCATTTAAGCTGATAGACACACACAGATACACAAAACCACAAACACATGCAGACACAAAAACACTCAGACTAATACAGGGTGGTTTAAGGAATACTTATCATGTTACATTTGACTTGGAAGCCAAATGAACATCAATGTATTATGAAGCAGCAGCAATGATAACAAACATAATTGTGGAGAGTACACTGGTCAGCAATTGAATTTCCATTATTGGCTCTAAGCTCTGCGCATGTGTGTGTGTGTGTGTGTGTGTGTGTGTGTGTGTGTGTGTGTGTGTGTGTGTGCGTGTGTGCGCGCGAACAGTGTGTGGTCTGTGTGGTCACCACTGTGTGCTGCAGTACAATCCCCCAGTCTATTTGACGAGGAGACCTCATGCAAAATTGATGTGAACCTCAAGGTTATGGGGAGTTCATTCAGAGCATGCTCAGATCAGCCCGCGCCTGCAGCACACCGCAGCGAATAGGACTGTTCTCCTGGACTGTGCTGGACTTACTGTAAGCTCCTCTCCACCTGATGTGCTGTTAGATTTATAATTCAAATTCAAACAGTCTGTTAGAACAGCAGAACTGAAAGAGCACTCCATTAAGAGAAGGTTGCATTTGTTTTCTGTTTTGTCTCTTTTAGTATAAAGAGATAACAGCTCAGCTAGGTGTGAAGTCTCTCATTTTTTTCACTTACGGCTCACTGTCGCTATGTGGGGCATTGCTAGTGTTGTGCTGTTTTGTTTTTTTCACAACTGGCTAGTAATGACGAAGAGTGGCATAGCTGCCATTAAAATGTCAAAATGATCCTTTCAATAGGTCAGATTGCATTTATGTCAACCATTTACTCCTGTTGACCTTCCCTCACACCTTTAAATCACATGAATCCTTTTTGGGTTTACATCAAAAAGACAAACAAGGTTCCCCATGTCTTCTAATAACAGAGCCTGTCTCAGGTGTTTTTGCAGCAAGCGTAGGTAGGTGGCTCACTAATTGTGTCTATTCTGCAGAGACACCATCACACTCAACCAGCTGTCTGCTCTCGAGGTGTGTGATCTGTCCAGGCTGCCCACCTTCCTTTCCCATTAAGTTCAATCATGCTGGGTGGCTGCAAGTCTAACTAGCTTCCCATCTTTTTCCATTTAACCTCCTCCTCTCCTGCACATACAATATCCCTTTGGCACAAACACGGGAGGAAAAAGACAATGGAGAATTCAAATGAAGATATACAAGGACTTTAACACAAAGCACTTTGTACACTTGTAATCGTAAAGTTGGTGTTTAATTCGAAATGTTCATATTGCATATCTGAGTTTGTGTTTTCATATATATTCTTAGAAGCTTTGTCATGACAAGTATTGCACATAAGTAATATCATTGTTGGAACAGTCAGATTAAATGACTGGAACAGACTGTTAGATGAATAATGCAAGCAACAAGATGAAAGACAGCTTCGTCTTTTGTAGTCTGTCAGGCAGGAGATTGGGGAGAGCCATGACTGCCTTTAGACTGCATGAAGCACCATTCTAACAGCTTGTTAGTTTGCCTGGGAGGGGGAAAAAATTATATTGATTTTTTTCTCTTTTTATCATAGCAATTGTCATTTCACAGTCCTGTCACAAAGGCAGACTTATAATAATTCTTTGTTTTTTCAAATTATATTAGGAACGGGAAACATCATTTTTCATCCGTGTTGATGTTCTGAGATAAAGTCCTGTTACTCTCCATGCTTGTATAGGTATCACTCAGTTTGCATCTCTTTCAAATGCTTTGCTGTCACGCCGACAGACTGAAATTTAATAACGTATAAAGTGTTATCGTTGTTCAACAAGAACATTATTTAGCTTTTTGCCTCTGTTGGTAGCTGTGATTAATAGCTGTCACTATCTGAACTGCGCACGCATGACAAAGTATCTTGTGACCTTTCTTTGAAGGAAATGGTGTGTAGGCAATACAAAATGAAGGTGTCAGAACACAATAAGTCAGAAACACAGAAGCACAAACATGAACTAATTAGAAAGTACTCAGAGAGCACATAAATCTGCCATGGCTGCACCGTCCTTTAGATTTGTAATTTTAATAACACAAAATGTTAAAGCATTTTTAATCTGGAGCCAAATTTGCATCAAAATGCACATAGAGATATACAATCATGGGATGCTTTTGTCAAAAAAATTTATTTTCTTATTCAAGTGTGGTAATTCGTGAATAGCAAGACTAAGCAGCTCTGTGAGGCTGTATTTTGGCACAGTGGTGCTTTGAGCTAAATGCTAACATCAAAATGCAGATATCCTCACAATGACAATGCTAACATGCAGATGTTTAGCAGGTATAATGTTTGCCATGTTAACCATGTTAGTTTAGTGTGTTAGCAGGAAGCATTGAAATATCTAACATTTTACTTCATTCATGTTGTTACTTGTCACTTTGCATATGCAGATGTTATAAACTTAGCCTATGATGAGCATATAAAACACAATGCATACAGTAAATTAAACCACCAAACACTACAGTACATACGATGAGTAACATTAGCTACCGAAGCCAGCTAAACATTAAAATGCACGTTAAATGGTACTGCATAAATAATAATATTCCAATAATGTAATATATAATAACGTAACACCGACAGAGCCCATTTTGACTCCATAGCAAGTACTTTTACTTTCATGTAACGGAAAATATGGCTGAGGCTGATGGGAGTGTCATTAGTTTGGGATTTCATAAACCTAAGTATTAGACAAAGTGAAATGTTGACCTGAAAAGTCAGGGGATCACCAAAGTCATAACAATTCTTCCTAAGGTGGACATGAATGTGTGTTTACCAACTTTCAAGTCAATCAAGGTGCCAGAGGAAAAGTCAGGGATCACCAAGTCGTTACATCTAAGGAACCATTAATGTCTGTACAAACTGTTGTTGTGGTGATCAATTAAAAGTCAGACAATAAACCATTAGTATTTGTTACAAAATTCATGGCAATCCATCCAACATTTGTTGAGCTATGTCACTCTAAATCACAAAAGTCAACCTCATTGGGGCACTAGAGGAAAAGTCATTGGATCACAAGTCAGTGGGATTCATACTCTGGCGAACATGAATGTCTGTACATGATTGTATGTTAATCTATGAAATAGTTATTGGGATATTTTAGTCAAATTGGAGGACCGACCGACAGATCGATATTGCGATTCCCTCTAGCGTGGCTAAAAACAGCAAAAACTTTAAAATGCTTGCTCTCACTATGCTATGACACGTTATTTTGTGTATTCCTACCCGCACAAGAACACTTACATTTTTACCAAATGTCAATGGAATATGTAACATTGTCAGAGATGGCAAAAGTACTCACTTCCCGTACTCAAGTAGAAGTACAGATGTTATACAGTGTTAAAAAATACTGTAACAAAGTACAGGCCTGGAAATGTACTTAAAGTATAAAAGTAAAAGTAGCCTTGCGAATGACAACCATTTTTTATGCAAAGCTACCTGGACCACACAAATGTTACTAGAGGTCAAGCTGAGAAACTTCAGTGGACATGGAAAAAAGGCTCTTTATATGCCATTGCCTACATTTTAAATGGATGTCTGCCAATAGGCCTAAAACATCACATATATGATTATTGTGACCGAGACTGGGACTCCAGGTTAATAAGTTTCTGACTGAGTAGCAAGATATGAATTCAATTGTGATTCTGTGAGAATTCAAACATGAGTCCTCTAACTTACGTCTGAGAGGTTTGAGACATTATCGTTAACGTTAGCCCAAAATAAAGTTGATTTCAGACAAGACCAAGTAACGTTCACTTAAGTGGTCTCGAAAACAAGAACGGCCTTGAGTAACGTTAACGTTACTACAGCACTGTTACACTAAATCAAGTTACTGAATTAGTTTTTAATATAAAGCTGTACATGCAGATATCGTATCAGCTAGTATTAGATTATTTCCAAATGAGCTGAACTGTCGCTAACCTTAACATTACTTGGGTTACTTAACTAAATGCTAGCGAACCAAGGCATCGTCATTGCTAGCAGGAGAACAAATGTAACTGACCATTAACGTAAACTTAATAAAGTTACTGAAACAAACAAATAGCATTTGATAACAACAAAAAGATGCATTTACCTCTATGTGTTTTTTTCAAATTTGATGGTGAATTCTTGAATTCCAGCAGTTCGTGGTGTTTCGGTTGGTACAATTTGCAGCACATTATAACAACGTATATTCCCATCCAATTAGATTGAATTCGGTATTGATGACGTGAAAAATAATAACGGTAACTCCACTGAAATTATTTGAAACTAAAGTAACGAGCCAATTTTGTAAAATGTAAGGAGTAGAAAGTACTGATATTGGTGTAGTAGTAGTAAAAAAGTCGGCACAAAAATAAATAGTAAAGTAAAAATATCTGAAAAATCTACTTGAGTACAGTAACGAAGTATTTGTACTTTGTTACATCCCATCTCTGAACATTATTCACATATTCTTCGCAGACTTACAAACTGGACCAAACACATAACCTCTTTAGTGGAAGTAATTAAAACTGAGATGAAATAAAACCCACTTCACCATGCAAGTGGGAGAAAAATCAATACTCACCACAGCAAATTTGCTCAGTTTTGGAATTTTGCCTACATTAGTAGAAAACAAAATACTTGAATGAAGTCAAACTGTTAAACTGGTAGCTATAGCTGTTCTTAATTTCAAGAAAGGTTTAGAACGTATTGCTGTAAGGGATATTTACAACATTTAGATTTATCTGTTTACTGTAAAGATTCCTACTCTTATTACTCACCTTTTATCTTCTCAGCATGATGTGGCCGATCAAATCGATCTCTGTGATAAACACTGAGTGTGCATCTCCAGGGGGCTCAGCTACTGATTGTGTTTGCGTTTTTCCAGATGGTCACTAAACGGAACACTCATTGATCTGGGGAATGACTACCGGCGTCACATGTCTGGGGGCAGCCTGATCATTAGCAACCTGGACAAGGACCAAGACACTGGGGTGTACCAGTGCACAGCCTTCAACACGTGGGGGTTCATCCTCAGCCGCAGAGCCAGCCTACAATTTGCATGTAAGTGATCCTACAATTGCTAACACGTTTCTTGCACGACTCTGACAAAGTCATGACATTCTGTCATCTCTTACTATCTGCTGTATATTAGTCTGACGTGCATAATATAGTTGTGGCCCAGGCCTTTGTTTTTTCATTTAATATTCCAATTTCTCATTTAGATTGCCTGAGAATAGATTTTCAAGAGGGGAAATGGTAATCGAATGAAATGTCAGATGCAACAAACACAGTGGGTGAGGTAGCTTCTGACTGCCCTGAACTCCATTGATTCTCATTAGTGGTTCCAACTCTGACAGCATCTACTGTATGCTCAGTCCGAATTGACTCATATTTTGCCAAGTGATACGCCCCCCCCGGTGATCCAGACTCTAAAAGGAGACATACACAAATATTGCTTAAGAAGTGTTTACATCTTTGTAATCACCAGCCATGTCTTTATGCATAATATATAAAGATTGTGAGTGGATCAGACAGTGACAGTCTTCTGCTCAGTCAGCCTACAGCTCAAAAGACAAAAGGCAGGGTTGGAATGTGATACTCTGGAGTGGGGTCCTACCTTTCAGATAGGCACTATAGAGGCACCTCACATCTCTTGATCAAGCCTGCTGACTATTGATTATGTCCCAAGGATAGAGAACATTTCACTTCCTCTCAGGAGATGGACTGCCATTATCCCTATAGCCAGTAATGAATCTCACTTGTAGGGACCGGGTGAATTGCAGAGCTGCTTGACATTTATTGTCTTGCCTAATGCACAGTGAGGGAGGTCTAGGTGATCAGCATGGCTGATACTCTGCTTTTCTGTGTAATGAGGCCACTGCCCTAAGATAGAAATGCCATGCATTCTTTGCTGTTTGCTTGCTTTAAAAATTCAGCCGCAGCCACTACAAGTGTACTTGCCCTCCCACAGCCCATATTTGCAATAAAAACTAAACTGAAACTAGAAGGGCACTCAGAGAGCGCAGAACTCTGCCAAGGCCAAATGCCCAATTTTGCAATTTTAACGAAAGGGAAACATAATTTGTGTATCCGCCTGTAGTGATTTGGATCCGTTCCAAAAATGTAATGGGTTCTTCCTTGACCGATGGTACACCCTTCCAACAAGTTTCATGGAAATTGGGCCAGTAGTTCTTTCGTAATTCTCCTGACAAGCAGACATACAGACAAACTGAACAAAAAGGTAATAATGCATATGAAACACCAAATTGAAATCAACAGCATTAACAAATAACCCGTTTTACTGATGAGTCCATTTTCTTCATACTGCCTTAAAGAGAACTCTGGTTTCATACAATCTGGGTCTTTCATGGTTTCGGCAATCTCCATTGGTCATGAAAACAATGTTCTCATCAAGTTATTTGCTGAGATCTGGGAACATGACAACATTGGCCTACTGCAAATGCACATACATTTTTCTCTACTGGCCCTGTCCTCTAAGTCCCGCTCAGCACAGACTTGACATTTGGATAACGCCACCCACATACAAATATCTATTCTAGGCTCCGGGAAAGTTTTGCAAATATAAAACTATTATTATCAAGAAAATTGTAACACATAGAGGAAAACTTGACCTGGAAAAATGTAATACAGATAAGGAAGAAGATAGAGGTATATATAAAGAACTTTAAAGAAATTGCATACTAAATTACACAAAATTGGTTTAAAAAATATTTCCCATATCGTTAAGCCCCATTAGCACTGGGGAAAATTAGCAGCAATAATAAATTGCCTCGCAGTACACAGCTCTCATCCATGCAGTTTACAGACTGACTTCCTGGTTTAACTTTGATCTACCACGGCACGTACAGTTTGCTGGTGTAATAATAATAATAATAATAATACATTTTATTTAAAGGCGCCTTTCTCGGCATTCAAGGACACCGTGTAGTGAGTAAGCAACATTTTGGATGCAATCGCGTTTAGTTTCACAGCCAAATAAATGGGTTGAAAGCTGCACTTCTTAATTTTTTTTAATATTAACAATAGGTCAAAAGACTGTGTTTAGTGGAAATGTGTCCCTGACTCTGAGTAGTGACAAAGAGACAGAAAATGACACGTTATCTGACTGTAAAGTTCACCTCAGCTCTATGGAGCCCTTTAGCGTCTTTCAGCTCACTGTTTGGTTTTATGGCCCTCAACTGTCCTGTTTTCTTCATTCCCAGCTCTCTCATCATTGCCATCTCCAGCCATAGCATGCAGCTGTGTTTGGTGATGATAAACCCACAGTGCACTAGCTGCATCAGCACCAAACAACAAACAGACACAGTTTGACTGTCTGTCGTTGGTAAACATAGTGGAACATTTGAGGAGCCACAGAGCCAGAGATTTCCTTAGAGAGTTGATGGAGACCAAAACAAAGCTAAAAGAGCAGGAATATTTGACTCACATTGGTCGGGTGGCCAGAAACATGACTCCCTATAAATAATAGTGTTACTGCTGGATGTGTAAATAAGCAACTGTTTGCAAACACTATCTCACCATAACATCATAATAGACGCCATATCAGCTTTTTCAAGGTGATAATATATCGGTGTTAGCTTAGCTTAGCTTGTACTGCTGCTCATTAGTAAAAAAATAAATGAATACTGCTATAAATAGTCTGTTGGTTTGTTTTCAACCTGTCTGGTCATCTGACAATTTTGTTGTAATGATGTCGTCCAGTTCCCAATTCTCAGTAATTGCTTTTTTGATTGCAGTGTTATCATAAGTATAATATTTATTGTAATAGCCGAAGCTATAGAAAAAGGCCAGAGTTGTAATAAACCAGATTTCTTTGTTTAAAAATAGCAAACGCACATTGAGGCTGCTGTATTATTTGGCCTCCGAAGCAGGTAAAAGTAGCATTGCTTATGAACACTGGTGAGCACAATATATTACAGGGATGTCTATACGGCGGCGCCGTTGCCCAGACCAATCATCTTTGAGCTGTAATGGTTGCTCTCTGTAATCTCTAGGCCAGCCATTCTTTTATGGCAGAGACAGATTTAGTTTACAAATGAATTACTGCAGCTTCAGTGACTTTGGCCTCGACTAGCTCTTAGAGTTACAGTGTGTGGTCAGTTCACTCCAGTGAAGCCCTTTGTTCTTCTGCTCCGAAGCCATAGAAGACAAAAGTGTATCCCCTCCAGCACTGAGCCCAGCTACATCTCTGCCCTCTTCTGTGCCATTTTGCACAATCTTAGTGAAGTAGTCTTCCTTTCCTTGTCTACTAAGTAATTATTAGTAGCTCTCTGATTCACCTCCTGCTGTTTCCAAAAGCATTGCTGTTATAATTATCAACTGCTGTTATGCCGCTGCTTTTTTCAATCACCCGGGTATACGAATCTTGCTCCAGCATCGCTCCTCAGAAACGTTAATGTCTTTAGGAGATAGACTCTGTATTTACTAAGGCAGCCTGGTGAGATCAGAAGGATGTTGCCTCTGTCTGTATTTCAAGTCAGCCATCTCCTCCTGTGGCCTCTTTGGTGTCCTGCCGTGACTTGACTCGGTTTGATTCCACTGCGGTCATCAGAGAGCTGCTCATTAATCTTACCAACACTCTGTCCCACTTCTCTCCATAATCTTCCTTCTCCTAATTTCCCTTATCGGTCACACTGACTTTCTTTTGTTTGTGTTTGGAAGGCTTACTCTAGGCTGTTAGCCAGAGGGTGCAGACAGAGTACAGAGCGGACTGCAGCAGCTTCCCTCCATCACTCATGAAGCCAGGGGTGGTTTATATCATCCCAGGTTTAGGTTTTGTCTGCCAGCAACTGCTCAATCATTTGCACGGGATAAATTGTGCTGAGAGTATTGATGGGGAAGCTAATGCTTTTAAGTGCAAGATTACACCACATTTAATAATGATGTTACTTATTGCCGCTGGCACTGCAAACTGTCATTTGTCATGCACACTCCCCCATGTATGCTCAGTCCGTGCACGTTTCCTTCCCCCCTGCTCATTTTATCCCATTTCAGCCTAATCTCTTCCCTCTTCCTAAGTGTAGTGATGCAGGGTAAACATCACGTAGTCAGGTCCATCTATTTCATCAGCACCCCAGATGCCTTTGAAAGTGTCGGAGGCCATCAGGAGGTGTCCCAGCGTAATCAATGATTCCATGTTAAAGTCCCTGTGCTCAAAATGTAACTTCTATTTTTAGAACTATCCTTTTCAAAGAAACTTGAGACTGTAGACTACATGAACTGCCAAACTTATATTCTGTGTTGTCGATGATTTTACATTTTTTCGGCTGCAGTCTAATTAAATTTCGATCTCATGTGATTCATCAGATCTTGATAACTTCAAAACTCAAACGGTGAGGAGCGCTGTCAACGTCCGCGAGGGCCAAGGTGTGGTTCTGTTATGTGGACCACCTGCACATTCTGGAGGTAAGTTTGCTCAATCTGGGTATGCCACTTGTTTGCCTCTGATTTAAAGGTGACTCATAACAAATATAATTCCCTCCATCCGTTTCACATGGCAACCTTTAATAAAGGATTACTCCCTTACTCCTAACTTCTGTTTTAACCATTTACGTATGTATCTTAATAATCATCCCCTTATGTATTTCATTCTGAAATACTGAAAAAATCCAGCTCTACAGCCTATAGTGCCATTTGCAAAAATCCACAGCTCCCTGTTCAGATGCACCAATCAGGGCCAGGGGGGGTGTCTAACTGCGTGTCAATCACTGCTCATGCACACGCATTCATTCTCCCTTGTGGGGGGAGCGGCTTAGGAGACCGTTTTGGGCTTTAGCGGAAAGGGGGGGAGGGACTGAGAAGTTGTCGATGTTCAATCCAAGTCCTGGATCTTCGCAATCCTACCTACAGCACCTTTGATCTGTCCTTATTTTTTTTTTATTACAGCAGTCTGTTTCTCAAATTCGTTGAATGGTTTGAAATTTTTTTGAATGTATGCTTATTCGGTTTGTGACTGAGAGTTAGATGTGACGATTGATATGTCTCATGTCTGTCCATTTAATATGAAGCTATAGCCAGCAGCCGGTTTTCCTAGCTTAGCACAAAGACTGTAAACAAGGGGAATCCGCTAGCCTGACAATATCTGCATACCACCACCCCTAAAGCTGCATGTTATATCTCTTCTTTTTTTTCAAGATTATTTTTTGGGGCTTTTCCGCCTTTAATTGACAGGACAGCTAGGTGAGAAAGGGGAGAGAGAGGGGGAAGACATGCAGGAAATCGTCACAGGTCGGTCTTAAACACTGGACCTCTGCGTTGAGGCATAAACCTCTCAGTATATGTGCGCCTGCTCTATCCACTGACCCAACTCCCCCCCCCTAAAGGTATAGCCTACTTCTAGTTCTTCTTACACTTTTTTTTTCTTCTGGTTAAACAAAAAAGAAATAATGTTTCAATTAATGAGTTTTAGAGGTGCTAATAGGAGGACTTTATAACCTTCAGACAAAGCCAGGCTAGCTGTTTCCCCCTGTTTCCAGTCTTTATGCAAAGCTGTAACAGCTGCTGGCTGTATAGCCTTATAATTATGCACCTCCACACATTCAAAAAAGATACTTTAATTGCTTAACTGAGAAGCTAAAAAATGTATTCTTTAAATAATAAAGCCACACAGAAGAAAAAAAAACGCAGACTGTTCAGCCCCACCTCTCTGAGTATATGGACAATAGCTTTTGCCTAGCTTGTCTCCCTCTTGATACAGTAGCTTGCACATTGGAAGAACCAATTTCTTTCACAAGAGAACAGTTTGTAGTGCAGTGCATTGTACAGCTGGTCTATGGGATAATAGGTCAGAGTACTCTGTGTGAAATACAGTTTGACAGCTTTCCTCTGACATAGGCTTATACGCGGTTGGCTGCTGTAAGCGTACCGCTATTGTGTTTTTTTCACATTTTCAGAAGTGAATGAAAGTATAGAAGTGTGAGCCGGCTGTCCCTTTCTTCCTTTCCCGCCCTTTGCTCCGTCTCTGGCTGTCCCTCTTTCTATCTCGTATTTCTCTCCATTCCTCCCCCTTTGTTTCTCTTGAATTTGCGAAGCATAAATTTGCTTCATAACCTTGAACGAACTGAACTTTAACGCCTACTGTATAAGGTATCCCCTCTGGTTCTCATTACACTTTGTTGACTCCGAATTCTACAAAAGCTTTTTCCTCCACTACCACATTCATTATTACATCACCCAAATATGATACATTAAAAACAATCTTGTCACAAGCAGTTATTATGTCACTTTTGTCCCCCTTTTGTTTACCCGAAGGGCTTTTTTAGTGCATTAGTCATTTTTTTCTGTTGCCTAAAAGCCCTTTTGTTGTATTTCCACTAGACATTTTACTTTCAATGGCTTACAATTCTATCACTGCTTATTAAGCCACATAGTTCAGATGGAGGTTGTGCTGACGCTGAACTTTGTGGCTCCTGCTTGTCTAATCAAAAGGAGCTTTGTATCTGCATCGCTGCTCCCAGCTCGGACGCTCAGTCCCATCCAAAGCCATGAGGCTCTCTCCCTCAGGGGGCATTGGATATGATTGACAGTCATTGCATACACCTCTTGACTCTGAACCCCTCACCACCAAAGTGGTAGATTACGCAGAGTATCTCCTCGCTCTTGCAAATCTGTGCAGTGTGCACTTCTCAAAATGACACAGTGATTCATCATGGCAGGTTTCTCTTTTCTTATGGTAGACCTGCAGCTTGTAAAGGGGCATCACAACATGTTCCTACTTCCGTACGCCAATCCATCCATCACTGAATCCATCCGTCCATTCGTACGTGCCTCCCATGAACCAACCAAGTCACTCAGGGACCCGGGGAATAGAGGCCATGTGTCAGGGGAGGGCCACTGACGCGCTGTAATCTATTTTGTTTCGCTCCCTTTCCTTGGGTCTCCCATTGCTTCTGCACTGATAGCTATATTACATTTACCATGTCTGGGTATCTCTTTCCAAGGAAACTGAGATAAGGGACGGATGGAAATTACATGATATGCTAAACTTTTTTAGGCCACAGTAGGGTATCTTCTTTCGGTTCAGCTGTCCCAGCTATTGAGGTTGATACTGTATATCTAACACTGTATGTGTGGAATCAGTGCTTTGAGCGAGTGATGACAGCGGACCATCGTTGCTCTAAGTTTAATTCTTTTTTTTCTATTCCAGAGCTGACATTTGCATGGATCTTCAATGAATACCCGCACTTTGTCCAACAAGACAGTCGTCGTTTCATCTCTCAGGAGACGGGGAGTCTGTACATCGCTAAAGTGGAGCCCTCAGATGTTGGCAATTACACTTGTGTGGTTAACAACACTGTCACGAAGGAGAAGGTGCTCAGCTCTCCCACACCACTGGTCCTCAGAAGTGACGGTAAATGCCTTCAACTACGGCGAACTTCATGTCAAATAAATGATTGAACCAGATTAGAGCTGTAACAATTCCAAATTTTGCTGTATGATTAATTGTCTCAGAAAAAATTGCGATTAACAATATAATTGTCTTTTTCAGTCAAATTTAAAATCATTTATGTGTTTACTACTTTTTCAAACATCACTTTAAATATCACTGTTATGTGACCCAGATAAGGTAATAACACAGGTACACAGCCTATGAAGTTTATTATCATAAAAACATTTTTTCTAAGTGTATCCCCCCCACCTTGTCATTTTGTTGCTATGAATGTGTATAGGGTCAAGTGCCAACAACTAACAATTGAAATAATAACAAAACTATATAGTCCGACCAATAATCACTTATATAATTACAATTTGGCATATCTAAACAGAATCAACAACTGCCAGTCATATGCCTTAAGACCTTAGCTAATGTTTGCAATTAATTGTGGTTAAACAAAGAAACCGCGATTATGTAATAATTGTTACAGGCCAAAATAAGATTTGATTGTACCAAGCATAATCACACACACTTATCTTGTTTCTACATGAAAATAATGTGATTCCATAATGCAAAGTCATCGCCTAAAGAAAACTTGTTCTACACAAGTATTTACCAATTTAGCCCTCTTTTTTTGTAATATTATATAAGTGGGTTACTTGCCATTATCTTCATATTATCATATTTAATATTAAAATTGAAGGTACATTAATTGATAACAGCTACATACAGTAGTTAGCCAGTCATAGTAGCAAAAAACATTTGCTAAGTCACACCTGCCAATGTTTTGATATTGGACTGATGACACCTTAAACCTGGACACAGCTTCACAGCTTTGAATATTGTAGCCTACGTCTAAAGTTGAGCCGCAGCATTTCATTTCATTGAACACATTTCAACAAGATGGTAGGAGCTGCTTCACATACTGTACACTCATTTAAATGATGTTGATAAAGGTTTTTTTTTTTTTAATCATCAAATCATTGCTGTTGTGTTTTTCTGTGCCATACTGTAGTCAGCACTGTGATGTGTTTTTGGTAGTACTTTGACATCCTTCATAAAGGCTTTTTTAGTTGTCACTAATGGCTTAATACATGTAATTAACACTTAAAAAAACTTTATACATCAGTAATGAACCATTCATAAGAACATCTCCACCAGCACGCCACTTTCTGGACCACAGTCTGTTTACTGATTAACATGTAGGCCTATGGGCGCCCGGATAGCTCAGTTGGTAGAGCAGGTGCCCATATATAGAGGTTTACTCCTCGACGCAGCGGGCCCAGGTTCAACTCCGACCTGCGGTTCTTTGCTGCATGTCATTCCCCCTCTCTCCCTTTCATGTCTTCATCTGTCCTGTTCAAAATAAAGGCCTAAAATGCCCCAAAAAATAACAAAAACATGCGGGCCTATAACTGCTGATTTGATGGTTTATTAGAAAACAAGAACCCCATAATCACTCACAGTTTCCTTGGATTGGCAACATCTTTAACTGCATTATTACAGACTACACTAACCGATTGGATTTTTCAGTCGGGCAACCCAGATGTTGTTATTTATGGATTATGACTAATCAGTACAGCATTAATTAATTAATAATTTAACTATTAATGAAGCCATTGTTTAACAATGGGTGCCTTATTAGAATGTGGTACTGTTTTCTTCCTAGGCCTTTAGATGTGCACTTTTATATTCAGCCCAATCAGACCATTGGTTTAGAGCACAAATGCAAATCTGACAAAGCTAAGTCATAGTTTGAATTATTGAATTATTGTTTTTTTCATATAGAGAAATGCCACAGATCATTACTAATTAAACATTGAGATGATCAGGGTATGGATCGTGTGTTAAAAGGGATGCAATTTCATATTCTGCATGTTTTCTAAGCCGGGTGTAAAATGCTAACATTTATCGCAGCCTTTCAAAGTCTTTAGTGACCTTTAATCTGAAAACATGTACAGGACCCTAAATCTTGCTGCCAGACTGTGGGGTTGTACGTGGTAATAGTTAAGGGCATACTACTATCTCTGCGAAGGAGTCTTTGACTTGTTCCAGAGATGTGAATATAAATAAAGTTATATATGTAGTCACATTGCCACAGGTGATAAATCTCTGTTTAGCAAGTCTTTTCCCTAATGTGTTCTTTGAATATTTTATAAGCCACGTCTGATTTTTTTGCTCCTCTTTAACAGCCCTTCAGTGGTCACTTTTGCTCTTTATGCATTAATACTTTGGTGTTAGCTGTGCCATTGTTAGTACTGTCTCTCCAACTGATCCAACATGAGTATAATGTATGCTGTTAATCATTGACGTAAAAAGCTTGTCATCTATTGTCTTCCTTTTGTAGGAGTAATGGGTGAATATGAACCCAAAATAGAAGTTCATTTCACCGATTCAGTCCCAGCTGCGAAGGAATCGGTGGTGAAACTGGAATGCTTCGCTCTGGGAAAGTAAGTCAGCCTCCTTGTGTGTGTGTGTGTGTGTGTGTGTGTGTGTGTGTGTGTGTGTGTGTGTGTGTGTGACATAGGCTGTAGGCTCATTCATGCATGAATTAATGTTACTCAAGATGATTTAGGGATGCACAAGCGTAACATTACTCATTCTCAGATTCATCAATCCATAGGCAAGCAAGGGCCGCAGCATGACAAGAAAAGGGAGCAGAAATCAAAGTTCTTTAAAGAGCTTCTGATATCAGAGCAATCACAGTGTGATTTGTAGAGAACAATAACTCACAAGGCTTTTCCTTCAACTACGTTCCTATTGTGCTTAATTGCACTTTGATCACTGTGACTGACAGTTGCCATCATCGGAACTTTTTTATGTTTATCTTTTGCAGCCCCGTTCCAGAAATAAGCTGGAGGAGAACCAGCGGCATCCCTTTCCCCAGCAAAGTGAAAATGAAGAATTCAAACGCTGTCCTTGAAATCCCTAACTTCCAGCAGGAAGACTCAGGGACGTACGAATGTATGGCAGAGAATCGGCGAGGCAAAAATGCTGCACGGGGTCGTATTTCATTCCATGGTTAGTGAACCATTTCAAATTGACAGAGAACGCAGGGAGACATGGGAATGAATGTGAATCTGTATTTGGACAGGAAACATGCATGTGACCAGCAGCTTTAATCTCATTTGTTTGACAGAAAAACTATTTGTCTTCAACGTGTGGGGCATAATGTTACCATTAAATTACAGTACAAGCAATGGATCCAGGCTCGAAAAGTGAATATAATTTCCGGGGCCCAACATTTCCAGTCAGTATTTAAATGTTTACCAGCTTGTATTCCTCTTTATGCTGATAATCCACTTTAAACTTTGATGATTTGTTGCAAGGCTGCTTTAACGGCTTCATGATTTATGATGCCATTCTTTACTAATCCACTGCCTCTACAATTAAAACACACATCTGAAAAGGTAATCCTCTCATTTATTCCAAGCCAAACCTCACTGGCTCCAGACAATGACGGACACAGTTCTGTCCATCGAGGAAAACCTCTTGTGGGAGTGTAAGGCCAATGGAAAGCCTAAACCATCCTACAGCTGGCTGAAGAATGGGGAGCAACTGATGGCTGAGGTATGGAGATATGTTAGACTCCTCACTGTAATGACAAATTAAAGGAAACAGTTTAAAGAATTAATTGTGAATGTACTCTGCCCTGGATGCATGCATCTTCTGGATCAGAACTGGCCTTTGATGGCTAGAATCAACCTTTGATCAATTTTTCACTTAGGTAGAACTACTGCTCATGAAATGCAAGGGGTACTCCAGAGATTAAGTACTGTGCTTTCATAATGGTGCAGACAGATTTAGAAAAGAGCCAAAGGCATCCTGACTTTTAGTACCCATTCACACCTGGTATCAACATGCTATCTGTATATATTACATATATAATGGGGCATTTATACTTGATTAGTTAGCATTCACGTTATCTCCATTCTTGTGATCTGATCTCTATATGCATTCATTTTTCAATCAACTTTGCACTTGAATACTTGCTAGCTACAGACTTTTCAACTTTATTTTGGGATTTTTTTCAAGCTGTACCTCCAGATGTGGTCTCGCTGATCTAATCACATTCTGATCACAATACATTTTGAGTACATTTACAGCATGCTACCATGTCTTCTTTACTTATAAGATATACAGCTACAGATTGCAAGTTAAGGCCCTGTGTAACTGGGGTGTGTTCAGACAGAAGGCAAGGTGAAATCATGCAAGATTGCATACAGTCAATGAAGAGACTCAAATAGATGCAAATTTGCCTGGGGCAGCACAGACTGATGCAAATTGACGCAAGAAAGTGTCTGGCTGAGTTGAATATGTCTCAACTTAAGCAAAATGGCCATATTCTGAGGCTTTATGAATCTTCGTCATAAACTTACAGAGACGAGAGGAAAAGGAAGAGAGATTGCAGGTAAATAACATAAAGAACCGGATTTCTGAGTTTAGTTAGAGGCTGACCTGAACACAAACGCCCAGACACAATACCACACACACCGTCGGTGTGTATGTTGCTGGCTAGCTTACAGCTAACTACAGTAGAGTTGTTTTGGGCAAATAAACGCAAATGACCCAGCGGTCAAATTTGCAATTTTGTCTGAAACACCACACTTCCAGTTTTTTTACCTGGATTTTTTCTAAAGAAATTGTAGTCTCCAAGGCCAAGATGATATCCTCAGGGTTTTCTCACAGTCCCTTCGGACCCACAGAAAACAGTGTGCGACTGTTTTCACCCCTGATGACGACCAAACTTACCAATATGTGTAAAATTGGTGAAGTGCCCCTTTAAATCAGCAAATGAAACAGAACAAGTGCAAAGATGTAATTATCTGGAGAAACATGCTACAAAGTTAATTCACTCTGAAGGTTAGCAGTGTTTATGTGGTAAGGTGACTTTGTACCTCAGGAATATGTTCTTTTTTACTAAGCTCCAGCTTTGGATATGTTTCTATATGTAATATAGCACTGTAAGAAGCCACTCCCTCTGCAGCTTTGAGGATCTCTGACTACCTCATTGGGTTAAAAAATCACTCTAAGTCATTATCCAAGGTGTCATCATAGTTTTTTCCAACTGAACAACCATAGAAAATAAATTACTTTTTTAATATGCTGCTGGTGCTATTGTCAACATTGCTTATTTTCTGTGTGTCTAAGATTTAGGTTTGCAGTTTCACCACTGCCTCCTCATCTCTTCCCCCATTCCAAGCTGAACATACGTAGAATGCCACAAGGCTCTTTAAGCTTTTTTTTCTCTTTCTCCTCTCCTGCTCCCTTCATGGTGCATCAGTAATTGCTGCTGCGCCTTTGGACATAATAGGCTGGCCTTGCAATGGATATGCAGAACTGTTTCTCTTTCCTCCTCAGGGCCGGGTACAAATCGAAAACGGGGCCCTCTCTATAGCTACGTTAAACCTGTCAGATTCCGGGATGTATCAGTGTGCGGCTGAAAACAAACATGGAATTATTTATTCCGGTGCTCAACTAATGGTGTTAGGTAAGATTGCATCCCTCCCTCTGCTTTTATCCTGCTTATCTGTCTGTGCGTTTGATCATCTCCTAAAATAAAAACCAGCAGCCTGCTATAGCTCTCCTCAGCAATCAGTCAGAAAACTCATTTGATGTCAATATGGGCTCTGTCTGCAAAAATATGAATCTTATGGAGTGTCTCATTTTACTTTTGGTCGTTTCATCATATTAGATTTAGATACTACAAATGCATTGCTTTGTGGCATTGAGCATGCTTTTTCATGTAGATGAGGTATTGATTTATTTGCAAGGCTTTGATGACTTCCATCTGACTGGATCGATAAAAAATTCAATTTGGTGATACATGTGATGACACTTGAGGGTCCAAATGATGGCTGACAAAATGTGATGACGAGTGAGGACAACAGCTGAAAACTGTGTACGTTGAAGCCTGGTGAAGGTGGATTATGTGTGTAGTTTTGAAGGGTGGGGTGGCAGGTGGGTCTATAGCTTTGAGTCAAATAGGCATTTCTGCTGAGTTCATGCTGAGATTTTGAGCTGTTCTCATTGAAAGCTGAAGGAGAGTTGATCTTCATATGGCATGGCTGATCTGCAAAGGTACAGTATGCCTTTATGTTTTAATCTCATGCCTTTCTCTGCTCCCCAACACGCAGCTTCACCTCCCAGTTTCTCCAAACGTCCATTAAGGGCCTTGCTAAAAGCTCGCTCAGGCAGCGAAGTCACTCTTGAATGCAAGCCTCAGGCCTCGCCCCCAGCAATTAGCCTGTGGAAGAAAGGGAATGAGATCCTGCAGAGAAGCGAAAGGTAGGATAAAAGTCCAAGTGCATATTCCTAGCAGTTTGTATTCACATTCACTGAAAGCGAACTTGTTGGAATTATGTATTTCAGATTTGTGCAGATGCATAGAAAGAAAGGCTAATGAGGAGAGTAAGAGCAGGGCACCCACCAGGAAAATTGCACATGGCAAATATACTGCGTGCATCCTCATCTGCAAATAGCTTGGTGTGAGGAATAAACAACACTGCATGCATGACATGTTGAAGACGATAAAAGATTAGCAAATGAAGATAAAGTATTTCTACTTCTCGATAGAAAAAGTAAAAGTGAAGCGGTTGCACCTGTAATTATTCGAGGTAAAAGTGCTCCACTAAATCATGACATCCAAATAGAGTTTGATTCATGCAATCACCGAAGCTGCAAAGACAAAAGCCTCGTTGCAGATTTGAGAGTAGAGACATCTCACTAGACTAGAAACACACAGATATGGTGCAGACAATGAGTAAACCTTAGGCATTACTTTAAGCAGTATAAAGTGCTACTTAAGTTATTGTGTTGTACTCATCTGTCTGATTTCGTATTGAATACACCAAAAGCTGAATCTGAGCTACTGAAATAATTTCACACAATACCAAAATAACAAGTAAAAGGTGTAGAAAACCAAAAGCATTTCAGATTCAAGAAATGACACTTTGAGCAATCCATCTGCAGACTTTTCATCATCAGAGAAAAGCGGTGACTAAACCCCCCTGTAAGCCAGCGCACACACACACACACACACACACACACACACACACACACACACACACACACACACACAAAAACGAACACAAAAATAAATTAAATGCTAAACTTTGTGCTGTTTGAATCACTTCCATGCTTCTTATTCAAAAGGAGGTCTGAAAGACTACTTGTCAAAACAGCACTGAGGCTCCTTACTTGGTTCCAAATGGGGAGCTGCATCTATACAGTAGCTGCATAAAAAAAACTTCCCACGCTGACTAACATGTAGCATACTGTATATGAAGCCTACACAGTCTTTTAAGGTGCACAACACTGGGTGTGTGCAGTGACTGGATGGGAAATGTTTTCTCATACTGTATATGAAGTCAGGCTGTAACTTGGAGCAGTGTTTATGAAACCGTGTACACATGTTCTCACTAAATACCAGTTAAAGTTGATTTCATTATAAAAAAACATTTCACAAAACATATTTTCTTTCTGGTGTCTAGCCATGCAGTTAGTTTTAGCTTAATTTAACAGTTTTTATCCATCTCTGAAATATCGGTCTCTGTTTCTCTCAACAATCTACTGAACACACTGTCCACAGTTTTCATCAGGAATATGTCTCTGGTTGATGGTAGCTCAAATTACAACTGTTTACAGTGACGTCTTTGATTCATCCAGACATTGTTTCTGGAAAGACACATTGATATTGTATTTTTTTCTATGTATTTTTTCAATTCTTTGAACACCCCATACACAATTCTATTCACCTTCATTGCATTGGGAGGCAGAACTCTCAGAAGAAGATATATATATATATAATGTTCAGAACCTAGGGAAATAAAACCTAGGGAAATAAAATAAATTCTAGATACCACACGGAGGTAAGTGTGAAGGAGTTTTTTTCTTTGGTAATTTAAATCAAGACTATTAAACTTTTAAAAGAAAAAATAACATTATTCTGCTTAAAAAGTGGAAAGTTTGTTTCATTAACAATAAAACACGCCCTTGCTAAACTCATTACATTATAATATGATGTATATGATATAATAATACAGCGTTTTGCTGCTTGTGCCTTACTTGGTCGTGTATGACCGGTAGCTCATGGTGGCTAATGTAAGCAAAGTTTAGGTTGCTACAGTATATAACTGACATTACTTAGTCAGTTCGACTTTATGACTCTTGTCCATTTGAGCTACTAATAGGCTACAGTAGGTTTTAGCATTTAGCATTATCACATAATTCACACACACGGCCGAAGTTTAGCAAAAGTCACATAGTCTCGCTTTAGTTGAAACAACCCTTCAATGTACAGCAGTGTGATGCTGTTTTCAGAAGGTGGCTATTTCCAGGCAAAACATTACATTGCTATACTATTTACTGATATGATATATCATTACTTAATACAATGCATGGTATTTGTTATAATTCAATTCAACGTAATTCAAGTGTTTTTTCTTTTATCATTTTATTGAATGGTCCTGAGCACTTTTTGTTGGTTATTATAAACATTGCAGTGCACTATTTTGTGGGATAATACTTATGCGTGTATAGCACTGTATTCTATTTTATCATATCACACCTCGATATATTGGCTTCCCAGCGTTTCCTCACTGACCTTAGCAACATACAGCCTGTGAAGCATATTTTATTTATTCATTGAGTTATTCCGTGTTGCTGTTTGTAAAATATGTTGAATATCAGCGCAAAATAATGAAGACAGATTTAATTATGCTCCCCCCTCAGGATTACTTTGCTTCCCAATGGGACTTTAAAGATCGCCAATGTAACCAGACGGGATGCAGCCAGCTACACGTGCGTTGCTAAGAATCAGTTTGGGACAGCAAGCACGACTGGGAGGCTGCTCGTCACCGGTGAGTCCTGCTTTTCTCCCTCCGCAACTCAATTAAGTCTTCGTTACATCCTGCCTTCCTTTTTTTAATGTTATTATACTATGCTTGCGTTAAGCTTTCCATTCAAGTAGGTTTACACTTATAACAGCTGCAGATTTGCCTCTCAAGATTGGTTGGAACTTTTGAAACAATGGGTTCTTGATTTCAAACAGAAGAAAACAAAAGCAGGTACTCATTTCTATCTGGCAACCATTGATTTGGACCGCTGAAATGAGAACTCTCGTTAGTAGAATTTATTAGCTTTAGCAAGCCTGATAACATTGAATCAGCAAATGGACGTCTTCCTTTCAGTTCCTCCAAAATAAAGGTCAACCATTTCCCGTCAATGTATGACTTGGAAAGAATACCCTCATTTATATTCATTCATTAATTGAAGTTATATTGCTTGTGTAACAGTAACAACCAAGTTTATTATCAAATTAATATGGCTGGCATACATAATGCAAAACAGCAGTTAAATAAGCAACAAAACATCATCCTTGATTTAGTTAAAGGTCATTATTTATGAATGCGGTGACATAACACGTACATGTAGTCCTCCAGTTTAATCTGTTGTGTGTGTAGCCACCTGACCTATTTTTCTCATTAGCTTCTATTCTTCAAACACACTGACAGCTGAACCATTTAATGTCATAGAATTTAATTACTGTGACCTTTCCTCAACATACTCGTAGGCCTCCAATCCACCACAGCCAGCAGCGGGAATGTGCTCCCATCTCTGTAATCCTGCTTTAAACATTTTCTTCCAAATTGATCCCAGAACATAAAGTGCGAACCTGGGATATCATTAAATGTTGCGAATGGAATTTAAGTGCTTATTAATATCAGGGAGAAGCTTACATCCATGGGTAATTTAAATATGGTGACTTGATGTGGCCAAGAATTGCAATGAGATGGCAGTTGCAGGTGTCAGGGTGGTGTTAAAGGTTCCCGTGGCAACAATATTAACATGCGTACTCTGTTGTCTGGCCAGAGCCCACCAGGATCACCATGAGGCCTACTAACATGGAGATTATTGTTGGCGAGAGCATCGTGTTACCCTGCCAGATTGCCTGCGATCCAGCGCTGGATGTTTCTTTCTCGTGGGCATTCAACGGCCAGCTCATCAACTTCCAGCGAGACAGCGACCATTTTGAAAGAGTGGGCGGGGTGAGTCATCACAATCATTAAACTCAGCAACACTCTGGCTATTTTTGGGTTAATTGGGACATACTGTGCTGAGGTCTTCACCAGTAATACCCAAACAGAGAAATGCATGCCAAGACTCGTCCATTTAAAAGTTTCAGTGGTGGATGGAATTTCAAAAAGATAGAAACATCTATTAAGAATCAGTTACATTCTGTCTTTCATATGCTGTTAAAGCCTCAATGAATGGCACTGTTAGGTCAGTAATTGGGATCCTTGCCTTTTGGATTGGCTTTATGAGCTGCCGTGTGTTACACTTAGAGAAGATATATTGGTGAAATGCCATTTCAGTCATACAGAGGGTCTTCATTAATAAAGTCTTTATACTTTTCATCCCTTCAACTTCTAGTTCTCTTACCTGAAGGGAGAACAATTTTCTATAATCTCCCTGTGCCATAATTGAATTTGCATACCTATTTATGAATCTTGAGCCCCGAAATAATTAAGTAATGAGCTGGCTGGCATTCACCAAGGGCCGGCATGGCACCAGTGAATGTCCATTTGAAATCCTTATGCCATGATGTAATAATAAGTGACAACCCTTTGTCGAAAATGTGTTCCTTTTGATGAAGGGCAAAGTCAATTGTTCAGAGCAGGTCAGTATGACATTACTTTACACACTTTTTGCTTTTTATAGTGCAATTTGTCATCCAAGGTCAGCGGTCTGATCACTGCCATTTACCTGTTAAAGGTTCATATCTGAATGCCTTCACAGTGTTGTAGACATGCCAAATTCATATCTTCATGAATGTAAATGATGCAAATGGCAATTAATAATGACATTGAACTGGGCATAGGAATATAATGAGATATAGCTTTCACAGAATCTGTTTTCCCTCTCCAGAGAGATTACCACCCCCCCTGCTCAACAGCTTCCGATGAATTCATCAACATAATTAAAGCAAATTTACCTCATCACTTTCTTCCTGCCAAGGCAGGACACCTTGCTTGCGAGCACAAGCACCCAGGTTGGCCAGGTGGCGGCTGACATTAGAGAGAGAATCAGACATGGCAGAGCAGCACGTAAAAACTGTCAGGCGAAAGGGGAGTAGATGAAAGGAAGGGGTAAAAGCGAAAGAGAGCAGGAGAGGTCTCTTTAGCCCGTGGCCGCATAGAAGTGCCATTGAGCTCAGCTCTGCTCCGTCAGGTGCTTTCAGAGAGGTGGAGATCCACGGGCGTTCCTGCCCAGTTGCTGCAGACGGGAGCTATGATGACTAGCCGCTAGGGGTGATGAAATCTGCTATGACTACAGCAAGTCTTACTTGGCGCGCCCCCAGGTGACTCGTTTCCAAAGCAACACACTACTTGTCACAAGCTGACATGCTTTGTGACAGACCACTTCAAGAGGTGACTTTGAGAAGGTTGATTCCCAGGCACAGTCAAAATGAGAATAGAACAATAGTGTCCGGATAAAATGTGTTATTACAACATTAGAAATGACTTTTTACCTTGGCATTTATAAGTTCATTTTAAGTTTTAGGGATAAGTTTAGTGATATTCTGTATTTTGTTTTTGTCAATGAATACCACGAGAAGACCAAAAATGAATGGATCCTACCAAACGGCCCTTTACACTGTGCGATAACAGCGTTCTTACAGGTTCAGTGCATGTCACAGTATGCAAGATGGGTCTTGTAATATCTAATGTTTAGACATTGTGTGAGAAATGTCTGATGAATTGTAGTCTATATCCTTGACGTTCCACTTCCGGGATTGCTCCAGTACCGCAGGAAATTCTGCCAGATGCATGTATTTTCCGTTTCCCTCCACTTTCTTTGTGTTGGAATTTTAAATTTGCTGTATATATGAGGACTATTGTTAACTGCTCCTCAGATCTCTGCATGGTAAATTAAGACAGCTAGCTAGACTATCTGTCCAATCTGAGTTTTCTTCTCGCACGACTATTTTGCAGCGGCTCGGTGCGATTGTGATTGGTTTAAAGAAATGCCAATAAACCAAAGCATGTTTTTCTCCCATCCCAGAATGCTATGTGGAGTAGCCAGACTCTCCTCCGCTTCGCAGCATGTGGATGGTCTGGCAAAGCTAGACTATATTAATTGTAACGTTATCATGTCTCATGTTTTGAAAATGCTATGTGCATACTTTATTAAACTATAAACTTTGTTTAAAAATGTATAAATAAATTTATAAATTGTGCTTACCGTATACTGTTTATGCCAATGTAGTGTGTAAATGTGTCCATGGGCAATGTTGTGTTGGCCATCATATTCTGTTTCATTTGTTGCTGCATTCTGATTTGTTGGTTTGTGGAATTGGGTCGTTGTAACAATTACATACTGAGTTTTTCAGTTTTAGATTTTCCGCAAGCTGTCTTTGGTAGCCAAAACTCAAAACTAGCCATCTACACAGTGTCTCACAGTGGGATTTACTGTAGGACCACCACTTTGGATTGCAGATTTTGCCACGTTTCTCTCACAACTGTCAACTTTTGTCTGGGACAACCCAAAATTGCACAGTGTAGAGGGAAGACATGACAAGTATTGTTTTTGAATCCAAAGCCTGATATTGCTTATTCGCATGTGCTGTTGAGCTCCTTTGTTGTCCAAAAACACACTGGATGACATGTTCCTTCATTACCATAAACATAGGCCCTGTAGTGAGTCAATCCCACACCACCCTGCTGCTGAAGATACTAGAGTAAACAGGCGATCACTAAATGTGAGTTAATCCACGTCTGAAAATAGTCCCCAACTAATTTGCAAATATAACAAATTAACCATTTATTCCTGAGTAACAGCTGTTATAGGAGATTATTCAGCTTTTTTATTTAAATAATCTATACAGGCTACAGTGTTTTTGATTTGTTTTTAAAAATTTACATTTCTGTCTTCAAGAACAATTCTGGCGCAAAACAAACCTAGGGGTTAATAACAGATGTGTACCCACTCGATCGTTCTCTGGGACATGTTTTTAATGCTAATTGAATGTGTTTGTAGCTTGAAACAACCTAGCGCGGGCCGCTGATTAGCTTACAACGCTAGTATTCGGGTGTTGATATTTTGAGTCTTTTTAGTGGTTTAAATAGCGATTTGTTTTTACTTTCCCTGTGCCCTGAATACTAGCGTTGTAAGCTAATCAGCGCCGTTTTGCGCCGGAATTGTCCTTTCAGTTGGAACGAGATCAACCCGTTCTAACTCCCAACGCAAAAATCCCCCTTTAGCATCTGTATGGGACGCACTGGGCAGACAAGAAAATCGCCAGCCTTGTCCTTCAATTTCTTTCATGGAGGCACAAATCATACAACTGTTATAGGCTACATATACAGATGAGAAGGATAACAATGTTTGTTGTGATGGTTTTTGTGTTCCCTCCCCCAGATGCATCCAGCTTATGTAAAATAATATTTGCTCTTTACACTGGGCGTTATACTCATATCTTGCTTGAGCTTATGTAATTACTAAATAATTAGGATTGTCTTGCCAATTAACTAAACTATGTTTGTTCTGTGTGTCCTGTGTATAGCTGGTAGCTGTTTAGTAGGGGGTTGGGGGGCTGGTTGGTTGGGTAGCGGCTGAAGGACAGCCAAAACCATTATTTGTGCAGAGTACATCTGCCATGTCTGTTGTTAGTGTTTAAAAAGATGCAAAATCTGTGGCCTGGAGACAATGTGATTGTGCAAAGCATTAGAAATGTTTCAAACAACACTGCATCTCTTTACTTAATGTAATTTTTTCAACAATCACATTCCCTTCTAGAGTATATCAGGGGATCTGATGATTCGCAACATCCAGCTGAACCATGGAGGGAAATATGTCTGCGTTATTGACACTGATGTGGAGAGCCTATCCACCTCTGCCATCTTGGTTGTCAAAGGTAAGAGAACCAATTGATTTCAAGAGGTTGTTTTCATATGCTAGTGTATGAATAGTCTAGTATATTTACTGGACAATAATGTGGCATTAAAGCATCTGTATTATTATTAAAGTATTCAAAGAGAAAGAAGTTTGAGGCTTCCTGTAAATATACAGTGCATCAGATGGATGAATGCTACCTCAGTCAGAGTTATGCCAGCTTCTGTTTACGTGTGTGTGTGTGTGTGTGTGTGTGTGTGTGTGTGTGTGTGTGTGTGTGATGCTGAAATTTTAGAAATGGCAGGCACACTCACACTGACATGTGTGACTAGCTTTGTTGATATGTGCTCGGGTGTATCTGGCTCACTGTGCGGGCTTATCTCTGGTGATTTACATTGGTATTCATGCCCTTAACAAACTGTAATAGCGGTCCCAGGTGCTTTGAGAAGGCAATGTTTATCACAGAAAATGACTATAATTGGCTCATTTATACATCGGCAAAATATCATGGAAAGCATTTAACTAATTGAGCAGTCAAGCAAACAGCTGTATGGTAAAGCCAGCGCACGTTATAGTCACAGACATTCGCTTCTCTCTTCCTCTCTGTGTAATAACTTTTTGTTATTCATCTCTCTCATGTCTGCCCCCATCTAGCCCCTCTTTCCTTTCTCATAAATGATCACATCCAGTCTCTCTTTCCTCTGCTGTTGATTCCATGTTCAGTAATCACTTTGTAGCCATGCACATCCCTGCAAGTCCCTGCATGCACACACCAAGGATGTTGCCCTTAATTGGAGGGATCACGATGGTTTAATAAGTAACAAGGTGCTGAAGTCTTAATGAATTTGATGAGGGGAGTCTTCTTGGAATGGGTGATAACCTGAGGTTCACCCTCCTAAATCACCCTTGATTTAGGTCCGCCAGGTCCTCCGGATAAGGTAGCAGTGGAAGAAATCACAGACAGCACGGCCCAGGTTTCCTGGACTCCTGGAAGGGACAATGGCAGCCCCATCACTGGCTACATCATCCAGGCCCGCACGCCCTTTACTGTGGGCTGGCAGGCTGTTGACACAGGTACCATGAAGCACTCCTCCCATCCCTGTGTAGTATCTATCTGAGATCTAATGTTGGTTTTTATTTATTTATCATTCAATTTGAGTCCAGTAGTGTGACAGTCTGATTTTCAAAAGAACTAATTTCCACTTTGCAGTGCCAGAGGTTGTCAACGGTAACATGCTGACAGCTACAGTCGTTGCTCTGAACGCATGGGTGGAGTATGAGTTTAGGGTGGTGGCCCGCAATACCGTAGGCCTGGGAGAGCCCAGTCCGGCCTCGGCCAAGACCAGGACTGAGGATGCCAGTATGTGAAACTAAACACTTTACTGCTCACACACATACACATTGACAATAGTGTTGAATGATTTGCAGTGATTGGAATTTAAATTATTAATTACCGGGAACATCACACTTTTCCCGGGATTTCTTGCCATAAATACAATTATGTTACCAGTACTGTGGTAAATTACTTATGAAAAAGCTCTAATAATCTGAGGTTTTATGATTTATAATCGTAAATTAGAGCAACAATTCCTTTACACTATCTTTGACGTGGAATAAACACTTCAGAATCGTCCGCTCGTCCGCTGGAAATAAAAGTGTCCTGACAGCTGCGATGGATGTTACAAATGGTTTTACTAGATGAATTTGGAATCTAATTGTAATGGTTAGCTGCTATGGTGTTTAGAGAAACACTGTAGGTAAATTAAAGTTAGATACTGACCCATGCTTGTATTGCATTGACAGGAGATATAAATGATTAATGAAGTTGGAAATGCTTTCAAAACCCTGCATTATGTTCAGTGTGAACAACATAATCGGTAAGACTGCATATTAATTAACATTTAAAGCTTGGGGTTTATTGGTCTTTCCCAAGGATATTTTGACATGTGGACAGGAGGAGCCAGCAATCAAACCACCAACCCTGTGATTAGTGGACGAACTAAGCGACAGCCACAGCGCGCCGTAGCGTGAGAGCATAAGACAGAGCTTGAAAACATGAGCATTGTCAGCCCTGGAAGGACTAAATAATATCCAGGTGTTCTTCCCAGGAAACGGGAGCAGAGTCTGGCTAGAAGTCTGAGGAAGTATATACCTGGATCTCCGTTCCCAACATTCAACCATAATTGACAACCATACATGGGCATCAAATATTATTGCTGCATCAACCATTTGCTGATATGACACCTTAAATGTGATGCTCCACTTACTATAGGATACTATAAGGATGTGCACCAGTGCTCCTCCACCTACACTATCAGCTTTGCCATCACACTGCAGTGCACAAACAGAGTGGGAATAGGAAGGAAGTGGGTTGAGTTGAGTGTCATTTGCAAAATACTACAGATTCTGGCTTTGGTGTTTATGCACGGTGAAAATTTGGGCAATGTCAGTAATTCACTACTCTCTGGAATGTTTGTGTTTTCACAAAGTGAGGGATTTGTGGACTGTAAAATAGAAGACAGTATCTGGAGCAGGCAGCCTCGTCATAAGGCTACAAGTATAGTTGAGGCTTGTCGTTGAGATTTGTAAACTGCGTTCTAATTGCTCCCCTCTGGGCTTTACCTCTCAGTTCCTGATACAGCTCCCACTGATGTCGGAGGTGGAGGCGGCACAAAGTCTGAATTGGTGATAACATGGGAGGTAAGTCATCTGTCACATTTTACTGTTCTCTCCATTGCCGAGTAATGGTTTTTCTTAATTGTGCAGAATTGAACGGAGCAATTTTATGGTCCACATTAGAGTGAGACACCTCTCCTGCGGGCTCAGCCTCCGAGTGCCATTTCTCCCTCCAAATGCAGGGACAGAGAGCACTACCTCTGAAGAGCTTTGCACTTTAGCCACAATTACATAGCCATGCAGGAGGAAAAGATAAGGCTTAAGGTCATTGCGGAGTGTTCTGGGTGGTAACGACAAAGAAAGGGGCTGTGTCTAATCACAGACGTCCTTGTCGAGGTACAGCGCGAGACGGGCCTGTCTGTTTCTTTGTCTGTATGCGTTTTAATATCACTATAGTTTTGTGTTTTGCTCCCAGCCTGTTCCCGAGGAACTGCAGAATGGAGAGGGCTTTGGCTACATCATCGCCTTCAGGCCTGTGGGCACGGTCACGTGGACGCGAGCGGTTATCTCCACGCCGGGCGTGGCACGTTACATCTTCCGCAATGACACCATTCCACCCTTCTCGCCTTTCGACGTAAAAGTGGGGGCATACAACAACCGAGGGGAGGGGCCCTTCAGCTCTATTGCCACCGTGTATTCAGCAGAGGAAGGTACGTTCAGATTGCACAGCCCTGCAGCAAGAGTGATGCTTAAATAAGCTATAATCTCTCTCCTTACGACTATGACCTTGAATAGTAATGATGAAATGATAATTTTTTTCCAGTGCTATTATTTCCGTCCCCTCTCAAGCTAGGAATGTCAACTTGATATTAGTTATCGTGCTGGTAGATTACAGGAAATCCTAGCAGGCACTTACCACACCATGCTGTCAGGGAGGTATTCTGTTAATTGAATTTGCTGGGCAAAATAGTCTTCGCTTATGTCAGTCACAGATCTCGTTAAAAGAGAGTGGGGAAATAGCTTTTTAGTGGAACTACAGGTATATTCTGTGTCTTTAATCTTATAGCTATTAGTGTGTGTGTGATGGTGTTGGATGAGTCTCTGGGATTCTTACCAGCGCTCTATTTTCTGCAGTCCCTGGTGTGGCTCCTAAGAGGGTTAGGACTAGAAGTGTGTCTGCAGTGCAAATTGAAGTGATCTGGGAAGCTCTCCCTGCCATCCCTGAAAGAGTGCTTGGATATGAGGTATGTGAGGACTCATATCATTCTTTTCTTTCTTTTTTTCTTAAATAACATGATATATGAGCTTTTCCCTGTGGCTTGTTTATCTGATCATAACATTCCTTTTATTGTTCTAAAAAAAATATTTTTTTTCATTTCTTTTTACTTGTAATATCCCACTATATATTCATATGCATTTCTGCAAGGATTTTTTTTTTAAGTGTAATAATATCATGAAATGACCCCCAACACTGCACCAACAGCAAACCAACAAGATTAAAATAAAATCCCTTATCCTTTCAAGAATGCAAAGAGGGCTTTGCTGTTTTCTTTTCCTCCCCGATGCTCTTTCAATATCTGTCACCTCTGGCCCTCAGCACAAAGCTCTTCAGTTGCCATGGCGGTGGCCACATTGTCCTTTTGGAACAGAGCTCAATTCTCCAAACGCGGTCCTGAAGTGGATTTAAGCTGCTGAATCTCAATAGGCCACCGACAGTATGGATCCGGAGCTGTGGAGTGCACATATATGGGGCTCAGCCTTTAATAATTACGTTGTTATAATTGCAAATCCAATCCAGTTTCAGTTTAATGTAATCAAAATTAATATTACTGCTTCAAAGATGAATGTACTTACTGTAAACTGAATCCTGCTGCTAATCATACACAACTTTAATTGATAAAAAAAAATTGAAATACAATAATATAACACGATGGAATAGCAGGAGTATTCCTGTGGGCAGACAGTTCAATTTAATTATTTATTGACTTAACTCTTATGTCACTTAATACCAGACATGAATATTGCAGATGATCTAAAGCAAATGAGTCTGTTTGCTTTATCAAATATCACTTCAACTGCACACTTAATTAGAGGCTAATAGCCTGATGAAAATCAAACTCAACAGAGCACAGGATCCTGTTTTGCTGTATAAAGTGGTGATTTACATATAAAGCATTTTGAAATATTTATCCAGATTTATCCATAACCTCTTCACTTCTAATATCCAGTTTCCTCAGACAAAAGTAAGATGGACAAAACAGGCATTAATCATGAAATTTGTTTCCTGGATCAGTTATCATATGACCTACTACCGCCCTGTTTATATGGCCTGGTTGGTTGAGAGTATGTGCATCAGTTATTGAGACTCCACTAGTGAAAAATGTATTACCTGTCATCTTCCTCCCTTCCCTTCTGTAATACACTCATCATTTCAGATTTCATGATGGCATATTCATTTCAATAATGTAGCGCAATGCACCACAAAAATCTGGCCGTTTGTGCCCATGATTGTCACTATGATTAATTTTTTTTTTTTCCCTAACAGGTCATGTACTGGGAAGACGACACCAAGCCTGACACTGTTGGCAAAGTGCGCATATCTGGAAACTACACGCTGGTTAACATCACAGGGCTGAAAGCGAACACAGTGTACTACCTTTGTGTGGCCGCATTCAATACGGCTGGCCCTGGGCCACAGTCGGCTCCCATCAACACCACCACAAAGAAACCACGTGAGTCCGTCCCAGAGAGGCATTGAAATTATTTACAAATGGTCTTTGTTTATGAATCATGTCAGCCCCTCTCGGATGACGTCGTACTGTCCTCAACATGACAAGCGTAGCACTTCTTCTGCTTTGTTGGTTGTGCTCATAAAATTCAATGTGACAAGGGAACTTTCCATATACCTTGGGGGGGAAAAAAGAAAGAAAAAAATGCAATCAATTGGTTGAGTGGAACATAGCTACAGTGACAATTTAGGTATTCTAAATGGACAAGGGATGTTAAAGCTAATAGACTCCACTCCTGTGCAAACTAGATTTTTAAAATTTGGGGATTTAAGCCATTTAGATGTTCTGCAAAATGTGTGAAAAAGTAACCATTTAATGCATTTGTTTCATGACACCAGTATAGTAAAGAAAATAGGATAGAGAATTTTATGGTGACCCATACCCATAATTCACCAAATTCTATGGTGATGCAGTACATTGAAATGGAAGTTCAATGTACTGCAACACAAGTAAACACAAGCAAATGAAGACACCGTCTTCACCAATTTAACACTACACAACCAAATAATGAAATGCTGAAAACTTGCTGCATTTTTATGTATTTGGTTGTGTTTTCTCACTTTGCCACCCTTGTTCCTGGATGCTGCGCACGTTGTCAATTTACTTTTGTCTATTTGCATGTGTTTTCTAAGTTGCAGTGTGTTGAGCTTTTATTGCCACCGTAGAATTCAATGTCTTAATTAGTAAGGGTGCTGTGCTGCAGCCTCAGTTTACAGTATTTTTCAGACCTATAAGTTGAGAGTTTTTTAAATAAAAAAAAACATAAGTATAAAGCAGGAATCTGTAAATTGTTTTACAATATATGCATGGATCACAGGAAAAAGGTTATGCAGCATATTCTGTAGTATATAATTTTCTCTGTTTCTTTTGCTAGCTCCAGATCGGGCTCCACTCAACATACAATGGACCATGATTGGCTCCACACTCACAATGCACTGGGATCCTGTAGTAGCTTTGGATACAGAGTCAAAGGTCACTGGCTATTTGGTAGGTCCCAATTCACTGCAAAACTCTGATTTGTCTTCAGAATCTGGGATGACGGTTTTTACATCAGCTCATTTTTCTGTGTCACCCTCTCCTGCCTCAGGTGCTGCTGAGGAGACATCGCTACAATGACATCAACACTATCTTGACCAACAAAACCACTGTGGAGCTCAGCCTATCCGCCAATGACAACTATCTCATTCAGATCAAGGCCATGAGTGAAGGCGGCGAAGGTGTGGGCAGTGAACCCATCCACATCCATAAATTAAGTGAGTTTACTGTTGTCTTGTGTTCTTTACATTATTTTCTTTTTGACCACGGATAAACCTGAGGATTCAATAATTCAGAGAGAACATTTAATTTGGCTTCATTGCTTTCCGTTCCAACCATGTGTAATAGACTTATTTTGAGTGCGAGAAAAGCGACCTTTTTAGAAATGCGCGCACAGAGTCATCCATCTCTGCCATTGGGTTATTATTCCTTGTTGACTGGCTGCACAGCGCTGCAGCATATAAAGCAGTTCTGTGCTCCCATCCTGCTGCTGTGCAAAATTGTGAGGCGGCTCAGTTTGCCGCTCTCTTCTTTGATGTGATGCAAACTTTATCTTCCCAGGATACTTAAATAGCCTCTCCTGTTGAAAGCCAGTAATAATGTAGATATGGGAAAAAAAATCACAGTTGGCTTTTGATTTATGATGACTTGTCAGAAATTTAGCGAATAGCACAGCAGAGTGCAGGTTTTGTTCTTGTGATATTAGGGGTATTTCTGCTTCTTCACAAGCTGCTCTCCTGGTTTTGGTTGCAGGTATGGGAGCACGGGGCTCAGGAGCCATCCGCCTCAGCCCATTTTACCTCTCTGCAGTCCTCATCAACGCCATGCTCTGCTCCGCTTGGTGATGTCTAATTGGAGCCTGCAAAGCACCCTCCCTCCCCCTCCATCCCTTCACTCAGCCTGTCCACTGGACTGGCACAAGGCCCGGCTTCAGTGGCAAGACTGGGAAAGACTGGAAAGGACTGGACTCCGCCGAACTCTTAAAGGGACCACGGCACTTTTTTTTAAGGGCCATCAAATAGAGACGTGATGATTTGCGTGCATGATATCTTTTAGAATTTCTTTCAGCGTCATAAGTGCCACCGTGCTCTAGGTTTTATTTTAGAAGTTATGATGTGTACATGACTTATCTTCTTAGTATCTCTGGAGATACTAATGCCTTAAAACCCATTTTACTCATACAGTCCATACCAAAGTAGGAGACAGGCTGCTTACAGGTTTCGTTAACCCTATATTTAACCCCCTTGTTTTACAAAAACAAGTACTCACAAGAATTCTTCTTCTCAAGATCAACTTCCCAACACATGATTGACCTATAGTCATTGGTTTCGTCCATATTTTACTATCTCAAAAATAAATCTTAAACTAAATCAGTTCCATTGACAGAACATCAATTAATATCCTCATCACATTTCTTTGCAGCTTTGCCAAACGTTTACCAGGCTTTGTCAGATATATGAAAGATGCATAGCAAATTGATCAACTGTGCCCCAAACCCACTTATCTCTGCATACTGAAATAATATTAGGTCTGTTCGAGAGCCAAAGTCTCCTGAGCTTAAGGCCCTCGCTACAATACTCTAAGAGATCGCCATCTCTTGCTCCTCTAAATAATAAATGCGTATCACACTCTGCATTCTCAGTCTAGGTAAAAAGCCGGGATTGCAGAAAAGAGAGACACGTGGTGTCACTATGTCAAGCAGATCCCATGTGCACTGTCCCTCTTCTACATTTAGACGACCTGTGTTCAAGATTTGTATATCATATCGTGGAACATGTACCATCTACACCCATATGACCAGCTGGCCCAGTGCACAATGGACTACAGGATACCCGTGCCTTCACTAGAGCTCACTCCAATTTCTTTCTTTTCAAATAGCTTAGGGGAAAGATTCATGTTGCAGAAGAGGCATTGTTTGCTTTTCTTTCTGAAAAAATTAGTTAGGAAGACAGGAAACTCAGAATGTAGAGGGAGCCCATTATTGGAAAAGGTATGTTAATTAAATTTTCATTGAGAAAAGTACACCAGGGTTACCTAAAACAAAAAGCGTTGGAAGCTTTAGGAAAGCCGCAATGGATTGAGATATATAGCCGAAATTTTGGTCCCAGTATTTATGGTCACTGGTGTAATAAATGTATGACTCCACCCGAAGCATAATTTATGAGCTATTAAGGCATCAGAATAATTGATGCCAATACCGCGGTGAAAGTGCTCTGACTGGAAATGGAGCGAAAGGCATGGCTGTCATTTTACCCCCATCCCATTACTGTCTATTGGACCCATACCGGACTGAACAGTAACAAAAGAACATTGCTACTCTGCTGAGTGAGCTACTTTTCACGCCCTTTTATCATGTGGATGATTCTGTGAAAAGCCACCCAAGAAGGAGCTGAGGTGTGATTGCTGGGGTCCTGACAATGGTCATGTGGATGTGGAAGGATACAGTCAACTGAACTGCTACACATTACTGTGCCTTTGCCGAACAGGGGGCTGTGTACGGTCATTAGCTAAGAGGTTGTCGCCGTCTGTATTTTGCACTCTCTTCCCCCTGTCTTCCCCAAAGTCGAATGAAAGCACAAGGAATTGATGCAGGGTGACTGGATGTCCTCACTTAGGCGTCTGAACAGGTGTGCAGACCCCAGAGGCCTCGTAAAAAGTCCAAACGGCCGACATAATCAGGCTGTCCTATCTGCTCCTTGAATGGTTTCATAAAGCTCTGTGCTCTTTGAATAGACTGCTGCAGACCAGTCGATGTGATATTGATTTTGCTGCCCCATTATTACAGCTGTCACAATTCAGCTGCTTGATTGACTGATGGCCGTGTTCTTATTGCACTCGTTCTGTTGTGATACAGTCAATGATGTCTGACTTTATTCCCTAGCAGACCACTTCATAGGCATTCTTTTTTTCTGTTGTGTTTTAGTTTGCTTTTACTAGAAATCTCACTGTATTTGCTCAACTTTTCAAGTATTTTGTAGTGTAGTGGTAGATTGTGATTTTGAATTGGAGCAGTGACCTGAAATTGATTGGCTGGTTGATTATTTTGAGTCAAAGTACTACTGTATCTTTCTTTCCAGCAGCATAAAAGCCTAGTCACACCAGCATTTAAAACAGTTAAATTTCATAGCAAAATCAGTTCATTTCAATGGAATTGCTGTGATCAGCTTGTGATCACTTGTGAGGAGAAGTAAATCCGTGTAAATGTATACATTGGTGAACTTTCTTGTGCCATTAACCATTAGCAAACCGTCTTGACATAAATAATCCAAAATGGAGGAAGCTAACATAGCTTATTTGCTGTGTTGCACTAACCACTTTCATTCATCCCTCCTCTGTTGGAGTATGACCTTCTCCACAAAAGAAGCAACGTTTAAGACAAGTTATGACAAAGGTTTTGGTAGGACAAATATGTCTATGGAATAAACTCTGTGAACTTAATGGCCTGTTATTTCTAACTGACAGTGAGCGGGGACTGCCAGGACATTTTTCCAACCTCTCAATAACCCGAAAAATTCCCTTTTGGTCCTAATTTCACCACCAGCGGCGTCCCGCTGGTGGTGAAATTACGAATCCCACTATTGCCACGCCAAGACCCGCCCTACAAAGCAGCTTGATTGGTTGGGGTTAGGCATTTGACCTTGAGTGGTTAAGGTTAGGATAGCCGATTGGTCAGGGGATAGGACCTATACAAATGGGGTTACGTTACCTTGCGTAAGCATGGACGCCTGGCCAATAAATGCTATTGAAGGGCGGGTCTTGGCGTGGCCATAGTGGGATTCGTAATATCGCTGGTGGGCGTCGGACTAGTGGGCTGTAGGGCCAAAGGGAATTTTTTGGGTTATTGAGAGGCCGGAACAATGGAGTGTCGGAAAAATGACATGGCACCCAGTGAGCAAACTAGCTAGCTTGGAGAGCTTTCTTTTTAAGTGATAAAGAACAAAAACACTGACTAGCATTAACATGTTCCCGGTAGTGATGTCCAAATGAAGCTTTGTGAACCATTTTCTCTTTTTTCTGAGCCCACTAGATGGGGCTCTCTCTTCAACAAAGGGTTGCAAATACACTGAATTGCCATTCCTTTAACCTTTTTCTTTGAACAGAGAGCGCCATCTAGTGAGCTCAGAAAATAAAGAAAATGGTTCACGAAGCTTCATTTGGCCATCACTAGTTCCCGTTTGTCTAACGCAATTAGCTGTTGGCTCGACAGCTACTGTAGTTCACAAACTAGTCCTGCAAAATCAACTAGAGTATGTCCCCAATCTTCCTGCAAAATCTTCCTCTTTTTCACAGACACATGCAGATGAATATCGCTGTGCCACTTTTTGGTGTGACTGGGCCTCAAAGCAGCTTGTGTGTGCAAATATTTGATCCAAGTGGTTGTAATATTTCTGTTAATATCTAAATAAGGTAACCCCATCACAAGATGGCAGACTTATAGGTTATTAATTTACAGTTTTTCAATGTGTGGCAATTTCTCAGAGTTTTATAATTTTTACATAGTTGTAACTCTGCCTAATGTTCCTTACCTTTGCTCATGCTCACTTAAGAAAACAAAACTATTGTTTCTGGCCTTGTGCTTTAATAAATACTACAAAGTACAATCTAAAGGAAGTGAAGGAAGTGATCAGAGCCATCCGTTGGAATTGACGAATTGTATTGATCACAGAACCACAACATATCTATTTATATCCACATGGTCTGTTTGGTTAGATTGGTTTCTGTGGTTGTTGTTGCTAGGAGTGTACCGCATGTAAATAGCTTGCATATATTTTTTAAACATGGCCATCAAAGACAACCTCACTGCTTTTATATAGTGTGTTCTCCGACCTTAATACTGGTGTATTAATCAATGATCTCTGTGAGATACTGACATGTAGAGTGGCATTTTCATATTGAAAAGTAACTGTTTTGTCTTGTATACTAAAATTGTGCATGTTAACCATTGTTTGTGAATTTGTGTTGTTTTTTTTCTAAAACTATAACTTAATAAAAATGTTTATTCCAGCTAGTGGGCTGCCTGCGTCTGCCTAACTACACACACCAACCACTTTCTTCCAGATCCAAATCCCCAAGGGTCTCCCAAGCCCCAGGTTTGGGAGACCCTTGGGGGTCTTTAGCACGGTTTATTGTAGAAAGGCTACCGCAAGAAAAACTTGTAGATTATCAAAAAAACATTGGCTGACTGATGTTTGTTTGACTGCCGATGTTAGCTAATAGCGTTAGCGTGCTAACGTTAGCTAGCTCTGCTAGCTAGCGCGCTGCAATCATGTCCGATGGCAGACAGAATTGCAAAATAAAAAGCAATCCAACAGCACATTATACAATGTAAATAAAGACACGTTTTCTTGCGGCGGCCTTTATAAAATGAGCAGTGGTGAAAGTTATAATAGTCTAGCATGTTATGATTGGGAGTGACTGAAGACTCTTCTCTTCTCCGTTTTTGGTGAATTTCTGTAGCAAAAACAGCGCCACCTATAAGCCTGGAATATGAAGTAGCGTGTTGAGTCTTTTACAAATGGATCCATTTGGACACACATTTTTTTTACACGGTTCCAGGGAAGAAGATGTATCCAGAACTCAGCCACACAAATTCCAACCAGGACAAAAAGATTGGACAATATAATTCCTGTACTCTGAAACTTTCGATGGTTACCTGTTGTTTTCATAATTCAATTTAAAATACTAATATTGGTTTACAAAGCACTTGCCTGCCTGGCTCCAGTACATCTCAGACATGCTGTTGGTTTATGAGCCCAGTAGATCTCTTCGGTGACAAAGTAGAAATCGCCTCGATGTGCACAGAGCACTTTAAAGTTTGGTGAGATGGCATTCAGTATTAATGCACTCCAAGAATGGAACAGTTTGTATCCTGATCTCAGACTAGCTCCAACACTGTGTTCTTTTAAAACCAAACTATAGATCTTCCTTTTAACGCGAACATTTTCTTAAGTGAACACACTGTATTTGTAGTGTATTCTTGTTTGCAGGGTGCAATTTGTGAGAAAAAAAAAACAGAGGGGGGATGTTTTTTGATACAAACAAAACATTGCAAGAATGGCATCCCCCTTCCAATACCATGGATATAGTGCCACTCAGCCAGGCATGCCAAAACAATTATTTATGAACTTCAATATTCAGCGGAAAATATCAAAATGAAATAGCACAACATGGTGTCAACATGAAACACAACGCATTCTAACCGGGAAAAGGTTCACTCCCCAGCACTATAGCCGTCGTCTGGAGCTCTGTAGTGGCTAAGTACAACCAGCAACTGCGGCTCAGATTTTATCGTTCTATCGCACTAGAGACTGTTCGCGTTACATCGCTTTACTTAGTTCAAAATACTTCTATTAATAATATGGTCCGTTGGTGAAGTAGCATTGATCACTTTGAGGGGGGGATACATTTTGTCCCCACTGGGGATAAAAAATAATTCAGCAGAGGCAGGGATATATAGAGCAGAAAGGAGGAAATCCCATGCATCCCCCCTGCAAAACGCACCCTGCTTGTTTGTATGTGTAAATGTGATAGACTATGTATTTGTATGTGTATATGCATAGATGTCTATCTGTTTATTTGCACATTCTTTGCTGTTTTCTTTTTTTTTTTAATTAACTGCTTTTGAATGATATGTTTCTTTACAAATACATTTTATTTTAATTTAATTAATAGCCATGGCTTTAGAGATATCAAGTGAAATCCAATGTGTAAGTGAGATGTATCAACTACATCATAGCAATGCTCGATTGAAGTTAAGGTGCGACCTTTCATAATCCCAGGCTGGCCAGGCAGGAATGGCAGAAAGCTTCTGGGATTCACACGTCAATGGCAAGCAGGCCTTTTTAGTCAGTGAGATCTAAACAGGATGACTTTATGCCACAGCAGTTTGTAGAGCAAGGGAGTGTTTCTGAATATAATCACCCGATTCATCAAAGGACAGCTTTGCCCGGCCTTCTCCGCTGTGCATTTTACCCATCATTAGCCCCACACAGGCACAGTATCTGTGAAGAATAGATGTTTCTTTATTTCTGACCAGAGGCTGTCTCTAAGTAATATATACGCTGTGTGATTCAAACTTAAAGGTTGCTTATTTGCTTTCACCCCTTGATGGCCTCCCTGTTCGGTTTGTACAGTATCTTTGAAGAGATGCAATCTAGTATGCATGCAAATGATTACTATTGAATGTCCTGTGGTAATGATAAATATACAAAATAATTTCTTTTAAGCACGACTTCTGCCAAAGTGGCATTTCCTTCAGTGTGGGGAAATGTTTTTAAAACATAGATGGGCTGTTTCATAAGTCTCACAAAATACTCTCTTAAAATGATTTAAAAATAAAAGTTCACTTAATGTTCTTCTTATAAAATGAAGCAGCAGTAATTGCTCTGCTGCATCGGGGTAAGCATGATCTGGGTATTGTAGGTTGTTGAGGTAACAGTTGAATTACATTTGTGATTAACTTAAGGCCCCACTTTCTTATTTATTCCTAATGCTATATCAAGATTTTTAAATTGTGAATTTCCCCTCGCGGGATAAATAAAGGCATTCTTCTTCTTCTTCTAGTCAAAATATTTTGTCCTTTTGACATGGACCCTCTGATGTGCTGTGCAAAGTGATTACAGATTCCACATCAATGTGCATTTAAGTGAGAAAAAAGGTATTGTCAGCATGCTATATCAGTTTATTGTTCCCAGGAATTTTTCATTTTCATAGAAATCAAAAGAGTTTGTCCTTCGAGACATTCAATCACTACAAGTGCTTTAGAAAGGATTAGAAAGATTGATGGAAATGAAAAATACCAAAGCAATCATGCGAAAAATCACCCTTCCTCTAAGTTGCTAGAAAAACCAAGTCACATTTAATTAAAAAAGTGTATTAATAATTTGCAAAATACATTTATTCACCCTCTTATATAGATCATCGATTGTGAAATGAATGGGTACAGCCAGGAGGTGGTTATCTTAGCTCAGCTTAGCAAAAGATACCCAAAAACACCTTGGTTTTTGTATGGATTAAAAAAAAAAAGATATAAGATAATAACTAATTGTAACAAAATCTTTATATTTAATGAACAATGAGTTCATGGATGGTTTGGTTTCAATCTTCTCTAATTCTTAGCAAGAAAGGGTTTTTCCATATTAATATCTCAAAATCTTGAACTATTCCTTCAACACTAATACTTAATTATGGGTTATTTAAACTAAAATGTACAGTAGAGTAGCCTAAGATATAGCAGGTCTATTTTATCTTTGAATGTTATGGATTTAAAGTCATAATTAGCTTAAATCTTTTTAATAATACTATTTTAAATAAAGGGCGAGTAAGGGGCATTTGTAGCTTTACTGTATATAGCTATTGTATACTGAATGAATGAGAATACCATTACATGTGAACAATGATTCAAATCTAGCTGTGTGTTGGTGATATTTCCCTCCATGTTTTTCAACCTCAGTTTTGGGATCTGTGAATCCATGTCTCAGGCTATCCTTACACCACATTTCACATAATAAGGAGGTGAATGACGACTTTTTCCACTAATGTCAACTGTATCACACATTGTTATATATATGTTCAGTGAGCGAAAGAGAGAGAGAGAGAGACTAGTATAGTTTTATGCATCATGTCATCAGATGCTGTAAGATACTTAAGGTGTAAAAAGGTAAAAAGGCCATTAAAATGTAAATCATAAAGAATAAATTATACAGTATGTTTACCTTCACGTGACATCCACTAGGCTTGAGGTACAGACCAAGGGTTCTGCCACAGTGAGTTGGCTATTCATAGATTTCTTTTCAACAGCAGCACAGCTCCTTAGCTCTGTCCCTGGGCATTATAGATGCTCCATCAGTGTTCCCTAATTAGGAGGGCATCTTTTTTTTCTTTTTCTTTTTTTTTACAGACGACAAGGGAGGGGACACAAGAGGGAGGTTTGGAAATTAATCACCTAGGTTAATTAATGAGGGGGTATCTGCTCTGTGTGGCCGGAGAACAATATGAGAAGAAGCAGTTCAACGCGAGCTCCATTCATCACTCTGGAAATTGCGGGGAGACACAAGCTGAGCAAAGCTTTTAAAGGAAATGTTTAATGTAGGCACATATGTAAGGAAAAGAAAATCATCATCTCAAATATAATATGATTATTTAACCCAATATTTGCTATTGTCTAAAGGCAAATCTTCTGCATACATTCAGTTTGAATGGACCTGGATTCATTTATCGTCAAAGAGCTCCTGAATGTCATCCTGTGAGCCTCCTGGAAGCATTCCCACCCCCGCTGAGCATTCAGTCTTGAGTCTTCAGATTATTACCCAGATAATTACATTTTAGATTATTTCTGGTTGACTCCAGCTTCTCCTGTCTGTTTCATCAATCATTAAGTTGAATTACACATCATGTAGTGTGCAGACTTCATCAGCAGGGTCTGAACTTTCACGAGCAACTATAAGGGATCCACGCTCAGTGTGTAAGCTAATATTTAGCACATCTGACAATGGTAAAAATATAACTCACCTATTTCTGTGATGTTGTACAGCTCAAGTTTCAATAAAATAAGTGTCTCAACTATTGTAACTACGTCAATAGCGTACAGCCATGCTTCATTGCAGAGCTATTTGTATGTAGGCTGCTAGCTTCTGAAAAAAATGAAAGCATAAAGCAAAGTGAAAATATGGACATGCTTTTATGCTACATGAAGTGAATAGAAAATGAGATCAATCTTGATAAAGTTAGTTGTGGTGAAAAATTGCACAAAGCAAGCAAGGAGATATGTCAAGTTTGCTTGAGGGAATAGAGTTTTGCCATGTGAAAATTGTAAAAGAAATATTACTTTACTGCACCAGACAGGAGAGTAGTCTAGGGATATATTTAATAAACATGATAAGAGCTGTCACATTTTGGATTTTATTTACATTTGAGAAGTGGCTCATATCTTAAATTTGAACATAACCATGAGTGGAAAAAGTCCAGATGATGACATGAGAGGGACAGACTGGGACAAGGTCTTCCCTTCCGACTCCAGTGAGGTCAAGGGAATCTCACATGGGAGCTTTGACTCACAGAGGGCTTCAGCCAAACCACCTCACCGACCAGCTCCCAGATTTCACTGAGCCTTGGAGGATACATTCAAGGCTCCTTCCAGGAGGCAGCTGGTCAGGCGTGGAGGGCCAGGAGACAGTGGCTGTGCACTGGCGGTTTCTGCGGGTGACTTCATAACCACTGGAAAGTCCTGCAGAGGCACACAGGGTCACCTCAGGACATTGCTTATTGTCTTAAAAAACATTGCTTTCAGATGACTCTTGGAAGTTGTACAGTATAAATGTGGGAAGGAGTTGACGGTAAAAGTGTAGTCTATATCAGCCCGGTCTCAGAGAATTCTGTGAAATGATAACAAATTGTTAACACTGCATTACGTGGTGGTGGCATGGAATGTGTGAAAATTCTGTGTGGCCACCACGGAAAACAATGCCAATGTAAAGTCAATGAGAAGATGACGAAGCATTAAGAGCGACTATGGTAGCGAGTAGTATGAAAGCCCGAAAATCTGCATAGGGAGGCTGGATGGGGGGGTGGATGGGTCAAACAACACAGGACTTTCAACCAGGAGACCGGGGATCGTGTCCCTCGTGTCACGTTTCCAAAACCCAACCGTCGCTTTCTTCTTTTACTAAACCCACTCGTCCTGTTCTTCCTTTCCTAAACCCGTTGTTGTCCCGTGTGTCATAAGCCCCCCCACGACCTTTTCCTTAACTTAAGGGGCCGTGTTCATTTCACGGAATTCTTCCGTGGGCCCATCACGGAATTATTTGCCATTCCGTGAAACTGCCACAGATTTTGAGTTATGGGGCCGTGTTCATTTCACAGAATTCTGTCTATATCGACGACGTTTCATTTACGGGATAGTTCTGGTGCAGCCGGTGATGAGGTTCCACCAGATGTCCCTCATTTTCGGCCGGATGTCCCTCCCCTTCCACTTCTTTTTTTTGTGTAAAATTCTCACCACACACACTCGTCAGCCATTTGAATTCCAGAGGATGCCTCCCTGCTTGCACATGTTCCACCAAAACAAGCAAATCCGCCATTTAACGCCGCCCAAGACGATTGTGATTGGTTTAAAGAAATGCCAATAAACCAGAGCACATTTTCTCCTATCCAGGAATGTTGTGTGGACTAGCCAATGTCTGGCAATGCGAGACTAGTAAAAGTGTAACACACCTTTTAATATTTCCTTTGTTTTAGAGATCAAGATAGATTAAAGTGAACCAAAAAAAATAATAGTCTTTCACTGTTTTTTCTATCAGTGAGGGCTAGACAGGCAGGTTTCTAACAGGCAGGTTTCTACTTCAAATCCCAGCACCAGTGGGGGAAATCTAAGCAGGAGAAGTAAATGAGGAATGTTTTTTTTTCCTCCCTCCACGACTACCATTGAAACTGCCCTTGTTATAGGCACTTAACCCCCATTTGCCCTTGTGGCGCTGCTCTGTGGCCAACAGCAGAAGACTGTGCTGGGCAGCCCCTATAAATGTAACTGAGTGAGCAGGAAGCATGGCATTTACCATATTTACACAGATAAGAGATAACAAATTAGAAAAACAAGGTCAGCATGTGCTTCTGAATGCTAAAACAGCATTTTTATTTACAAAGGGTGACCTAGATCACATCATTGTGGTTTTTCAATCTCAGAATGTACCCACACAAGGACAAGAACTTTCTATTACCTTTTTCAACGCATTTCTAAAGATACAGAAATTTCAAGAAAACTCATTATCAGAAGCAGATGCTAACATTTGACCATAATTTGATCTTTTGAGGATAATTCCACATCATTACAACGAAGTTACTACGAATTCAAAGTTTATTCTCCACCAGGAAACAACATTTCACAAAACAACCTCACCACCAGTTTGTGACAAAGTCCAGCCAAAATCAGTTGCAACATTTGCGTTAAGGTTGAGAGAAAGCAGTGTTTGCTGTAAGAATAACTACACACACAAAAACATAAAACTACGATTTTTCATGTCTCACCTGTCATTTTTTTCAACATTTAAGCACATATTTGAAGTATTTACTTAAAAAATGTCTGTATGTACCACCTAAAGGATAAAATGAGCAGAAGCCATTCATTTTGAAATCCTTTGTGTAGCAGAACAATTGTCCTAAGACACATCATCAGAGATGGGGAAGTCGTGGACAATCCCTTTGCAAGATCACGAATAACTCTCAATTTCAAATGTCACGATGAGAGGGATCAGATTGTAAACAGGAGAGTAAATCTGTGAGAGTGAGTTTTCCCTTCATCATTTACCTGTATTGTGTGTTTTTTGTACTGTTACTATGTCAGAATTGCGTCTCTAAACTGTGGAAGCTCTGGTTCGAAGCTAATTTATCCCGGCTCAGCAGTAGCTGCTAATATTAACAGGCTTTCATGGATGCCAGCAGAGTGATCGCACTTAACTAGAATTGTATTTCTCTTCTGTGGCAGTAAACACAACGCACGGAGCCTGCAGAAAACTGTGCCACTAAGTTTCAATGGATATTCAGAGCTGACAAACAGTGCTGTGTTACACAGCAGGGCTATGACTATATACTGGCACTCCCCCACACACAAACAGGAGAACCTCTTGCCCAGACAGCGACGCTCTCAAAGGGATATAAACGTGCTCCACTGGACTGTGCATTTTCAGCGGAGATATGACGAGCTCTACAGTAGCTGCTCATCATGGCTGATTAGCTCATGACTACCAGCAGCGCAGCCATGCTGGCAGCTACAATGGATGCACTGAGCGATAGTAAGTCAGTGTCCACGCATCCCCACCCACTTCATAGCCACAAAGTGTGATGGTTAACCGTCACGTTTCATTTCCGTGATTGTTCAGGTGCCGCCAGAAATCCCACCGGATGTCCCTCATTTCGTCCGGATGTCCGTCACCTGTGTTGGAATTTTAAACTCCGGTTGATTTCTGAGGACTATGGTTAACTGCTCCTCAGATCTCTGCAGAGTAAATCCAGACAGCTAGCTAGACTATCTGTCCAATCTGAGTTTTCTGTTGCACGACTAAAACAAACTTTGAACGTACACATGTTCCACCAAAACAAGTTCCTTCCCAAGGCTTTTTTTGCAGAGGCCCCTTTACTCCGTCCAACGCATGGCGCCACCCAAGACGATTGTGATTGGTTTAAAGAAATGGCAATAAACCAGAGCACATTTTTCTCCCATTCCAGAATGGTGTGTGGACTTGCAAAACTACCCCTCACTCTCTCTCTGTTGTTGTTGTTTTTATTTATAATAATGTAGAAGGGAGTATTTTAGCAGAATTTGAGAGTGGACTTATTCTTTAATAGGAGACAGGATGCAAACAGTGGGCCTGAATGTCAATCCCCCAACCACCTCCACTATAAAAAGGTCACACTACCCGCACGGCCACGAGAGATCCTTGTCAGGAACACTTCAAGATTCCTCGCTCTCTTTGTTCAAAACTGCTCTCACATCATGTGTTTTCTAAAATGACATGCTTCCCTCTCTCATTACATCTATTGTCACTTTCCCCTCTGTTTGAATGGCATCCTTGTCTTTTCTGCCTTTGTGAGACTGATGTTGCTTTTGAGTGTTGCCTCCTGTGTTGTGTATCATCTGTCGTCTTTCCAGGTCTTCGTGGTAGAGACGACTTGTGCGATCCATATCTTTTCTCCTAAGTATATTGTTACTTCTGTCTGCTTGTCCTACTAATGTCTTTATTTACAGACATCTATTCTATGTCTGTCTTCTTAAGGTCTCTCCAGTTTATACTGTTAGAGGGCATTTTTGTGGAGTTTTTCCTTATCTGAATCAAGAGTCTATAGAGGGTATCATATGTTGTACAGACTGTAAAGCCTTTAAAGACAAATTTGTGATTTTGGGATGTATAAAATAAATTGATTAGCTAGCGCTGACTGTATATTTTGGTTAGAACAGTCCCAATGTTATTATTACCAATTACCAAGACCCAGGTTGTTATAAACCAGAAATAACCTTTAAGTCTATTGTATGTCAATTTCACATCAATATGTAGGCATATGTTTTCTGGGAAAACAAATATCATTGAGTTTGATCAATCAGGAAGAGTATTTTTCATCAGGATAGAGCTGTACGTCTTCCCAGTTTAAGACTGGATGTTGTTTTTCCATTGGAGACCTTTTCACCACCTAAAAGTAATGTCAAAGTGTAACATTAGATATGCCTTTTTGAGCAAAGGTAGGTAGAAAGGTAGAAAAAGCAGATTGTATTTATAACATATGTACCCACGATCTTTTTTATTTCTGAACTTGTTTAATTGCATTTTGGCAAATCTATTTTTTGTTAAACATTGCCAGTTTTATTGCAGATCAGTACATGCGCCTTGATGAATGAAGACAGTGATAGATGATTTTCTTGATGCTTTATCATTTTCCCTAAACCGTTAGGAATTTTCTGCTAAAGCAACTTCAAATGATTATTCTAAAGCTCAAATAATAAACCTTAATGATAAATCTTCCCCAGGATCCAAGCAATAAGGTGCTGAAACTAAATTATAGATACACTTGATCCACACTAGACACTTCATACTTTTTTCAGCATACTTAGTGATACGAGTTTTAAGTTTGCAACCTGAAAGCCTTAAAACAAGGAACCATGTTAGTTCATTCTGTTTTCTTTATATAATTAGAAAACAAGTGTGTGGTTTGAGTTAAAACACCTGTCCCAATAAGTAATGCTTCCGGAACACAAACACCTGTTTTCTGGTTGAAAGTCTTAGATTTTCCCCTTCACTTCTTCTGGGACACAAACTCCACTCCACTGCTTATAAGCCCTGAGTTTTGGGAGCCATCCACCACACAGACCTCATCCCTATGCAAATGTTTGCGGTATTATACTAGTCTTATATCTTATACTATATAGTCAATGTGGGGCTTGCAGAAATAAATATGTGGAATACATATGAATTACAGTGCATTACATGTCGTGGCTATATGTACGCATAGTTGACTGACTTTAAAGGGGCTGTACTCAATATTCACAACATTAATATAGCAGTTAACACATATTTGTAAAGATATGGAGTGTGCAGTAATGGCATCCTGAGCAGAGAATGAATTCCTGCTCCCTCTGTGTGTGTTGTAATCTCTCTTATTTCTGCCCACCTGGTGTATATAAATCCAATATTCACTTTCTGTTCAGCTTTGCTTTGGTCTCCACCAACTCCGAAAAAAATATCTGACTATTTAGTTACTAAATGCTCCACTATGTTCACTAGCTTGCCGCTAACTGTCTAATGTTTGCTGCTGGACAGATGCAAAAACATAGAGCTAAGAGACACTGTGGAATTGGTTGATAATTTCCCGATTTTTACTACGTAGCCATTTGACCTATTGTTAAAATAAAACATGTATTAGTGCAGCATTAATATTCCTCAATTCATTTTGTGAGATAGGGAAATGATGGAACAGTTTACCTTGGGTAGTACTGAATAGCAAACTATTGCCATGCTATAATTGATAGTCTAAGTAATATCATTTATTTAACTGTGATCGTTTGCGGTGAAAATGGTTTAGGTTTAATGTGTTTTTAAAGGAGACAAATTGAGATCCTTTCTTCAACGTTTCATTTTGTCCTAACTCTCATTTATTTTCATTGGCATCGGAAACTTGGTTATCTACACGTGTAGATTTACTATTTCTGGATCTATATATATAAATATATATATATATATAAATATATATATATATATATATATATATATATATATATATATATATATATATATTCATGTAGTTATATATAGCACATACAGTACAGCCCTGTGAGTTGCATGCATCATAGCAAGCCATTTACTCAGTCTGGTAGAAGTGTGACAGTTTTAAGAGACGTGTACGGAGAATTTAAACAGGCATTTAACTGAACAGCTAGCATAAAACCAGAGCCTGGCAGATGACATATGTTAATATGTCAGTTCTTTTTCTACACTGTAATTTGTTCTCTTGCACACAAGCCTGGAGCTAATTAAATATGTATTTGAATTATACATTTGTATCAGCAGCAAGCTAAAGCAGTGAATGGTTTGGTAATTAACATTCCCAAACTGCTGTTATGTTAAATCAACCTGTCCACGCAAGTTCAATTTCATTTATATATTCTTTAACAATCATATGTGTCAAATGATGAATATCTTCCAGGGAAATGAACATGTCTCAGCAAATAATTCTTGTTTTTAGCTACTGGATCCCTTTCCGTAATTTCCCAGTTTGTACATTTGTGGTCTTCAGTCTTGCTTAAACATAATTTCTTCAGTCTGCTTCTGGTGTTCATATTGCCCCGAGGTTTCCTGAAGACTGAGGTGCCAATCACGAAGCCTAGTGGTATAAATGAGGTCTGACAATGGGCACCAGAAATCCCTGGGCTGGCTGTAGCACACCCATGTCTTAATTACAGCCTAATTAAGCCACTCAAACACAGATGTGGATTCTGTATGCCGATGGTGTTGAAATTCTTAGTTAAATATACTCATAGGATTGTTTTGCTGTAAGAGGGACATGGGTGCTTTGCAGTAGCTTTTGTATGCATCTGCCAAGATGTGTATATTAGCACAAATATCACGCTCCATGCTGCTGCTGCTGCTGCTGCTGCTGCTGCTAATTGTTGTGATATCCAGCTACACTGGTTCGGATGAACTCACACGCCTATCTAGGCTGTGGCAGAAGTACACTGCAGTGTGATTTTGCGTATCATTATATTAATTTAATCCCCAACAACACCCCAGTTTCATTTACAGTCATGTGAAAAAATTAGGACACCCATGCTAAAGTTGACTAAAAATAGGAATAAAAAAAATCATCTTTTGGAAATTGATCTTAATGCCTTAATTAAAAAAAGAGGAAAAATCCAACCTTTAAGGACACCAATTTTGTTTGTGAATGAATAATGTATTGTAAATAAATAAATGTTCTTCCTTAAAATACAGGGGGCATAAGTCAGTACACCCCTATGTTAAATTCCCATAGAGGCAGGCAGATATTTATTTTTAAAGGCCAGTTATTTCATGGATCCAGGATACTATGCATCCTGATAAAGTTCCCTTGGCCTTTGGAATTAAAATAGCCCCCCCCACATCATCACATACCCTTCACCATACCTAGAGATTGGCATGGTTTTATTTCAGTTAGCCTAATAGCTGGTTTGATTTGCATTGAGAAATGATTTTATGGATAGTACCCCATGCCAATCTCTAGGTATGGTGAAGGGTATGTGATGATGTGGGGGGCTATTTTAATTCCAAAGGCCAAGGGAACTTTATCAGGATCATAGTATCCTGGATCCATACAATAACTGGCCTTTAAAAATAAACATCTGCCTGCCTCTATGGGAATTTAACATAGGGGTGTACTGACTTATGCCCCCTGTATTTTAAGGAAGAACATTTATTTATTTACGATACATTATTCATTCACAAACAAAATTGGTGTCCTTAAAGGTTGGATTTTTCCAATTTTTTTTTATTAAGGCATTAAGATCAATTTGCAAAAGATGATTTTGTTATTCCTCTTTTTAGTCAACTTTAGCATGGGTGTCCTAATTTTTTCACATGACTGTATATATATAGCTGAAATACAATTTGCACAAGATAAATGCAGAGAAGTTATATGTGTCACACACACACATCTGCTACATTCTGAATCAGCCTTGAATTGAAAATACTGTATATGTTTTAATTTTCTTTTTTACATTGTGAGAGTTCAAGGACAGGCACATTCTGAACTGCTGTGAAAAGCGACATACACATTTTTGGTGCCAATATCTTGTCATGGGCTGGCAGGGCAAGTCGATCATTACTATTCTAGTTCATAGCACAGTGGCTCTCATGTGTTTTCGACACAGGGCTTCCTTGATCAGACTCCAGGGTTTCATGGCAGGACCTGGATTTACTGAAGCCTGTCGGGGCAGAAGAATGTGAATTACGGCTCAATGTTCCTCGACAGTGCTGAGCCGGTGGCTTCATCTGTCCTGACAGGCTCTTGACTGTGTGTGATGATGAGAGACAGCTCCGGGTTGGCACTCGGCACCGGCTCTTCAGCTGACAATGTGAATTATGGAGACCCGAACGAGCAAGAGCATGCATCAGCAGACCCCCACTCCTATTAATCCTTCCCTTAAAAGTTTCTCGACCCCAGACGTATCTTGGTGCAGCTTGCACGCACTTCAAACTAGCTGAAACATTATGGAGTCAATGGACCCAAGTGCTCCGTTGACTTCTGTTACAGCATCTTACATTTATCTTGCATTTAAACATAATTCATCAAAGATTGTCTTTTCTTTGGAATTGAAATATGTATGGTTATAGGTGCGAAAATAATAAACTATAAGATTGGAATACAATAGCAAATGCAGCTTTGTTAAGCAAATTAAAAGGAGATGTTTCTGTGTCCGTGTACACATGCTAATTTACAGCAGCAGCCTCACAGTATGATTCAGAAGTACTTTGACATTGTGGTTGGTTGTTCGAGCTAACAGGAGCTAACTTGCTTAATTTGTTGGAATTGGTTGAGCTTGCTAGCTTAAGAGAGGCTGGGGGGGGGGGGGGTGTAACATATGTGGGGTTGTGACTGCCAACGACTTATTCTATTACAAAATATATGATATGAAATAAAAGGTGGCATTAGGAAGAATGCCATTTTGAAATAAACACGTCTACATCTTTATTAGATTATATATAGTTGTATTTATTATACATATTTATTACTGTGATTATTTTATTTCTTTTATAATGAACACTTTGGGGTTCCATGCCTTTTTTCAAAAATTGAATCAGTTGAAAGCACCTTTTTACCACCTAATCACTGAATCACTAATCGCTCAGTATCTCCATATATGCAAGCTTACAATTCCAAATTAATAATTCACAAGGTCAACTACTGAGTGAACGTTTTGTCAGCAAACACCAGAAATCAATGCTATACATTGTAGTTGAGTTATTCAATAATATATGTCATTTCATTTTAATTACATTTCTAAAATAATCTAAATATATAGCAATCTGTGATTCCGAACATTTGTTGAACCCTAACTTGAGCCTCTGTTGACGGAGATGTGAAAACTGAGCCATTCTTGAGAAAAAACAAATCCTGTTGCATGTTCCTCGCTAATCCTCCCTTTGGATGGTAAATGCATTGCAGATCTTAGAAACACACTACCCAGGCTGAAACGTGGTGTACAATCTCCAGGAGACAATAGAATTGTTGAGTGTATTTTCTCATCTCATGTCTCTGCCAAGTCCACACTCACACACACACACGCACACACACGCACACACACACACACACGCACACACACGCACACACACACGCACACACACACACACACACACACACACACACACACACACACCCTCCAGTGCACACTCCCCCCCCCCCCGCCTCACAACTCATTCTCCACTGCAAACCACCATAATATGACTTGATTTATGCCGGAAGGCATAGGTAAGAATATATACAAACCAAGCTAACTTTATATGAAGTATCTTAGAGACCATTTTTTACCACAAAATGTAGTGATAAGTAGTCATAAATTCTAAGATCCAATAAGATGTCATGTAAAATGAATCCATTGTATCTATTGAAATTCAAATATATAAAGCTAATGGATACTACATTACAATACTGGGAAGCCCATGGCATCTTGCAACAGTAATTCTAACCAGGGCGTGGAGTTGGTGAAGACGATAGAGACTATCCTGTTGAACATATGCTGTCAGGTAATTACACACACACACACACACACACACACACACACGCAAAGAATGTGTTGTTGTTGAATATATCCATCTCACTTTTCAGTACATTTGGATGTGTCGATAGAGATCTTTGCTTGCCTCTAATGAAGGTTGCGATTGATTTTACATTCCGGGCATGCTGTATTTTCCTAGACGTCTGATCGGGATGTTCCAGCAGCAACATGTATTTTGTTGCACTAATGCATGCATTTGTGTTAAGTATTCTATGCTGACTGGAATTCAGATGAAGTGTATCACATCATAAAGCAAATACCATTAAAATGTTATTTTTTTGTACAGGCTTCACATGGGTTCAAGAAGAAGCTAATACCTTTGGTTTTCTTCCTACCATTCAAATCTGCTATACACACACATTCGAATGAACTATACATACGTCTACTCAGTCGACAAAGAAGTAGGCATTTAGTAATTTCACTGTTTTATTGTATGTTAGTTAGAGGCCGTCTTTCCTGACTGTCAGAAGCAATATGACTTTTCCACATGACATGAATTGTCCAGTCATATAATCGGGTTTTAACCTCTGCTGAATTGAATATGATTCTGCACCAGAAAGGACACATTATTGAATTGACAGCTCCATGCTAGTGCGAGCCAAACCTCCCCTCTTTATACAGCACTATATGCATTTGATTCCACAAAATTAGGTTACTTTGATAGCAGACACATTTCTTCCACTCATTGTTTTCACACGACATTGGCATCATCTTTCATTATACGCTACTACTTTGGAGGTCCTCCGCTGCACTCATAAATTCTGAGGATTATTCAATTGCTGTCAATCTGTCAGCTGCCTCATAAAATGTACTCGCCATCATAGAGGGCCATGGGATTCAAGGGGAGAGCTCCAGACTCTCAGGTTGGTTTCTGTGAAGGAGATGGATGAAGGAGAGTTGTGGTATATTGTATGTGAAGCCCTCTCCAGCTGCAGCTCCTGATGCATTGACACAGGATTCTCTTGCCCAGGGCTGTACCTGATACGTGCAGTAATGGTCACATAGATGCAACCGGCCTTAAGTATGTAGCTCCGATGAATTATTAACACTGTAGAAGAGGTGGGGGGAGATACAAAGGACATGCAGTCACAACACATCTGCCTAGTGAGATACTCTGGTTTGACAGTGGAATAGGGTAGCCTGGCTCCTACGTACTTCCGCTCAATTTTCATTTTCCTTCAGTACTCCGTCTGGGTATATTCGTGGGTTTTCTCCGGTCAAATTTTTACCGGTCCAATCAGCGAACAGAGGGAGTGTCTGAGAACGATGACGTTGAGGTTGTGCCCTAGTTTTGAGTTGTAGTTCCGTAATGGTGGCGTAGAAAGATGCGGTCCGTTGTGGCAACGCTGCCGAATATCCAGACGTTAAAGCCCGAGCAAGAACAATCTTTGCTGAGTTTTGTTGGTGGCCATGATGTTGTGGCCCTCCTCCCCACGGGGTTCGGGAAAAGTTTGATTTTCCAGCTCGCTCCATTAGTGGAGTTGGCTAAGGCAAACACTAGCGATGCTAAGCCGAGTTGTTGTCGGTCTCCCCTCTTGTTGCACATGCGCATGACACACGTCATGACAACGTTAGCGATTGGTTATGGCAGATCCAGAGTGGCTCTGGGAAGATCCAATAGTTTTAAACTTCAACAGAGTACCCACCTTCAAGGAAGTTAACATTTGTCAATGGAGAGCTGGCCAGACTCTGTACAAATGAAATGTACGAGAGTCTGGTAAGACCAGGCTAGGAATAGGGTAACACTTCACTAAAACCTCCCCTATTTAGCATTTACATGTAGCATATAAACACGTAATAAATGATTCATAACACACTGTTGTAAGCACATGTAAGGACATTTTAAAGTGGCCATACTATGCTCATTTTCAGGTTCATAATTGTATTTTGAGGTTGTACAAGAATAGGTTTATATGGTTTAATTTTCAAAAAACACCATTTTTTGTTGTACTGCACATTGCTGCAGATCCTCTTTTCACCCTGTATGTTCAGGACTGTGCTTTAGCTAAAAGAGTGAGGCATCACATTTCTATCCCATCTTTGTTGGGAGGCGCACATGTGCAGTATCTAGGTACGAGGGCACACTTCCAACTTTGGACAGGGACATGTAAGTAGTTCTTTTGTAGATTATGGTGAACTAGTGTGTGTTGTAGCAGTGTTTTGCCATTCAGAATGCGCTAGCATGCTACGGTTAGCCCCCTCGTTTTGGCTATTGACGTAGAAAGCCCTGCTTTGCAGATTTTGAACAGCTCACCCGGAGACTGAAGGCAGGACACATTCAGAAACCGTATCTCACTCAAAACAGCATGGATGTTTTTTTTTTCCAAGTTTATATGCGTATGGAAGCACCAGAGACACAAAATAACACCCCAAATCCCAGAAAGAGTGATTTTTTGAATTTTTTATATAATATGGGCACTTTAAAGGTACAATGTGTAATGCCTGGCCAACTTCACCTTCTCCTCTGTACTAAATAAAATGTTTGCAGGTGTACTCAGATTGTGGTGTACACAGGTATTTGCCTGATGCTGCTTCTTGTTTGTCCTGCATGCTGCATGTACTTTATGCCTTGGACTAGTGACTTTTCTGAAGTTTTTTTGAAGTAGATTTTATCAATGTTTTACTTTGATCTTCAACCCCTCTTGTTTTGTTAATTTGCTTTTTAGGAAGCCTATTGTAACATCTGGCCAAGGACTGCAGATAAAAACTAGCCTTTTGGCTAAATCTGGCATATTTACAGAAATATGTCAAGATAAATATGATGATATTGATATTGGTATCAAAATAAAGATAAAGATTGATACCAATATCTGAGAATGGCTTGTTCTATTGGCACACATAAACACACATAATCTTGTTGTAAAGTTGTGTTTCATTATAATGTTTAATTATGATTGAAAGGCACTTAAAAAAATGAGCTCTCAGCTAACTTGCAAAATATATGACTTCTCACAATTTACCAAATTATAATTTAAGTATCGTATATACAAAAGAAGAAAGAAAAAGGGTTTGGTCTCCTAACATCAGCTCACTTTTTAGGAGACAGGTTGAAAAGCTGCATGATAAAAAATCGCCAAGAGCAAGTTGTGGTTTAAAAACTATTTGGGAATATGAATGTGGCAGGTTTTTACAAAAAGAAGATGATGGTTGTTGACCCCATGAGAACAAACCTTTTACTCACATCAGTTTCTGCCCTTCTGAGTAATTTATAGTTTTGTGCACTTTCACCTAGAAGGCAAATATGATCAAACAGCATTAATTATATAAAGAGGGATGATGCAAAGCTTGCAGTGAATACCTCTGCACCTAAAAACTATCCAAGATATTTCAAAAACCTCAGTGTCTTGTGCAATATTTTTACCTGCAAGTGTGGCAATCAGACAATCAAACAGATGTTAGCTGCATGCTGGGGTTGAGATGTAAACATTGGTTTTGCAAAAACTTAAAACTGCAAAATTCTGGCTACTTTCTCATTGTCTACACGGGTGGTTCTCCTCTAGACATTATGATGAACAATGTTTCTATTCTTTTTATTCTTAACTCAACAGGGAATCTGAATATATTGTAGTATATAATATTCCTGCTGGATGAGAAACTACCTGCTGATTAATAAACCCCACCCACAGCATACATAATACAGTAGGACACCTACTCCTTGCATGTTTTCTCTTTTTTTAACTATTCAAAATTGAAATATATGTAGGAATGTTTGGGTTGAAAGCAGTTCAGTGAGTTAATACTGTATGGGGAGCTGAACTGTGGCTCAGAGTGGGTTTTTATGTCTACTAGTAAATTGGCTCTTTCACAAAATAGTTTCCAAGGTCAAATAAAAATGGCAGCTGCAGACACAAAATATTGCTCTGGTTACTGTCTGAGTGTGATTTCAAAAGACTTGGCTGCACTCAGATTTATTCAACATATCATGCTCAAATGCATGGCAAAAGTCAAACTTGGAGTTGGCAGACATTGAGATTATAAACTAAGTCAGATGAAATATGTGTACTATACAGCTATACAATAAAGCTTTTTCCAAAAAATGTCTAAAGCATTTTCTTTGCCGATCATTTCACCTTTCACCTCTTTTAGAAAGAGCCAAGGACTTTGGCATAAAGAACCTTCTCTGAGACTCATCTACCGGACTAAAGCAGCGTGTTTGTTTTGCTGTGGCCTTTTTCTCCCCCTTGGCAAACACTGCTGCTGTCACACAGGGCTCCTGAACCTCACTGAGCTCTGAATATAGACGTGGCCTGTCAATCAGAATGGCTCAGTCAGCACAATTCCTGCAGTGTAAAGAGACTTTGTCCCAAGGTGCCAACCACCACCCTTACTCACCCCAAGTATTCTCTAATAGTGCTCCACTTGATGTGTGAGAAGCACAGCTTGTGGTAGACCACAAAGCATTGAATCATTGTTTGCTGATAAAACACTCAACACAGTGAATGTGAACAGGGAGTCCATCTCCAAAGTGCCAGCAATGACTGCAGATGAGACGGTGTAGCATATGCTGGTCGATTTCATTACAGGCTGATATAATGTCATTGCGCTTATTGGAGAGAAGGGCAATTTCAGTGGCTACTATTTCCCAGGTTTCATTTCATATTTCTTAAGCCAGGAAAGGCACGGGTTAACAACAAATAGGATTGGGGAGGATTTTTGGTTCATGACTATAAAGACATAATCGCATGACTTCTGCAACAGCCTTCTGTGAAGGTCTCACATTTAGTAATTGGACTGGCTTTCCCAGATGAGATGCAGAAATACAGTATGAGGGATGAACGCTTAATGCAATGCCCTGTTTTTATGTGTTTCAATTTTCTCTATCTCTTAACACTTCATTCTCGAACACATTCAAACTAAAAATTAAACAGTAAATAAAAACATTGTTGCCACCTATTTTATTTCACCACATCATTATTGGACCAAAGAATCCCCTCCTCAGTGGAAAGAAATAGGTTAGAATGCCAATATAAGGCTCCCAGATTCTGAAGGTGATGAGATCATTCTCATGGGTTTTAACAATTACCTATCAACAAGAGATGTGCACTCAGATAAAAATAGCATGCAATACATGCAGAGCTTGTTCTGCTGACTGAGAACCTACAGGCAAAGCAGGCTGAAGTGAAGACTGTCAAATTAGGCACCAAATTATGCATTAGATAGTAAAGGCATGGCTGGTGACTGGTGTGCTGTAGCAGCGCCAGCGCTACGGGAGCTGAGGTTGGAAGGTTGTCTCCTGCTGTAATGGAGCCTGACAACCCTGTCAAAGAGCAGAGGGAAAGGAAAAGCAATCATTTTTACCTCTAAATACCACATGCTATTAAATCAATTAAGTTTCTTGATCCTTCAAATTTTAGAGCTGAGCTCCTCACAGTCCTGTGTATGGATTTATTTACTTCTGAAATGACAGCAATTCTATCTAGGCACAACAACCACTTTACTCAAGCTACATCTACACCCACATTGGCAAGATGTAAGTTAGTAAGTGAAAGATGAAATATCGTAGTCAATGTCTGAAAAGGTTGAATTAGAAGAGTTTGGGAAAGGTCAAAGGTGATACTGCATCCCTGTTATTTTTACAAACACTGTGTTGTGTATAATGTTTAATTGCTTGTTAAATTTCTTACAACTCATACTTTAGCAAGACTAAAAGTAGGGCTGGACAGAAATTGAACATTATTGTTATTGATATTTGATGGAATCTTATTGTGAGGATATGATTAGATCATCATTTTACTGAAATCTGTCCAAATGAATTATTATAAGCAAAATGAGTTGTTGCTTTTTGTTCTACATGAGTGGATATGTCAAGCTGATGCAATGCAGAACAGTAAAACATAGTTTACAGTTCATTATGTAAAATATATATATAAAAAATGTGATATTAATTTTATTGTTGCCCCACTTAGTCTATAGCCACATTATTGCTCTCTTAGCCTATGAAGCGCATAACCTCCAGAAGAAACTGAATTGTTGAATGGTTTACAAAATTAACAGAACGTAATGTAAATAAAACTTGAATGGATAAACTCGTCCGTGAACAGATACATTTTAATCGGGAATGGTGTTTAGCAACAAAAAACTACAACTCCCATAATCCCATGCAACTTCAAGACGGCATCAACAATCCATGTATACATCCATTGTTTTGATTGAGAGACCCCTATAGCGGCAGAAAATTACATATTGTACGTTTAACTAGAGCTCCAGTACCAGCAAACCGTTGTTATGCTGCGTTCCAGACACAATTTTTAGCCCGTAAGTTACGACTTCAAGTCACGACTCACAACTTGGTAGCGTTATAGCATGTCATCATCCAAATAAACTGTGATTAAGTGAAAGTCGGTTTAGTTACGTTTATGTACAGCAGATTTGTGCATCTGATGAAAAAAATAATGACATTTGGCACACTGTCAAAGCTGGCTAGCTAAACATTGGGCCGTTGGCAGGGTTCAGGTTAGGCTACCTAACATTAACATTAGCTAGCGGCTACCTAACGTTGACGTTAGCTAGCGCTAGCTGATACTAGCGATCTCTAGTCAGCGACATATTTTGGGCTTCATTTAATAAACATAACCTGTAGTAGTACACAATCGTATGTGTATTGTTTTGATTACAATGTGCAGAATTACTTTACATTGCCTATTTATGTCTATTTCTCATAATGACCAGCGTCTGTACAGCATCAACAGGGGTCGCCATTGTTGTTTTTGTGTGTGTGACATCAAAAACTGTAACTGGGAATACAACGATCTGGTACGAGTTCATGGGTTTGGCTGCCGTTCCAGGGCACTTTCACGGGTAGAACGTTGTGCAAACACGGGTTATGGGTTACATGGAACACGCCATTACACCCGCCAATAGTTAGCGCAGCAGATGAATAGAGCACAGCAGAGCAACATAATATGCGAAAATTCTGGATTTAGATGTTGGTCTGGCCTCAAGCTAAAATTGTAGGATTCCAGGTAAAAAAAAAAAGATCGCAAAAATACAGATGCAAAGCAGGTGCCCCTGGAGGCAACATTTTCCCCTGAAAATTTGCATAAAGCCAGAACCACAACTTAACAAATGGGTCACAAATAGGGCTAGTTAGCATGTAATATTAGCATTACACACAAAGTTTGTAATGCTAATATTACATGCTAACTAGCAGCTTCATAAAATCTGGTCATTGGTGAGTTATTCTGCCTTGTAAGTGAGTCTTGGATAAGAAGGAATTGGAACCTCTTGCTGGTGCTAGTTGAAGAGCAGTAGTTCAGATTCATCCTCTGAGGACCATGTGCTGTTGTCAAGATTATTTCAGTCTGGAATCAAGTGTTGACCAACCGATCGACCGACCTAGCGACCAACGCTGCCATCCCCAGAGCACTGCTGCTAGAGGGGCTAAAAATACACATGTACTGTATGAAAGCACTGATTATATTATCACCTCTCTTATCTTCTTCTTGTCTTCTGTGTAACTTTTAGGTTTTATTGTCTATGTTTTATCACTGATGTGAATGTGTATGTCATCTGTCTGTGTTACGTTAAGGCAATCTTGTTTTAAAATATTGGAAAATGAAATGTATAGTGCCTCCAAAACTACTATTTATCCTTCCTATCCATCCCTAACCAGTGCCACAGCCTTCATATACATACATATACTTAAACAGTGCTATCAGTATTCTGTAGCTCTGCTTTAGAAATCCCGAACCTCATTTCCTGCTTGACTATTGCCATTCCTGCCCAAGGTTCTTAAAAAAGTCCCAAACTAATTAGTCACTCTTTTGAGCTGTAAGTCTCTGAAGAAATTTCAATCTGCCTTCGTGCACCTCATAGCAGCAAGACAGCTCTTCTCAAGTTGATAAAGGACTTGCTTTTAGTAACTAAGGTGGAAAATCCTGTTTTAGTTCTCCTAGATCTTAGAGCAGGGTTTTGATTCCTCCTACTCTCTGGGTTGACATCTCTGCCACTGCTTTAGGCTGATTTCTCTCTCTATCTGCTGAACAGAACTTTATCTGATGCCATTGGAGACTTCAGGTCATCGCTGTGGTATCCTCCATGGCTCCACATGGTTTCAGTTCTTTTCCAAATATATACTATCCTTACATTAGATAACATGCAGTGTGTTTTCACATGCCTTTCTCTCCTGTAAAACTCTTTCAAGTCATTTCAATCTTGGTGTTAAAGCATGAACATATGAGACAGATGCTTTCTACAAACTTTGCATGTGTTAATAATGTAATCCATCTATGTGTATTGTCACACCTTGACTACAACAATTTAAAAAAAACACCAGCAATTTCAATAGAAACGGTCAGAAAATTAAGCACACACTGAAATTATATATATAAACACGTCTTAAATTGCCATATTATAGATCCCTGTGTGGACTGCAATAACAACCTAAAAAAGTCATCAAAATGTTTTGTAATTGCAAAGTAAATTTGATACATCCCATACTATTATTTTAATTTCCACTTAATTATATGAAACTGAGCTCACGCATGGTGTGCATGCATTCTCACGACATTCTTTTTTTTTTTTTTATAAATACTGGTTTGTGTGTAGAAAATTGTGTATGCATGGTTTGTATTGGTGTGCATTGTGTGGTATGTCCATCGACTTAAACACCTTTATGAAACTGTGTTTTTAGGCTTTACTTTATTTTTGGTCCATATTTTATTTTGATTACCTTCATTGAGTACATTATTTTATCATTTTGTGTATTTGTTTGCTGCTTGCTTGTTATTTAACTCAGCTCCATAACTGACTTACAAAATGTGCTGACGCTGTCCAAGGTCTCTCATTAACATTTTTACACCGAAAGTCACAACAGCTCCTTTGACATCACAAACAATATTCTGAGCTCTTCATGCCATCATCAGTCAGCAAAATGGTCTCCAATGATGATCTCTTTCTGTGTATAGGAATTGACATTGCAATGCACCGAGAGAGCCGTAGTATATTTATTGAATCTATGTTCAAATCAATACTTGGATTTATGAGCAAGTCTGCAACATATTTTTACCCTCACCTCCAGATTGGAGGGCACCTTAATTGGTGAAATATATTCATTTGATTAGACATAATTCACTTTGGGCATTGTTTAATTCACTTAGCCTATAATTAAAGAGCAGAGTAAAGAGATGGGGCTGTTTAGTTAATTAACACTCGGATCCCTCATATAATAGATAGAATCAATGGCACATTCCTACATTTATAATTCAGAAACAAAAGAAGAATCTGCTGCTTGTCTCTAAAGTGATAACATTTACCCAGGCAAGATACAGTGTCTTAGACTGCAGCACCGGGCTGAAGAGCATGTGAGAAGTGAGATGATTGGATATCAGTCACACGAAGAAGCAGTCTACACATTTTAATTAAAGTTAAACACATTTGCATAATATAACTAACTAGACATGTACCCTCATTTTACAGTATATATCGACAATGTTTCATTTCCGGGACTGTTCCTAATTTTGGGCGCGATGTCTGTCACCTTCCACTTTCTTTGTGTTGGCGTTCTAACCTCTGGTGGATTTCTGATGACTATTGTTAACTGCTCCTCAGATCTCTGCAGGGTAAATCCAGACAGCTAGCTAGACTATCTGTCCTATCTGAGTTTTCTCTCGCACGACTATTTTGCAGCGGCTCGGTGCGATTGTGATTGGTTTAAAGAAATGCCAATAAACCAAAGCATGTTTTTCTCCCATCCCAGACTATCTGTCCTATCTGAGTTTTCTGTTGCACGGCTAAAACTACTTTTGAATTTTGAAACACGTTCCATCAAAACAAGTTTCTTCCCGAGGCTATTTTGCAGCGGCACTGCCCAAGACAATTGTGATTGCTTTAAAGAAATGCTAATAAACCACAGCACGTTTTTCTCCCATCCCAGAATGCTATGTGGACTGGCAATGCGAGACTACAGTATAAGTAATGTTAACACAGTTAGCAAAGCCACACCCCCTCATCTTGCATGCAACTGGTAACACTTTACAATAAGGGTACATGAATTAGCATTACTTAATGCATTAATAAGCATTAATTAACCAGCCCGATCTGCCAACGATTTGATTTCGCCCTGCAGCTCAGGCTGGAAAACTGTACGTTTATCTATCCTGCTTCCGTTACAATTTTGCGGGGACCAATCACAAACTGGCTTATCCACCTGGTGCGCTATTGGCGGGTTTAACACAATGGTAGATAGATAGAGAAGCGATGGCAAGCAGTTTCTTGTTTACATTCAACATAGCAGCCACCGAAGCGCAGCACTCCGTTGATGCCACTGTCGCTGCTACGTCACTCGGATCGTTGGTCTGATTGGTTGAAGGACTATCCAATTGCGTACAGAGTCATTTGATGACTATGCTCGTTGATCACGCCTCTTGTGCAATAGAAAATACAGAGCAGACTCCCCAGACTAACATTCAATCTTAAAAGATTGAGCTTGGTCTGGTGATCGACTCGACTACCCAGGAATAGGAGTGGCCGCTGGACTGTAATGGGATGTTGGTGTCATGGCCGCTGTTGGTGTTACAAGATGTGACACACGCTGGTCTAAAACAACTTTCTCCAATACACAATTATTTTAAAACGAACGGCTGTTAAATGACGAATACATTTTTATGAGTGACACAAACTTAAAATGCCGTATAAATACGTTTTTTGTGGGCAGAGAAGAGTCGCTAACTATCTGAGCGCTGAGTTACTTTGTTCCACATACATAATAAATGTCAATGAGGGGATGGCGAATTATTGTGTAATCCTCAAATTAGATAATTAGTGTTTAAATAAAAATAAGATAAGATAAGATAAAATGAACAATCAAATATTTTTCATATTTTATATTTTCTGCTGATAATATTAAGACATTTCTGGTACTCTCATGATATGACATGTGACTTGGTAGATTTTGAATTATTTACTGTAACAAAAATATACATACATAGCATCAACACAATTATCACAGATAGTAATGTAAACCTTTCTTGATTTCATATGTTGTCAGTTATGTGTAGCCTACATCTTATTTGGGAAGGATAATGAAACAAAAAGAAAATAAATTGCTTTACTTCCATTCTATACCCGTACAGCCTCTTTGCGTGCCCTGAAAGGGTTGCCAATACCTGAAAAAGGGAACCAGGACTTGAAAAAACACGGTGGATACTGGCTGTATGAGCCCAAAAACGCGCAAGCATGAGGAAGCAACCCAATGAGCATCTACGTAAATGTGACACCATCCTGGAACACAGTATGCCATTCTTAACACGTTCATTGTCATCATAGCAGTCCCTCAAGAGTATCCTGCATCCTGATCACAATGCAGTCACAATCATGATAATGAGAATAATTACTGATGATCGGTGTAAATGCAAAGGCCACATAATTAGATGCTATTATCCAGATAGTGTGTCCATACAGATCGCATGTTAATACCAGGTAAATAATTGGGTCTATTTGCAATCTGCCTCAGTGAACACAATCATGAGAAAAACATGCAGGCTTAACTGAGAAAAAATGATCCGGCCATCAGTCAGTTAGTTAGAGCAATCTCTGCTGATTTATATTTATGTGTTTTTAAAAATGTTCCGACAGTGCTCTGAGCACATTAAATAGGATTGTCCTTTGAAGGAGGGAATCAGAACAAAATCATAATTTTCCCTGATCTCAACGTGTGCTCAGTTAAACTCTGTGCTGATTTATATTTATGTGATTATGAAAAGTGTGTGACAGTGTGCTGAAAACACAAGTTGAAACTGTACTTCAGAGGCCAGGAGAAGAGATTTGGCGTTACCTTCACATATTTATTTATTTATGCCTGTAAATAATTTAATATGAGATAAGCTTCTGGGTTTGAGTTTGCCTCTGTCAGGTCTCGATATCCCCTTTGCCTGTTGAAAGGCTCAGTTTGCCCCAGTGCAGTAACAACACTTTTTCAGGCACCAATGACGGCCACATTAAAATGCTCAGTGAGGTTTTAAAGTCGGCAAGTCTGGAGGAAAAAAAAATTAAAAATCAATCTTTAGATGATTAACTTTCACTTTCAGCTGCAGTGAATTGAGTAATGTGCACCAGGGAAAGTAACGTAGAATCCTCATTCTCCATCTAAAGGAAACTATTATATAAAATGATCAAGATAGCTAAGTGAATATAGGCAGCTGTATAAACAGATATATAGGCAGAGTCCCTCCCCTTCCGATGGACCGCCATGGGACCTTAATCCGTAAAAAATATGGACGGTAGTGAATGGGGAAAGACAAATAATGTTTTGATCCCGTTTGAATTGAGTTATGAATTACACATATGATGTTCGTCAGTTTGAAAGATAATTTTCAAGACAAAAGATAAAAGTCAAGAAAGTCTCAGTTTTATTGTTAAACTTTTGAAGTATAAGACTGTGAAAATACGTAATTAGAAAGACTACACACTTCAAAGTCACGTGGATGACGTCTCGCTGAAGCTAGGATGTCTGTGTGTTTGGTACCGGGATGTAACGTTACTCACACAAGCGGAGGATCTTGCTCGTTCTATCGGTATCAGGTAAGAGAATGTTACATGTGTTGTGGAACAGCGCAGATCAGTATTTGAAATACTGTAGCAAATAATGTTCCCTAAGTAATGAAGGAATGGAAGGAAGAAGCTGTTGGCTCATAACAACGTTCAGGGATGAAGGGGTTAAAATGATGAACGATTCAGAGCTATTAGGTGGCCATGGCCTATTAATGATGTAAGTCAACGGTAATGACTGTCCATGTTAAAGCAATACTTTTCATTACATCATCATTGCCGCTTGAACTGATTACTGTCAAACACGGTCAAGCCTTCTTTTTTCACACTGTGTCTCTATTAGGACTGTGTAATGCTCCAGGGACTGCCTTTTCTAATCACATGTATCACTGACAACAGCATATATTTGTCATGCAGTGTGCACCATAAGCCCAATGTTCAGGCATTATGCTGCTTGCTCTATAGTGCATTAGGATAACTGATATTCCGTAAATATTAGTCTTGCAACACATTTTCAGCTTGAGCGACTCTTTTCTTACTAAGAGGTGACAAACGGATGGGATGTGCGCGCTACAAAAAGAGGCAGGCTTAGGGCTGTCAAATCAATTCTGAGAGAAGTTGTAATGCTGCCTATGCTAAGGGATCCCTTAATTATATACGAAGAGCAATGCAGCTCCATCTTTTCTGCTTTGAGTATCTGAGGGAAATAATCCACACTATTTAAAAAGCTCCTTATTATCACCAATAAGCAAGCTGGGTTGGACCATTTAAATCAAATTTCACCCAACCAACAATTCAAAATTGCTGTAGCAGGTGTACCGGGATAGACGTTGCTTCAGATTGTTGCATTCTAGAATTTTATAACTTTGACAAGGCAAATTGCAGTATGTTTTTTTTAGAGAAAGGGAAATGAAGTGAAATTACAAACATAAGAACATCTGTAGCCCCCAAAAATGTAAACCAACTTTAGACACAAAGAAAGAAATCTATCAAAAGATATCTGTATAAAAGATATAAAAGCAAAACCAACAGATGGCTGTGCTAACATGACAAAACACTATTGTGCAACGGAACAGCCCTTAGTCAGAAAGGTGAATCTATAAAAATGTTAAACAGCAAAACAGAGACAGTGCCAGGCCAGCAGACTGAATACTAAATGTACTGCTCAAACTCCACTACTGCAAAACCTCCATCACCCCGTGACTTTAACCTGGAATCTGCAACACCTAAAAGACGTAAACCACTGGATCTGAAAGGCCTTTTGGATTAGTAAAGGAGTAAAACTTCATCAAAATTAGGGATGCACCGATACTAATCAAGTACAAGTACAAGTACAAGTACTTACATTTGGGTAATTAGCAGATAACGAGTACAGATACAAGTACTTAATAATCCCTCTGGGGTCTGAGGGTGTTTTCAGACACAGATAATTTTGGCCTTCTCTGATATTAAAACAAAGCAGTAGCCTATTTTCAAAGTACCATGCCTTTTTTTCTATTCAAAGCTCAGTGCCTGGGTCTGGACATTTCCCTGGGCTAGTGTCAATAAAATACATCATATAATTCCTAATATCAAAATACTGAGTGAAGTTTAGAAAGAGTGAAGAATGCAAAGTCCAATGACGTCATTCACGTGCATATTAAGTACCCATGTGGATTTACCGATCCAGCGGAGAGGATGGTTTGTTTATGTCAGCAGCTAAGTTCACAAGATTTTGTCCAAATTTAAAGACTTGTGGTAAACCATAACAGTCAAAACAGTTATACTACACACCGAGAGCTTTCGTTTCAGCCTGTTTGTGGAAAAAGAAATCGCAGCAGCGCTGTGTAGAAACCGCATGCGGACAGAGCAGATTGAAATATCAATTTTTTCATGTTTATGCCGGTTAAGCTGATTTGAGACATTGGGCTATCACCGTTACGTAATATCAGTGGTGAAGTTTACGGGCAACAGGCTGCTGTTGTGCTTTTCCACAAAGCAGCTTTGGAAACACGGTTTCTGTGATGTGGTGACGGCTGGGAATCTCTCGGCTCCAGTACACTGAAAAGACGTGGAAACCCAGTATTACTAATGACTGACAATGGCTGGTCGTCAAGTGTAATCATGCATTGGGCAAGAGCTTAGTTACTTTTTTACAGCCAAACATCTCCAAACGGCTGGCATTGCTCCTCTTCCATCACCTATACCTGCTTGACGGAGTAGTTATTGTCACATTGCTATGAGGTGGTATCGGGTGTGGTAGTATCAGAGTAATTTTATGACTATAAGTACGAGTACATGCATTGGACCGATACCCGATACTGGCATCGGTATTGGTGCATCCCTAACCAAAATAATCCATTGAATGAACATGCAAAGTCTGGTCCGTAATTTTAAAGTGGATTCAGAAAGGAACTGGCAAGTTTGGAAAATAAGTTGAAATGGTGTGGGAAAATATGGAGTCAGTATCCTGGCTGCAGAAATTTGCCCAAATTGGAAGCTGAGCTACAGCTCCAGTATTAAAGTGGCCATATTATGCTGATTTTCAGGTTCATAATTGTATTTTGAGGTTGTACCAGAATAGGTTTACATGGTTTAATTATCAAAAAACACCATATTTTTGTTGTACTGCACATTGCTGCAGCTCCTCTTTTCACCCTGTGTGATCAGGTCTCTATTTTGGCTACAGAGTGAGACATCCTACTTCTGTACCATCTTTGTTGGGAGTCGCATATGCGCAGTAGCTAGGTAAGGCTCACAATTGCTAGCTAGCTGTTTCTCAGATTTTGAACCGCTCACCCGGAGACTGAAGGCAGGTTACATTCAGAAACCCGTATCTCACTCAAAACAGCATGAATGTTTTTTTTCTTCCAAGTTTGTATGCGTGTGGAAGCACCAGAGACACAAAATAACACCCCAAATCCTAGAAAAAGTGATTTTTACATAATATGGGCACTTTAAAGCAGATAAGCAAGGAGTTTCAAAGTTCAGCCACAATAATATAAATTCATGAATCATTTCATTAGTACTGCTGGAGGACAAACGCTGATGTTGAAATATTTCTAAATATAGTTTAAACATGACTGAACAAATTACGAAAAACACAAATGTTGGAAACTGATAAGGGGACCAAGCAGTGGCTTCGTACGTGTAGAAAAGTGGTCAGGGTCTATGAGTGGGTCCCAGCAGCCTAACATAATTGTGATTGGCTCCAGTGCAAATATTTTTTTTCTTGGCCCTCACCCCAACCACATTGCACGCTCATGCGCACACATGGAGACACACAACCAATCCCGACAATTGCAAAGCGGAAAATTGCTATATCACCATGGCGAGGCTCACCATGCAACTCCCGTCCTGCAAACCAGCCTTAGATCAGCACCACGGACAGCAGCCAAAGCACCAAATTTAAAAGACACTATTTTAAACACTAATCAAACAGACTGCCCTCAACTCAAACCACAGCAGCCTGATTTCTCCAGCAATCAAACATCCGAAATAGATTTAGCAAGCCTACCTTTACAAATCAATACAAAGGTAGCTTACACTGTATGTCGATAAGCATGGAACAAATAGCCATCAAGAAAAGCAAAGCAAATCATTATAGGCCTAAACAGTATGAATGAATGGATGACGGCACCTTCACTAATTCATCATTAGTCATCTATGGCAGCGCTGCCAAATGTTATCACAGACATAGATTACAGTAGCTGTGCCTGTTCCAACATATGAGAGGTAACAATTACATTGCTGTAGCAGCTGCACCGGTTGCACCGTCAATATGTGTGTTGGTTAATACGTGTTGGCTCCTCTATGTTGTTAGGGCAAGTAGATGATGGAATATAAAACCTGTGTTCTGATTTCTGTGGACCAGAATTTAAATAAACAAAATTAAAAAATAAAAACTCTACATAGTGTAACCTACTTACAAAATGCAAGTGATGTCTGTTTATGCTTCATTTCAGATTCAAAAACCAAATAAAATATTTAGCATGTGGGTGTTCTAGTTAATGTTTCTAAATCCAAATTACAAGTGGTTCTAAAGCTAGTGGCAAGTTGGCTTTGGAAAAATGAAATAATATACCACTACTTGAGAATCTGAGTTATAAAAATGTTTCATGTTCAAATGGTAGCAACTTTGAGTGGTTGTTGATTATATTGGATGGTCACATAATACATAAAATCAACTTCTCATAGGTTTATTTCCCTTTGACAATGCTTGTCCTGTTCCTGTTTTATGTTGTTATATGTGCAAAACACTTAGTACAGTCAAAGTAACACTCATTTAGCATTATGAAGAATTCAAACCAGAGTCTACTGCCACGTTCACTTCTCTGTGAGCCTATACTTAATCTCAGCTGTGCTTTGAGCTAAATGCTTCAACATGCTAACATGTTCACAATGACAATATTTAATTAATTTGCCATTTAGCACTAAACACAAAGTACAGCTGAGGCGGATCACAATGCCATTAGTTTTCCAAGTAATTTGTCATCAACCAAAATATTTTGACAAATTGACATTTTGACCTGATGCCGTCACTAGATGCAAAGTCATGGGTTCCCCAAAAGTTATTCTATGGGAACAATGAATATCTATGGAAAATGTTGTGCCAATTCATTCAATGTTAGTCAAGATATCTCACACAAAACCAAAAATGTCAATGTCAGCTCTGAGAGGTAAATTGTAAAGTGCTTGTCCGGTAACGTAGGAAGGTGTTATATCAAAGCATATCCATTTACCATTTTCTTTTGAACTAGTCAAATGATCATGGCAAACAGTCCAATGTCCTTACTCTAATTCTATTTCTATGGGTCCAATTTTCAACCCTTTCTCCTCATTTTCTTGCTTCCTCCCTACAGCCAAACGACCACCTTTGTCGTATTCAACTGAAATTCGCCAGCAGATGTTCAACTGATAAGACTAATAGATACATATATAACTGGAGGTGTGAAAGCCTAGCTATTGTTCTGTCACCACAGATGTATCATCATTCAATTCACATGGACCTGTTTTGGCAGAGGTAGTATTGTGCTTGTAGGGCTTTGGAAGTGGGAGTTCTGAAGTCTCTGGTGAGAGACGGAAGAGAGAAACAGAGAGGAGGAGGGCTCTTATCACTGTGCTGGCAATTAATCCTTGTGTGCTGCACTCCCACATATATATTACACTGCTCCTGTGTTGCACCCTCTAATTTACAGGCTGAGAGACAGCAGGTGTTCAGGACAGAGTAAACAGAGGGGAAGTTAGAGGAAGGGATCGTTCGACCTGCTCCGGTATGCTATTATGTGGCTCCCCGCTGGACTGAAAACAAGAAGGCACCTCTCTTGGTATGCAAAACCTGTTTAGCTTTCCCTGTCTAAGTACTAGACCAGGGCCCAAGGTCACACTTCCAGGGAAGGCTTTGCAAATGTTGTTCTACCCCCGAGGCGTCAGCCAGCGAGAAAATTAACAGACACTTTGTGTTTTTCAGTGTGTTCCTGTGGGAGAGATGGCTGACTGCCACACTGATCCTGTCTTGATCTCTTCAGATGAACACTCCATTATCCAAAACAACAGTTTACCCTCTACCCAAAGTTATGTTGCAGTATAAATAACTTGTTTCTCAATCAAAGCTGTACGTGACAACTTGGCCCAATTATAGCACCTTGGACAACAAGTCCAAATTTGTGCAGCCTTCTGCATTTGTTGGAAAATAAACAAGTGTGAGCTGCCTGGTGATTGCAGATCATTTTGGATCAAGAAACATGTTTTTTTTTTCTCATCATGAACAAAGAGGATCAAAAACTTCTACTTTAGGCAATACAATCCAGTCTACAGCATGGATCAGAGTAGGCAATTCTGCACTTCCATGAAGTTATTGGACTCATAATAGATTGATTTAACAAGACTAAGGATAGGAATGGGATATTTACTAAGGTTTGCTAAACAGTCAAATTGTATTGTTGTCAGAAAGGCGTCAAAATATTTGATTTATACAAATAGCATGATGCGTGTGATTTATTGTTGCCTGCGGCAGAGGAAATTGCGAATTAATTCAAAATTGTGGTTCACTACTTTTAGCCATTTACACAGGATGATAATGTAAATGGTCATTTTTGCGGATATTTTAAATTCATACCTCATGATGGCCATAGATGATTAGTCAGGGGAGTCAGAATCAGTGAAATTTATCCTGTGGAGACAACATATCTGAGCCCAAAAAAAACTTGCTAGTGGCACTAGATGAAAAGTCAGGGGATAACCAGAGTCATAAGGATTCATGTTCTGGAACCATGAATGTCAACTGTTTTGCCAATCTATGTAAGATATTGAGAATCTGTTTTTCACTGAATAATGTACAAGTTTATGCTTAGGGACTGTTCGGTATTTATGGAATGGACCACCGGAGGAAAATAGGGGAGGGTCATGTCTTTTTATTCTTTGTTGAGGGGAGGGTCATCCAATTATTTTTTGTCTAGGGGGGAAGGTCACCCAACTTTTGTATTCATGAGAACAGCAACATCTCAAAGTGGCTTGTTTGGTGCATATTTATCCATGTAGCTCCATGTAGCTCTCTCAGTCTCGGCCCCTATCGCTAGCAGATGGGTCCCTCCCTGTTTAGTCAGCCAGACAGTTTGAGCTGTAGCTTTAGAGACCGTGGGATTCCCCAAACTGAATAAATCCCGCTCGCACATATAAACACAAAACTGCTTTGCTAGCTCCATCGTGTTGTAATTAAGACATCTGCTGAAAAAATAATTTTACTCATTAGCATGATTGCCGTACTGTTTAGTTCAAAAACATCCAAAACACCATACGAAAACATAGCGGACCAGACACAAGCTTTTATTTTGAAAAGTCGAAACTCGCGGAGAGCACCAGCCGGGAGGGCATGAGACGGGAGGTCTCCAGGCTGTAGCCATACCCAACTCAAATATTATAATGGTGATATTATATACAGTATATATAAACGACAGCCTTTTCAAGGCATTTGAGAAGGAAGGAGTGGTAGCATGCAAGCTCCCAAATTGACGCTTGTCTGAGAAATGGAGTTTTTGATAATGTTCAGCTTTGGCAGCTTTACCTATGTGCTAAAATATACAATGACTGAGGAAGCCTAGTGACGAGTCCATAGCAACCAGTGTTGAATTTGTTATTACCTAGTGTGCTTGGTTGTTGTTGTTTGGTCTCAATGTTTTATTGTTTTATTTGATGTGAATACTAGTTTACTAGATGAGTAATTTAGTATTTGAAGTAATGCAGTAATGCAGGAAGTGTGCATTTAGTTCCCATGCTTATTGTGTTTCCACAACAATGTTAGTGAGTAAATCTACTGAAATGGACCCCACACCATAATAGAGGAGTGGGATGCGTAAGATGAGAATGCAGAGGTTTAATCACATATGTGATGGCTGTAAAAGAATAATGACTATCTGTATGTCTTTGCCAAGTGCAAACCAGTATAGAAGACATCAATAAATAGTTGGGGAGGGTCATCCCTTTTTTTCTTATCATTTTGGAGGGTCATCCAAAATGTATTGCTGGTGAAGGAGGGTCAGGTCTATTTTGACTAAAGATCCCAAAACTCCTCCAGTGGCCCCTGAAATAAATAACGAACAGTCCCTTATATTGGTATTACATAAAAATGTCAGGGGATCAACAAAGTGATTAAGGATCAATCCTTTAGGGATGACCATGCTACTTTGCCACAGTGTGGCTAAAAACAAATGGTCAGAATTGATGCAGCGGAGGTTGATATATCCTGACTTTTCATTCCACAAGTTCCAAAAATGAACAAAAAACAACTCAATAGCATGTTCTGTTAGACCCTTCCTGCCTGGTAAACAGCCATGACACCAATTTGTAACATTTGCAACACAGACTTTCCATTAAAAAAAATGTAGTCTCAAGCACAAGCCACGATAACCCCAATGAGATCATGAAGGGTTTTTTCTCAGTCTTGACACAGCTCCGCTGAAGACATTTTACAATTTAGGCTAGATTCACAGTAGTCCACTTGATGTTTAAATTGATCTTGATGTGTAAACTTAATGGAGTTCCCCTTAACTGCCTTTAAAACTGGCTACTACAAAACTGATATATTAAAAATAATTATATTTTACTGTAAGAAACGTCTTCACATGGAGCTTTAAAGTACATTTGTGAAACCCCCTGACTGTAGTTGCTCCGTTGTAAGCAGTACAAGAGCACTGTGGTGGTGTTGCAGCCTCAGCTGCAGCAGCAGTATGATTTGCATACTGTCAGATGTCATCCAGTTGTTCTCGTTGCAATGACCTTTAGCACTGTTTGAACTTTCTCTCACTTGTTAAATATACATATTCTATGTTGCACATGCCCCTATTTCTTTAGACACACGTTGGATGACATTTCCATTCAGATGTCCATTTTACTTTTTTTTTTACTTCTTTATGTTTTTTCTTGAAAATGTACCAGTCCTTGTTGGCATTTCCTTTCCAAGCTACAGTGGTAGTGTATCCCTCCACAGACAGCGTTATGTGTATCACAGTGATCTACTTTCTGACCTGTGCTTCAATTTGATTTACATTTACTTTGAATATTACATGTTTTAGCTATGCTAGCAGCATATGTCAATAGCAATGTCGGTCAGTCAGTCGGTCCCCCACTTTGAGACTGAAATATCTCGACAACCACTGGATGACTTGCTATTCATTTAGGTACAGATATATATAGTATGTTGCCCAGAGCATGTGTCTAATTTACTTGATGATATTCTGAGGAAGTTTTCATTTATCCAGTGAAATGTCTCAACATCTACAGTAGGCTACGAGTTAAAGTGACGTGAAATGTGGTACACATTCAGGATAGTCTATGTCGTAGACGTTTAACTTCCGGGATTGCTCCGTTGCCGACGGAAATTTTCGTCGACGGATTTCAGTCATTTAGGCTGGATATCCATTGCCTTGGGCTTCCTTTGTGTTGGCATTTTAAACTCGATTTATGAGGACTATGGTTAAAGGCGCAATATGTAATACTGACAGCTAGTGTTTCAAATAGTTACTGCAGTACAAATTCAAAATACTGGAGGGAGTCGCCTCCCCCGCCCCCTCTTTCCCAGACTCGAAGTTTGCCAGGCTGACGGTACAGATCCATTTGACCGTGCAACGCTTCTGTCGCGCCACGCTCCTCTAGCTATATTATTCAATGTGAGGTTAAAATGCACTGTGATTGTACAATATTAGCCAAAGATTGACACTTTATTTCTGTTTAGTGTTTGACCTGAAGTGTCAAATCCTATCACATTGAAATCCAAGAATGCTTTCCAGACCAGCAGCTCTTCTTTCCCAGTCAACAGTGGCCTCATTGTCATTTTCAGCCATTGATGTCAAGGCAGCTGACTGTCCAAAGACATCTTCTGTAAGCCATGGACATAACAATGGCTTGAGCATGGGGTTGAACATGTCTTATGGGCTGTGGGTCAGAGCAGTGTAGTAAATACAAGGTTAGCAGAGTGCGATGTAAGCTGTAGTATGAATAGGTTTATAAATGCTTGAGCAGGCTGTGATGTAAGCTGGCATTTAACCATTTGTGATATACGGAGGAAAAAAAGATGATGTGATAACCAAGGACAGTGCTATCTGTTCTGTGGCACTGAGCAGGAACAAATCTAATCTAAAAGTGTGGATTTGTTGGGAATAATGGCTTTCACAGTGCACTTAGATAAAGCAATCTCATTTTGTAAATGTCATATGTTGTGATCAGTGGAGACTTCTGTACGATATTTCCACCCAGAGATGCCTTTGAGATATGAAACCCTGCCAGCTCTCAAGGATCTGTGTGCCTCCACTTAAGCAAACATTTGCATTTGCCATACATCTGTTAGTGTATCAAATCGTCCTCATGCAAAGTGCACTTCTCTAAAAAAAAAAGGTTCATTTTTAAGGTTGCAAAATGTTGCTGTGACCTCAGTCCACTTAAAATAAAGTTCTATCCTTTATGAAACGAGCTGAGCACTCTTCTCTGCTTCCTGTGCCTGGGATTTTATCAATTATCATCTCATAAGTGCTCATGCAAGCATGTCACTCCCATATAAATTGGAGCATTGTTTAATGATCTTCATTCTTCATAGGTCTGCCCTGTAATATTGGGTGTGCTATGCAGATTAAGGAAACAATACTTTTCAAGTTCATTTAAATGCAAGATTCAGTTAATGCATGTTGTATAACAGAAGAATATTAAACATACATTTGCTCTCACAGGAGGAGGTTTTAAAAACTAGAGCATGAAATGTTGTAAAACTGACAGGGTTGCTGTGTAACAGAATGACCTTAAAACCCACTGAAAAAAATGTTATATTTTTTGGTGTCCAAAACCTCAGCTCCTTTTTCCTTTGTCTGTGAGTTAATTGGATGTCAAGGCCTTTGGACAACAGATTTATGTTCCTTCAGGCTAATGCTTCATCTGGAGCATGACTTTGGTTTTGTTTATGTGCAGCCTGAACGTTGGCATGGCCTTGTCTCATGTGTCACCACCTCCAGTCTCACCATGCATGGCAACTCTGCCTCCCCAAGCACCATGAGCCCAAACGTGCATTCAATCCATCCCACAGAGCAGCTGCACATTTTACCCCGCCGTCACTCTCTCTCAAACAGCCCGACAGAGACCTACAGTAGTTTTTGAGCACTTATTCCCACTGAGATGCATTTAAATCAGGTATGTGACAGTTGTGCATATACATATGCTATGAATATAAACATAGTGAGTGAGGCTGCTGAGGAGTGGATGAAAAACAGAGCCATAGACAGAGATGAAATGTAATGTAGAGGCAGGCTTTGGAAATGCTGCTGCAGCTGTAACATCTGAGAAATGTCTGCTCGTAGCTCAACAGAAACAGATACATATAAATTGATTGGAAGTGAGCTCTCACAGTGCAATGTGCCATGGTGTTTATAGACAGGAGGAGAAGCAGAGGTAAGTGATGTGTGCCTTAGAGAGAAGACACAGTAACATACAATCTCAAGATAAGCAACATTCAGCATGTTTTGGATTGCTTCCCTTAAATGACATATGTGAAATACATGACGGTCTCTATTGGTCCTGACTTGCATGTGTTTAAAATAATGCAAATTGCAAATGGATTATTTACAAAGTTGTCAGTTTTGCTGTTTAAATGCCATACTATTTACAATAGTACAGTATGTATAATAATGAAAACATAGTTTATTGTACTGCAGCTACGACAAAAATGTATGTCTATTTTTTACCCATTGACAGGAATTTCAGTGTTGCCAGTCATGTCTGCCAGTGGCAGTGTATTTGGGTATAGGCCTGTGTTTTTGGGGTGTTTCAATATTGTCTTTTGGGACTTCACAATTCTTAACTAACATTTCCCACTGAAATGTATAAAAAAAAAAAGAAAATGTAATTCACCAAAATGATCAATGAATAAATGAATAGGCAAAGTGTCATATTAAACCGACAGACAGGTATTGATCTTCTAGTCTAACTCCTAGCAAGAAAGCAAATAAGCATATTTATCAAAAAGCCAAACTATTCTTGAAACAATTTTATTGATAGTTTCAAATCACAACAGACATTATCTCAGAACACTTTACAGATAGAGTAGGTCTAGACCACACTCTATAATGTACAGAGACCCAACAATTCCCCCCAAGAGCACGCATTTGGTGCGACAGTGGCGAGGTAAAACTTTCTCTCAATAGGCAGAAACCTAAGGCAGACCTTGGCTTTTGGTGGACGGCCATCTGCCTCGACCGGTTGGGGGGGGAGACAGATATACAAAAATATGGCTCATAATGATTATAGCAGTGGGAATAATGGAATGACATGACAGTGGCAATTGTAATAACAGTAAAAAATAATAGAACTATGATTTATGAGTAATAATAGTAGTAGTAGTGCAGGGCGTAGCAGGGCGTAAAGCAGGACCACGGCAACAGCTGCAAACTTGATCCAGGTGCCACCAGGATCCAAGGAAATCTGCAAGGTGAGAAAGCATAACGGGGGGAAACTAAGTAGGTAACATGCATTAATGGGACATGAATGCACACATATGGAGAGAGAGAGGAGGAGAGAGGAGCTCAGCGTGTCACAGGAAGTCCCACGGCAGTCTAAACCTATAGCAGCATAACTAAGGGATGGTCCAAGGCAAACCTGAGCCATCCTTAACTATAAGCTTCATCAAAGACAAGAGTTTTAAGTTTACTCTGAAATGTGTCTGCCTCCCGAACCAAAACTAGGAGCTGGTTCCACAAGAGAGGAGCTTGGTAGTTGAAATTCTACTTTTGGAGACTCAAGTACCATAATTATATCTGCATTCTGGGAGCACAGTGTTCTAGTGGAGCAATATGGTACTATGAGCTCTTTAAAGTGCCCATATTATGAAAAAAACACTTTTTCTGGGATTTGGGGTGTTCTTTTGTGTCTCTGGTGCTTCCACACGCATACAAACTTTGAAAAAAATCCATCCATGCTGTTTTGAGTGAGATACGGTTTCTGAATGTGTCCTGCCTTCAGTCTCCGGGTGAGCTGTTCAAAATCAGCACGGCTTGTGACGTCAACGAGCTGGCTAACCGCAACCGTTAGCTCGTAGCGTTAGCGTTAGCATGCTAACGCTAATGCTAACACTAGCATGCTACCTCATTCTCAATAGCAAAGCACTGCTATAACACACACAAGTTCACCATAATCTACAAAAGAACTACTTACATGTGCGCCCTCATTTAGAAGTCTCCCAGCTAATCCTGCCTTGTAACTGACCAAAGTTGGAGAAACAGCCTTTCTTTTACTGTCTATGGAGCTAGCTGACATGAGCTACATCTTAACTACTGCACATGTGCGAGTGCAATCAAAGATAGTAGAAGAAGAAGAAGAAGAAGAAGAAGAAGAAGAAGAAGAAGAAGAAGAAGAAGAAGAAGAAAAGAGGTCTCACTCTGTAGCTAAAACAGAGACCAGGTGAAAAGAGGATCTGCAGCAGTGAGAGAGAACTGTGCAGTACAACAAAAATATGGTGTTTTTTGAAAATTAAACCATGTAAACCTATTCTGGTACAACCTTAAAATACAATTATGAACCTGAAAATGAGCATAATATGGGCGCTTTAAGATATGATGGTGCCTGACCATTAAGAGCTTTGTAGGTCAGGAGTAGGATTTGAAATTCAATTCTAGATTTCTAGAATTGTGTTGTAACATTCAGACAATCATGAGACAGAGGCTGTTTTAAAAATGGGACAAAATAATGAAAATAGAAAATAAAATGATAAGCAGGTAATCAATTCATGTTAATCACAGGATACATAGTAGATATTTGAATGGCTGTCAGAGGTCACTGCTAATTGGTTTGCATAACCATAACTTATTCTCAAAAATGGTAGATATTGTGCTCCCTAACCCTAATTAACTCCTGGTATAAATTATCATGACAGGCCTACATGAGACTGAAGTAAAATCCTATTTTTACAGGGGATATTTTACACATGGTCACCAATTCCTGTTTCAAAAGCAGGTTTTATTTTGCTGCAGTGATGACTGAGATCTGGAACATGGAATGCTGGGACTGTTTTAATATAGTTTTGTGATGCTTGATTGTGTGGCAAGAGTAGTGTCCCCCTTTATTCACTTGGAAAGTATTTCCAATTAGATTTCAAATGCCATTGCAACTCTTGTCTCCCCAGGCATTATGTGAATAGAAGTCTCCCAGGGCTACACATATTATATCTCATTACTGACAGCACTGGTCACCTGGGACACCAATCAAAAAAATCTGAACACTTACACAATTGGTTTCTCTCTAACTGCCTTGCTGAGATTGATTGGGTTTGGGCTCCCCTAGCACTACTTTAATGTCAAACACATAATGCATCAGGCAGACTTTAGGTAGAAAACATTCAATCTTTTCATATTATTCAGCTAATGATGTTTTTAAAGGTATGATGCAAATTCAATTTTCTTTTTTCGACATTTGTATCTTGAATGGTATAAAAATAACTATCAACAGCACAGCACTGAGCACCAGATGGTTTCCTAATTTGGATAATCTCATCATATGTGGATAGGATAGATCTCCAGTACCAGCAGTGTGACCAGAGCCATCAATAAAAAATGGAGGAACATGGGTTGAGAAGTTAATTATCTGGAATGGGCAACCTTAAAAACCCAACTGGAGCTTAATACAACAGATTAGTTATCTGATTTGAATTTTGAAAGACATTCAATTCAAATTCTTTAATGGGATGCATTTTTAAAGAGTGTCCAAAACATTGCCTTCCCAGTTGGTACCATAAATGGTGATAGCTAAAAAGAGAGAAAAAAGACTGGCAGAGGGGTGACTGATTGGCTGTGTTTGCCCAAGCCGGCTGTGAAAACTGAAGCTGGCTTACCTCCGTTACACACAGTTCTATCTTTGTCTCCGTCGCTCTTGTTTCTTTATGAAAAAAGATCACACCAAACTGCACGCTAAAATGCTTATTTGCGTGCCACAAGTCATGAATCCAGGATCAGATCTTGGTTGAATTTGAAGAATTTGGTCTTGACTTGAGCATACATTTTACCTTGCAAGGCAGCTAGATTGTCACAATATCATGAGATCACACAAGAATTGTGGGATCACATATCACACAAAAATCCATCTTGTCAGGCTTTAAGTAATGTGTTTGTGTCTGTACTACCAGCTTATCGAACCAATCAGCCTCCGGTGAGGAGCTACTGGCAGCTACTAGTGCCAGTAGTACTAGTACTGCTAATATCTACTCACGACCCCTTGTCATGGGTTATATGTCTTTCATTTGGGAGGAAATGTGATGTTCCCCCTGATTATTTCATTTGAATAGCTTTTTAAGGTAAAACGTTTCAGAATCTCCTTATAACAAATTATTAGAGAAAAGTCCATACATACAGCTCCATACCTACAGAGCATCCATCCTATCAGATGGGGAACCCTAGGACGAAATAATGTTTCTTGGTCTCTTGTCTTACTTCAACACAGAGACTGTGACGATAAAAAACCTTGGCTTAGATGTAAAGCAGAGTGACACCTTCCACCGAGATAGTATTTCTTCTCAGTTATACCACGGCCAATTATTACAGACAAGCTATGGAATGCTTTCACACATTAAGCTGGTACGGTTAAAATTATTTATGTAGCATTAGCCTGTTTGCTTCGTTGCTTTGTTTGTTTAGGCTGCTGTGAAAGCTGGCAATTTAAAATTGATTTATTTTTCAACATCGACTTGTAACGGTTTGGCGTCACATCAGAAAACATTTCTATGTGTAGTTCTAGAGGATATGGACAAATGACGTGTTTTGTCTTTAAATTTGGAGGGGCTTGTTGCTATTCCGTCTGCAGTATTACTGTACAAGATGCCATCCTGTTTGTCATTATTGATTACATCTAAGGTCCAGTTGCAGTCTCAGCTAATAATGCTCATAATCAGTTATTTTTTGTGGAAAAAATAATAATAAATGAACAATACACACAATAAACACCTGAGAAGGATTAAAGTGCAGCATGACTTTCTGCCAAAGTTGGTTTTCCCGCTATGTTGTGCCAATGTTGCAGGATAACAGTCATCAGGCTGTCATGAATTCATTACCTGTCAGTTCATACAGTATGGCTTCTTGGTTGGTATAACTAACCCATTTTGAACACAAAGGGGAACAGAATGAAAAGGCAACAATGGATCACTTTTCTTAATGCAACCTTGTCCTCCTTTTGTCAAAATTAGTTTGTAGGAATTCAACCCATTGTTAGATTAGTCTGACTCATCTGGTAATGTTGCCCATTGCTGACATACAGTACTGTTGCTATGGTTACTTGCATACACGTTGCCCACTGATTTAGAACAATGGTGTAACTGTTGACTAAAAGGTGTCATTTTACACAACCGCCACCCAATCAGTGTTTGGTGTTTTAAGCCCCCGATATTGTCTTCCAGGCAGCGCTGACTGGAAGGCACTAGGATAAGGCAATGGTTATGGTTAGAGTTAAGGTTAGGGTTAGGTGCCTTCAAGTCGATGGTCGCAGCGTTGCCTTGAAGTCGGCGCTGGGGGCTTAACACACCATCGAGCCACCCAATCCACTAATTTAACTAATTTCCAAGGACATGCTATAGATCAAGTTCTAAAGGTTGAAATATTTTTTTAAAAAGTGCACCAACGATAACAAATGTAATCCTTCAAAGATCTCACAAGGTCTCAACTAGCTTACAGTGGAGAAATTACTGGCTCTTCTTGAATTTCAGGTAAATTCTCCTTTTTCTACTTTCTTTCACTCTTTCCACTGCTTGTTAAAACAAATCTTTTTAGCAGGAAAATGGGGAGGAAAATAGTTAAAGTGTAGTGGCAGAGCCCATAGTGTAGCTGTGGCTGGGATATTTTCTGACATCCAGCACTGACTAGCATGCAGCCTAGCTCAGTGGTGGATTGCTTAAAATAGAAGGTTCTTCTTATAAATATAGCTACGGGGGCCTTAAAGTAGTTGCTATATTGCTGTGCACACTTACTCCCGAGGCAGGTCTGCCTTGGGAGGACAAAATGCTTTTGGGTTCCATGCAAGCAACTGCCAAACATGTTGCATTATTTCTTATCGGTTAGCCGAGCCGCTAAACTTTTATACCTTTATGACGATTTAACCAAGCATATCTCTGATGTGTGTTTTATACCGAGAGAGACATTAATTCTGCCACGTTTAAATAACATCTTTCAGAATTTTTTTTTTTATTTCCACTTTTTTCCATTTTCATGCAAAATGGGTGTAATGTATATGAATCCTCTGTTTATGCAGTAGTCATGGTGTGAAGTTCGGCATCAAAGAGGCCTTTATTTTCTCCCCAAATTCCAAGGTTACTGCCCCTGTATGTGACCCACATGCTAAATACTTCAAACAATGATGGCTTATGTCAAAGCTTGGATACATACTCAGAGTTCTGCACTGGGGAATAAACATAAGCATGGCTTTTAATGAAGCATCACCACCACTAAGTATTATTAGTAAAAGCAGGGACCAAATGCTAGCTTTCTAATGCTGGAGAGATTTACTCACCCTCTTATTGTCTCTCTGTTTCTCTCCTGCTGTGTTTCTGCCAATAATTAGTGCAGCACGGACATTATGCAGACGCCCATACAGGAGGTGAAGATGAGACCACTTCAGTCTCATTAAATATGTATATTCGCCTTTAATTAGGAGATATTTGTTTGCAAGTGTAACACCCCCCCCCCCTTGTTCTACTTTTACAGTGCATCTGCTTTGAGGGGTTGTATGGAGAGCTGTTGACTGGGTTGAAGCAAATAGACTGTCAACACTCCTCACTGGGACCTTCCATTAGGCTGTCTCTTTCAGCAGCGCGCACCCCCGAGGCTATGAAGCATTTTGCTCTCTTACTGCTGCACACTTCCTCCCCTTCTTTGACCATCTAAAGAAACGGCCCCTTCACCTTCTGCAGCTCTGTCTCTGTCTTTTTATTGCTCCAGCTTTCCTTTTTTTCCAGCAACAATATTTTCAGCCTATTTTTTTATGACAACAATAAACTAAAATTGTGTTAGAATAGCAGAAGAGCTGGTACTGTCAACCAAATATGATTATTATTGTACCATCAACAAAGTATGATTATGGTTGTTGTTATTATTATTGTTCAGTGCATGCTGGGAAAGGGAAAAAAATAAAATGAAAGAATACAGGCTGCCTCATGACTTAGAGCAGTGGTTCTGAACCTGGAGGCCAGGACCCCCTAAGGGGTCACAAGAAAAGATTAATTCTGCCACAAAATTATATTTACTTTTTCAGATTTTACTCTTGTCTTTGCTTTTTACTTTTGACTTAGTGGATATTTTCTCTACTTCAGGCGCCCTGAAATTATTCAGATAAATCAAGGAAAAGGGTACTAAATGGTTTTGCAGCATGGACAATGTTCACCAGCAACGTTTTTTCCCAGTCTAGAACATGTTCCTATAACATGGTCATTATTATTTACATACAGATACATTATTATTTACGTGGCATCACAGGCATGCTGTACATGCCCAATTGTTACAAACGAAGCTAACCTGAGCTTGTATAACCAAGAAACACAGCTGCTAAAGGCTAATCTAGCACATAACATTAATGGTATTGTCTCCTCTCCCTGTGTGTTGCGTTTAACGTGAAAATGTGACTAAACTTGCCTGGATGAGTGTATGTCTTTCCTACTTCTAGAGGGGTTTGTGCTGTGTTAAACTGACTCACCCAGCCGTTGTATCGTTTTGGGTTCTGAAGATGGGCCTGCTAGCTTTTGGTGTCTCCCTCGTCCAGACGACCTCCGCTCTGGGTTGGCTTTCCAGCGTCCCTCGTTGATTTCTCCGTGAGCCCGCTCTCCGTGTTGTAGTTCAGGTTTTAAAAGGTGTATTTACAAAAAGTTGTGCCGTGGGAAACAAGAAAATGTCTCTTAAATGATCTTGGCTTTTCAATGAGAATCAGTCTTCTAAAATGTTTGTCTCCAACGTGTGTGAGCTATAGCATGCTTGCTTCCATCCTCTTCCTTTTGGAAACAATCTACTGAATTAATCTTATCTCTCCCACCTGCCAGTGGGCTGGAATAAATCAGCGTCACACATGCTGCTTTTCATTTGAAAAATGTTGCGTCATAATTTGAATTACACCACGGAGTAACCATGGAGTATTGTAAGGTGTACCATAGAGAATGCCTCTCCAGCTGGGTGGTTAACTGCCTAAACTATGTTTGTGCCTGCCCACACAGCCTACCAATCAAATTGCAGTAGGCTAACACCATTGTCAGTCAGAACCAAAAATTCATGGCGAACACTAATATAGGAGGTGCTCTCACTGCAGAGAAATACAAAAAATGTCTTACTTCAGTTTAACTTTAAGGAATCACAAGGTTGGGAACCACTGACTTATCTGACATAATTGATGCCACAGAACTGGGATAGACAATAAGCAGAACCGAAAAAATTACTGTTTAAGGGTAGGAGTAGGTAATTCATTTGCATAATCTGTTACTGCATGTAATTCCTTCTGATGTATACTGAATTGTGATTATAAATGCAAATGAGAAAATTGTTGTGTTGGAAGCAAGGAAGATCTAAATGTCGCAAGATTCAAATCTTCAAGGTAATTAGAAAGCTTTTGGGCTCCTGACTGGTTATGAATCACATTTAAGGTTTAAAGCACCTTCATCTTGGCTGCTGATCAATATCTTTATGCCCAGTGCCCAGCGACACACTGCACTGCAATTGTTTCTGACTTGTATCAGCTATATCAAATGGGCAGTCAGCAAAGCTCACACAGGCTTTCAACAACAACAAAAGCACAACTAACAAATGCACCACTTGAAGCTGGCACAACTCAAAGCTTAGAATAGAAGATTTTCTGCTGGGATACATTACATTTGTCTGCCTTTAACTTGCAAGCACTTTTCTGCTTATAGAGCCGAAGGCAACAGCCATCTTAATCCTCTCCACTTCTAGATAGAAGAAATAAAATCAGATAATGAATAAATCACACAATACAAAACATGCGAGTGGAGGTATGCTATAATATGCTACAAAATGGGCTTTTTCTTTGGAGTAGTCTCTAGGTAGGAATGTCAATGCAAACAAATGGCCCCTAGCAAATTACTCTCTATATTGTCTATTTTATATAGTATGAAACGTAAGTATTTTGTTTTGATACTCAAGTGTAATTTGTTCTGAATCTTTCATGGCTAATAAGAAAACAAGGTGAAGGATTTGTATTTCTATGCCTTAAAGCTGTGTACCAGGAGCCTTTGTGCGGTCGGTTCAGAAAATTCAAGGATTATTTTTGATTACCCAACTGCAGGTCTGAGAGGAAGTGATCAGAGCTCACAGTCCCAGCAGCACCGAGGAGCTGCTTGAAAAGCCAGAAGCTGCTATTCTTACTCAGGTGTGCCGACAAAGAAGCAAAAGCCGACAGAAAGGTAAGAACAACACAGAATTCAATTACGGCCCCTATTATTGAAGCTCATTTAGGCTTCTTTAACTCAGTAAATTATTGAAGTAACACCAGTTAAGTCTAATGTAAAAAATGAGTCAGAAAAAATGATATTTCTTTAAGAACATTAAACCAGAAAGAAAATAAGAAAAGTCTACATGGTAGAAGAAAAATCCTCAGAGTTTTCTTTCAGCTATACCCAACCACAGCCCCGTTTGATGTGTGAAATATGATGAAAAGGGTGTTATCTTTCAAATCAACGCATTAATTAATATGGAACTTCAGAAATAGAAAGTGATGGCAACCTAAGTGGGTTTTTTTTCAAAGTAAGCAATGTTGTTTAAACTTGAGTTAGTTGATGTGGCTAGGTTTAATTTTCACCCAGTGTAAAATGCTACGAGACTGATCCAGATTTATGTAAACAATCAGGTTAAGAGCTTCATTTTATGGCTAGAATGCCCAGACTTTATATAACCGAGTAAATCAACAGAATCGACTGACAGAGAACCCATCCAGCCGTACCATGAATTCCTTCTTTATTCCTCATTTTCCCAGTTTGCTTTCCTGTCTTGTGTCATGTCATATCTCTCTCTTCTCTTCATAGACAGAATACTGATTTGCGAGGCAGCACACGTCCAACGAGAGGTGTGTCAGACTGAAATGATTCCTGAAACATCCATCACCGCACATCTTTGGTAGTGCTGATTCCCTCTTTTGGGCTAATGAAGTTACATAACCCTGCACAACTACCAAGACGCCTGCTAATGTCTTTTAATTTGCAAAGATAATTACAACACGGTTCCACTTGAAAATCCATACGTGCCAGCAAATGGAGCCAAAATCGACCAATCCACAGGAGAAATGATTTTTCCCTTAGATTCTCTAATGTATAGATACATCTCAAGGGGCTAATGACACTGATCAAATGTTTTATGCAATAATAAAGCAATCAGTGTTGACATGACGTGTAATAGACATAAAATAAGCATTTGCGTGCTGCTCCTCATGAATACCAATGCGCTTAGCATCGCTTCTATTCAGCACCATGTTTAGGAAATATCAACATTTGCATTTGGTGCCTAAAGGTGCAAGAAAACCAGGCAAGGCTATGCCCCAACATTATACAATCTGCAAGAAGCCAATGTAACACAGGCTGTTGAGAACAGAACATGTTTTGCGTGTTGTAATCTTAAGGTTAAAGACACACGGGCATGTGCATGCCCACTCATATGCTTGCAATGCGAGTGAGACAAATAATGGAGGAGCAGGCTGTAAGAGACTTAGTGGAAAGGAGAGTCTAGACATAATGAGTTTAATAACGTACAATGTTCATTAAAACATAGCTCACAGCCTCTCCGGAGGTGTCATTCCTGTCAGATTTGGTGGTGCTGAGATATGGCTGGCGCTGAGCGGAAGCAGCCCATATGGTCTGTCTGCTTGACAACACTGTGACCCACAACAGATGTGCTATTTTTCTCTCCCCTGATGTTAGAAATAAGCCTCTTTGTCACACCTGCTTTCTCCCAAGCCACACAAAAACATCAACAAATGATCTGTTGCTGTCTGTATGTTCACTAGTTCACTTTCAGTAAATCCTGGATGAATTTATCTTGGGTAACAGTTTGCTCTTATTTTGAAATAAAGCCACAATTAGTTGAGAGTTGAAACCATAAGCAGCATTAAAGCAGCATTAAAGCTAAAGTGCGTAGAATTCTAAGTAATGACAACAAAACTGTCGGCGCGTCCACATGATACAATATAGGTATGATATAATTATAGGTAAGTTTTCATTATGACAATTGACTTGTGATCATTACAAATCATAGTGAGTTTACAATAACCTGCACGTTTTCATACAATCATTATTATACTGTATCAGCACTCCTTCCATTATGAATCGAAGAAAGTGAGCCAATTGTATTTGAAAATGAGTTCCTGTTTGCGGTTCACAGTAAACTGTCTGAGTCACGATCCAGCTAACTGTCAATAAGCCTGCCCTTGCAAGTTTGGGCTTTAAGTGGCAATGTCAACAATTTTCATTAAAATAAATGTCTGTTAAGTCACTACGGCAATATTAATATATATTTGCAGTATTAAAAACTGGGTGCCTGTGGCGACATTCCCGGAATAAAATCCTGTATTAAATTACTGCTAATGCAAACCGAACATTTCCTTTTGCTGCAGCTTCACATTAAAAGCATTTAACTGACAAATCACGAGTTGAATTTTATTATTAAGTAGTCACATAAAATGCAATGTGTTTGTCAGTTACCTTGACATTGACCACAATCGTTCATCAAAAAAGTGTCTCCAAAACAAGACAACAGTAATTTTCGTCATTTTTTGACAGCGGATTAGTTTGAAATATTGCAGGGAGTAATGGAACAAGAAGGAGCTGCCACAGTGAGCTGTTAGATGAAAAGCTGCAGGCGACAGGCTGCACACCTCCAACTTCTCAGCGAGGTAACCAACTACTTTCACATTCACAGTTAGCAGACTCATGCCATGTGCAGCATAAAATCAGATCACAGTTGCTCACAGACTGATGGAAAAAAAGCCAATGATTGTCTGACTTCTTTATTAAAACGACAACAGTTTGTTTTGCTGTCCCAAGTATTCTGGGGAACCAAAAAATCAACACTCACATCAAATCGTTAAAATTCTGATCTGGATAACTTGGTTATCCACGTACAAAGAAAGGGCCCCTGCTGTTCTTGTACTGCATGTACAGTACATTTACAGTGAATTACTTAAAACTGGGATCTCATCCAAGTTCAACATGGTGTTCGGTTTTGACAACAAAAGCACTCTGGTTATGGTTAAGATTAATACGTCCTGTCTCCTCAAGTCAACATTGACGTTTTCAATCAGTAACCTAGCAGATAATCTTTCCTTTCCTTAACCTTAAAGTTAAAATAATTGAGATTTCTATTTTAGTTGATATGGTGATGCCTGTGGTCACTGGTGTTAATGTTAAGAATGTGTTAATAATACAAGTCCTAGCTGCTCCATTACCGCCGAAAATTCTGCCACATTTCACTCTTTTCGGCCGGATGTGCGTTACTTTTCTGCTTTCTTTCTGTTGGAATTTTAAACTCTGGTGGATTTCTGAGGACTATGGTTAACTGCTCCTCAGATCTCAGGGTAAATCCAGACAGCTAGCTAGACTATCTGTCCAATCTGAGTTTTCTCACACATGACTAAAACAGCCTTTGAACGTACACATGTTCCACCTAAACAAGTTCCTTCCCGAGGTTATTTTGCAGAGGCACCGTGGCTCTGCCCGGTGCTTAGCGCCGCCTATGACAATTGTGATTGGGTTAAAGAAAGGCCAATAAACCAGAGCATGTTTGTCTCCCATTCCAGAATGCTGTATGGACTACTCCACTTCCTCCACAGCGCTGTGGAGGAAGGTCTTGCAAAGCGAAGTCAAGTCAAGTCAATTAATTTATAGAACACATTTAAAACCAACCTAGGCTGAACAAAGTGCTGTACAAAGGTATGTTATGTTATAAAAACAAAGGAAGACAATCAAAATATAGACACAATGAACATCATACAAACAACAGACTTCTATACAAATGTCTCTAAACTAAATCATACACCAAAGAATAAAAATGTGTTTTATGACAAGACTTAAAGATCTCGGCAGTAGAGGAGGACCTAATATGAATATGAATGGGAAGTTTGTTCCAGAGGCCACAACGGAGAAGGCACGATCATCCTTTGTTTTCATCCGAGACTGTGGAATAGCTAAAAGGAACTGATTAGACAATCTTAGGTTCCTGGAGGAGTGATGTAGGGTAAGGAGATCACCAATATATAAAGGGGCCAATCCATGTAATGCTTTAAACACAAGTAGCATTACCTTAAAATCGATTCTATATTTGACCGGTAACCAGTGAAGAGAAGCCAGTATCAGGGAGATATGATACCTCCTTCTGGTTCCAGTCAACAATCTAGCAGCCGCATTCTGGACAAACTGCAGGTGTGATAAAGATGATTGGCAAATCCCAGAATATAAGGAATTGCAGTAGTCAATACGAGACAAAATAAGAGCATAGATAACAGTCTCCAAGTCCTTACGACAGAGGAAGGATTTTAGTTTAGCAATAGTCCTGAGATTAAAAAAGCTACATTTGACAACAGAACTAATTTGTTTGTCAAATTTGAATGCTGGGTCAAAGATGAAAACTAGATTTCTGGCAAAAGGGTGCACACTTGAGGCTAAAGTCCCCAAATCTTTCGCAAGTTCGTCAACTGAATTTGAGGGGCCAAACAACATGACTTCCGTCTTATTTTCATTAAGTTGGAGAAAGTTATTAGCCATCCAGCACTTACTGTCTTTCAGGCAGTGAAAAAGGGACTTTTTGTATCACCTGTTTTTAGAGGCAGGTACAGCTGTGTGTCATCAGCATAACAATGATAACATATGTTATGTTTGTGAAGAATGGAGCCCGATGGGAGCATGTACAAAGAGAATAAAATTGGCCCTAAAATCGAACCTTGAGGTACACAGCATATAATCGCTGCCGAAGAGGAGGAGATATTTCCAATTTCAACAGAAAAAGTTCTATTTTTTAAATAAGAATTGAACCACCGTAGAGCAATAGCCTGGATCCCTACCCTATGCTGAAGGCAATCCAACAAGATGGCATGATCAACAGTGTCAAATGCAGCACTAAGGTCCAGCAAGAGTAAAACAGCACAATTTCCTCTGTCACTGAACAGCAACAAATCATTTAGCACTTTAAGTAGTGCTGTTTTTTTGCTATTTTGTACTCTGAAACCAGACTGAAAATTGTCCAAGACATTATTGTCACTTAAAAATGAAGAGAGCTGAGCAAGAACAACCTTCTCCAAAATCTTTGACATAAACAATAATTTAGAACTAGGCCTAAAGTTGTTACAATCAGTAGGGTCTAGGTTGGGTTTTTTAATTAGAGGCTGAACCACAGCATTTTTGAAAGCTAGATGGGACTGTGCCATTCATAAGAGAGCTATTTATTACAGACAAGAGGCTGGGCCCAATAGTATCAAATACCTCTTTCAAAAGACGAGAGGGGACAATATCTGAAGATGAATAGGTAGGTTTCAGTCTCAGACTCGAGTTCCCATCTCTGATGTGATTTGAATCCAGTGCAGAAATGGAAACTACAAACAATGCAAACTACGTAACTAAGAAAATAAATACATACAATGGCTAAAAACAGCAAAATAAATGCCTGCCATCAACAGTTTCAACAATTTGGTTTTATATGATGAAATCCTGAGGAGCTTAACTTTAACCAACTGCTTATATAGTTTTCCAAACATAATCACACACAAGCAAGACAGCAATCATGCTTTTTTACTACAAGCTGATACTGCAGACAAAACAAATACATTATTAGTCTGATATGTTCAGTATAAACATTTGGCAACTATGCAGATATACATACCTGCATATATATATATATATATATGCATATATATATAAACATATATATATATATAAACATAACATGTTTCCTTATTATGTTGATGAAAAACTTTTATTTGGGTGGCATTGTTTCTCTCAAAACATTTTCTGTTGCAAATTAGTGGTATATGAGTGTAATTTCTAGGAGACAGGGTTGCTGTTTGGACATTCTTTTCTTTCGCTGGTTGTTCAGATGGTTTGCCTTGCAACAAAAATCTTACTTTGTCACCAAAAGAAATTATGGAGAGCTCTTGCTGCTTTACTGTGTGTGCATGGTGATTTATAGGGTTATCCATCCACTTCTGCCAACACTATATGAAGTATGCACCCGATAAGCTGTCTTTAATTTCGGCTGGATGGAAAGCAATTTTTTCAGAACATGTAAAGTGCAGATGATCAGGTTCAATTTGGAGACTCACTCCTATGACAAATTCCACTCTGCTTACTGGCAGCCACACAGCTTGAATATGAGGTCACTACAGGTACTACATATGAATACTACATTTCATTATTAAACCTTCCACCACGAAGTATCATTGATTGCTTTATATATATATATATATATATATATATATATATATATATATATATATATATATATATATATATATATGTGTCACAGGTATCAAGGAAAATGTGCAATATGTGGAGTATGATCAACAGCAAGGATTCTATAGCCAACATTTCTCAGAGGTGTAGATTTCAGTCCAAACACTGAATATTGGAGGTCTCTAATACATTCCTAGTTTTTACGCATATAAGTGTCTATCTTAAGTAGCAGCTGTCTGCTCCCGCTAATCCTTCTGCTTGATTTAAATGTCAATACCTCCTTCATATGTGCACAAGCATAAATCTTGTATGGATGGAGTGGGCGGGAGTAGCATCACAGGGGTGCAAGGGGTGAATGGATCTCGATGGACAATCACTGTAGCAGAGGAGGCGGCAATAGACCAGTGGCAGTAACAGCAAGGTCCATAGATGTTAATGCACATCCCCTGGAGAAATGCCATCTGGAAGAAGCAGGGAGCCTATGGATTAATCACCTGAAGGTTCATTCCCATCCTCGATTATACACCTTGCACTCGCATCTTTAGTGGTTCCGCAACTGATGAAACCTTAAACTACGTGCCAGTTTTTTTGAGAGCTTGATGTTGACTGTCTGAAAGGCCTGCTAGCATGGTTTTTCAGTAAATGGGAGAGACAGAAACTGGGACGGTTAATGGATGACCCAGGGTGCACACATATAGATTAATGTGAGGAGAAGAGGGAGTGCCAGGGAGGATGCCACTCTATTGGGGTGTTGTCTTGTGAAGCGGCTAGAGGGTTGAGATTTATGATGTCTTGTTAGAAGTGCACGGATAACTGATTGTTGCTCTGTGTATGTGGGACATTGTTTTTGGGCTGGCTCTAATTCAGCAGAGAGAACTAGGAAACACACAGGTGCTCTCCTATCACTGGAAGATTCATTTTCTGACTGTGGTGCCGTATTTTCCAATTCCTCAAGCAGACATAGGTGGTCTGTTGTTTGTGAAGGGAATAGGAGTGAGTTGTGTGTGTTTAAAGTATTATTTTTTTTTATCAAAGTATCCCTCTTTAATGTGCAAAGTTTAAAGTAGTCTGTTGGTTCTTATAAGGACACAGTCACTATGCCACATTAAAATTAAGAAATAAATAGCAATGAGTGTGTTTTTTTGTAGAGCGACCATACTTACAGGGTGGGTTTCAAATCAATAACCTTGTTAACTAAGTGACAGTGGTGCACTGTTGCACCTTACTGGCTATGGGTGGCATGTGTACAATCACGATGAAGAAAATAGAAATAAAAATCTATTCACGCCGTGACATAGATTAACAGTGTCACGTTGTGGATGAAAGCGAGGCAGACACATGAAGCAAATATAAATTAGTAGATTTTACTGGGGAAAATGTCTTCAAAACACCTGCAGCAGAGTTTGTTGTTGCAGACCTTTTGCAGTCCCTGCATGTCTATAATAACATTAACACAAGTTAAAATGTCACACAAAGGGGGATGGCTCATTGGTCTCAAGCACAAACTTTTTATAACCATGTAACAGCAAAATCCTGGGCATTATTCCAGCCAAGGACCTTTATCACAGGTCCTTTTCTTCTCCTTTTTTCCCCATGTTGCCCTTTGATTTTATGATTATCATCTAATAAAGAAAAGAAAGCGGCAAAACATATCCCCATATTCGGAGAGCCCTATTTGGGACGTACATGTAATCAGATTTAGTTCTCATCCTGTTTGAAAAATCTTAACTCTTACCTTTGACGGCTTGTCCAGATTTGCCCAAAAGCTGTGCCTAGAATGGGCTCATTGCTGCCCCTTGTTGCCGATAGTGAAAAGAAAACTCCCTGTCTTCTGCGTTTCTTCCCAACTGTAGTTATAGTAAGTTTCCCCCATCAGCCAAAAGGGGCAATAAGCCCATTAAATCTTGGCGCACCAGAATCAGGTGAAGAAGACTCAAAAATGTACAGGCGAGGCAAGTTTGTGAAAAGGTAAGGGTTATATTTATTCAGTATTATTATTGTTATTTTTATTACAGCATTTCATCTGAACTGATTTCAAATGTGCATTTGGGTTAGGCTATATGTTCAAATGTTACTACCGGCCACCGGTGATTGGCGATATACCTGTACAGGTGTGTGTGTGTGTGTGTGCATACATAAAATACAACCGTACATTCTCTGAATTCAAGTTTCTCTCTTTAACCAAACTGAGACTAGCTTAATTGTCTTGTTAACTCATCAAAACACACTTTATTCAAACTCAACGAAACAATATGAAACTCACCAAAACCATCTTGGTTAGTCTTTCCACTGTTCCAGATAAAACACCAAATTTGGTTTGGTCGAAATAAACCCTTAATTAACCAAGTTGCTGTAGATGTGAAAATATTCTGGCTCTACACGTTGTTTCCCCGGTGCCTCGCTCTGCCGTTTCTGGCCTTTTTGTGCTACTGCTGAACGAGTCTGTCACTGAGCAGTGGCTCTCACATGTTCTTCGGAGGTAAACCAATTAATTACTAAATAAAATAAAAATAGTCCCCTAAAAAATCGACGATGGACTCAGCCAATCACATAAAAATGACTACCCAAACTGACTGTTGTAAACATACATCAGTTTGCTGACCAACTTCTTAGTTCAACTTTGACCTACTGTACCTTCATTTAGAAATTATTTCCAACATTTAATGCGGGCTTACTTTCTGTTTTTCCTAGCTAAACTGTTGGCTTGTTTACAACCTGTCTGTACAATTAAAACATGAGTACAGGCTTTAAAAACCAATGGAAATGATGGCCAAAACTACATGTTAAGACCTAAGTTGTAATAAACTAATTTTTATTCAAGTACTCAATATTCAAATACCGAAGTGAAAAAATGCCCATTTCAAACAGAAAATTGTTGTATTTGATGAAACATGTACACAAAGTAAAAATACTGATAGCTCATTTTATCTTCTCAGGAAAACATCAGCAGATAGAAAAGACGAGATAACATGGATAAAACAGACTCAATAGAGATGGCCAGACAGTATCCGACGATGCTGCATAAAGGCCTTGCAGTATACCTTGAATATAACAAACATGAGGTGAAGATGGAGCGGAAAAACCCTGACAAGATAAGTATAAGGCTGATTGCTTTCTTTGGCTGTCAGCAGCAGCTTGAGATACAATGTACTCTATTAGCGTAGCAGCTTGCAATCAAGGAAGAGTGTGCGATGGGGTATAAAAATCTGGGAATGGAAAGTAGATCAGATCAGGCAAAGAGGAAATGGAGAGCTGCAACAGGATGAGATGTTAACGTAAATGACATCTCATTCACTGTCTGTTGCTGCCTTCTTGATCCGCTGTTCCATAAGATCCTCAGTGGAAGCTGTATCTAGTCTAAATCCACTAATTAAACTATGATTAGGTTCCACTAATCAAACTCCTTCAGATTCCTAGATGTTCAGCAAAGTCAATTATTTCATATCTATAAATTTGACTTTCTCATTACATTTTTTCCCATTGCAGTTTATGAATTAAAGCGAGAGCCGAGTGCATTGAGTCGGGCTTAATCAAGTGGAAACTACCAAAGCCCCGTGACTGCAGTAGGCAATCTCCCTGAGCCTCTCAGCCTACTGCCATGGACAAGGCTTTATCAGGCTTATGAGTGCTGTGTCATATTTGCATTACAGCTGATGGAAGCAGTACCACTCTGAAAATATCCCCACTGTCTAGCTAATGAACCAGGTAAGGTCCAATCCACAAACTGGTGCAGAAAAAAACAAACAGCGGAAAAAGACATCTCAGTGCTTTCCAGGAGCAGCAGAAAGCTATATGAATGATTTAAACTAGATGTTAGAGGCACATCAGCTGTCAGGAAATGAAAGCCTGGATTGGCTCACAGGACTTGATGAGAGACCGTAGTAGCTGGGTGTTTTGGGACAGAGAGTGGAGGCAAGCACGGAGACCAGCTGTCGCACTAACTGCCGGGACCACAGTGCATGGCGATAGGAGGCCCAGGGCACAGAAGGATGCTGTGACAAGAGTAGGAAAGGAATCCAATGTCTCAACCACAGTGCTCAGCATTCCCTTAGTCTTTTCTGCTCTGTATACTTCATGTCCGCTTTCAAATAACCCCAAAAAGGTTCGAATGAAACCAGGCCTAGGAAGGCTTTTTTTCTCTATCATAATTTGGACGCAATTTACAAAAGATAGGGGAGGAGCTCTCTCCTCACATTTGCTCAATAACAAAGCACAGCTAGTCTATATCCACGACGTTCCACTTCCGGGATAGTTCTGTTGCCACCAGAATTTCCACGGGATGTCACCCTTTTCGGCCAGGTGTCCGTTACCTTCCGCTTTCTTTGTGTTGGAATTTTTAAACTCTGGTGGATTTCTGAGGACTATGGTTAACTGCTCCTCAGATCTCTGCAGGGTAAATCCAGACAGCTAGCTAGACTATCTGTCCAATCTGAGTTTTCTGTTGCACGACTAAAACAACTTTTGAACTCACACGTTCCACTAAAACAAGTTCCTTGCCGTTTAAAGAAATGCCAATACACCAGAGCACATTTTACTCCCATCCCAGAATGCTGTGTGGACTCGCCAGACCCTCCTCCGCAGCGCTGTAGAGGACGGTCTGGCAAAGCGAGACTAAAGCACTGCTGGTTTGAAGTGCACCAATTCCGCTTGTCAAAGGGTTAAGAGCTATGCCCTAAATTTCTGTGCTTTAACTTTATCAGGCGTAAAGGCAAGCACAGTTGTATTCTGTTATTGAAATGTGTACACAATTCACACACCTGCACACCTGTGTCCAATAAACACCACATTTACACCAGCAAAAAATTGTCCTCGATTTAGATTGTTTTTTGACCTATGACACTGATCAAATGATTCCTACTGGGAGTGAATAAAGTCAACCTGCACTGTTGTTGCATTATATTGAAGACTTTTTAGTTCGCACCAATTTTCATGGAAACATTTTAATTTTTTAAAAGGTGCATATCGATTTTAAACAAATTTTAGTTTATATCCAAACGTGCTTCCTGTGTTATCACAGCTTATACAATCTTCTAGTAATATTAAGTAAAGAGAAAAATATCCCTTGCAAACACACTAAACGGTATTTTTAAATATTTAATTACCAGGTTTTATTATTATTAGTATTGATTATTATTATCATTTATTTTTGGAATAATCAAAATAAATTCACCAGCAAATCCTCGGATTAATTTATAAAGAAAAATGAATCCAGAAAATAATGACCAGTTCTGATTTTTTTTTTTAAATCAGTTTCTGGGTCATGCGGTCACTTAAATCAGAATCCATGGGGTGATGATAAGTAAAGTTGATTATTTAAAATTATTCTCCTGAGGAAATTGTCATATACGCAGATGCAGCAATGTCAAATACTGTATCTGCCTTGATTAGTATCTGGGGAGATGTCTCAGTTAAGTCAAAGGTTGAAGGTAAAATGTGTTCAAACAAGCAAGAGAGCACAAATACATATATCATATCTTTTGTATGTAATCTTTTTTACATCGCTGTCAGTTCATATTGGTATCAGATGCATCCTAGAATAGACTGGGACAGCAATCCAAGAACATCAGATATAAGCAGCGATTCAGAACTGAGCGTGAAGGTCTGTATGAATGTAGCCAAACACACCCACTCAGCCACATACAAATTCACAGCTTTATTCCATTGAGCCTCTGTGCTCATCTTGCAGACAGCCCCCAACACTGCCACTGGTTATGAAGAACGAGGATTGATAATATGGCAGATGCGTAGCACAGCGCAGGAGAGGCTCTGTTCAAAGCAATCTGAGATAAAATGTAAAAATAGGAAGCTCAGCCATATCCTGTGTGTGTGTGTGTGTGTGTGTGTGTGTGTGTGTGTGTGTGTGTGTGTGTGTGTGTGTGTGTGTGTGTGTGTGTGTGTGTGTGTTGGCATTGCTAAACCACTATCATGTGGCCTCATCTGTGTGGTCAATGCATCACAGTGTCTCACGGATATAGTCTAAGTCAGTGTGCTTTGTCACATATATGCATGGCAGCAGAGACGCTCATCATATGAACGTTTGGCACAACACTGCTTGTCCCTTTTCATTAGGTTTCAACACTGTTTTCCAAAGGGGGCATCAAGTTAAAGCATCGCACTTCTACTGAATGTGGAAACTACACATCATGCCCAGTAGGTCTCTCACTGCCAGTGTAAACATATTTATGGATCCAGTACTGTACACAAGCTAATGTCAGAGAGTGTGATGGCCCAGAGCCTGTTGTCTTTACTTGTGAACTTGCAGGTCTGTGGCTGAGGTGCTAACGAGATGACTGGGAGCAACTGGCCATTCCTTCCAGTCTTTTTAACCCTGCCTGTCACCTATAACCATCGTGATTTAATTCCACGTTTAGTTATTTCCTATGTTACTGACAACATGCACCACACATTGTTCACTGGATCCACACACTCTCATACATCACTGATCCTGACAACCTCATCGTCTTTCTGTTTACACTAGTATTTAATAAATGTAAGTTTGTTATAACTAAGTTGGCTGTGCATCTTCCTCTTTTGTTGTGGCCTGTGAGCCGGTCGTAACAGAGAGTACATCTGAGGATAAAAGCATGGAGGGGGATTTAATGTTTTTTTTCTTTTGAGTTTGAAAACACCAAGGGGGTAAGCGAGCCTCCGCAAAGCGCAGCTCCTATGGAGCCATTTTGATGTTAATAAGCCATCTCCCGCCGTTAGCATTCCATTGACTGCCATTCATTTTGACGTCACTTTGACAGCAAATAACTTTACATCTGAAGCATTTAAATACTTTATTTGTCCATTGTTTATTTCTAAAGAAACACAACAATGTATAAAAGGTTCCATTACCTTGTATCTCACGTTATGGCTCCGTAGCAGACGTTTTTGTAAAAATAGGCTAACGATTGTGTCATAACCACGCAACTTACTGTCGCATAGTAGAGGAATTCTGCTCACAGGCAGTTTCGACTTACATTAGCTGTTTAAGTTTAATTACTAATGGTAACTAACATTTTAGTTAGCAATAATTAGCCTGTGCCTATGTTATCTCCTTACATATACCCAAGGGCGTAAATCCCAGGGGGTTCGGGGGGGGTCAGGACCCCCCCATCCCCATCTACGGGTTGTCCCCCCCCTAGAAATATCATTAAAACAATGCTGTGTATTGTAAATAACATAATGATGTATACTTAAAATATCTGTCTAAGTAGTAGAACAATACAAACCCCAAAAAATGCTTTTTAAGTTTAGAAACATTTTGAGCAAATGAGTAGCGGTTGCTCGCCTCGCCGCCTCTCAAAATCTGACGAGAATCTTTTAAACTGACCTTGTCGATCAAAAAAACAGACAGATTCCCACTCGTCATTTCCGGTAAGTGTTTTAACATAAGTGTTCCTTTTGGGACAATACTAACCATCGAAAGTGGGCACTATGGCAGTGAGTGGTCAGTGCACATTAGCAGTGTACTGACGGAAGTATGCGAAATGAGACACAGCCTGTGTGTCACGTCGGGTATATTGTCCTATTTTGAGAGTACTATGTGATTTAATTTCGTAAAGTCCTGTCATGTTAAATGCTGTTTAAGCAAGTGTGTGTTTGAAATACTGTTAATATGTACAGAGTTAACTTTTGATTGTGTAATGTCTCCCGCCAGCTGTACAATTTTGTTAATAGAATTAACAGCATTCTGCTAATATGTTAGCATTCAGTACAGTTATCAAAGCTGTAAGCAGCAGACCAAAGAAGTTTGGGAAAAAGTGTATTTTACTTTCATTTGGATATGAAGACAAACAGAACATATGGATTCTGAAAATTATGTTTATTTGGGAAACTGAATTCAAGTTATGTGGTGATTATGGTAATCCCAATACTTGATGATGTTCTTATGAGAAGGAATGTGAAATTGAAAACACATTTACAGTACATGTTTATGTGTAAAATAAAGTCTGGCAGAAGCGAGAGAAGGAAACACAATACCTTTTGCCGGTCTCATCATTTTCCTGTTCTTTTCAGAACAACATTTTAATCTGACCACAGGCCTCACACCTGGGGCCTGTTATAATTGCTTCTTCAAAATATGGCTAAACACACTACTTCCAACCATACAGAGCTTCAAGGAGTGCGAAAGAAGTGCATTTTGACTACAAGTTACACAGCAGACATAAAATGTTAAAATGTCCACAAAACTTTCAGATGCAGTTCAATCTACTTGTCTTCTCATCTGTATGTTGCAATTGTCATCACTTTGCTTAAATATGGCTACAAGGGCTTAACGGTTTATTGGTGTTTTAAGTCCCCAACATCCTAGTGCCTTCCAGGCAGCGCTGTGGAGGTAAGGACTGTCAAAGCGAGAATAACTGTTCACTGACTATGATGTGTTAACCCCCCTCCTATTTCCAGTACGTGAGGTAATGGTAATTGGTATGCATCGTTCCCGGGTTGCGACCCAGTTTGTGTCTGACTTGTCATGACCAGGGATCAATCCAAGTAGACTGGCTTTGTTTGAATTGACAAAAGAAGGGTTAATCTCTGGTCAGATAACTCTGGTCCAACCTGGGTCATTGGTGTAAAAGAGGAATTACAGAGCATTGAGAAGGGGCCTTTAACCATTTCTGGCAAAACATTGACAGTTTGGAACATACTGATCATACAGATGGACAGTGGAGATGTAGATTATGCTGCAGGAGTAGTTAATTAAATGTATTCTGGCTGACAGGAATGCAAACTGATCACAATCTCTCCACAAACCGTTTTACTGTGAACCTTTTTTGAGCCATGAGGTCAGTGTTACTTACTTTAAAGACAGATTTTGGGTGGAGAGTCGCTTTAAATGTTTGCTCCAATTTGTATCTTTGACTAAATGAAGGCTTGTAAGGCTATCCTCAACATGACATATCTGCCCACAGTGCTTCTATTTCATTACAGTTGGATTTGCAAATTATCACATTTCTACTTAAATGTTTGGGCTTAAAGTGATGGTTCGGAGTAATTTCACCCTAAGCTGCTTTGCACATTGACCTCGAGCCAAACAACCCCTCCCATAAGCTTTTTTCCCTTGTTATAACGTTGGTCGAGTTAGCGTTATCAGCTGGTTAGCTTAGTGCAGGCACTAATGGATCCACGTTTGTATCTCGTAAATTACCCCACTAATAATGCTCGGAATGATACCAAACTTCTACAGTAGTACAAATAGTTTCTGTACTTATAAAACGAGGCATTCGAAAGTTTGTAACTACACCAGAAATATATTTAAATAAAACTTGCCTGATGGATACTCCTCGCTGCACTATCGGAGCTATCGCGCAGTACTTACATACTACTACTACATACTTCTGGTGTAGTTTGGCTCGAGGTCAAGGTGCAAAGCAGCCTAGGATGAAATTACTCTGAACCATCACTTTAAGTTGCTGTAGCTTAGTATATATATATATATATATATATATATATATATATATATATATATATATATATATATATATATATATATATATTATATATATATATATATATATATATTAAAGTTGTTTATTTCCATGACACAATAAATCAGAGGACATAGCTGCTTTAGAGAATATGTAAAACTAACATTATTTCTACTCTACTTTTATTACTTCTTTTTTTTTAACCTTACTGTGATGTTGTGTTAAGATTGAATAAAACTTATTTCTAAATGCATAGATGTTTAATTGCAAAAAAAAGTTATATGGCATAATAGTTTCCTAGAATATGTCATTTACTGCAATATCTGCAAAACAACCCCTGAGAAGCCGTAGAGGTGTACCTTTCTGCACACATTGGATTTCATCTGTCGTGTATTCCTCTATAACTAAGTATGGATTTTAGATTGCCTTAGCCATTAAAACCTGTTAGGTGTAAACTGAATGGCAATGGTTGCCCCCCAATAACCTTGGGAAGGTAATACGAAAAACACAAAGCCTGCACGGGCGGAATATTTTTGTAAGGAGCTGAAAATGAGCTTTGTGCTCTTATCTGAAGGGATCAGCTGCTCAGATGCCGGATCTTTCTTCAGCAAATTGGCCCTCAGATATCCTCTTGGCACCATTGTCAATCCGTTGTTGTTGATCTCATGTTCTATTTATGATACACATAATTTAAAATAATTGAATAGCACAATATTTCCTGTGTGTGAGGCCCTAACAGAAACTTGCACCATTACCACCATTAGCTCATACAGTGGGGCAAAAAGGTATTTAGTCAGCCACCCATTGTGCAAGTTCTCCCACTTAAAAAGATGAGGCCTGTAATTTTCATCATAGGTACACTTCAACTATGAGAGATAAAATGAGGAAACAAAATCCAGAAAATCACATTGTAGGATTTTTAATGAATTTATTTGCAAATTATGGTGGAAAATAAATATTTGGTCAATAACAAAAGTTCATCTCAATACTTTGTTATATACCCTTTGTTGGCAATGACAGAGGTCAAATGTTTTCTGTAAGTCTTCACAAGACAACACACACTGTTGCTGGTATTTTGGCCCATTCCTCTATGCAGATCTCCTCTAGAGCAATGATGTTTTGGGGCTATCGCTGGGCAACACAGACTTTCAACTCCCTCTATTGATTTTCTATGGGGTTGAGATCTGGAGACTGGCTAGGCCAGTCCAGGACCTTGAAATGCTTCTCACGAAGCCACTCCTTCGTTGCCCGGGCGGTGTGTTTGGGATCATTGTCATGCTGAAAGACGCAGCCACGTTTCATCTTCAATGCCCTTGCTGATGGAAGGAGGTTTTCACTCAAAATCTCACGATACATGGCCCCATTCATTCTTTCCTTTACACGGATCAGTCGTCCTGGTCTTTTTGCAGAAAAACAGCCCCAAAGCATGATGTTTCCACCCCCATGCTTCACAGTAGGTATGGTGTTCTTTGGATGCAACTCAGCATTCTTTCCCCTCCAAACATGACGAGTTGAGTTTTTACCAAAAAGTTCTATTTTGGTTTCATCTGACCATATGACATTCTCCCAATCCTCTTCTGGCTCATCCAAATGCTCTCTAGCAAACTCCAGACGGGCCTGGACATGTACTGGCTTAAGCAGGGGGACACGTCTGGCACTGCAGGATTTGAGTCCCTGGTGGCGTAGTGTGTTACTGATGGTAGCCTTTGTTACTTTGGTCCCAGCTCTCTGCAGGTCATTCACTAGGTCCCCCCGTGTGGTTCTGGGATTTTTGCTCACCGTTGTTGTGATCATTTTGACCCCACGGGGTGAGATCTTGCATGGAGCCCCAGATCGAGGGAGATTATTAGTGGTCCATTTTCTTATAATTGCTCCCACAGTTGATTTATTCACACCAAGCTGCTTACCTATTGCAGATTCAGTCTTCCCAGCCTGGTGCAGGTCTACAATTTTGTTTCTGGTGTCCTTTGACAGCTCTTTGGTCTTGGCCATAGTGGAGTTTGGAGTGTGACTGTTTTAGGTTGTGGACAGGTGTCTTTTATACTGATAACAAGTTCAAACAAGTGCCATTAATACAGGTAACAAGTGGAGGACAGAGGAGCCTCTTAAAGAAGAAGTTACAGGTCTGTGAGAGCCAGAAATCTTGCTTGTTTGTAGGTGACCAAATACTTATTTTCCCGAGGAATTTGCAAATAAATTCATTTAAAATCCTACAATGTGATTTCCTGGATTTTTTTCCCTCATTTTATCTCTCATAGTTGAAGTGTACCTATGATGAAAATAACAGGGCTCTCTCAACATTTTTAAGTGGGAGAACTTGCACAATTGGTGGCTGACTAAATACTTTTTTGCCCCACTGTATCTGAGCAACCTTTTGTTGTATGTGTTTATAAATCTGTCTGTGATAGACTTTGGTAAAAAAAAAAAATGCATGCTTTCCCATAAGTGGTACTTTATTAATTTGAATAGTAATAATCCTCTGAATTGTGGCATTTTGTCATTTCCCTGTACCTCAGGGGCATTAGGGAGTTATTAGGAGCTCAGCAGCCAAACTTGCTATGATGACTAAAAAGCATTAATCTGTGTGCCTTATATAACCAGATTGAGAGATTTTGAAAATATATTTTCCAAAAATGTAATTGCGAGATGGATCCTTTCACATCTTGAGCAATAGTGTGCCATGTCGTCCCCATGAGGAATTCTGTCGGCACATCCACATGATACAAGCCTTCCGTGATTGCACACAGCCCCCACCCTTCCTCCATGCAGTTGCTAGTAGCCAAGGAGGACACAGAGGATTAAAAAAAACATGATGGACTCTTCAGAAGAGGTAATAACCTTCACTCGAGTTTATGCGCATGAAAGTAGCTGGATGACCCAACCTTCTGAACATAGCCATACTGAGAAATAAAGAGAGAGTTGTATGGAGCTGATTAGCTTTGTAGCAACTCATTTGGCAATGGCTTGAATGTAACGGACGTTCATTAACATCAGAAAGTTACGTACTAGAGCTTTAATAGGTAATTGCTTGGACAGGGTGATCTGCATCGCAAAAGCAAACAATAAAAAACAAACTAGACAACTTTGAAGGACATTTGAGTTTTGTAGGATATCACAAGGCAATCAATGCAAACACTGTTCCAGGGTGGGAATGTACAAGGTTAGCCAAGGCTGGAGGAGAACAGTGATGCTACCTGTCAACTTTATGATGCAGTCCCACAGGGGTTACCCACTGATGTAATGTGAATAAACAGGTGAATGACAGCAGGAAAAAAAAAAAATGGTGTCAACTCAATCAGCTGTCCGTGCTGTCAGAATGAGTTTTTTTCGTAAAAGTTGAGGTCGTTCCATGAGTGACCTTTGCGAGTGTCAGCACGTGATCTAAGCTACAGAGCAGCGTGCTGTGATTTGCACTAAAAAGACACTTTTGAAGCGCCAGATACAAGAAAAGCCTTAAGCTTTGACTGTTAAGGTTTAAAACATGAATCCAGTTTACCCAGCAGCCCACGGTTCTCATGTACACCCTGACTCTAAATTCAATTCCACATCACCGGCCTTGAATTTTTAATACAATGGGGCTACCTTTGTCCTCTCGGGAAGCAGTTTAGTCAATTGTGTGGAATGTGATCCTGCACTAGAAACTCAAAAGATTTTCTTTTTCAGTGCCCAAATTGAGAGTTTCATATCAAAATGTGATGGTATTGTAAATGGTTATTTGGCGCACTTTGTGATATTTCTCTATTATAAGATTTTATATAGATTTTTATATTATATTATATTGCATGGAGAGCACCAAAAACCCAAAACTGTTTTGTGTGCCTGCCAATCACTGAAAAGTCTGGACAGGCAAACAGGCAGGCCTGATGAAAGATATATTCAACAGAGCGTTTACATTGTATATTGTATATCTGCTTAACTTCCATGGCTTCATTATGTTGTTATTACTACAGTTATATTATTTCCTTCTACAGTTGTCTCAGTTAATTTACATACAAAAGAATGGGTCCCCCGAAAAACAGCAGTAACAAGCTGTTATTATTGTAAAGCCACGGCCATAACAATAACTCTCTGTTCCGAACCTCTGTAGTACTGAACCCTTTTCTTTTGCACATCATATGCTGTATCACAACACAAACAACAAAAGCTTGAAGCCAATTTCATGTGTCTATCACAGTTTGAATATTTCAACCAACAGCTCTGCAATCTCCTAAGTTTGCACGGCACTAGGTCATGGGAAAGCACAGAGGAGGAGAGACAAGGTGGGACAGACAAGGCAGAGCTTCACGCTTGTGTTTAGAAGCCAATGATGCATGACCTCTCTTTCACACCCTGCTGATTGTTTACTGGGCTTACATGCACATACTTGAACAGTGATGATCCTGCCTGCCACACATAGTACTTTCACTGCCCTCCAGTGGCTTTCTAATAATAGTACGACTCAGTGTCTCACACACACACACACACACACACACACACACACACACACACACACACACTCCAGTATGCCATCGCCCTAACCAATTCCATCAGTGCTTGCTTGCACAAATGTCACTTGGGCTGAAATGACAGTGATCCACAGAGAATATCCAATAAATGTTTACTTATTCCACTGCTATTATCATTTTAGTATTTCTCATTTGGCGTCCCTAAGGCAGTACATAAATTACTTCCAATGCAATTATGGATGTAACCAATTAAAGCGCCTGTAATTTCATCATACAGTGTACAAATAAGCAGCACAACCCTCCATTTATTACTTGAAACCGTATTTTTAAGACCCAATTGAATGTGGGGAGAGATCTCAGCAAAGCAAAACCAGATGTGGTTCGGAGGGTTTTCTCCAAGCCAAACCGTGAGGAATGCACAGCTCAGGCAAGGTTTTTTTTGTTTTTTTTCATGAGAGTCTGTGTGGTGATAAAAGGGCTCGAGGGGTCAAGGAGTTCATTACTGTGATGGGTCTATGTGAAGAGCGGCAGAGTCGTGAGGTCACACACCACGCCAGGCAATGCTCTCAGCAGCCAGGCTGGGTGGTTGGAGCAGCAGTGTGTGAGATGTATGTATGTGTGTGTGTGCGTGTGTGTGTGTGTGTGTGTGTGTGTGTGTGTGTGTGTGTGTGCGTGTGTGTGTGTGTGTGTGTGTGTGTGTGTGTGTGTGTTTTTTTTGGGGGTGGTGGCTGTGGGGAGGGGGGTTGGTCAGACAGCAGGGGGCGTTATTGTGTTGCCAAGCGCACAGCCAGAACACAGAAGTCCTCCATCATCTCTGGCCTCTCACTCTGGCCTCTCACTCTCACCCGTATCACAGCCAATGAGATTGGGATGGTGACTGAAAATAACACTATACACTGGTTGAGATGACTAGCTCTCTGTCCTTTGAAGTTTGTTTGCTCTAATTCAGTATCTGAATTACACTGGTATTTTCAATTTGCCTACAAAGAAATTGAGTCAAATGGGCGGTCTCTAGACATAGAACAGACCATCCTGAAGGAAAAGTTCTTATGGGTCAACCATATCCTCTACACGTCTATAAATAGAGAAATCATCTGAAACATTGACTACATGCGCTATTTCATTTAGCGACTGTGGTTTTACACATGCATGCGCGCACATACTAACACACAAGCAACCAAAGCCAACCTATAAATACAGCTGAGGCAGAACATTTTACTGTCAGTGCCAAAACAAGATTATCTGGTTAGAAGTTCAAATCACCAACCCAGTGATTAAAAGCTCCATTCAGCATTTCCAACAGAAGCTGTAGCTGCCATAGATGAAAACACACAATTTCATTTCAAAAGTTATTCCTTCTTTTCAGCTTTGCCTTCAACTCTAGATGGAATAATATGTTCGTTTTCCGATTTTAAATCTAAAGGCTTCACATATTCTGTTTGTGTGCTTTCATTGTTCCAACCTGCCCCTATTTGAAATTTAGTTGACCTTCTTATTATAGGCATGTTGTATTGCCCTTTCTGGAAAATGTCAAGGCCCTCCCCTTCACTGATGTAAGGATTACCAGGTGTTGACCCAGAATCCATTATCTCATATTAGAGCCTGTCTTTCTTTTCACTTTGGAGTGTGTGTGTGTGTGTGTGTGTGTGTGTGTGTGTGTGTGTGTGTGTGTGTGTGTGTGTGTGTGTGTGTGTGTGTGTGTGTGTGTGTGTGTGTGTGTGTGTGTGTGTGTGTGTGTGTGTGTGTGTGTGTGTGTGTGTGTGTGTGTGTGTGTGTGTGTTTCTGAATATTATTGCACACTTTTTTGCTGATGGTTTTTGTCCATTCATTGCTGCTTGTAAAGTCAAACTCCTCACTCTTATGTAATGCAATGCAGCTTGTAATGCAGCTATTGTGTGTGATTAAAACATTTTCAAATGAGGATGAATCTCTTTTTGGACATATTTGTGGAAACAGTGTCTAAGCTTCAGGCCTCTGGTTGGCATTTCCATGGCAGCGGTTTACTGAAATCTGAGAGCCAGCGTTGCTAGAAGACGCGCTGTCAACTTCTGCGGTGCTTTATTGACTGGAGCGTATCATAATCCTATACCAACGTTAATAAGTTCTTGGTTCTTTTCAACAAGCCCACTTAGCATTGGCTCTCAACATTTGGGACAACCCATCTTGCTGTTAAGTTTTTATTCCACTTGGAAAATGGTGGAAGCTTGCAAGCTGGGCTAACTGAAAAGTGGAAGCGAGAAGGCTACGCTAACTAGTGTCCACTCGGAAAGTGGAAGCTAGTTGATTGGAATCATGACCAAATGAGTCCACAAGTACAGTAAATTAGCAAAAGTATTAGCAAAAATAAATTAGATTTCAGTTCAACTTGAAGAACCTTTCATCAAATATAATGTAGGTCGTTCAGTTGCTTGATGTTATTAAAAAAATAATGTCTCTTTTTCTGTATTGTTATGTGATTTGAATAGTTTTCTCCAAATGTCTGATATGATGTGTGCTGTCTCTAATGTGGAACCCATCTCGGTTTGGAGCCTTTAAAATCCCCCCCCAAAAGAATTTTTCTTTATGCACCTGGTGTCTGTCAAGCGAAGCCAATACAAAAGACCAGTTGAGGCGTATCTTTTAAGAGGGTCATGTGTTCAGATTTCCTTTCACTTTTCTCCTCTTGAACTTCAGAAGGATGTGTGTGAGCTTAAATGCCTCAGCCTGAGAGAGGGTCAAAACATAAAAAAACCAGCTACAGCGTCCTCTTGTTCCAGCGATTCAGCTGTACATTTAGGAAGTAATTTTGTTTTGTTTTTCTGTTCAATGCTGTTTGACTTTAACATCACCATGTAAAAGCTATGACTCTGACAGGTTTGTAATCTCACTGGTTCAGAGAGAGAGAAAGAGAGAGAGAAAGAGAGAGAGAGAGAGAGAGAGAGAGAGAGAGAGAGAGAGAGAGAGAGAGAGAGAGAGAGAGAGAGAGAGAGAGAGAGAGAGAGTGATGAAGAAGAATGGAAATGTACTTTTAGGAGTTGTGCTGATTAAAAGCAGCAGCATGAGATTCACTCAGAGACAAATTGTTCGCTCATCACACATTTTCAATTAAGTTGTGGAAGTCAGTTCCTTTGTTTTTAGCACAATGGCTGACTTATGCTTGTAAAAATCTGCCATGGTGCCTCTGCATGTGCTAAATAACATGAAATCATATAAAATCAAACAAATAGCGAGCTGACTTCATGGTCCTTTCTTGTTCTATCACATAGTCTTCTATAGAGCAGCATATGGTATATATACTTAGTTCATTATGTGTGTGTATAACCTTTCATAATAATTGCCCTGACACAAGTGAGCATAACCTGAATATTCCCTAATGAGACGTTAACAAGATGAGGTCATGCGAAAACACTGATCCATGTGTCTGTCTCTCTCTTTCCATTTTTCCCTAATTGTTGTAATAATTGTTATCATCATTATTGTCCTCATTATCTCAATCAGCATTTGTAATCTCCACCCACTGACATCAATGGCACCTCTGTTGCCGCTCTAATCATTACCATAACTGTGATCGTCAGCATCATCAGTATTATTAGTATCCGCCCAAAAAAGGTCACATTTTCCATCAAGCTTTTGAAAGTAACAGCAGAATTTGCTTAAAACCGAGGTGTTTAGAAGCTTGGACTCGCATGGATGGTCATGTAGGCAAAAGTAAATAGAGGATAATGTTCTGTCATTACCGTCGCTGATTGGGAAGGTTTCCCTGTTGTTCACTGTGCAGAACTGATTTTAATTTGAAGAAACAATAAATAGCTGGCGCAATGCCAGGGAGGCTTTTATTTTCTGAGCTTCTCATCATCTGAGACATTGCTCGTCAAATAACCTGGTCCAGAAAAGATTGAGAGCGTGTTTGTTGACTCTAATTTGACTCATGCGGCAGATTTAAGCCTTTTAAAAAACATTATCTTCTCACTTGACATTTCTCCATTGTGTATCACTTATATCATTTTTAGAAGCCCTGCAGCAAGAGGGAGTTGTACGGCAACTGTGTCTTTAGCTCCACTCAGTATTCCCCAACTGCTGTTCAGACATGTTGCTATTTTCTGCCTCCATCCTGGATGTGTGCATTAAGAGATTCCAGCATTCCTCACAATCCTGCCTTTTGCCTCCTCCACTTTTATGGATTCCGCCTTCCTGTTCTCAGTGTTTTTCAGCCCAGACTCTGGTCAGAGAGATGGATGTTGTGTAATGAGTGTAATTGCGCTAATCCTTCCGTTTTCACAGCACTTTAATTTGTTCATGCTGTTACCTAATCTTTATTGGGCCATAATTTGTATTTTGTATATGATTACATTTCCTCTTCCAGTGGTTGGCAATTATGGGGCTTGCGCTCTCATGCTGGCTTGTGCAATAGTTGTTGTTACTTTGACACAGAGTTGTAAATAACAACATGAAGGCAAGACCTGGGCGGAGAATCCATGTTAACAAGAAAAAGTGGTTCATCCAGATGTTCTTTTTTTTACGTTCAAAGTTTGCCTAACCTACACTGACATGACTTAGATGTTTAATTGAGTCGTGACGTTCAATTATTTGGTGCCTGCTTGTCTAAGGCTCTCAACATTTCGCTGATTTTTCGCTTACGACACATTCACATTCAACAGTCCAGCAGAGGGAATATTACGTATGTAATTTAGTGGTTTGTGGACTTCGGCTGGGTTGTGCCATGTGATGTTTGAGATGGCAGGGAGAATGCTTTTAGGTCAGTAGTTGTTTATTTTGAGAGCTTTCCAGAAGGGGCGAGAACGAGCTTTGTCACAATCAAATTTGCTGATAAGCTCCACTTTATATTGTGTATTTTTTCCTTTCACCCTTCTCCATCTGATGGGAGACTCTCAGATGTGTAAACAACGCCTGGATGGTGTCAGGCACATGCCATTTGAGTCTTGAGTGATGCACAAGACTTCTTTGAGCTCTACTGTTTGTAATGCACTTCTGGGACGGAAATACACACAGTAGCGGCGACAACATGACTCCTGTAGAATATACAGTAGTTTGGGTTAAGTCCGTCTTAGTCAATACCTTTGCTGCAACATCATGAGGAAGCAGAGCGGCGGTGAGGGTGTACTGGATGCCCTGTTAGACTCATTATCATCAGAGGCACATTTTCCCCAGCCGCACTGGCTTCTGGACCGCTAATCTACTCCATCTGATTCTCTGACTCCTCATTTCCCTGCTGATTCTGAGAGGAAAGTCCCTCCACAACTATCTGCAAGGTCTAATTTAGCTGTCTTTACTCTGTCCAATCTCTGTTCACATGCAAGCTGCTCAGGGGAGGTGGCTGGAGCTTGATGTTGACCTGGATGCCCATTGCTGCTGTTACTTGGTGAAGTAACAGCAGCAAATCTTCTTTGATTAAGCCGCTCTTGGTTTAAAAACCCTACAAAGGGTTTCTGGTAAATGCGGCTGTTCAGCTCATGAAGAATGTGGCTTGTTTTCAACTCCAATTTGCATTCATATATGAACTACCGCCTAAGTCCAACATCTTTAACATTACAAAATACTGTAGTTCTGAACACAGCAGCCTCCGTATACTTCCCAGTGGCATTTTGAGCTAGAGGTCAGAAAGTCAGCAAGGACACGGGTCAGGTGGCGTCTGAGAAAGAACAGCAGCGTATTCATCCTTTGGAGATTTACATCATGAGATGAGTTAGCATGACAGAATGAATCAACGCTGTCAGAGTCCCCAAAGTCAAGGACAGAGGAATTTTGGAACACATCAGAGGGCTCTTTTCTGCTCCCTCTGACGCGGAATCATCAGCACCATGACCTGCAGCGAAACATTTCAGGTCAGACTAACCCAAAGAGACATATTTGTGTCACGGTCAGTACCTTTCTGCAGTCTCTGAGGTCAGTCCAGACGTTGTTATACTCCCAGTGGGTAACTGACCTGCAGTGCAACAGAATACAAGACACAACCACAAGATAACACAACAACAGTTTGCATTAGTGTTAGTCAGTTTGATGGATGGCAGGACAAACCAATGTTTGCCTTTGTAATCTTGAGCATTGTGCAAGAACAGAAGGGAAGAGAGTTGTAGTCTAGTATGGTCAAGAGCTCTTCAAACAATGCACAAGTACGGCCTGCAATGCAGTTTGTCAGCCCGAGGAAGACTCCATTCAAAACAGCAAAAAAAAAACAACTCTTATTTATGAAGTCAAGTGACACCTTTATAGCTCACTTTTTTGACTTGATTGGAACTTGAGATTTCGTAAAGATGGAGAGTCTTAAGGTAGCCAACAGCCTGATATGGCTGATGGAAGTGCTGAAAGTGTTGATACTAAACAGGAACAGATGCTGAGGTCCGAGGAGCTGACACAGGATGCAGACTCATACTGGTGTTAAGCTCAAGGGGATCACATCAACTTGCATCAGTAAACCTGCCTGGGCAGCGTCAAAACCTTTAGCATCTGGCCTCCGACGTTTCATGTGTGAAATGAAGGCTGGTTCATTTTTAGAATGGTACCACACTACAGATCCAAGCAAGTCTTTCAGGACATGGGAAATGTTTTAATTGACAAGAACGCAATCAGTAAAATGCAAGACCCATTCAAGTCACATTTGAATGTATTCTGCAACAGCACACATGCATGCTCTGTACATTCTATTTGCACTTCCAAATTGACATAATTATGTAATTATAAAGATTTCATTTGGCTCACTACTCCTCTCTGGCTCCAAGTCATCAACTTTGCAGGAAAATGGAATTTAATGTTGAGAGAAATGACTTCACTTCTCAGAATAAAGAGAGGAATTGGTGTCTGATCAAAGGGAAGTTCTTCTAAAATCCTTTCTCATAAAGAAATGACAACTTCAAATGTACCCTATGCACTGGTAGCAATTGATGTTCTATTTTAGCTCTGTCAAAGCGCAAAATGAAACACTTTTGGACAAGGCATTTGGAGAACATCTGCTAAAGATTACTCCTTCAGGGTGTTGATCATGAGTGGTGTTCCTTAAATCAAGGCAATGATTAAAAGCAATCACAATAACCATGTGTCTATATTTAACATAAGATGGTCCACTGGATTTTGTATATTTAGTGCACCATTTTAAGATTACTACACTTTTGGACTTTTCTAATACCATAAAAATGCACTACTGAGTAGGGCAAAGCTTTTTGGGGGGGGGGGGGGGGGGGGCTCAGGACATCCGCAGGACATTAAAAGGTAACTGAATCTATGTTTCATGCGTAAAATGCTAAAAAACAAACTTGCACAGCTGACATACAGTACACATTAGACCAATACAATACCCTCAGAGCTTCACAAACACTCATTTGACAGTTAACACATTCTGATACTGGAAGATATTGATGTATTTCCCTGCTCATCACCACTATACATGTGTGTACATCAGTCTATGTTGCTTAGCCTACGCCAACTACAGTGCTGTTGTCAGGGATTAATAACACATGATTACCGAGTTGACCGTTCTCTGGGATATGTTTTCATGCTAATCGAATGTGTCTCTAGCTTGAAACAAGCTACCGCAAACCGCTGATCCTGCTGATGAGCTTACAAGCTATTCGTCGGGGCATGGGTAAAGTAAAAATAAATCACTATTTCTATACCACTAACAAGGCTCAAAATAGCACCACACTTCAACAGTAGCATAATGAGGGTCCCTACATGTAAACCAAAGCATTGAGAACTTTGTAAGTGTACAGACAGTTTATTAAAAAGATAGATTATAAAAACTGTAGCGTTCACATATACAAGCAGGTGCCATCTTGGGACAACAGTCATAACCAGTCAAACGACGAACACCGTACAACCAGTAACCAGTAACATAGCTCAAGCACGGGGTTTGTTGTTGTCCCAAGATGGTGCCTGCTTGTATATGTGAACACTACTGTCTTTATAATCTATCTTTTTAATAAACTGTCTGTACACTTACAAAGTTCTCAATGCTTCGGTTTACATGTAGGGACCCTCATTATGCTACCATGGAAGTGTGGTGCTATTTTGAGCCTTGTTAGTGGCATAGAAATAGCGATTTCTTTTTACTTTACCCATGTCCAGACGACTAGCTTTATAAGATAATCAGTGGTTTGTGCTATCTTGTTTCAAGCTAGAGACACATTCGATTAGTATGAAAACATGTCCCAGAGAACGGTCGGCTCTGTACACGTGTTATTAACCCCTTAATTTTGCACCAGAATTGTCCTTTAACATGTAGCTCAAAGCACTGCTGTGCCTAAGTACAGCCTCACAGAGACAGGTCTAGACTCTTGTTCCTTTTGTTTTCAGTGAAACTAATAGCATCTCTGCATCACATGCTGTGATTATGTAGATCATGAACAACAGACTGTCTGTTAAATCCACAATCATTTGTCTTTCTGACTAAAAAGATTTGCTGTGTATACAGTAAATGCATAATATAGGAAAGACATTAGGTAGAACTGTGAGGTAGTTCATCTTTGTCAGAAAGCCGTCGGTTGCATTCTTATTCTGAGCGTCATGAAACAGAACTTTGCTTAATCTATATGCATTAATAATTTATGTTGATATTTGCATAGGAAACAAATACAATTTAAGCAGAATATGTGTATGTTGTATTTATGACCTTGAACACTGCAGTCTCTTTTCAGAAAGAAACAAGACATTCTTGATGATAGTCATTGCTTCACGAAGGAGGTAAAAGCTTGTGGAAAGAGTGGTAGAAGCCAAAGTAAATTTACATCGAAGCAAAAACATCATTTTCCATAACTGCAAGAAATTAAAGTTGGATTTGAAGTCAAAATTCTAACAAACACTCCCTGCTGTCAATCCCCCAGTTTTTTTGTGAGTGGAGCAGCTCCAGGTTTTGTCTTACAGATAACAGCCTTGGTCTTCTGGTTTATAATCTTTGGAAAGAGTTGTTCATTTTTTTTTAAAATATAGACTGACAAAAATGAACAACCAGGAAGCATTAGAAAAGCAACAGCAAATGCGAAATGTGCTTCGGAATGGATTTTTGCTCTGTGCTGTGCGCAAAGTGGGCCAGGATTTTATATGCAAATGTTAAATTGCAATTACATAATAAAGGGCATGCAATCAGCAGGAAACACATGTCTGTAGTGATTTCCGAGTATAGCTTTATCATAAATGTCTATAATATTCAAAATACAATCTTGCGTTATACACAGTGATGTCAACAACAAACCCTTCCATTGTAAATCTGTATCTCCTCTAGGCCACATCTTACGTTTTATGACAAGGCCAACCAAATAGGGCAGTGACACTGAGCATTATGCATCATTCATATCACTGACACTTCTCCGGAGCAGAAATGTCTTATTAGACAGGTCAGGACCTGACTGATGGCTTCTTGTCTTACGGATCTCTCTAACCTGACAACAGGCTCAGCATATGTGCCTTAATTGTCCCGCATGCATCCTTGCATCTGAGTGTGGATAGCGAACAGTCAGCGCTCAGATAAGCCATTTGATTGTCTGGCCTGGGAACAAGCGGGTGTTGATGTGTCTCAAAAAGCCTGTTGTGATAAGGACACGCGATAAGAAGAAGCAGCCACATAAAAACACTGCAATATGTTTTCCTCCAGCATGTCGTTTCCTCCAGAGCTTGGTGTTTTAAAATGTCGTCCTAAGGGTTAGATTTTAAACAACCCTGTCAACCGATTTAGATCTGGAGGGGAAATTAGCTTTTGACAAGAACGCTCCTCTCCTGGGTATGTAAATAGCACCCTGAGCAAGGATATAAATATGTATCACCTTCCATTCAGGTTCTAATGTGAGGCTGCTTGGCTACAAAGGTAGTCGCAATTTTCAAGTGAAAAATAAAGGTTTTCAATATGAGGGATCTTTACAGCCAAGCTCGCTACTCTGTGAGGCTGCACTTAGGCACAGTGATACTTTGAGCTAAATGCTAATGTGACAATGACAATGCAAAAATGCTAACGTTTAACAGCTATTGTTGTGCCCCTGTAAAAGGGGAAAATAGAATTAAACACACAGACATGATGTTGCTTTGCTCAAGTCTAATGTTGTAATGTCGTGCTATAACATAATAGCAGGTTTACAAGATGTAACAACCCATGTATTTTCTCTAGTCACAACACAATAATGTCCCTTTACGTATCTCAAACAGTTTTTGAAAGTAACAGTGAAACAGTATTTTCAATAACAAACGAAATATATCTTAGCTACACCTTGCAAAAATACTTCTGCTATGCATGTATTATTAATTCAGAATCGCAACTTTGCTCCAGTTGCACCAGCAGATAAATTGTTTGCTTCTGCACATTTAACACTGTAATAGTCAACACTATTATTCTTAAACTGCAGCAATAGCATTCTCATACAAACAATATAAAACGAGTGAACACAGACAACGGCGATGTTACATTAACATTAGTACCACGCGTCACCTATAGCTTCGCATGACGCAGTTACATTAGAGCAACACGTTTACATTTAATCCACTAAATTCACATGCTTGAGTTATCACAGTAACTAATATTTTACTCCCTTCCTTCCTTACAGAATTAAAACACATAGACAGCATAAGCAAAATATACATTTGTCTATGCACTTTAGAAAGACACATAGAAGTATTTTCTGATTTGCCACCTCTATTAGCAGGAAAACATAATTAAACTGTGCCTTCCAAAAAATGTTCCAAATCATTGTTGGAAAAAAAGGAAATGTCAAGAGATCACCATCACAATCATAAGTGTACATCATCTGGCAATCATGAATGTTTGGACAAAATTTTTGCGCCAATCTATCCAGTAAATGTTGTGATATTTCACAGGATAATTGCAAACTTTGACCAGCTGGTGGGACTAGATGAAACGTCAGAGAATCACCACAGTCAGTCAGTTTCATCCTCTGGGGAACATGAAAGTTTGAACAGTTGACACTTGAGCCATGATCTGTACATCGATACCAATCGTACATGGATTTATGTGCATTTTCATGGTTCTGCTTTTCACTTCCTCTACAATTTCCCCAAGCGATCAACACCTGTACATTTGTTCGCATGCTTTATATTTAGTTATTCTCTTTGAAGCAGCATAGCTATTTTATAGTACCACAACAACATTTTTAATCATCCCTTTGCCATTACATGTTCCCATTCATCATTTCCAACTTGGCAACAGGCTCAAATGTCTCTCCACTCCGTTATTTGACTTAAGTCAGCCGGCAGTTAACCTCAGCATGGCTAAGTGAGGTAAGCCTTGAAAAAGGAGGAATTTTCAGTTTGAACATTACTTGAACATCATCTAAAAACCCAGCAGCATGCGAGGCAATAGGTCAGAACATCGGGGAAGAAAAAATACAGGGGAAGCCTCAGATGTGACTTTAATACACTGTAAGAGCGCAGCACGAGCAGAAGAATGCTCTCCCCAGAGCAGAGAGCCCATTTCCTTATACTCTGGCCTGTTGGCGGGGGGTCCTGCAGCTCTTGACCAGACTTCCTCAGGACAACAGAGAGCTTTACTGACCGATCTGTCAGTACTGTTTACATTCCATCTTGTAAACTCCCCACTCTCCTTTGAATTCCTTGTGATGATGGCACCCAACCTCAACCCCCACCCCAGCCCTTTGTTTATGTATTCCATAGTTGTTCCAGATGTTGGAAATGATTAAGAGTCAGTGTTCGTAGAAATCGCTTGCAGCTCAGTTATGTGGGGAGCTTTCATCAATGACACAGATCATTACAGTTTCTGTTTGCTACTGTGTCGACTGCAGGAGTGGAGGCTGTCAACTAAAATCTAGATGATCTATCACACTGATTCTTCCCTGCTGTCAACAAATTTCAGAGTCCTAATGGTATTCATCTTTGTGAGAAGTTGAATCTGAATTTCTTGGGTAATTAAAGGGGTAACAGCTCATTTCGACCACATCAGCACAGCCAAGAGATGATCTAAAGCAGTGGTTTCCAACCATTTTTCCTTACACCCCCCCCACTCCCCCCGCCCCTCCCCCACTTGGATCTAAGAAAAGCCCGAGCCATTCCCCCAGCCTGATGTTGTGTCCTGACAAGATGGATTTTTGTTTGCTATGTTATCCTGTGATTCTCCCTTGATCTCATGATATCGCGAGAAGCCAGGCCAAGACCTGTCCTGTCCTACAATAATACCAAAAGTTATAGCCTTACTTTATTTTTTGATACTGATGAGTCATCAGCACTTTTACGTTTCTGTCTCTATGTTTCATTCATTGATTCATTTATTAAATAATGATGCTCTGACTGCAGGGAAAGCGAGTTTGAGCGAGCTAGCTTACCTAACAAAACTGATGGAAGCGCTGGTCTCAGAGGTAGAGAGGTCACAGAGGAGTGGCCTACCAAGTAGTCTACTATTTATTTTTTTAAAGATTTTTTTTGGGGCATTTTTAGGCCCCTACTTCCACAGGACAGATGAAGACATGAAAGGGGAGAGAGAGGGGGAACAACACGTAGAAAAGGAGCTAACCCGGCCACAGTAGTCTACTATTTTTGAGTAAGGATACAAAAAATGATCCTTTAATGATCTTTTTAAAAATAGTTTAATATACATACTTTTGCATATATGATTTAGCAAGTGTGTTATTATGATTTTCTATGTACAAATCTAATTTTGACAACCTCAAAGCAGACAAACTTTCACACACCCCCTGTGATCTCTGGCGCCCTCTTGAGGGGGGCCCAGACCCCAGGTTGGGAACCACTGATCTAAAGGCAGTGACACACCAACCCGATAAACGGCCGTCGGACAGTCTGGCGAGGTCAGTGACTCGAGTCTGTTCGGTGCATTCCGTTGTCCGTCCGAGGAGCTGTTCGCCTTCATTTTGGCCGACCTGACATGTTGCGTCAGAGGGAGGGCAGTCGGACTCCATGACCAATCTCATTGGTGGAGTGCTAACCCGGAAATGACAAGCGTGATGAGCGGGACTAAGCCTCTCAAAGTCTGATGAAAATCTTTTAAACTGACCTTTGTCGATCTGAAATGAAGACAGATTCAGCAACTGCATAGCCTATTTCTCGTTTAAAATGTTTTCAGAAACATGTTTCGGTGAACTATCTTCGTAAAATATGAGATCGTATTCTGAACGAGCCGCCATTATGCCCGGTTGAAAAATCCAGGCGCAGCCAAACCCACGTGACGCGTTCGTTCAGTCAGCTGCCGGTTTTCATTTTTTGGTCGACAATACAGATAAGCGCCGCCTTAGTTTTGGAGACGTATTACACGCTCAAGTCGGTGTCGCTTCGTTGTGTTCTGAGGCACTTTTTGGACCTCGGGGAGCCGACTGATCAGTCTGACTGCCTTTTCTGCCAACGGTCAGCCGTTGGGTTAGTGTGTCAGGGGCTTAAAGGATACGCTGTCCTCTTGGTCATGTGTCCTTAATGCGGATAATAATGACTCAAAGGCATACACAACTTAGATCTATTTTCCCGTTACCATAGAGGCCAAAAGAAACTCAACATGGTTCAACTCAAGTGTGAGACGGACTGGAAATTTAAGGAAGAATGGAAAAAGAGTGGAAAGTCCTTTCAATGAGCTGCCTGGCTTTACCTTAACTCAATTTATGAGTTTTCACAAGGCTAGGTTAAAAAAAGAGACAGGCTTATGGCCCGCCACGGACGCCAGTAACAATTCAAGCCACATTACCAATCAAATAGCCTACAGGACAGGCCAATTTTACAACTGGTTTTAGTTGCAGTCTGACCAGCCACAATGGCACTCTGATTTACACTATACCTCTGCTGAGACTCTGTTCCTCTGCAGAAATCAATACTTAAAAAAAAAAAAGCCACGGCTAACTAGGCACCGAAACAACATCTAAAACGTAATGCCCAATTCATCACTTTCACTGCAGCTATTTCTAGCTAACGGTACCTGTGTTAGTTAAACAGTGCTGCTTTTCTGTAGCTTTTCTCTGTTTCTCTTAATGTGACCCAAAGGCACATTAGCTTTCATCAATCAGACACAGAAAAAATAACATCTAAGCGACCTTACCTATGAGTTGGGGAGGTATTGCTAATGGACCACAGCCATTTGAAGATAGTCTCGCAGCGCTTTCATTTCTCAGCTGCGCTGCACGCTTCACTTAATAAATAGGGTCACACTAAGGAGAAGGCAGAGGCATCTTTCTAATGGTTGCCAGTAATAATATAGAAGTTTACTTGCTATCCTCTGCAGATATTACAGATACATGTGTCCTTATTAACTTTATCTTTCTGTTTTGTAGGGACACGGTGTGATTTAGTATTAGAAAACAGGCTTGGAATTGATTTTTTCAGAGTGTAGCACTGATGTGAAAAGCATGTCTAAGAGGCCACTGTTGGTGCCTCGTTAGCCTGGTTTACATTATGCAGATATTTCTGAAAATCCATCCAACTTTCTATACTGTATACTAAATACAAACCAAACTCTTCAAACTATCATACCAAAATACATAAACATAACCCGACTTGGGGGTGTAAGTGGAAATGAATACATCTGTTGCTCAGAAATAGCAACAAAGTATGTGACAACACAAGATAATGCGGTTTGGGTTTTTTCTTATGCTGAACGCATAGTGATTACGCATCACAACTTCAAAAAAACAGACAGAAAACAAACATGTTGACATTGGCATTACTGTTAAATTGCATGTTTTTTGTCTTTTCTTGCACTTATCCTATATTTTCATTGACACTCAACCAAAAGCTGTATTTAGATAGATAGATTTAGATGTATGTAATAGTGATTAAGTGTTTTTTTCAATCACACATTGGGAGGGAAAAAAGATAGCAATCTGTGACATGAGTAACATAACATGCATTGTTTCATGGCTTTTATCATTTTGCCTTTGAGACAGTAAAGAGGGATTGTCTGTAAATTGTCAGCTCACAACACAGAAGAAGAAAGGCAAGTTGGCCTTTTGTAGTGTGTCTGGCATCTGCGTGGCATTTGAAAGACCCCAGACATGTGTCTGTGTAAGACACAGATAATGGCGATCAGACCACCATGGCTGTGACACGCTCTGAGAGCTGTTATGGTTGATGTCAGTCAGGCAGCATCTGTCCGGTTGCAATTTTTAAGTAAAACGGTCCTTTCCAGTCACATCCACAGACCCACCCTGTCTCCTAAAAAACACACATTCTCATGCAATGTGTTTTAAACATGTGATTATCTACAGTATTGGGGAGTAACGGAATACATGTACCGGCGTTATGTTTTCAGAATACAAATTATGAGTAACTGTATTCCGTTACAGTTACAATTTAATTTTTAGAATACAGTTACATTGTTGAAATCAATGGATTACATGACGATACGTCTCTGTTTCACGAGTTTATTAACTCTCTGAATAAATTAAGGCAACTCCATGCATTTCCCAGAAGCCCCAATGCGAAAACGAAAAAATGAGCTATTTGTGTGATCACTGATAGAGGTAGAGATGGAGCTGGAACCGGCACAACAGAGCCAGGGCAGGAATACGTTTCTATCTTGGAAATTCCAACAGCATTTCACATTAAAGAAAGAACAGGGAGAACGAAATATAACTGTGCAGTGCAACCTCTGCTTGCCACCAACCAACCTCCTTTCAGTGTCCAAATTCCTCCACCTCCAACCTGAAGAAGCATCTTAAAGTAAGTTATTTTTAGCCAAGGGTAGTCGTCTGCTGTAGTTTTACTGGTCACCTTGCTATTTTATAGTTGACGTGTGACTTTACATTCTCCTACGTGCTGATTTACTAGCCCCAGAGCCGTTGAAAGACTAGCCCCGTTTGACATGCTAGCTAACGTTAGCTAAAATTAGCTCATGGTAGCTTAGACTGCAGTTAGATTTTTGTAGTATGCAGTTTGGGACTATACAAAAATCTATCTGCTTGTTCAGGTGCACATTCAGCAATTTGGAACAGAAGAACACACCAGAATAGGCCTGTTTAGTAAGCTGTATGTGATGGCCACATTCCTACACTTATAAAATGGAATTCAATGTGGAAGTAATCCAAGTATTCAGAATACGTTACTCAGATTGAGTAATATAACGGAATATGTTACAAATTACATTTTTGGGCATGTATTCTGTATTCTGTAATGGAATACGTTTTGAAAGTATCCTTCCCAACACTGGTTATCTATGTGAATTGAAACAAAACTACTTGTTTAGGTTTAGGCAACACAACTACTTGGTTAGGTTTAAAAAAAGATATTTGGGTTTAAATAAGTACACTCGTTACGTAATTTTAAGTAACGTACATAAGTTAAGTTAAATACGTTACATTACGTATGTGACATACTGTATATTGACATATAGTCAGCGTTGACTTTTGGTTTTACACGGTACATGAACAGCGGTCTCCTAGGTGAATGTTTGTTTGTTTGACCCATCCATCCACCTCATGACCAACGTAATCTGGGACACTATATTTATTGAGAATGCAGTTTCATTGTATGGGAAAGTAATTTTTAGGGGACAGACATAGGTTATGTGACCTTATATATAACAAAATGTTTACGAGAGTGGAAATCTGCCAAAATTCTCATCAACTTGAAGATGAATTGGTTTTGTCATAATGTGAGATACACTTGTAATTTCCATATTGAATATTTAGAGAGAGTTATTTTAGGGAGCTCATTTTTCGAGTGCTGTATAAGCCCACTATTTCCTCGAGACAACTTATCACTTTTATTATGACTTTGGCTCTAATTAATCCTGCAGCCACCAAGTGTGGTGGTATAAGTGGTTGAAATATGACCTATTTTCTGCCTCCCAGTCCAGCCTCTAACTAAGACATTCTTTAGATAAAAAGCTTTTCAAAGAAATCTCCCCTTTTTGCGGTATACATGTGGCAGCTCCTTTTTTCCCTCCTCTCTGTGACAACTTTAATGGTCAATTATATTTAATAAACAGTTAGGGCACAGAAATAAATCAATTTCAGGAGGGCCTAATCCTCCTTCTCAAGCAGACTGTGAAGCCACAAGTCCTGGAGAAATGTTTGAAAATGAACTGTAATGGAAGACATATGGCTTGCAACAGAGGTTCCTGGGAGCCCCATATCCCATACTGCTCACTGCTCCCTCAGCAAGGAGCTCACACGTGGGACACGCAAAGCAAAAACACTGTTCTTCATCCGTTTGGTATATTTTTCAAGGGGATTTGTGAACCATATTTTGAACCAATGTCATGGGTTCATCAGGGACCTTTTAATTATGCTATCACCCTGAGGCTTAGCGCGTGACAGGGCCTACATTTCAGCAGCAGATGCCCAGCTCCACACATGCGGTTGGGATAGTTTACAAACTCTTGGGCCGGAGGTTTGTGCTTTCACCAGTCTGGTTAACCCTGAGGTACATCTGAGAGACACTCAGCACACTGCTGGTGAAACTACACATACACAAACAAGTACTTCCTGAAAATACGTAACTGACAAATCATTTTGTCAATTTTTGGAAAGTCCTAGTAGCCTCTAATCCAAAGATATTCAGCATGGGGTCCAGGACCTCCAGGGGTCCTCAGAGTTACTCCAGGGGATCCACCAAATTACTGTTTTTTTTAATTTATTTTTTATTTTTCAGAAACTTTTTTTAATTTTTCTAAAATTAAAATGTCTGAAAATATACATTAACATGAATCCAACATAGTATTAGCAAAGATAAATCAGCCTGTTTGTGGAAAAAATAATGACTCATCAGTGATGATTTGGTTACTGGCCTATAGGTAAGCCATCCACTAAGCTTAAGGATTAACTGTGCCACATGTATGTTTAGCATTAATCATGATGTAGTTCAACAATTATTTTAATAGCTTAGTATTGTATACACCATAAAAAGCTATCCGTAAAGGCCTTAAGCCTCCCTACACATTATTGTAGGCCCAGTTTAATATGCAACACAATTTTATACATTATTAGTAGGGGGTCCCTGCACCGTCTCTCTTTCAGCTAAGGGGTCCTTAGCCTAAAAAAGGTGTGCTTGCACAATGCAGTGCTCTATCATCAGCAGCTCTAAAATAGTTACAAATGTTTGCCCTTTTCAACTCTTGCACTCTGTGTTGCACTTTTATTCATTCATTTGCACTTTTACCAGCTCATTTAAAAAGATTTTCTTGGTTTTCTGTTGGGGGGGACGCAGAGCCGGTCCATCTCAAATGTGGGACCAACCACTATTGATTTGTGTGTCTGTTTTGTAAGTGTCCATTGCTAAGCAACACTGGACAGTTGAGGCAACGTTCAGTTGTTGCTGGTGCCGTTCCAGAAGGTTAACGATGAGGCTTTGACCGCGGGGACTTCACGTCTTTCCTCCACATCCTCTGCGGTTCAATGCTGAAGTGGTTTCAGCGTGCACAAGCAGATTAAAGAAGGAGCTGGGAGTGGGGGGGGGGGGACTTGAACCATGTAGCTGCCAAATCTCAAACAGTAATTGCAGGGCAGTGTCTATGTTGAAGAACAGTACATTTTTTTTTTCTTTTCACCGCTCGCATCGAGAATTGAAGTGTGACTGGAGAACTGCGCAGCTAATTGTCAGATGTTCTATGGTTTTTATTGACATCTGTGAAACTGGTGTTGATATTTAAATTGACTGGGATTATTGAAAGGAATTGATTGATTTGAGGGAGAAAGTCAGTTTCCTTAAGCTTTGTTATGGTCTTATAACATATGACTTTTTCTTCTTCTAATTTGCATCTTTTGTTTCTCCAGGCATGTTCAACATACACTATTAATAACTTTACTACTAATAAAATCTCATGTGTCTCTGGATACGTGTAAATATTCTTAATAACCTAATAAGGATTACACAAAGTCAGTCCTCTGTTGTGAGAAAACACTGATTTGCATCCAGCAGGTATATTAGACCTGCTGCGCGACATCCTACAGGGAGACGGATGTCTTTAAGTCAGCCGTACATGAACTAATATCATATAATGACACCCTTAGAGCTTGTGAATGTTATTTTCATTTAAGTGTTCTGAGCCGAGCTGAACTCTCCCTGCAGTGAATCAGTGAAAGCCACAAGTCCGAAATCACTGGAAAAATGATCATCTTTTTGGTTCTGGCATCAATAATTCAAACATCATATGAGCTTACTTTGTTTGCTTACATAATGTGACTATCATATACACATGTGTCTTCTCTATACTTTTGGTCAGCCCATCTATTATTAGTGACGCACTCAAGCTAAATGGTTTACTTAAACCATTTGCTGATGATTTTTAAGTATCAAAGAGGAACGAATGTTTATCAGAACAACATCAACAGTGGAGACATTGTGGTGGAATAATCATAGCCACAGTATGTGATGGCCGATATTGGATCTGCTTTGGACGGTCTGTCATTTTGTGAGTGTGTGCTTCATTGTGTCAGACTAACTTATTTGTAATGTTTTAACCTCATGAGGTAGTAGACATTTTCAACAACTAGCACTGCAAACACGTGTGTTCCACACAAATGAAACCTTTACAACATATTAGCCTATGCATTTCTTATTTGTGCAACTTATCTATAATTAGATTATGTGCTCTGTTACAAGTCTACTTATGCAATGTCTTTTGTTGTCTGTTGTCTGTCCTGTCCCTTGTCTTAAATGCTCTACTTTAAGTAGTAATTGCACTTTATGTATACCTATAATGTGTGTGCACTAAATTGTCTCAAATGTCGTTTTTATATATTTTTATATGTAACAGCGTGCTCAGCGTGTAACACCACTTGATCCATGGTGAAACGTTGTTTTGTCTCACTATATACAGTGTATGTACAGTATATGGTTGAAATGACAATAAAACCCACTTGACTTGACTTTTCTTATTATGTGGACTTGGTTTTGTGATCACCTTGTTTCTGGTATGACAGCAACAGTATGTGCTTAGAGAGATTTAATGTTCTTTCAAAACATTGTCGTGTTGTGTTGATACAGTGACTTACATACAGACACAAAGTAGTAGTAGGCATGAAGCTGTAGCTTTGTGGATGTGTTGCCTTGAGCGTGTAAGTTACACTCTGCTCTGTGTTCTGATGTAGCTGCCGTAGGCTACTACACACAAGAACGTTTTAGCTTGTGCAGTTTATTTTCTGAGTGCAGATTGTTTTTTTGCTGTCTTTTTTTAATGCGATACACATTGTTGTTGTTAGTGACGCTAGGCACCTTTTTAAATCTCTGTAGCTCAGCGGGCGGCCCATTCACAATAAATAGCAGGCTATCGCTCTCCCAGCTTAGAGTCTCCTGCCATGCTTTGTGAGGCTGTACTTTAGCACAGTGGTGCTTTTTATGTGCTAACCAAGCTGCAACCCCCGGTCCTGAAAAATTAAGCCAATGCCAAAAACTGCAGTTCATAGAGTGGCCACTTCAGGCTGGCTCCAAGAGGTAGTCAATCCCTATAGCCCCCCCATGTTAAAATGCTCAACTTTACAGCAGAATTAAACATGTTTACAGCCTGGTATTTAAAATAAAATAAAAAATGTGGTCTCTATAGCTAAGGTCCCCCTTCATGACTTCAACTTTAACTGTGAAAGGGAATGTTTTTTTATATATATGGTTTATTTTATATATATATATATATATATAGGCTTAAATTAGGAGTAATTGAGTTTTTTTTTGCTTTGAGTGACAGGTGGCTTCTGTCACAGGAGGCTAGCATAGACTGTAGGCTTCATTCAGCCTGCCTCAGCTCCATCCACGCTCCACCTCTTTGCCCATTTTTAGGTTTTTTGATGGATTTGGATTGATTTGTATGTATGATTTTGTTAGATTTTTGTTTTTATCAGATTTTCTTTTTCCTTTTCGTCAAACAAACAAACATATCTTGGGTTGGCTTACAAAAGGTAAGTTTCTGTGACACGACAAGAAAGGGACAGTTGGGTTTAAGAAAAGAAGACCGGTACAGTTGGGTTTAGGAAAAGAAGAACGGGACACATGGATGATTTTAGACCCTTTTTAGGGGGGCTTAAGCCCCCATAAATTTCATCTCAGCCCCCCTAAAAATTATGATAATAGGGTTTGTTTTTTTTGACCAATCAGAGGTGGTTGTGCCAGACTCCCGCCTTTGGCTGAGTCTCTACCTAATCTGTCAGAGGGGAGGGGGGGCAGGAGTGCGGTTGTGAAGTTTAACATTGGTAGTCCCCAGAGAAGAAGTTAGTAATTTCATGGCACAGATTAGTTAACACTTTTGCAAGGCACTGTATCCATGTCACATTCTCATTAGGGGCTGAGCCCCCCTAAAGGTCTGATCCTGACGGGACAGTTGGGTTTAGAAAAAGAAGAACGGACCAGTTTAGTTTAGGAAAAGAAGACCGGACCAGTTGAGTTTAGGAAAAGAAGAACGGACCAGTTGAGTTTAGGAAAAGAAGAAATTGACAGTTGGGTTTAGGAAACGTGACACGCGGGACATGAGCCCCAGTCTACGGGGTCTTGTGTTGTTTGACCCATGCACCACCTCAACCAGACTCCCTATGCAGAATTTTGGGCTTTCATACTACTCGCTACCGTTGTCGCTCTTAATACTATGCTTAGCTGCTGCTTTACACACATGCTGGGGGGGGGGGGGGTGTGTCGTATCTGACGCTGACAGCCAAGCGTCCGTATTTTATGAGTTTGAAGTGAGAACGGGTTGCTTTAAAGGTCAACACTGCCAGTTTGTAACTTTTTGCTATGAATCTGTCATCTCAAAACTAAGATAATCCCAAAGACATCACTCATGTTAACTGTAAAATCTTGCATTGCCAATTTATATGTATTCATGTAGGCCCTGTTGCCCCATTTTACATGTCGCTATTAACCATTACACTTCTCAATCATGATGATTTAATAGTAGAAATTTGCTCCATATTAAATAGACCATAAATTTACCACAGATGGTATTGTTTTTGAGCACAGCAAAGTGGTTCTCTGCTACAACATTCAAAGGACAAAGTCAATTAATTGAAGCAGATTAGTAAATAGGAATGGGGGGCTATTCTACTTTGTAAAAACTTGGTTTATGTCAAAGTCGTACCTTTCTTGTGGTTTCACTGTGTTCTCATGAGCAAAGATATTGACATAGTTCTGTACAACAAAAGCACTCGTCTGGCCACAAAACTGGGAAGCATGACATCATGGGCTAACTTAAAGCTATGCTGGAGAACGTCCAGATAAAAGTGGCAGGATATGCAAGCCATTTAAGCCCCATCTGGTGTGAGGACTGTGTACGAAGCCTCAGAGCTTTATTATATACGGCATGAAAGGATAACAACACAAACCCTTATTTTAGTCTTCCTTGAAGATCGCTGATTTGGACTTGCTGCAGAGTCAACATTTGAGTGTGAGGGCATCAGGGCAGTCAGGTGGGCAGCTCACACAGACCAGTTAAACACCAAATACTAAACATTCAGTATCTCTCAGACACAGAGCATCAAAGATTTTGCATGTCATCTCATAGTATAGATAAAAAAAACCTCTCGGGTATAAACTATCTGAGACTATGTGAAAACAACACAACATCATGAATATGAATGTGTCGATAACACCACTTATTAAAACAAAAGGAAGTCATTTGGAACTTTTGGAGGGGGGGGGGGGGTGCAAAGTACTGGGACTCCTTAATAGGAGATTGCTTCCTGAACGATCATTATCAAGCTCATTACATGCTCATAATTTTCATTTGGAAAACAAAACCACTGAAGTGTCCAGAAGGTGTCATACATAAAAATAAAGTGTGATGAATAGCGTGTTATTGACTCAGTGCTGTACACATTGTTTATAAAAAGCATCCTAGTATTGCTGCTATTCTCAAAGTGACTAATGATGTCCCAATGGACTTATGTTTCTGTGAGCAGTGTTAGTTCTGCTTGAGCTGAGCATTCAACCTGATTCTAATAGATAGGGTGGACCCCCCCTCAGGGGACAGTTTGGGGTCAAGGTTTTGAGATACCCAAATGGATGCCTCCACAATGCCAGTGAAAGGAATTTAGTTTGTGGTGCTCACAACATTGAAATATAACACATTTGTAAAAAATTGAACATCTCTTTCCAAAACAGTGCCACTGTAATTTCAAGGTCTGTGGGTTATGCAGAGGAACCAGGACATTGACACGGTTGAGTTTTTTTTAAATGCACTGCAAACAATACAACAATTCCACTCACCTCCATGGGGTTGGTAAAAGGAGGCAGACATCTCAGAGTTGGATATTTCAAAAACTGAGCAAATCAAACCAAAACCATCTGTTAGATTGTAGTTTTTTGTTTTGTTTTTGGGGGTTAACCGACCCTTTAACTGTGTACAGTACATAAAGATGCTTTTGTTGAAATGTCCAAAGGCTATGTCTGCGTCACGTTAAAGCAACACTATGTGACTTTTAGCTGCAGCTGTAGTTCCAGTGAGACAACCTGTAGGGGGACCGAAGCGGGAAAGGTTACATAGTGTTGCTTTAAGAAGTAACTTTAACTTCAGGCCTGCTGACCTCTCTGGTTGAAAATTGCAAGCATTTTGAACAGACAGCATCACTTTTAGGTGTGGTCATTGTGCTCTGTTGCACCAGAGTAACTTAACATCCAGTTAAATCGCATTTCTTGCTCACCTCTACTGGTTTAATTTTTTACTTTGCTAAAGTGAAGAGGAGTGAGGTCGAGGTGTACTTCCAGACGAAGGATGACATCATCATATTCCGGTTTTTGCCCTTATTCTGAAAAAGACGATATACCAACTAAGCTGTTTACATGGCTAATGAAAGCGAATATTTAACTAATATTACCGTTTACATGTAGCTGTGCAAAATATGATTTTTTTTCAAAGTTTTCCAGCGGTTGTGGAGTTATTGGACCATGCAAACACAGCTTCACTCTTTCATTCCTTCAACCACCATATTGAAAAGGTCGTCGTAGCAATGTGTGCGCATGTCCAAAAACCTGTTGATATCCAAGTCTTTGATAATGTTTAAAAGTAGCTGTTTCTCCTTCTTAGTGGGTCTGTAGCCTTGCAAACTGTTGGCTGGTTGGTTTGTGTACAGCAACCATAGCAACGAACAGAGCTGACCATAAGCCGTAAACAGGCAAGAGGCCATAAACTGAGGTAAAAACCCCGATTGAGAAACATATTCCGAATGCGCTACATACATGTCCAAAGAATGCTTCTAAAACCCGAATAATACCAGAATATCCCACATGTCTTAATCAGAAAATGCTATATTCAGAAAAAGGCCTTATTCAGAATATCCAACTGGAATATGCTGTTTACATGACGTGTATCAAATATGGAATATTGTCGGGTACCGACGGGCTCGGGTCGGGTATCACCACTGTAGTGTGCATGTAAAAACTGTTGGGTATGGTTACATGCTTTAAAGCAGTGGTTCCCAAACGTTTTCTGCAGGACCCCCTTTTGTAGATAAAATAATTTCAAGCACCATGGCATCACGTGCAGTTTAAATTTGGTGAATTTTGACCTGCAAAATCGCAGCCTCAACCAATAGCAAAGCAGTGTGTGTGGTTGACCCTGCTTGGTTGTAGTGTTCCAAATGAGCCAAGACGGAGGAGAGGTTGATTGTTGATGTGTTTAACCAGCCGGTATCGCCTTGTCAGGTGATGGTCATTCGCCTGCATTCACGTATGTGTAGTCTATATCCACGACGTTCCACTTCCAGAATTGCTCCACTGGATGTCATTCTTTTCGGCTGATAACCCGTTACCTTCCGCTTTCTTTGTGTTGTAATTTTAAACTCTGGTGGATTTCTGAGGACTATGGTTAACTGCTCCTCAGATCTCTGCAGGGTAAATCCAGACAGTCAGATTGTGATTGGTTTAAAGAAATGCCTATAGACCAGAGCATGTTTTTCTCCCATCCCGGAATGCTGTGTGGACTAGCCAGACCCTCTTCCGCAGCGCTGTAGAGGAAGATCTGGCAAAGTGAGACTAACGTGTGTGTGTGTGACCATGCCTTTAAACTAAACTTTCATTGTGGCAAATGCCCCAAATCGACTTATGTTTATGTTAAAGTGACAGTACCCTCTAGCGACTGTTGTAATTATGACAAGAACACAGGTCCATGTAGGGAGCATTTACCTTTTCAAACCAAAAACCAACATAGTTTTTTGATGTTCGTTATTGTAACCACCAACGAAAGTCTAATCTTAGCAAAGTACTTATCTTAACCCAAACCATGATCCTTCCCTAAACCTAATTTTTTTCCTCATTGTTTTGCCTAAACCTGACCTGACCTTAAGCATAGTGTTGTCACATCCTAAAACAGTTCAGATCAGAAAACACTGTTGTGTCCTTCTAGAAATAGACAAACAACTGATTTTATTGTTTGATTTGGAGGATTTCAAACACAAATATTTAACATTCTAATACGTGAAAGGCCATATCCTACATTTTTGAAAGCATGGTATACGAGTTTTAGAATTTTTGATGTATTTTTCATTCCAGGCAGCCATTGGTTTCCATTCATTTTCCCACAGAATGAGAATAGTGATGCTGACTCTTGAAACTTGCTTGAATTCCATCACAGGGAATATCAAGTCTGCATTCATTTTTGTCAAAGTTGTATTATTGTTATGAGGTAATGCCATGCAGAGTTTTCAAATCAATCATCAAATCAACAAATTTGCTTTTATATTGCATTACCGTAGGTTGTCATACCATGAAGAAATGAATGGAAACCATTGGATGTTTAGAGCAGTAGAAAAGATAGTACCGGTATTACATTTCTAACACACAGATGCGTGGTTTGCAGAATGGTTAGCTGTGATGTAAACTTGCTTTTTAGGATGGGCTAAACAAACAAAATGACGTATGTCTTGACTTTATTTCTCCTTGACAAACTTATTCTCTATTCATTTTCAGACTGTATAATCCACTAGTAAACACTAGGCTCAAATTAGCTCCAGGCTACTGAATGTGTCTATTGATCGCCATGTACAGTCTAGCTGGCAAAAAGCATATTAGCATATTCTGAATGAAGCATAGTCATATTTTCCTTTTACTGTGTAACTTCTTTTTACATTTAGTCTGTCCTTGTTTATTTTTCCACAACTCTGCTTTCCGTTCATGTGTGGAATTTGTATTTTTCTAGCTTTTATTTGTCATTTCACTGTTTGTTAAGCAGTTTGCTTATCAATATTCACTCCACACCACACATCTGCTTTACATTATGTCGTTACCGCAGCCAAAAGAGACGCACAATGTGTTCAAAGACACAAACCAGGACAGCCTCAAAGTTAGTAATTTCATATTCTTCTACAAAACACAGAAGATATATTCAAGCCTTGCTCATTTGTGTGTAACAAGTAGGTCAGAAACTGGAATGCTAAATAGGATACTTGTGTTTTGTACAAAGAATTAACATATCTTTGCACACAATGTTTTTAAACCAAAGCTACCGCATGTTATTTTGGACCCAGCCCACACACTGTTCCCTTTGTGAGATTTATCTCACACCATGATCCACAGCAGAACAGCCAGCATCTAAAATAGTCAAATAAAAGAGAGTGGGCTTTTCTTTTTTTTTTGGACAGTGTTTACAGGAAGGTTGTCTTCAGCTGTGGAAAAGGGTGTGTGTTTGTTTTCACACCGTTCCAAAGAATATAAGCAGAGACACTATCTCCATTCCCATCTGATTTGGCCAGGTAGAGCAGCAGCAGCAGCAGCAGCAGCATTGGCAGCCTGCAAAGACTCCTTTGGACCGGATGGAGTCGAGGTATTTGCCTCTCAGGCATCTGAAGTAGCACAGTGAGAGAGGAGTATAATCAGCTCTGCAATTAGGTGATTCTAGGTCTTTCCTTGGCAAAATTAACTAATTAAATTAAAAATAATTTAAGGCAATCATTCATTATAATTTATTATATTTACTTATGCAACAGCTGTCTGGTAGCTCTTTCTAAGCCAGGGGTCTTCAACGTTTTTTTAAGCCAAGGACCCCCTAACTGAAAGAGAGATGGAGCAGGGACCCCCTACTACATATTTTGTATAAAATTAAGTTGCATATTAAACAGGGCCTACAATTACATGTAGGGAGGCCTAAAGCCTTCATGCATACCTTTTTTGTATAGAATAGTAAGCTATTAAAATAGCCTAATAACTGTTGGCATGATTTTATAAATCATCTTTTAATGTTAAAACATACATGTGGCACAGTGAATCTTTAGGATTAACTGTATCTGTGGATGGCTACCTTAGTAACTACCTTATAGGCCAGTAAGTAAGGAAGAGGATTAGGGCCACATGTGAAAAATGTATTGAGTTCTGAGTTTAAAGTCAGAATTCTGAGAAAAAAAAAGCTTTAGAAAAATATGTTTAGACTTTTAAAAAGAAGTCTGAATTCTGAGAAACCCCCAGACCCCCTGTTTAAGATCCATGCTCTAAGCTATTTGCTTTCTCAAGAATACAATTAAAACGCCTTGAAACTTGTTTCAAGCATGTCTCTATAATGTAAATGTTCATGACTAAATAAAGAGCAATAAAAGACAAAGTATGAGATACCCACTATGTTTATGTATGACTCCCACTGAGCCTAACCTTGGCAGAAGATTGTATGTTCATGTAGGACAACAGTGCTCATAGTAAGATGCCGATTGAGAAAAAAAAAGGTTTTTGGTGCCTTTAAACAACTTAAATAAACAGAAAATTCCAACTCCCCAACATATACATTGCCTGACAAGTGATCTTGAAGATCACACCACAGATATGAGCTAAAGATGGAGAGAAGATCAATAAATCAAAATACAATAATTGATGTCAGTTTACTCTTTAATCTGTATTTACTCACATGACAAGAAATAACATCAGAGACAGCAGTCACTTGATTATGAGGGTGTCTGTTGAGATAAAAATACCTCATTTCTGCAACCGTTCAAATTGAGTCAAACCCAGACCAGCGTTACCCATCAGGGAAAACAATAACTATGACCTCAGTCTGTTATTTTGGTAATGGCTAATTAGAAGGGACTTGTTTCCGATTAGCTCCTAATGTTACTTACACAGGCCATTGCCTTGTTTCCGTGCATATTGAGTTATCTCTCAGTGAACCCCCTATCGCCGTGGTGTGCTGCTGGAACAACTGGTTTGACTGTTCCAATCAGGCTATTTGTTTTTGTCCTTGATAACATACACAATAATGTCAGTCCATTATTCTTGCTTCTTTTTTTAACCCAGTATTTGTCACCTAATGTATGTTTTTAATTTAAGTGATCACTCCACTGAAATGGTCCTGAGACACTCCCAGGAGAAAGAACTGATATCTGGATGAATGGCTTTAATTATTCTGTGAAGAAGTGGCTGTGGTCGGGGTGCCTGGATAGCTCACCTGGTAGAGCGTGTGCCCCATGTACAAAGGCTCAGTATTTGTCGCAGCGGCCCCAGGTTGGACTCCGACTCTGCTTTCTTCTGTACATTTGATTATTAATTATACAAGGACTAATATTAATATATAAGGACTTGTCCTACAATAAGCCCCCATACCTAACAAAAACATCAACATTTATGAGCATTTTCTGAACTGGTTCCATATGTTTGCCAGTGCAGCAATGTTACAAATGACTGTTGTGAAAAGAATAAAATAATAATAAATAGATAAAAATGATACATAAGACTGTCCTCTGATCTTATTGTTAAGTTTTTTGTTGAGTTTAGGCAACTAAATCTTCTTAGAAACAACAACGGTTTCTGCTAAGTCAGATGCTTTGTCCATCCAATCATGTATCCCAACCTTCTCCCTAAATGTGGGCAAAGCCAATCTTCACCATGTATTATTTGCATAAATTCGACCACTCAAGTGTTATTCCTGACCGTATTTAGTTCCCTCCAATAGCCAACTGTATGTTATCTGTAGCTAGCCGAGCTCCCTGATCTTAGAACTCACCAGGAACCAGTTTTGTTTTCTAGTTTGTCTCTTTTTTTCCTCCTTGTCTCTGTACATGTGGATACAGCCTCGGGATAAAGGGCCAGTCACACCAAATGGCAAAATGTTGTGGTGGAATCAAAGCATTTCAACGGAATTGCCAATACTAATGGATGACACACCGGAGTAAAATAAATCTGTGTGACGTGTTCATGTCTAGTTCAACTTTGGTGAACTTTGGTTGTGCTGTTGACCAGAGGCAGGTCTAGAGGGGGGGGCCCGGGGTTGCAAACGCCGCCCCCCTGAGATATGATTGCCCCCCCCCCAAACCATTGGGCTAGAGTGCTGTCAATCTGACAAATTTAATTCCCATTGGATCAGAGTACTGTTACTTTGCTGCCTGTTCTGCCAATTGCTGCCTTTCCGTTTGGTAAATGGATGTATACGTTGAACACACATTGGCAACTGTGTACGTTGTTGAAATTTTCGAGGCCAGTTTAAAAGTAGAAACATATTGAACTCACTGTAGAGCATTTGTTGCTATAATAAATAAATTGTGCATTGCACTTTATTTCTGTTCTGTTCCCTATTATCTGAAAACTGTACAGCAAACTACAGCCAAGGTTTTCTTTGTTGAAGTTTGAGGTTTAATGTCAGTTATTTCACTTTATTTTCATATAGTTCTGTGAAAAGAATCTTCCCAGCCCTTGTCACATGACCAATGAATGTTTCCATGATGACTATCCAAATGTTTGCCCTATAGCCCATAGAAAATGTGTATTGTATTTGGATACACAATTTGTTGAAAATGAAAACAAGTGAAATTAATAATGAATGTGATGTTTTTTTAATTTAAATTACATTGTGTTGTTCTATCCTATCCAATATTTCCTATATTTATTTATTTTTATTTTTTTTAAGTCTTTTTATTGGGGTTCTGGTATTCAATACACACATTTCCATTCCAGCTATGTATAGAACCACTTTTTCCATGAACTGAACATATTAACAAAAGAAAGAGAAAAAACACAGCAGGGATCGCACCAAACATACCCCTAAAATAATGATAAAAAGACACACACCACCGTGCAGGCCTAGATATATTCAAATAGCTAGAACAGGCTGTAGTCAGATCCTATGTTGTTAGTTGGGTGAGACAAAGTTCAGTCCAGAGGGGTCCACCGCGGCCAGAACTGGTTGCCATATCTTGATGAATCCATCGAAATTGTCATGCAGGGTATGAGTCAGTTTTTCCAATGGGAGTATTTCCAATACTTCCCTATACCAATCGTCCAGTGTAGGGTGTTAGATATCCAGAACTTGAGAATGTAATGTAATGGTCTTTCTTGCTACGTACAGAAGTATGCCAATCAATTTAGCATTGTGGGCACTTTATGCACTGTCCACTTTAGCTGCTAAGATGCACTGGAGGGGTGAACGTTTCAGATCATATCCAACCAAGGTAATCACTTCCTCCTTCACATCTCTCCAGAACCTTTGTATCTTTACACATGTCCAAAAACATATGTACGTGTGTGCCTGTTTCTGTGTCACATTTACGGCATTTAGGTGAGCCCAGACCAAGCCTGCCCCTCAGTAGCGGTGTGCAATGGAGTCTGTGCAATATTTTAAATTGCCTCTCTCTATCAGCGTTACAGCTCATGATAGTAAGTGTATTTTTTATGATTACTGCCCAGATATCCTCTTTTATATGACAGTCTATACCACTACAGTGGAGTTATTAGAGTTTAGGCCTAAAGTTTCGTAAACATGGGAAATAAATCTCTGTGGTGTGGATTGCTTAAGATTGTTTTCCAAGAAAGACACATTTCAAGCATGCACGTTTTTTGACATATAGCGTCGTATTTGCAGGTAACGATAAAAATGAGACTGCTGTAGAGAGTATTTACTTTTCAGGCCTTCAAATGACTCCATTGTTTCTCCTTCATAGAGTTTAGCAAGTCAGTCCTGGCCTTTCTCCTGCCAAAGTTTAGACACTGAATCTTGACATGAGGGGAGAAAATCTAGGTTCCCCCATATGGGAGCTAGAAGTGAGAAATGTTTTTTGAGTTTAAAACAAACCTTTATTTTATTCCAAGTATTCAGTGTGTTCCGCACAATAAAATTATTTTGGACTTGCAGTTTTACCTTCTTATAATTAACAAAAGGACAATCCCACAGTGCCAGTACGCCACAATTTCTAGACTCCATATCAATCAAAGTATTTGTAATGTCTGGCTTCAATATTTCCTATATTTCGAAGCACATTTTCTATACTGTATTCTGATAAAATCAACCCTCATCTTCTGGTGGGTTAACAAAAAAGAGATATGTTTTTCAGGCAGTTCAAAGACAAGAGTCGAGGTTATAAGCTCTTGCATAAACTGTGAAATAGTCCTGTTAGTGACCAAACTAACACCGCTGCGAAAAACCACTGTTTCACATTAGCTTGATAACTCAGTTAGCATGCTAGCAGTGGTGAGCACAGTCACCATCATACCCACTGTTTATCATTCATTTATTTGTAAAACTAAACTTCACACCTTGTGACTATTGTGCAAAAATGCTCTGTATCCTTCACCGAGCAAAAGACACCAGCAGGCGGAACATTTCCCGCTGTATCCTTATTTTCCTTTTCTCCTCTGTGAAAATCTCAAGTATCTCAATATCAATCTTGATGCTGATCTAGTTTGAACATTATTGCATTTTACAATTTGGAGATAGGACAAATGTGAAGTGAACTCAAACCAAAACAGCCCTTTAATATACAGTCAGAAATAAATGTGATTTTTGCAGCTGAGAGAGATTTCATATCTAAGTTATAATAACAACAGCTTCCAGGCAGTGTTTATATCCAGCATTGGTCTTGTTACATTAGTATGTATTACCATTACCATATTCAAATATAAGTAATCTAATGAGCTGCTTGCAGACTTGTATAATAAAAGCAGAGAAATGTTGACAGTGCTCGGTAACTATATTCAGAATTGTCTATGTTTGCTGAAGATGTATTAAAACTGCATGCCGGAGCTAAAACAGAAAAGCATCTGCATGTGTCCTATCCTGTTGACTCTGACTGCTATACAGAGGGGATATACTGTCATGTTCATCAGCCACATACGATGTGACACAAATGGAGGCAGAGTGGTCACTGAACACCTAGCCTAGAGACTTTGTGGTGAGCGAGTGCCACTGAAATGCAACTTGCTCGTGCGCCGTCAGATCCTCTGTTTCGGTTGAGTTGCAATCTGGCTTCCCTCTCTGCAGGAACTCATGAACCCCTCGCTGGGTCAGCTGAAGTAACGGATCAGGAGTCCACTCTCACTTTTTAACCCTTTAGCCTGCTTTTAGGATTTTGAAAAAAGACGTGTTGTCATAGATAACTTACATGAAGCTTCCTGTGACCATAATTAGTTAAATCAACAACAACAACAATCTGTAGTTTAAATGTCAGATTTTGGGAGGTTGGTATTTAAGTATGAAAACAATCAATGGTGGTCCAATTCTCAAAAGTGAAAGGAATCATCCACATGCTCATCAACCATGCATGAGAAAGTGTGAAATATGCCGGTTTGATGACTTGTTGACGCTATAGTCACAGCTTTCTGGCTCATGGTCGCTGTTCTCATTATCAAGAAGCTTTCAGCATAACAGCTTTTATCTGCAGCTGCAGTCATGCTGTCACCCTGCTTCAGGTGCTAGAACAGCTTCTCCAAAACCCATAGATTATTCACTGAGCAGTAAATACAATACAGAGTCAGAAAATACATGCACGATATCATAACCGATTGTTTTGGGGCACTTGTAGGAAGTGGATTTAGGTGATTATTCTCTTATAACAATTGAAAGTGAACATGCACGCTGTTTTGATCATACTACACTGTCTGTGTCTGCATGATGAATGTATTATAAGAAATGGATACTGGACTCCAAGATGGTGCCCATTCATTTGAATAAAAATGTCTCTCCCAGCGCAAAGACATTTTCTTCACATCCTGGTTTGCTTCTGCGTTGTGTGACTCACTGCACATTAGTTAGCATTAGTGTTTCTTTTTTTTGACACTGCCTGCTCAGCCCATAGAATTTACATTGGGATGAAGTCACTCACATAAAAAATAGCTTCTCTAGGCTCTGGGAAAGTTTTGCACATAAAGAACATTGATGGTACAAAACTTCATAATACAAAGACTGATACCTGACCTTGTTTTCGGTTTTAGCTGTCCTGTTAACAGTTTTACAAGTGTCTTTTTTATAATGGCAGCCTATGGGGAAATGCTTATGGCATTCTGCGGGGGATTTTTTTGTTGCAGTACCACGAGTGGCCAATGGGCACATTGGCAGAAAGGCTGAGTGGGTAAACTGTATCCACATGTACAGTGCATGCAGTCATAGTAAGTAGGAAAGGTCAATGAGGGTCCACAGTGGAAATGTGTCATTTTCTGGAGAGCTTGAAAGTATTTTGTAGAATTGAATATTAGAATTTGATCATTTTGTGTTCTAAGAGAAATGTTTATGCTGACGATAAAGTAGAGATCAGAGGGGTCACCACAAATAGTAGAGTTTATTAGTATTTACGGCCCATTGATATTTACAGTAGATTCAATCATTAGTTTTTCACATGGTAAAGTAGAAAAGTTGACCTGATGGTGACACTAAAGGGAAGATCAGGAACTAAATTGATATACCGACATGTCTATCCTTAGGGCCTGCATAATTCAAATAAAAAAATAAAATCTTTGAATGGTAAAATGTATTATGCGTTAAATGTGCTTTATATAGATCTGAAATCATATCCATCTTTTAACTTCTTTGTTTAAGCGTTTCTTCTTCTTTAATAAGCCAAGATAAGATGTGCCAAGCATACTTTGAATGTTATTTATGGACCCAGTGGGAACAGAGCTTCCAGAAAATCAGCAGTGCTTCACAGGCTTCAGAAAGGAACTTCTCAAGTGCCTTCCTCCCCTCATCCCCCCTGCAGAGGGACTCATCTGTTCCTAATATTACACACTTGTACTTTGGAAACCTCTGTAACTAATGCATTATGCTAGTCCATCTGAAAAATTGCTGAAGGCTTTATACAAGCTCTATCACAGATCACACTCTGCAGATATTTTCAGGTATATCTACCCAGGAAACACATGATTACACATTATCATTACTTGAGAATATAAAATGTAATGCTGTACATTAAGAGGTTAGCAATTATATTCAACCATAGGCCATTTTCCCAGCATTCTTCATTAATGGGCAAACATTTTACATGGTGGAAATCATTCTTATATTTTTTGATTGTTTATTTCTTTTAATTCTTTAAATAATAAAATTGATTTATAGAACTGTATTGGAAAAAAGGATCAATGGGCTTCTCAGTGCTAAAACCAAAATCCAATGAGCATGTTCCAAAAAAGCCGAAAATGTAGCACATTTCAAATTTGCTAACACAAACAAACTACAAGGACAACAGATTCACATTTCACTTGTTTATTTGACTCTCATCACAGAAGAAATGAGGAAGCATATTTTGTGATTTATAGAACTGTTTGTTTTGGAGTTGTACCCAAGAGCAGATTTTCTTTAGTAGGTTTGGGCTAACAGAGTTACAGCACCTTGTGTTAATACTTAATTGGCAAAAAAAAAGTATGTTCTGTTGGAGTATGACAGATGCTTTGATAGTTATTGGTTTCCAGCAACAGGGATCCAAAAAAATTGTATATGACAACCAACTGAATATTATTTTCTAGCCCTTCCCATTCCAAACGCGTGTCAACTCCTACGGTGGCCGTCTTATTCCAAGAAGTACGACTTTGTCCGTGAGTGTTCCTTCCAGTGTAATAGTAGTTTTACGTTTTCGTTATTTTGGTACCATTTCATTGCTGACATCAGCTATCAGGTTCCCACACATATGCAAGCTAATGTTAGTAAAGTATCAGTGCTATCGTTATTCTGTATATTGTACGAGATTAATAGTGTAAGGCAATATTTACAGCGTAGGAGAGAAGCAACGGAGGTTTGTGTTTTTAATAGATTTCTCTGAACAATGTCAATAATACCAAAATCAGCTCATAGTATCTCCATCGTTTACACGCAGCTGTTCTAGCTGTAGCCTAGTCTGTGTTACAACTGCACATGACGTGAGCTGCCAGGGAAATCACAATACACATGATTACGTTTATGTTACAAGGTAGACGATCCTTTTTCATTTGACGCGAGGAAAAGTATCCTAGACGTCGTTCTAGCGTTATGCACAACCATGCTATAGTTAGCCAAGCAACTATAAAACTTTGAATTTACACAACTAGGCTGAATTACCGAGAAGAAAGCAGGCAACTTTGGCGTCCCTTTTAAAGTCCTTGCTCCTTATGAGCTCTTTCCATCTTGGAAAAGCCACTCCAATATTAACTTTGGTCTTGTTGTCCTAGAGAATAGGCGTGATCCTCCACCTTCAACAGGCTTTCAAATCTGACGGCAGTCACGAGTAATCTCCCGGCTGGCATTCGTCACGGTGCCACTGAGTGTAAAAGCGCGAAAGGCGGAGGTATGTCCCTCTTTGGCTAATGTGTTTTAAAGATGGAGGCGCAACATGGCTGCCGCCATTTGAGCGACTCGCTCGTATGTATTCTGAATGGCTCGTATGTATTCTGAATGGCTCGTATGTATTCTGAATGGCAGCTTCTACGCTTACGAGAATACTTTGATTAGTTGGTGGAAGTAATTACACATGAACGAGCACATATTTGTGAAAGAACAAAGGTTTTTTTGCTAAGAATCAACTCAACAAATTACACAATGTAGGTTTAAGCTTTCATCAGGGGGGGCACATATTTTTGTTGCAGGCCAGAAAACTGCCGTATACACTAATACATATTATATCCATTTGGGACACAGAACTCATTAATCTCCTCACACCAGTGTTTCCCAATGTGCACCAATTCCTTTTGGAATGTATACAGCAGAATATTATCAACACATACAGTAGTATAGCCTTATCTATTTAAATTGTTGTCAAAGATGCACCTAATTTACAAAATAGGCTTTACTGTATATAATGTTGTTAGTTTTACGGCCAACTATAAGAAAAGGTGACAAGACAAAGATAATTATGGAAAGAAACAGAAGTGCTGGTAAAAGGCTTGATATTTCAGTCATAATGAGTCTCCTGCTGCTTTGTAAAAATGGGTTTCTTCATCTCTGTTAATGTAGTTTATTTATGAAGCTACATTACAGCAGTCAACACTTAGCTTTTAGAACAGTGTTAAGCAACTATGAGCTACAAGATAACTAATGCTAATACAGAAAGACAGTTTCAATACAATGGGAATTCCCCCCAAGTCTTTATACACATTGCAAAAACAATTATGTCGGCAATCATTAATGCATATAAGTTGTTGCAGTAGCTCCAGGCAGTTACCAATTTAAATTTTCTATTTTCACTTTTTTTTTTTTTTTTTCTCATCCTGGGAAAGTCTTTTGGTACACGGTCACATCAATTATTATTATTACACTTAGTATTGAAGAGTCACAAACTAGTCTCAAGCAACCATACCAAACCATAACTTCAAATTAAAGATCCCGTCCATAATAATAGAAGACTTACATGTTCATTCATGTACTAACCAAGAAAGAAAGGTGTAGAGGGAAGGCTTTCTCTCAATAATTATTTTTAATAATAGCAGTAGCAGCAGCAGTAGTAGTGGCAACACTAAGAAAACTTGTAATAATAATAATTATTGTTTTTCTATGGTCCAGAGGGACAGTTCAGCCAGGGCAAAGGCACATTGTCTGTACACTCTGTCTGCACATCGCTGCCATGACGATTTAATTAGCTACTGTGTGTAACTGCAGATTTAGGTCAGACTTTGTTCTGAGACTTTGACTTAGTTCATATAAAATGGGGATTTTCTCTCTTGTGCAGTTTTTGCTGTTGGGTAAACCCGGGTTCCACGAACCAACATCCTGTTTCTAACTGTGAGAACTCAGAACAGCCTGCTGTGAGAAACAAAGAAAAAAAGTTACTGGCTTTTCTTCATGTACACATCAGCAGTTTGTGATAAAGATCTGTTTAGCAACGGCAAATATTATGCACATCACTATCTCTGTGGATCTATTTTAGTTTTTCTGCATTTGATTAACAATTGCACTAAGTGAGACATTGCTTGTGTGGCACGACATGTTAACAATCAATTTGGAGAGTCATACTTTTATTATACTATTAGGAATGTATTTCAACAACACAGCAGCTGACACTTGTGTTGTGCAATACCAATCGCACATTAACATGTTTATGCCTGTGAGGATGTTGTGACGGTTGAGCTGCTGTTCTCTGTCATAACAGACCGACAGGGCCGGAGTGGTTATTTGGTTCTCACCATCTGTCAGTGGCATGCTAGCAAAGACCAGTGTAGCCTTGTTGGTTCCCGCCACAACCCTAACCAGTCCATAAGGTCACCCTGAAATCTTTCCAAACAGCCCTAAAAGTTACTCATTCACTCAAAGCGTTGGAGCCACAAAACTCTAATTCCCCTCATGAAAAGCACAATAAGTCACTGATGTTTGCAAGAAAAACAAACCATACCATTGGCGTATAAATCACTTGGGGGCTAGACTTCAGTTTTGACAATATTACTGACTCCCAAGGGACTTGCAGGCACATGGGAAACCACAGCGAGATGGATAGTGTATTCCTTTTGTAAGTACATCATGTTTCAGTGCAACATTAAAAGGCATCCCGAACAGCAATAACTCATCTTTGCAGTTTCCCACATGGCCCTCATGTCTTTGACATATCTAAAGAAGAGTGGTGATGATTACTAAATGGCCCAAGTCCAAAGCCATATACAAAACACCCTCATCACACATGCTGAAAACTCGATCCCTCTGTTGCCTTACAACAAAGGCTTCAAGTAAGAGGGTTCAACAAAGAAACCCAGGACCACTCTGTTCATGTCAATCAAAGCATGCATTACTTTGCACATTTCTTGTGCATCAGTTATGGGATAGTTATAAAAGAAAGCGAAGCGTTTGCTGATTTTCTCTTAAAGGAATAGTTAGATGGAAATAGGCGTGGGGAAATAGGCGTACTTGCTTTCTTGTCAAGAGTTAGATGAGATGAGATTAATATCACTCTCATATTTGTACGCTAAATATGAAGCTACAGCCACCAGGCTATTAGTTTAGTTTAGCATAAAGACTGGATGCAGGGGGATACAGCTAGCCTGGCTCAGTACGGCGGTAACAAAATGCCTAGCAGCACCTGCACAGCTCACTTATTACACGTTACATCTTGTTTGTTTAATCCGTAGTATAAAAAACTCACAAGAAGTCACACCACCCCGCCAAGGAATAGACCAGCACATACCTTTTCGCAAAAACTTTCCAAAAATGTCAAACTATTCCTTTAAATCAGAATCAGCTGGTGCCACACAGCTAAAACAAGCTTGGATTTTTGCATGGAAATTATCGTTAAATGCTATTTTGACCTGCAGGTCCTGGGGGGGGGGATTTCAGTCCAGTCTGTCCTGATCCTTCACTCACAGTTAAGGTTGGAAGACTGGGATTAACTATTATCTCTTCTGGGACGTTGTCTATCTTTTGGGACCCGACATGGACTCGTCTAAGCCCCCTCTGTTGTTACCTCACCCAGCTTCGTGGAAAACATTCCTAAACAGACCAGCCTGGAAGATAGCATATCAGTTCCTTTAACATACTGTACCACAAAAAATCCAAAAGTTTCAGTCTCTCATAGCTTCATGCTTGCTCTGACTCCGACACCAGTCTATAAAAACAACTGCTTATTTATTTTCACTCCATTTTGAGAGCAAACATTTCTCCGAGTGAGGCGCTCTCACAGTAAACAGCCATACACAGACGGGCAGGTTGTTTGTTACTGGACAGAAATGATAAATCACAGGGGCGGGTTGGCCCAGAGGTCGCGTTGTAGCTGGTGGGCTGCTGGTTTGATTCTGCATTGTTGAACACAATATTCCAGGATAATACTGCCAAGGTACCCTGAACAAAAGTGCTAGATGTGTTATCAAGCTTGAGCTCTGAACTGTGAAATTATATATGGCCATGTACAGCTGATGTTCATCAGCATGAAATAACTCCAATTACTTTGTGAAAACTGGCCCGAAGAAACAGGTGTTAAAGTAAAACATAAGCTCTCTTTCTCATTTTTCATCCATTTATTTTTTTTCCCATTTGTTTAAACATTTCTTCTCTCTCTTAAGTTTTTATTTATATATATTAAACCAAGCAATGACCTAAAGAGTACCTGCTAAGAAAAGTATGTAATTGTACAGTGAGTCTGGCCTATGAAACCGGCTGTATATATACACAGTACAAGGACCTTTGACGTGACTGCACAGGGAGTTTTTCTTCCACTCCATCAATAGCCTTTTTCCGACCAAGTAGTTACAGGATCGTAGTTATAGGAGCAGTCCACTTCTAAACAGTTCTACTAACTACTCTCCCCCAAAAACGGTTTTTCCATTTGCATTCACACTCACATAGGAACTGACTTTTTTTTTAAGATTATTTTTTGGGGCATTTTCAGACTTTATTTTGATAGGACAGCTAAAGAAATGAAAGGAGAGAGAGAGGGGGAATGACATGCAGCAAAGGGCCGCAGGTCAGAGTCAAACCCTGGCCTGCTGCGTCAAGGAGTAAATCTCTATATATGGGCGCCAACTCTACCAACTGAGCTATCCGGGCACCCAGGAACTGACCTTTTCTTATTATAACACAGCCATCTAACCACCACTATGCGGAAAAGGGAAAAGACCCTGCCCTGAAGTAGGAGCTGAAAGAGTTACAGGAACTGAGGCCAAAGGGACTTAATAATCCCCAAATTGGGCCAGTCGGAACACGAGAAAAAAAGGGTTCTAGGAACGTTATGTTCTAGGACCTGCAAAACATCCCTCCGGTTGGAAAGCAGCTTAAAAAAAACCATAACATCGGTGTAGAATTACCTGGAAGCTTAGACTCTCCCTGTCACACTTTGTCCATGAAGTCTTTGATAAGCCCTTGTTTTTAGTTCTGTATAATGCACATATGGAAAGGTTTTATTGAGCATGACATTGCATAAAACTGGATTTCCGAAAGAGGAGGCAACCGGTTGGAATGGGTATCTAATCAAGGCAGGGTCTGAATCAACAGGCTGTGTGCTCCTGCCTAAGCAGCGGAGGCTATTCTTTTCCTTCACTGAACACATCCAATGTGCCCACTGGCATTTCATTTACAATTCAATTACAGTCAGTATAGGGCCTCCTACTGGGATTGAAAATGCACTCAATTGGAAAAGTGATAATGTGTGTAATACCTTGCTTTCTTTAAATAAGGAGTGTGTTCAAACTCGACTCCCATGATGGTGTCTCAAATATTCATTTTCAAACCGCACATTGTGATCGGTGTTGCTTTTCCCAACTTTTACCTGATCTCCTCCTTATAGTGTGTTGTAACTTGAAAGTCTCGCTTGTGGTTGTACTCGTAATGTCCTTCCAAAGTTGCTTGTTTTCACAAGGGTTGTGCATGCCTGAACGCTCACCCACAGTGTTGTAAATATCTTACTGTCATGTCAGCTTGTCTAACATTTATGTAGGGAATTTGGCAGTTTATCACTTAGAAATATTCAGGTGAGAAATATAGCTATAGGGCTCCATGTTGTACTTTATCTACACTGTTAAATTACATTGTTATCCCTATACATACTGTAGGCTGCATCTAAATTCTAGACTATGTATGAAAACAAATAAGGGCCTTCTAGGTCAAGTGGGCTATATAATGTATCATATTAGTCTAAAAAAGTTTTCATCAGCCCATATTTCGAATCAATAAATGAAACCATGTTGTGTACAGTGGTTTCAAGTAGATGCATAAGTTAAACTACCTCTTTTAAAACTAAAAAAATATTTTATCATGCCTCTCTCAACCTCATATGCGCAGTTAATAGAGTAGTTACGGTAGAGAATTCCATTTCCACTAGACATGCTGCCTTCACTGACTGTTAGAATCATTGCATTTGCCGGTTTAGGTCACGTGACTAGCGTATGAGAGTTTACATTTTATATTTTTATGACAAAGACCACGTCTGCGGTGTTATCAATAGAGAATAGGCCTACAAGTTTGGCATTTTTGTAACTTTACATATCTATTTGTAAGGTATAACGTTTAGGTGTCATAGCCTCTAACAACAATCAACTTTATCCAGATTTTGTCTTTTTCATTTTGCAGTTCCACAACAAGGTTGTTTCTACTTAAAAAGTTAACTAAAGTAATTACATTTTAGGCTTACAAAACTTCTAAAACTTTTAAAGTGTAGGCTTACGAGGCGCACCTGAAGGCACCAAAAGTCTCGGTCAATTAGAAGAGTTTAGACAGTGAGGGGAGCTTGTACTTGTAGTCGGTCTGTGAGCTCTCCACCGATGACCAGCTAAAAACGCCCCACTGCTCCGACTCAGATCTGCGGGGGTGGGGAGTCGACAAGTTTGGATTTGGACTTTGAAAACCATGGGATTCGAGCTGGACCGCTTCAAGGGGACCGTGGACCCGGATTTTAAATGCAACTTGTGCAATAAAGTCCTGGAAGACCCGCTAACGACTCCGTGCGGTCACGTCTTCTGCTCCGGCTGCGTGCTGCCCTGGGTCGTCCAGCAGAGCAGCTGCCCCGTCAAATGTCAGCGGATCTCCACCAAAGAGCTGAACCACGTCCTGCCTCTGAAAAACCTCATCCTGAAGCTGGAGATCAAATGTGACAACCATTCGAGGGGCTGCGATGCGGTGGTGAAGCTGCAGCATCTGGCCGAGCACGCCGAGATGTGCGACTACACCCCGGAGAAGTGCAGGAATAAAGGATGCAACGAGGTGCTTAGCCTCCGGGACATGGATGCTCATATGCGGGAGACTTGCGACTACAGACCGGTGGGGATATGCGAGAGCGGCTGTGGATTGGTGCTCACTCATAAAGAGCAGAAATTAAACAGCCACTGCTGTATGAGAGCCCTGAAGGCGCACAACAGCGCGCTGCACTGCAAAATTATCAGCCTGGATAGAGAGTTCAAGAAGCAGACTATTAAAGCCAACAAGAGAGAGAAGTCACTCCTGGCACAACTTTCCGCCGTGCACACCGAGCTGCAAATGACAGCTCTGAAATATCAGAAGAAATTCACAGAGTACAGCGAGAGGATCGATTCCTTAACCAAGACCGTGGCTTTCTCCTGCAAGGTAAGCCGTTTCTACTTTCAGGGAGCACAAGCAACTCTTCCCCCCCCCCTCCTCTAATCCACAGTTACTTTCTCCCTGTCACTGAGGGAAAACCTGCAATAATTAGTAGTATAAAATAAAATAAAAAAAGACACCTACAGGATTACCTCAAACTAGTTTCTATTTGATTCCCAAAAGTACATTCTGATAGTGTAGACCCAGGCAGTAGCCTACATTTTCTCCATAAATATGTATCAGAAACATATATACAGTAGCCTAGTTTGGTCCATCTTAACTGACATCCTGCTGTAGGCCTACAACTGTTTCAGGGCCTTAATATAACTTTTAAATATAGTTGGGACTCAGTATCTCAGTTTACTGGACCTCCATGTGGTTTGGATAGATACACCCCAGATGAAAGTATTAACTTTTTGAGGATTTATCTGAGAATTGTACTGCTTGGAAATCAAGTTTTCAGGGGTCCTACAGTGCTCACAAGTTAGTTTCTTCACTGTCTGCTTTGAGACATGGATGTCAGCTGTGCCTCTGGCCAGCTGGCAGTCAATGGGGGAGGGCCAAATATTTACTGCAGTTCTGTACACAACTAGAGCCAGGTTCCAGTTATATTGCCTCCTCGCAGCATGCTTGTTTGAGGTTTTCTGTCATCGAATGTTCGCCCTTTTCCCGAGATAATCCTAACATATTAGAATCATGGATGTAGAAGAGTTACTGGCACCACAGTTGCACTGAGTGTTGTGGAAGACAGTGAATATCAGTATTTTGGAGGGCTAAAAGTCCTTTTTAAAATCTCAATGTTTTGTGGATACGGCACACTGGGATGATGAGACAGATTGAATATTTGTTCCTATCCACCTACAGTGATAAAATATGTAGGATTTCCTGCTGGTCACTGGTTAATAATGTATCTAAATCAGGTTCATATTGAGGAAAGGGTCCATGAACCCTGGTGTAAGGGTGTTTTATGGTTCAAATTTAAAAACCTAATGCCTCCTTTAATGACCAATTATCAACATCATAAAGGATACAGGAGTTCATAAGTCAGTTAATAAATTGAATTAGTGTATGGTGGTTGCTCTGCTGCTGTGATCAGCAGAGGGGAGTGGTTCCACTGTAATCAGGCTAAGTTATAAAATCTGTCCAAGAACAGGAGGAGGAGCTTTTGATTGGGCACACACTGCTGACAGTGTTACATAAAGTAATGTGGATGAATGGGAACCTTTCTTGGCTGTTGTCCTACTTTATTTTTATTTTTTTAATTTTACCTCTTAACTCTCTGTTTTTTTTGTCACTGAAGTTTCTTTTTTTACACATCTGCACATTTTGTTTAAGTGACATATTTCAAAGACTTTACTCTTTTTTACGCTCTCATTTATTTTTTTGGCCTTTTTTTCTTGGTGGTTTCATTTGTTTGTTATGGGCTCAGTTTCCAGCAACATTAGTTCCGGTAGACTGGTGAATTGCGCCTTAAAAGCACCGATGCAGGGAAATGGAGAAATCGCTCATGCTGGTATACAGAAGCTTGCTGGGCCAGTTGCACAGCTGATTATCATAGTTCGTTTGAGAGAGGCATTTCAGTCCTACCACTGAGCATTACGTTCAGTGTATTACTTCTACTAACGTTAACCGAAGGAATAAAGTCCCTTGTTCTAAAACGCCTTGAACATACATAAAAGATACGGGAATTGTTCCGGAAACCACTCACATAAGAGAAAGAGCAGGTCGGGAGAAGAAGAAACTACATTTTGTGGATGATGTGGTTTGTTGGAAAGCTTTTTTTTTTTTTCTCTAGAAAGGCTCATTCATTGGGTCCAGTCAAGCAGAGAGCAGGATTGTTTGGTGGGAGAACCTCAATACACTCATGGCAATATGAAACGGAGCATCACAAGTGGGATTAGCTGTGGGAGGCGGGCGACTTGCAGACTGCCACTGAAACTCTCACAGGGCCCAACATGATGTCAGTGATCAATTGTTATCAGACTTGGTGACATGTATTGCCTTTCCAACCTCTCTCACGGGATATTTTGACTTGTCGAAACAGGAAAAGCCCAGGTAATGACATTCATGATGGCTCTGTTCCTTTGAAGCCATGCTAGTGAGCCAGCATTCCCAATGCCATGAACCTGGAACAACTAAATGCATTGCATCCGTTGCTAGCCATATTTCACAAATCCAAATTTCCATGGTGAGAAGTGTCTAAAGCAGATTTGTTGTGACATATTTCTTCCTTATCATCAAGAGGGAATATAGGCCCATCATGACGAGTTAACCTACTTTACTTTAGTTTTTTTTTTTTTGCGTCTGCATCATTCCTCGGCTTAGGCTTCCTGAGCCAGATGGAGGATTTTAATGTCTTCTTTTATTATCCAGGCAGTGTGACTGTGAGGGAGATTAGGATGACCTGGCTATGTGGAATAACTGACTTGAGTTTCCAATAATAGTCCTAACACTTTTCAAACCACTTCAGTGAGCCAGCCAGAGCAATAAAACAAAGCAAAAACAAAAAGCTCAGCTCTCCGTCTGGTTGTCTTCAGGGCTGCTAGAATTGCTGTCACTCTTTCCATTCAGCCTGAGATCTCTGTTTTGACCCGAGTTCCTCTTCAGCTGCTATGGATGATCGTGTTTGCGCTACTTGATGCGATAAAGAGTGTACATCACAAGACATCAAACCGATTGAGCCTCCGTTGAATTTGATTTGGGTAATCATGGGTTTAATCTCACAAGGCTAATTTTGGTCTAATTTGAAAGCATGAATCTATGAGATAATGTAACAGAATAATGTAGTCCATTAGTTATCTCGAACGCATAGGTGCCAATTGAATATGACAGAGATCACATTAACAAAAGTCATCCAGAAGTCACTGAACACATAAGTTTAGGCTATTATATTTGAACGCAACCATTCGATGAAAGACATTGTTTAAGCTGCTGCTTCATCTGTATACATACCTTAGCTTTACTGAGTAATAATCCTCTTAATTGATTTGAAATCTACCAAACAACATCCTCCACAATCTGAAATTTCGATGACCAGGCCACAGAGTCAAGATTCAAGATTCAATACTTTATTGCCATACAACTCGGTGCAAGTTGCTAGGGATTTGCTTCAGTGTGCTCATGACAGGACATCAACAAAGACACAAAAAAGACATAGAACATATATATACACACATACGGTATCCCACACAGGATCACACTTGACACAGGCAGAAAAAAAAGAGGGCACACCACTCACCACATACCTGGATGACAGTCCAGGAGGCTAGAGTGAGACTCTGCCTTTTACTCACAGACCAATAGTTTGTGAATGAATATTTTTCTTTTTCATTCTGCATTACATTACCTACACTATAAGTAGATACACTATGTTAGGAGGCAGACGGAGGAGAAGCAGTTTGATGCAGGACAGATTCGGAAAGTGTGACTGTTGCTGAGGTGAAGGCTCGCTGTGAGTGTGCCAAGTCACCAGTAAGCAACGTTTCACTGCTTTGTTGTTTGCTCTCTTTCCTCAGTAACAAACTGCCCCGTTCTTCTTTTCCCATTAAAGTTAATGTTAAACGTTTGTTTACTTGACATAGGTTCCATGTGTCCCCCCCCCCCCCAAGTGATGTCAGTATGGTTTTTGGTGGTAAGGACATGTTTTTTTATCACCTAGGCATACCTTTTTGTTTTAGTAAATACACAACCTCCTGAAGAGATTAACTTCATTCTTGGGGATTAGAGTTTTGCTAGAGTGTTCACAGATGTGGAAAAAGAACTCTCCTTAATTACACTGAGTTCATTTTAATGGCTCTCGAGGACGAAATGTAAAAAACACCTTTAAAATCCATCCAATTTGTTGTGGCCGATTCAGTATAACTCAAGTGGATGAAGTAGCCTGTTACTTTTTTTTTTGCATTTTCACTTGATGCCCAACTGTCTTCTTGTTGACAGTAACGGCTGTAGTCTCTTTAATGTGGAAGCATGTGTCACTAATGCTGCCCAGGCATAGTGCAGGAGCACACATTCCTGAATGGCCTGACATGCACATGATGGTCTTTTTAGAATACATGGCAGTCAGGACACTGTACATGCCAAGCTTTATATTTAGTCTCTCTATGTCACAGCATACTGGAGTGGCAGCTGAAATGATGTTACCTCATAACTCCCCTCTGAGTCCTGCTTGAAAAAAACAGATTAAGAGCTGACTTTGCGAGTTTCCCAGGGGATTTCATGTCATGTTGCCACTGAGTAAGTGGTTCTGTTGTGTATTAATTTACATAGGACAACAGTTTGTGAGAGGGAAGGGCTGTTGGCTCTTTGGACTGGTCACTTTTGGCCTTTGGGCTGGCTAAGCCTCGGAGAATGGTGAGGGTTAGGGCTGACTGATTTTGAAAAAAATATTCAATTGTAGTTTTCTTTTTTTTACCAATATTGGGATTGCGACTAAAATTGTGATAGATTTCTTTTTTATGAAAATAAACTCTAGGCCTACAGTTTTAAAGATATTTTTTACCAAGAATAATCACAAACTTATCTTGAGGTCCTGCCAGAGATCTTTGTTTCCACTACCAGTCAGTTGGGGAAAAGTGAAATTTGAAGTAAACTTGGCAAGTTTTCCATAGAAGAACAGATCAATTTAGCCGAAATTTGTTAAGATATTACATGTCATTACTCAATAACATCCAGATATAATTATGACATTTAGCAGTGGACCTCTATTTAATAATAACAATTACAATATCCAATTTACAACCCCTAATCCTACTATTGACAGCTCAGCACTGTAGCTGCTTAAGCTAATGTTAGCTTCACAGATTTACTGTATGAACGGCTTCATAGCCCTAAGTACCGAGGGTCGAGATTCAGAGCTTTTTGGTTGATAAGCATAACATACCTACATAATGTAGCTAAAAGTTTAACCTTGCAATTCCAACAGCTCTGTCCACCAGCTCTCTGTCATTTACATTGATAAGTACAGAGCTAACATTATCAGTTAGCTACCTGTCTGTCTTAGTTAGCTGATAAGCTAGAATGGTTATTTCTAGAAAGACATGCCAGTTTTTTGGTCTTTTTGTGTAGTAAACAATGTTATCTTTTGCCGAAACCATCTGTGGCTTATTCTTAATAGTGCAGACACAGGCAGGCAGAGAGCTTATTAATAGAGAACAGTCAATAACAACGTCAGGCTCTTCTTTGTTTCACTAACTCACAGAATTAACCCCAATTAGCTACAGCTAAGTAGAATATGCCAACAATATGTCAGCGGTGTGTAAAACTTTAATTTCCTACACATTAGAAGAAGAAGCTGTAAACTGTTATATTGGCTAATTTAGCTCTTACAATTTGAGCTTCAAACTGCAATTTTGATATCAATGAATTAAATAATGAATTGTTCAGCCCTAGTGAAGATATACGGTAAATAGAGGTTTGCCATTAAGCCAGAGTTTTCACTGTTACACTTTTACACCACCCCTTATTGTGTAGAGGACTGGTTCCCAACCTTTTTTCCTTGGCGCCCCCCCCTACTTACGTCTAAGAAAAGCTGAGCCCCCCCCCCTCCAAAACCGAAGTTGAGGTAACTTTCGAGATAGAGCCTTACTTTCTTTTTTGATACAGAGGAGTTATCAGCACTTTTACGTTTCTCCGCCATGTTTCATTCATGAAATAGTGATGCCGTGGCGGCAGGAAAAACAAGGATGATAGCAGCTAGCAGGTGACCTGATGACAGCAAGGTCACAGGTTAAGAGGTCCCAGGAGGTTTGGCCTACTAAGTAGCCTGCCTACAATTTTAAGTGAGAACAAAAATGGTTTTTATACAGACTTTTGTATACATTATATATTCTAGTGTATTATCATAATTTGTTTAACATGTGCAAATATTGTTTTTTTTTACCTCAACCTCAAACCAGATAAAGACCCATGTGATCTTTTCCACCCCCCTGAGGCGTCCCTGGACCCCAGGTTGGGAACCACTGGTGTAGAGGAGGGTGTTTGTCCTTTCATGTGTTTGACCACCTCTGTTATCGTTTAATTAGTTAGATAATTTGTTCATTTTTTTCTGCTCTGTTCTTCCTCTTTAAGTCCCCAGTTGAATCATTTTGGCTCACCTGGAGTTAGTAATGCATTATCATGTTATAAACTCCTGCCATCTCTGTGTTGACGTGTCTCTCCTCTGTCTGTCTGTCTGTCTGTCTGTCTGTAGGAAGGCGAGACTTTAAGCTTGACGGTTGTCCTTCTTCGTGAGGACGGATCTCTGGGTTTTAACATCATAGGAGGAAGGCCATGCGCGGTAGGTTGAAAGCCGAGCGTCTTGGAGGTTTCATCTCCCCCGGTGATCAGCCAAGTGTCATATGGCAACCCAGGAATGAATAGCACATACTTGAAGCACCACAGGCTTTCTCATTACTGACTGACACAGCTTAGACAGTCATGCATGTGTTTTCTAGTCTGTGGATAGATGGACCGCATCTATCAAGTTTTATTGTGTTTATATATTGGTCTGGTTTAGCGGATTTGGCATTACAGATTAAAAAAAACTATAATTACTTTTAATAGAGTTAAGTCTGGGATAATGGCTTTGGCCGCAGTTGTTTTGTCTCTAATTGAGGGGATTTCAGTGGTGAGGTAAACACAGAGGAGAGGAAAGGGTCTTTTCACAGCTACTATGTTTTCTGCCTCGGGGTTCTGAGGTGAAAGTCATTAATGATGCCACACACTCTGCTGAGTGAAGGGTTGAAAATATCTCAACACTGGTTACAACTCTTCCGTACACGGAGCTTCTTTCTGCAGCGGAGGTCCTATTGAAATGGTTTTCCCCATATCTGTTTCATCAGGACTGTACTCAACTGTTACAGGGCTTTTTTTTTTCACTGCCACAGTGACGCACTTTTCTGCAGTGACATAGATTACCATAGTAAAACTTTTTATAGCGGGAAACTATAAAAAGATCTACACATAAAAAGCGGTGTTTTTTACCAGAGTAGATTTGCAACCTTTCTCGCTCTTGTGACAGAACCATGTATCAAACCCAACCATAAGAGAGCAGAGATAATACTTGGCTTTCGCTTTCCCTGCTCGCCTCAAATCAGCAGTCTGCGTAAGAAGCTATTCATTAAAATGGAAATAGCTAATATCCCCGTAGCCCTTTGACACATGTGCTTTATGTGGCTGTTATTCTGGCATGGCTTGGTAAGAGCAATCAGCTGCCAGGTTTTGTGGTCTCTGGAAGAGCTAGTTTGTCTACAACTCTGAAGATGGGGGTAGTTGTAAAGCAAAGTAGTAAGTTTGTCAAAAGATTTGTAGCAAAGCATTGCCGAGTTAACACTGTACTGTACATGATGCCCCTGAAAGAGGAAGCAGACCAGAAATAATTAATTAAAGTTAGCGCTGTGACTTCTTTAAGTGTCCCAATAAATTGAAGGCCACAGTGTGGGACGTAGACTACCTTGTGTCCATCCAACATGTCCACATGTCAACATTTAGGCCCTTTTGCAGGCCAGAATTGCCCCATCAGGCCTGGGAAGCATCTGAAGTTAAAGCTAACCCTTAAGTCCACACTTAAGGGCAGGGTTAAAGGGTTTGTTTAAACCAAATTACAAAAAGACTTATTTTTCCATTCATCTCAACTGGCATCATAACAATCATATATATATATATATATATATATATATATATATATATATATATATATATATATATATATATTTATATATATATATATATATATATATATATATATATATATATATATGGACGGAAAGGTGTGTCATTGGGTGTTGTTGGGTGACTATATAGATGTTTTTTTCATGTTGGTGTTTTTAATGTTATCTGACTCACAAAAAGTATTTGTTTGGTTAGGGGGAAACTGCATAATCTTCCCAGTAACCTAGTTTTATTGAGAGATTGAGTGGACACTTCTTTTGTTAAGATATCAGCGTATCAGATATATATATATAATTTTTAAGATAATGTTTTGGGCATTTTAGGCCTTTATTTATATAGGACAGCTGAAGACATGAAAGGGGAGAGAGAGGGGGAATGACATGCAGTATGGACCACAGGGCGGAGTCGAACCTGTGGCCGCTGCGTCGAGCAGTAAACCTCTTTATACGGCCACCTGCTCTACCAGGTGAGCTAGCCACGTGCCCGTCAGTGCTAAATTTTGAAGATTTTTTTGGGGGGCTTTTTCCCTTTTATTGTGTAGAGGCAGTGGATAGACATGAAAGGGGGAGAGAGATGGGGGATGACACGCAGCAAAGGGCAGCAGGTCGGATTCAAACCCGCCCCGCTGCAGGACTCAGCCAACATGGGGCGAACGCTCCTACTGGATGAGCCCCAATTTTGAAGATTTTTGCGTTTAGAAATGTGTACGCCACTATTCTCCTAAACATTGCCGGAACACAGACAATAACTGCTATTTATTCCATAGGACGACAATGACAGCACTTCGAATGAAGGAATCTTTGTATCCAAGATCATCGAGGAAGGTCCGGCGGACAAGGAAGAAGGCCTTCAAATCCACGACAGAATAATAGAGGTATGTGGCCAACACTGTAGTATTTCATATGGAGGAGGTTTCTGTACTCTAGATGGGGAAGTTGGATTATGTGACAGCTGCTGTCTGCCCTATAAAGATGATGACAGTGAGGAAGCACGAACCCACCACTCAATATGTACTGTATGCTCCTTGTGAATTTTGAGCATTTACATTTTGGGCTTTTATTTCAGCTCAAGAAAGTAAATCCTGCAGGCAGCAAACGTTTCAACATAAACAGTACTTCTACCAATCAACACTTGTGGGGCATCACTGCAGATAGACTGATTTAAAGCTGAGGCAGGGTTGTCTGTCTTTGTTTTTGCTGAGTGAGAAAGAGCCCTGTGTTCGTTTCCTAGATGACAAATCCCTTCTGACAGAGCTGTCGGGTAGCATCCTCCTCTCTCCTTGAAACAGAATCTTGTGTGGAAAGGGTAGCTCACCCTGAGGTCAACTTGAGGGATGCGTTGAAAAACTCAACTTCACAAAGGTTGCTTTTATACAACAGTTGTCAAGCATAATCTTACACAATGGCTGCATTGAACAGAGATGTTTATGTGGATTACAAGTGTGTATTACCGCGTGCCGCAAGATGACAAATATGGTTTGACGCCGGCTTTATTGTCAAACCTCAGTGAAATTGCCCCGGAGCATTTTGACCGGCACATTGCTCACAGAGATGTTTGTGGAAAGTGTTTACAAGAAAAGACGACTCTGACATCTGGGCTGCGTTGATCACTCTATCCTGTCATTTATGCAGTCAGTACAAAAATGCCACAAGTCCTCTGGCACAAGCCTCACGCTTTGGTTCTAAATATCGTGGTTGTAAGTACGGCAGCACCATTACTAAGATGTGACATGTTGGGCCTCATATCTTATCTTCCAGTAACACAATCAAGTGTCTCAAAGCGCCCTGCTACTTGACTACAAAGGGCAGCGATTCGCTCGCATCCTGGAGACTTGAGGCCAACAAAAGACTCCAAGTGGGCCACAAGCTGATGAGCGAAGAGAGATGAGCTCATATGTCACATGAACGTGTACGAGTGGAACTAAAATGTGTATCTTTGCATGCATCTGCAGTGTCCTGTTTTAATGAGCTTAGCCTGGGCGTGTATGAAGGTTGGGGAATCATGTTAATGGACCAGTTGTTGCTGTATTTGGTTACTTGAGAAGATATCTTGTGTAGGATTTCGTGTTGAGATAGCCATTCACCCTTCATCGGCTTTAAAAAGAAAAAAGGAAAAAAAGAGTACAGATTTTGCTTTAGGATAATGCTGGACTTGTGTGTCTTGTTTTTGAGCTATTGTGGGTGAAGTCACAGAAATCTCTCCAATGAAGAGAATACTTAAGCAGAGAGGACGCGATGAGCCTAAGGAGGTAGCAAAGCACCCTATTGAGTGACCTTTTTCTTTTCAAGACGTGAGGGATTACTAGACAAAAAGCAACACAATAAATCATTCAGCCATTGAAGTAGAAATGTATAGACAGTTCAGAGTTGTTGTTCCACATGGGTGCTTTTCATCAGATGGGAAACCTGATAGTGAAGGTGGTTCATATTCCGAAGACTCCCTCTTTGTTAGTTGCTTAAAGCAAAAAGTTCCATGTCATGGTTTTCCTGACCACAATAAGAAATGCAACGTAATAACGACATATGCACATTTGACATTGTGTGGGTTGCATCTTTAACCTCGGGTGATTGGGTCTGTGAACTCTGGTTTACAGTGGTGAATCAAAGGAATTGAATACAAAGCGCCCAAAGGCAGTTTCACGTGGGTTGAAACTCCGACCTATTTAGCGTTGTTTTTTTTAGTTTTTTTTTTTTTACAATCGGCGGCTTTCACACATATCTATAGAAACCATTTCATAGGTTCAGTGGATGATCTTTGCTGGGAAGATATCGTCAAAGTACACCAGAGGTCCTTAAAGCAGCCACAGGTGTTTTTAGAATGGCTAAACAAGATGTGTCTTTTTTTGCGTGATCACGGTTGCCGCTAATGATTACTTCTCATCATCAGTCCAAAACTCAGAGATATATTCAGTTTACAATGATAGAAAAAAGAGAAAATCCCAAGAAGCTGAAACAGCAAATTTTTCCTTTTATAACTGACTTAATTGATAAAGTCAGAAAGCTTCATGAACAATCTAAAAAAGTTTATCTTAAATCAGCTTTTGCAGTTGAAGCTGAAAAGAAAAAAGTATTATTATTATTTTTTTTTTTTTTCAAGGTTGATGAGAGCAGAGTTGGAAAACCAAAAACAATGAGCTAAAAGAAGCCAAAACGCTCTATACAGCTGAGGGGAACTGTATAGTTTGGGAATAAAGGCCTTTTTATGCTTCTGCGTAGAATTGACGGCGTACCCCCACAGACCCCCTCTGCGTCTACGCCGGACCCTACGCCGTAGCCTGACGTGCACCTCTCGGAAAATGTAACTACACGTCACAGCGACGCACGTCGCTCGGCCGTGGCTTGGTAGCGTTGCATTTCCCCCCCAACTTATTTCCCACTGTGGTCAGAAAGCACAGGGGAGACACTTTGTTTCTCCCACTATGCCTCTAGAGTCAGTACTCGCTCCGAAGCTAATCACCGTCACTCTCTCACTTCTCCCTCGCTCTAACACACTCCCCACACACACACACACACACACACACACACACACACACACGCCGGCTCGACGCACACACCAGCGCACAAGCATCAACATCAGGCCACTTACGTAGGCTACAGAGAAAGCTCTGCGTGGAGCATAAAACGGCCTTAACTCTCAGGGGGTTCGTCACACAGTCATTTGATCCACGTTTAATATTTAAAAAATATTGATTAGTGCAGCTTTAAAGATCAAATTCAGAAAATGCTAATGTTTAATTTTTAAACACTAAAACTAGCCTCTGTAGTAGAGGGGTTAGTTCCAGTAAGTCTATATTAGAGTGAGGATCGGGCCGCATTTTTCCGTCCGAACCCAACCCCGAGCCCGACAGGCATTAAGATATTTATTTCCGAGCCCGATCCAAGACCCAGTTAAAATCTCATTTTTTTCTCATACTAATGACACATGTACGTTTGTTTGTGTGGAAAGCCCGCTTTTATTAAGCAGCTGTAGGAAGGCATTCAGAAATGTCAACAGATGAGGGGCAACAAGCGCACGTCACAGCTACATAAACACAGGAAGACGGATGTTAGGGTAATATTTTAAATGTATTTTGATCACAAAAACGAACCTTTGCATCAAGTGAAACAGGCCCATTGGCTACCTACATAATAAGCTGTTTTAAATTAAAAATGTTCAGGAGCGAGCACGACCCGAACCCGAACATCATTTCTGAATATCTCTCTGAACCCGGTTGTGTATCCATCCTCTAGTCCAGTGGTTCCCAACCTGGGGTCTGGGGACCCCTCAGGGGGGCGGCAAAGATCACAGGTGGTGCGCAAGTCTTAATCTGGTTTGAGGTTGAGGTAAAAAAAAAAAATATTTGCACATGTTAAACAAATTATAATAATACACTAGAATATATAATGTATACAAAAGTCTGTATAAAAACTATGTATTTTTGTTCTTGCTTAAAATTGTAGGCAGACTACTTAGTAGGCCAAACCTCCGGGACCTCTTAACCTGGGACCCTTGCTGTTTTTCCTGCCGCCACGGCATCACTATTTTATGAATGAAACATAGCAGAGAAACGTAAAAGTGCTGATAACTCCTCTGTATCAAAAAAGAAAGTAAGGCTCTATCTCAAGAGTTACCTCAACATCGGTTTCGGAGGCGGGGGGGCTCAGCTTTTCTTAGACATAAGTAGGGGGGGCGCCAAGGAAAAAAGGTTGGAAACCACTGCTCTAGTCTATATGGATGTAACATGTACAGTACATGATGATCCACGGCTCATCCTTCTATAAAAGGCTCGTAGCGGGGGAGTGTGATAGCAGATGGCTGTCTTCTAACTGAGCTACAGGCTGGTCTGAATCAGCACATGAATGCCTCCTTGTTCAGCCGGACATTTTTCTTCATAAAAACCCTCGAGCTGTGTTTGCTTTCACAAGCCCCCTCCGCAAGCTAAAAAATCTTAGCACTCTGGTCAGGATCCGTGTTTTGCCGGAATTTCATAAATAAGTTCTGATTCAGTGTTACAAGGGGATTGGTCTGGTATGAAGGAGTCTGCTCTGCAGCACTACAGCCGACTGATTGTATACTTGCATGTTTTTTAGAAAATCTGAACATGTCTACCATATAAATGTAATCCCAGCATTTTTTTTCTTTAATGTTCACATTGAGCAATGCTGGAACTCCGGCAAGAGTTTATTGCTGCGTTTTTTTCCTAGAAAAACTGGCCTTCAACTTTCGTCAAGCCTCTTTGCTTGTGCAACACAACTAAGCCAATGTCACAATCCCAGAACCGTGCCTGAGCTCTCGGAGTGGAGGGGATGTTTTCTGTGTGGGCTTTTTGAGTGTGAAAATAGGAAGAGAATGGAGACGCCTGGGCTGCTCGTCGTAAATGTCGCCTTGTAAATCCTTGGCAAACATTCTTAGGTCGAAGAGGGCAACAGCAACAACTACTTTAAAATAAACTGACATTGGGAGAATCCAGTTCTATTATGGAGGCTGAGGTTGTGTGTGTGTTTTTGGATGGAGGGGGGGGGGGGGGCAGGAATTTGTCCCTGCTAAGACAGTGTTTTTATAAAAATGTATACTGGATGTCCTTTGAATCGAAAAGTGGAGATTGCAAGGCTCAAAGTCAACAGAACCAACATTTTCATTCAGCGTCAACTGTCTGATACAACAAAGCGTCGGAAGACATGGACCAAAAATAGCAGGCGTGTTTGTGCCGGCACAGTTTTGTTACAGATGATACAAGTTGGAATAGCTGGCAGTTACCTCTGTTCATTTAACCTGGTTTGAGATGCATAATGTATTTTTTGAGTTATTAGCTGCAAGAAGAGCAGGAGGAATGTGGTGGAGAAATGCCAGGGGTCACAATCGAGCATGTCTGAAATGCGAAATAGGCTGCTCTAAATATAGCATTTTTATTATTGGCAAAGGATAAATTGTCCTGAGACTTTGTAACTCCCTACACCCAGATTACCTTTATTGTGTTTGACATAACCTGTTCCCATGACCATATTGCTACAGCTTATACTAAGTATCAAAGAATCAATGGGCTTTTGGCCTAGTTAACTCCATTGTAGATGTTTTAAACTTGAGGAAAAAAATAGTTTATCTCATTAGTACTGCAAAAATAATGCATTGTATCTTAAGCTGCTGAGAGTAGTTTCACATCTAAATTTGTAACTGTGACACTGCTTAAGGCAGCACATCTGCAGTTTCTTACTTGACACTAGGTGTATGAGTTGCGAGGCTACCCACAGTGAGCCACTAAACACCTCAAACCTCCCCACAGTTACTTAAGTGTCAAGTCACCAGGCCAGACACAGCTCAAAACCCCGACAGATAGCACTTAGCAGTGACTGACTGAAATGCGAAGTAAGCTGTGTGGGAGGTTGGTCTGAAGCATGCGTGTCAATGAGCCTTTATTAGGCAACGAGAAGGCAAGTTTGGAAGCAAAGTGCTGCCTTTTGTTGCAAATTAGATGCATCACTTTTTCCTGTGATGCCATACAGCTTCGTTTCATTATAGTTGATTCAGTAAGTGTTCAGTACTGTTCTCGCTGTATTTTATGGCATGTTGTACATCGCTGATCTGAAGTAAAATTTTACACTTTCAGTGTGTGTAAGCTGTGTATGCTTCATAAATCCACTGATTGTTACAGAGTATTGCTCCCAAAGCAGAGCACATGTAATGTCATTGTATCTGACAGCAGTTTTCACATCTGAATATGTATTTGGCATGTCAGTTATCGTAAGATTGCAATGTGATTAGCTGGACCCCATTGTCACTGATAAGTTGTCGCAGCACATGGCATCCTTAGCAGGACATGTGCCAAAGGTTCCCCAGGCGTTATTTCTGACCCGGAGGGCTATGAGAAACAGACATAGAAGTTATTTCCCTAAGGGGGATCACATGTTGTTTTGGCATTCTTAGGCAAGAAGCAGGCCTTTGTCAGGCTCTTTATTGGATTTTGGCCCCTGTGCAGGCAGTGTGTTTATTCCCCAGATGGGCAAACTGAATGTGGCACTGCTCTGTTTCTCCTGCCTGGATCTAGACAGGATGAATCCACCCCAGGCTAAGCAGGCCAATCCTAGCAGCGAGTCACATTCCTGTGCCCCGTGGTCCAGCTGAGGCAGGAGCAGGACATTAAATCAAATCTAACTTTTAAGAGTCCATAATCAGCTTCTGGTGGTAGCCGCTGCCCTATGCAGAGCTGGTTTTAAGAAGTGAGGACAAGCACACCTTTGTTTTCCACTGCTCCATATGGGGGGGGTTTAAGATGTGGAGACGTCAGTCTAGAGATGGTGTGAGGTGAGCTTATGCCTCGCTGCAGCCAGAAGGCTGCTTTTGTCTCTGTCCCTCCACACACACAGAATATTGTATTTTCCACTCAGTTTAAACATCTTGTGTCCTCAAAGGCAGACCGGCTCTTGATGATTTTTGCGGAGACATACAGTCTGGGCCTACTGTAACTGTGTTTGCTCTGCTCCAACACAGTCTCGCCCGGCTCCTTGTTCATTGGAGCTAGTGGGTTCATTTATGGCTCCTAAAAAGTTTAAAGCAGGCATAAATAGACAGGTGTAATTAAGGCACATTATTATGCCAATCAATCACTGCTCTTGTGTAAATGGATCAGTAACAACTATCTCAGGTTGCTCTGCCAGCTGCTTCTCATGTCAGCCTTACCCCCAAGCACAGACTGCCCACCGACTCCTAATTAACTACCCTCAATTAAACCCTAATAGGCTGATTAACAGACCCTTAGTTGTGCTGTAATGGCCCGTCGTTTCCTTCCAGTGCCCCTCTGAAATGCATCCTGACTGCAGCATGTTAATCACCGCCCACTCTCTCTCTCTCTCTCTCTCTCTCTCTCTCTCTCTCTCTCTCTCTCTCTCTCTCTCTCTCTCTCTCTCTCTCTCTCTCTCTCTCTCTCTCACACACACTCTCTCTCTCTATCTCTCACACACTCTCTCTCTCTCTCTCTCTCTCTCTCTCTCTCTCTCTCTCTCTCTCTCTGGCTGGGCAGGGAGTGGCTTAGCACACTTGACACAAGTGTGTTTCCATCTGGTTGAATTCCTGAGACAAAAAGTTTGAAGCAATTTTTTGATAAATAGATTGACAGACAGATAATCACACTAAAGGGAATCATTTGCCGTTTCCTCTTGTATGATCAATTTAAGAGTTACATAAAGGTTCCTAACAAAATCATCAAAACTAGTAGGGCAAAGTCACAATAATTACAACGAAACATCGGAATGCCGTGCAAAAGAGATTTTAAAATTCAATTTCTTTCTGAGCACTTTAAAGAATGCTTGTCCATGTTGGCTTCAATGTTAGCAACATTTTAAAGCTCCAGAACGGCTACTTTGTGGACCTTGAGGTGAGATTGTTTTGTAAATTAGAGTTGTCAAGTTTTCATGTTAATTTGAGCAACTAGTATAAGTATTCAGTTCCCTATACCATTTCCATGTGCATTTTAATTAGGAATATATCAAATAAAAATTCATGTCTGCCAAATTGACACCAATCTCTCCGCATACCCGCATCTCCGAAACCCAATGTATTTACACTGTATGTGTATCAGTGCTGCACTCTACTGTAGTCCTATGCCAGTCTTCTGTTCAACTGCACCAAAAATAGCACAGCATGTCAGTGTACCTTTCTCAATATTTGAGATGATCACAGTAGGAATCTCACAAGGGAACACAACAGAAATAGAAAACTGTGGCACGGTTCTAAAACCATCAGCTAAATGAAAGCGTTGACAGTTTTACCAGATGTATCATCCATTGTGTACACCACAGTTTAAATCTCTGTGCTCCAACATTAAAGAAGTTGTAAATCTGTGTGCTGGTTTCCTGCTGCAGAGGAGCCAGGAATCTTGAAGGCCTTTCTTACTGGTCTGTGTAAGCTTTAGGGACAGTCAGCAGAATTGACTCAAGACGGTAAATTACTTCCCCCATGGTGGTTTTGTCAAATACACTAAGAGTGCTTAACATTATAACTACATAGAGGTAGTTTATTCCACTTAGAGCTTATAGATAATGACATTATGGCAAACATAACAATGAAATGGGGGACTGCTGATTGAGGGAATGCTCCATGCAGGGAAATCAATTATATGAAAGAAACAGGCTGCCAAGCCTCAGCAGTAGACCTAAGAATAAATCACAAGATGTTGACATGCATGCAGCTTTGTTTGTAGAATTTGTGTTGTTACATTTCATAGGAAACTTTTTTTTGAATAGAAAGTCAGTTGAACAATGCCTACAGTCTTTTCTCTTCTGACCCAACAACTGGAGTTTTATGATCAGGCCAAAATGATGATGATACACAGAGGGAGCTTCCTGATTTATTACACTGATTCCATGTCTCACTAGTTGGTGGCAGACTCTGCGACACATGTATTTGGTTCTATGGAAATGGCTATAGGCCGACAGTGATTTAAACATGACTTCGTGAGGCATTTTATGATCCAACATGGGTCCCTCAGTAGATTATAGGCTATAGATTTCCCTCATCAATCAAAATGCCAGTTTGGTTGTCTTCATCTCGTATGGAACCATTGCAAATGCTGCTCCAGTCCAGTGAGATGATAAAGTGGACTTCATTTCTTTTCCCACAGCTCTGTTATGACTTTAATCTCAACTCACTGTTAATCATGTACAGTAGGTTTGACTCTTTTTTTTTTTTTTAACATTTTTTTGCAGAGTGACATCACCAGTGCAACAGAAAATAGTTTTTTCAGCATTTTTTGTGCTTCCCGTACTCTCTTTGCCCTTAAGGTCGCAATATATTCCATTCTGAAGCACTTTGTGTGATCTGAACTTTTAATCATCAATCAATCAGTCATGAAAATGAATTGGTCCTCAGTAGTGCTGGGCATTGTTTTGATTTTAACAATTCTGCTTCAAATTCCGATTCTTTCTTTCGATTGCGGTTCTTTGAAACGGGTCACGTGCTTTTTTCACAAATAAGAGGAAAGTTTTATTTTAATTCAATGGTGATTTTTGTTGTTTTTTTCCCAACGTAAAATAAAACCACACTAGAGCACCACTTACTGTGCTCCACGGCCGCTACGAAAACCAAAACTTGCACATGTTAAATTTGGAACCGATGATCGGATTTGAAACCAGATCTTCCAAACGATTCCAAACGATTCCAATAAAGAAAACGATTCCAAGTTGGAACCGGTTCTCGATGCCCAATCCTACAGTATTCCTCAGAGACTTGTGAAGGTGCAAGACTTACTATCAACATGCAACAGGGTAATTAAAAGGAGAGCAGGGTCAGAGATAAGGAATTTAACAGCTAGCTGCTTCCTAACATTCAGGTACTTTACCTTCTCGGCGAGGGGACGTGCCACGGGTTGCTGCCTTCACTATAGAGCAGGCGATGACGGCCACACAGCACATGATGAATGTGGCGTGACCAACTATAGGAGTGTAGTACACTCAATCTCAACCTAATGCAAATGAGTCTGACCAGCTTAGTTAGTTTAGGTCACGAGTAAGCCTTTCAGATGAAATTTAGACACTGCATTGTCTATTTATTCCCACAAATGTTATCAGAAGCATATTTGAATGGACTCTGTAGGTGGAGTTGTGTAGGCTGTGATTGTTTTGCTACAATAACCATTTAACTTGCAGTGTGGAAAAGTCTATCAAATCCCCCTATTGGCAGCATTTCATGCATTCTGTTACACTATTTGTTCATTTGACAGGTACAGTACTTCTGCTAATTCTCATTTGTGGTTAAAAAATATCTAAACAATATAATATATGAATCACTCTTTCACACCTGAAGTGCCAGTCTGACCTTCAGAACAAGCCTGAAAGCTGTTCTGAAGCGGGCCTAATCCGCCCGTACACACTGCAGTACTGCTGCGATGACCGAAACAGCCGCCAACAGATGTTAGGTTTCATTCTGTAAGGCCCCATTAGGACTTAACAGATGCAAGACACACAGGGTTGACATCACCGTACATAATTGTCCCTCCTGTACATGACAGATGTTCAGTGATACAGTATGTGAGCTAATTGGAATGCATATGTATGTACAGTAGTACTGCAGTGCACAATTAATATGCACACCTGCTCTTTTTCAACTTGAACATGAGCATCCCCTCTCTGGATAGTGAATGGTGAAAGGCTTTTTATGGTTCAACTGGCAGTGATGGGCCACAGCATAGACGCGGACCCCGGTGTCCCTTATCAGAATGTGTTCTTCACTCCGACTAATCCTGACGACACATCCCGCTTTAAATGTGCTTCCCATTCACCTCTCATGAGGAGGTTTAGAGCTCCCCTCCATTTACCAGCCAACTAGTGGAACTGGTGGCCGCTGCGCTTCCTTTTCTCATGCAAATGTGTGCAAATAGAAAACATTGTTCATCAGCGTGCTTTTCCGCCTCTGTTACGCCGTTTTGCTCTGGCCTTTCTCTTGTTCCCCTGAGAGAGATGTTCCCTTTTCAAGTGTTACCTCTCTGTCTCATTCAAGACTTCCTTTTTCCTTTTGACAAACAGCCTGGAGGACTGGCCGTCGTCGGCTCACTGAGCAAGCTTTTCAGCTATCGGGCATAGGGAGAAAAAGAGAACGAGAGAGAGATGTTCTGCAGGCGCCTCCCTCAGACATCCCCGCTCATGTCTTATTTTTCCCCCCCACTCATCTCAGAGGATGAGTTATTCTATAGTGGGAAGTAAAGCTTGCTCTCTCCAAATACTCCCTTTTCTCTGAGTATATACAGGTGCTCTCCCTGCAAGTGCATACTTCTCTGTCTTTTAATTCCACCTGCATATATACGGTGATATATGCCACATGTTCTGTATTACTGAGTAATCAGAAAAATATCTATCGCTTTTCACATTACAGAATATGACTGGACATAGCTTGAAAGACAGCACTATAATTTTGAGCCCACCTTTTGAATAGTTGATTTTCAGCATGAGCTTGCAGTTCTATTAAACTGTTTTATCGCAAGCACATGTTTAATAACTCGCCTCTGCCATTCACTCTGATCCACAGCACATTTTGCCCTCTCCTCAAAATGGTACACCTTGTACCTGGGGTTGAATAGGTCGTGTCCACAAATTTGTGTAGATTATGACATACGATCATGCTTAGGCAGAGAAAATAACTGGCAGGCTCAGGAGAAGCCCAGGACCACCGGCTGAGAGCACAGAGCACTGTGCCAACGTCAACGCCAAGGTGTCAATAAAGATACCTTTACTTCCCGCTAACAGAGCGGTGCTTTGATTAGAACTTCAGCGAGAACATGTAGCATTTAATCAGAGAGGTATGCCAGCGGACGCACATTGGCAGCCATTTTGTCTGCATCTTGGAGTGAGATTCAAAGAGATTCCCCCCTTCTTCCCTCCATATTCCAGCCGAGCGCTTGGCCAAATGCGTGATTGATATGTGCAGGTGGTAAAGGATATCCCCCAGAGTAAGAGTTCCCTGCTAACTTGAAAGGGAATATTTTCCCTCCTTGCCGTCTTATGAAAACAGTAGTCTTAAAGCAGAAAGTCGGAGCAGGCCAGGAAAAGGAAAAAGAAGTGTAATTTAACTTCTAATGTCTCTCACGTCATGCCTATCCTGGCCGGACAATAGGCCTTTGTAATTCCATTGTAGGCTCTTTTTCAACACCATAAGCCAAGCTGCCTTGGGCTTACTTTTTAATACAAGGAAATTTAGCCTTTGGTCACTACAGTTTCCACACTTCTGCGACAGTTTACCCTGACAGTAAATGGAAGGAGGAGGCAAGTGCCAAGAGGGAAAATGGAAAATGTATTGCCTGGTAAAGCAGGGAGCCTTTTCTCCTGAGTGCTTATGTGTTTTGAAAGACAGGGGAGAGTCCGCACAGGCTAAAAAGAGTTTTGTGAGATTCAACTGGGATGCAGTCATGTACCTGGCAGATGAGATGATGAAGATGAGGGTCCTGGTTCTCTTTATGGCCCAAAAGACTGGATTTGGTCCATTTGCTCTGAATATTTGATATAATTTATTCTGAAGAGGGCCTTTTCTCTCTCTGAATGTTAAGGTCAGCGTTAAAGTTAACCCACCGAATCCTCCTTGACTTCTTGTCTTCTGCTCTGTCTAGCGTTGCTATACACAAGATCACCACCATCTCTCAGATACGACCTAGATTTACACCAGATAACTCTTTCTCTTTTTTTTTTTTCATATCGTGTGGCATCATCTAGCCTTATTCTGCCAGGACACGCACTCTTGGCGAAAACAGAACGAGAACACAACCTGGAAAATATGAGAGCTCAGGAATCCAGCCACCTGAAGCAGGACTGATGTAGGTAACGCAGAATTTGGCCACAATGAGGGGAAAATGGTATCGCTCTGTTTGGATTTAGAATCCTTTTTGACTTCATTCTTTAACTTTAACCCAGAATTTCTACAGTCTTTCTTAGAGAGGCTGCAAACCACCAAGCCTGGTTTTCACACTGTGGCCTCTCATGTCTCTCCTCTATATCAGGCCAGCAGCTGCTGTCTCTCAGCAAAGGCATGTTGACTGCCGAGGCTTGGCTTCCACACACACCGGATCTTACACAAGCCCCTTTATTTTTGGGCTTATGACTTAGAAAAAAAACACCCAGCTCTATAGTATCTGTGATTTTATTAGTAGAAGAAACAAAAACGTGTATTCATGAAATGAAACCTTGAATGTCTGGACAAAATATAGTTTGTGCTGCATAGCTGCTGTCTTACCCAGCAGTTGGAGATTTAAACTAGGTATCACAGGTAAAGGGTGTGCGTTTTGCTCCACGACTCAAATTCCTTGAATCGCAGCCAAAGAAATGTAAGCCCTCTCCCAGCTGTCCCTTGGCACATCAAGACAAGACCTTTATCTGATTTTTGGAAAGTTTGAGTTGGTGCTGTTTGTACAGTACTGCTGCAGCTCTGTCTGTTCACAGACAACAGCCTTAAACAACACTGGGGCCAGTGGCTCTGGGACCGCCATCCAGGACAAACCCCTACATGTTTAGCACCAGATCAACATTTTTTTTTTTTTTGGGTATGCCACCACTTGTTTTCACTTTTTAAAAGCCAGTAGATTCGATGGTTGCAATAATATTTTCGAACATTATGACTGCGTGTTAAGCTTGCTGTGAAAATAAGAACCACATGTGCGTTTTTTGTACTTAAAGGTTAATGAAAATGAAAGCTTCTCTGTCTCATCTGGACCTCCCCACAGTCCCTTACCTCCAAGAAGCCGACTTGCTCCTGCAGACAAACCACAACCGCATCGCATAATACCGACATACTCTCCTTCCCCCAGAAAAGCATTTTGCCTCCTGCAAGAAACAGTTCCTCTTCCAGAAGTCACATAATTCAAACAATAATTAGGAAGTGTTCAGGGCACTGACTAGCCCGTGAAAGTTCACGTTTTAGGTGGGGGTTAGAAAGAGAAGTGGTTCCAGACTGTTAATGTATGTCACAGCAGAGTCAGATGCCTGTGATTATTTTGGAGCAAAGGTCCAAATAAACCCCGTGTGGGTCACGACCTTACTGATCTGAACCAAATGTGCTGCGCTTTGCGACCTTTGTTGAAAGACTCACTGTGCAGAGTGGCTCAGTGTGAGCGACAATAGATATTTTTTCCCCCACTATCGCTGTCTGAACATTCCAACAGTGAGAACAGGGCTGCTCACAGGCCCGACTTTATCCGCTCAGTTTGTTTACACAACATCATTTGTCAGGGAGTCATCGGGCAGGTTTTTAGACAAATACACAAATCCTTACTTGAGCCAACCTTTTAAAGGCTCATTCAAAAATGTGTCTAGACAAATGCCTTTTCTCATCCATCACTTTCAATTTGCAAGTGCTAAATGAGTGGACTCGGTTTCCATGTCGCCCGCAACTGCATTAAAACTGTGGACGGCAGCATGTACACTACACATACATTCAAGTGAGCAAACACAGTTCATTATCACAGGATTTCTTTGAAGTGCGAGTCATTCATCAAGTGGCAAAAGTCAACACTTTCAAACATGTTCAAAGCCTGAAGGACTCCTTTAAGCGTGCTGCAGCTATCTCCCTGCTTTTCAACAACTGAACAATTTACATGGCCCTCCAAATCTAGTCAATATTTATCTAAGCGTGTACATCAGGGGCAGGCCGACAGAGCTCTGATCAAACGTCTCATTCATCTAGGACCTTCCTCTGACTCGACTCACAGAAGCCTTAAACCAGGCTGGGGGTAATCAGATGTCAGGCTGGGTGTTCGCCAGGGACTTGAGCACAGCTTCATACATGGGGGAGCCAAGGCTTTTGCACTCCCCCAACCGTGGCCTACCTAGCCGACTGCCCTCGACCTCTCACTTCACTCTGACACATTGCAGTGACAGAAGTTAAATTCCTTTCAGTGTGCAGCACCTAACAACAAATTAAGAATGGTACAGGAATAGGAGGATGGCGTTCAAATCCATTGAAAATGCATATTGCTACCCAGATCCTCTGCAGTGTAATTCAAATGCTTCTAAATCAATTGTTCAACTAGATCATGCGCTCGCTGTCTCACATACAATGGCTGTTAAGTAGTATGCTTGGCAGTACCCGCCAGTCAGCAGTAAACTGACTTTAGTTCTTTTTCTGTGCTCCAATAATTGTAACCATTTGTAATCTATTTCTGTAACCATAACGTATCTAAGAATAGCTAAAACATGGCTCTGCAGGATTAGAAAAACAAATCTTTACCTTTTTTTGCGTTGAGAAGAGCATGCCAACACTATGAGGTCAAGGGCAATAAAACGGCCACCACTGGTACCGGTATGGCAAGAGCTAACTATAAGATTTCACAGAACGCTTAAATTCTAGCACTCCATGTTTACAGACAAGAAGGGGGATTAACTTTGCTATTACAATCACTGGAAATGCTTTCTCAGATGTTTTTGCACTCATTTGTCTGGCAGTAAAAACTAAATCAACATCGTTCATAAATGGCTGCTGTGGTTATGTGTCTTCGTCCTGTTTGAGCCTCGCTTGGCTGTGTTTCGCGGCCCATGAATTAAATTACATGATGCAGAAACTCTAGGGGGCCAGACTGGAGACTCCACTCACTCAGCGGTGAGGGGTGATGAAGTAACCCTTCTGGTTTACCTTTTCCAAGAGAATTCTGTGCCATCGCGCTGAAATGACAAGTAGCCACTCCAGACTTTGAAAGCCTCGCACTCACTCTCTCTCTCTCTCTCTCTCTCTCTCTCTCTCTCTCTCTCTCTCTCTCTCTCTCTCCCCGCCTTTCTTTTACTGTTTTCTCAGATGGTTCTCTCCTCATCTTGAGCACACATTTGTTCTCTCTTCCCCAAACCTCTGATTAATCAAGTATGACTCTCCCAGGAAAAAATGCAACTTGGTGGTTATGATGCTTCATTTCTTGTCAGTGTGTCCACATGTGTAATGTTTAGAGCTAAATATTAAGACTGGACTATGGGGAAAAGTTGAGTGTCCTTCCGTTAACGTGTCCATCATGAATACTGTTATTGTAATCTTACATCCAAGCATTAAGAATCACACAGTAAAAACCAAACCAAGACCACGGAGTTGTAACTTGACAGACACATGCAAGTTAAAGGCGCAGTAGGTAAGAAACTATCTTTCTGTCATATTTGCTGAAACTGACCCTATGTTCCAGTAGAACTACATGAAGAAAAAAACAAATCCTTCTCCTCTGGCTCCACCTACAGCCTGTAGTGAGATTTGCAAAACTCCACAGCTCCCTGTTCAGATGCACCAATCAGGGCCAGGGGAGGGGTGTCTAACTGCGTGTCAATCACTGCTCATGCACACGCATTCATTCTCCTTGTGGGGGGAGGGGCTTAAGAGACCGTTTTGGGCTTCAGCAGAAAAGGGGGGAGGGACTGAGAAGTTGTCGATGTTCACATTTTTTGTATATATATATATATATTTTGTATGTGTAATTCTCCCAGCATGTCTGTGGTCTAGCATCTCCGCACTCTCCATAAAGCTCACTGTTTTACATATTGTTGTAAAGAGAAACCAACTTGCACGAGAGAGGTTCGAGTGCCAAAGAGAAGGTGTGTTTGGGGAGAAACACAGCTCAGCTGCATATCATTTACATTACTTAAACAAGGATTACGGTAATCTTCAACGTCCATCACCTGGCTGTAGTGTCGCCCCTGCTCCCCTTGTTGTCGTATCTTCTGAGGAAACCGTTACATAGGCTTTCACAGCTGGCTGAGCTGAGTTTGTCCAGCTTCTACACAGAAAGGAAAAGTCAACTTAGAGAGTTAAACTGCCTTCCCCTTATCACAAGAACAAGAATCATCCAGCGGAGGAGCGCCTGCCTACAAACATATGATTCACTTTAGTCAATTAGCTTGTTCGTACAACAAAGCTTTTTATACCTCAAAAATATCTTGCCTTTGTGCTGTTCATTCCAGAGCCTAATCTGAAAATCGTAAACAAGCATGTATTTACGGGGAAGCCCAGGGCCCTGACAAAAGAATGAGGGGGGGCATGTCAGGAAAAAGTGATCAGGAAGACCCAAAGCTAAAGAGGACTAGACTCTGAGGTAAGATTCAAAGAAGGATAATAACACAAACCGTTTTCTTTCTCTTTGACACATACCATTTAAAACCTGCAACATTTAGCCATAAATCAACTGTGTATATAAAATTAAGCTTCAAGCGGTGCCAACATCTTGGCACGTCAAGCTTAATTACTCATTTGTCCACGTGTTAACCCCAAGGTAGCACAGTGTGGAAATAATGTGGCAAGGCATGCTCGGGGAATGCATCGTTTAGATATTTGGGTTTTTGAAACTATAAAGAAGCCTGTGTGCGTGGCTCAGGCTTGTAGGATTTGTTAGTTTAAAGCAAGTACAACATGCTCAGTCTGGGAGATTGGACACCGTTTCAGAGAAATGAGTCTTGTTTCAAATTCTTTCCCTTGTTATTGTTACTGACCTGCTTCAAGTGTCTGCAATCGGGCGCACTTTGTGCACTTGAAAAAAATCAATACTTTTGTCATATATTTGCAGATGCTCAAGCAAACATGGGTTGCATTGCTGGCTCAAGATATTGGCTGTTCATCAGGACAAACGGGTTTTTTTAGGTGCAACATTTCCGCTGTGAAGGGTTGTGCTAAATGGCCACGTTGTACACTGATTAGAAAGTGTGACATCACTAGCTTGTCAAATCTGTACAAAGATTGTGTCAAGGGTACTGAAAGGAGCTTTGTATACTATAAAACATGCAGGGACAAAAGAGGGAACGGTGTATGTCTGTTCAGTGTAGAGAAAGCTTGAGAAAACATTCCTGTACAGCTTCCCATCTGGAGCACATAAAAAAGGCTACATAACCATATTGGCAAAAGAAAATATGAAGGAGACAAAGAGGAGTGGAATTAAAACAGCATCTCCCTATTCTTGCTGGTTTTATTCAAAAGCTGTGGTGCCTGGGGGCTGTTTGCTGGCTCTCTATCTGCTGTATTGCTCTAAGGGAAACATCCCTCCGGTTCTGCTTATCTAAGCACATCCAGTATGGTCCAGTTTTTGACCCACTGTTCACTTTCAGCCCCAATGTATTCTCATTTGAGCTGTTTGTGTGGTCTATTGTGAGTGTGGTAAAAGGCTGACAGCACAGGGACCACCAAGGAGAATGTAAGGCCCAGTGGCCTCTATCAACAGGGGAGGCCAGTTAGGCCTGCACCAGAATCCAAATGTCATGATATTAAAAAACATCCATCCATCCATCCATCCATCCATCTGCTTTGAAAAGTATGTATCTAAATGTATCTAGTGGAGATTTTCATCTTTCAGTCAGTGTTTCTCACCAAAACATATTCACCCCAGTTACACCTGATTCAATGTGTCTTGGAAAGATGAGATGCAGATCAAACCACCCCCATGGGCATACCCTGATTTGCATGTAGCCATGGAAAACCAAGACTGATGCATTTAGATTAATGATCTTGCTAACGGAAATATATGTATTTGTGCCAAAGTAAGTGTATGTAACCGCATAATAAACACGATGGGGTTCTTTTTTCTTTTTTTTTTTTGTCACATTTTGGTTTCTGTATTTTTTACACCAATGTTTCATCTAGCAGTCTTTGTCTTCCCCGTTTTGTGTTGGTGCTTTGCTGTGATTCTTGTGTAAGCATTAGTAACAGTCAACCAGTTACATAGTGCCAAAATGATGGATGTCATGTAGTCCCCTTTTCAGTATATACACATGGCCAATCTTTGAGGTGAATGCTCTTTCTTATTACATGGGCGATTTGATGTGCTAGTAGCTAATGATTTGATTCCAGCTGAGGTAATGCTGGGATCAGGCTACATAATAATTTAGTTTTGCCTGTCAAGATGGTAACTGTGTCAGATTGGGTGGTCATGCAGTCATACATTCTTGTATTGTCTTGACCAGAAGCCTTCTATACTTGATTTTCATGATGTCCATGCTTGTGATTTGGTGATTATTGGATCATAACATGTCAGCAGTGAGCTTGGCAAGGTTACTATCATGCTCTGTGACAGATCTGCAGCCATGTTCATTTTCTTCCAGCTCACTCGGCTGACTCATCCCGCCTTCACAGCTCTGGATGGGACCAGCTGGGAGGCTCGCATGTCGCAAACGCATAAAAAATGTGTATGTGTAGAGCAAGACTCACACTGCCAACAGAGATCTCATTTTTCCATTGTCCATATCCTTGATGTGTCAGTTGGGTCTCTTTATCGTTTTGAGTAACGGACTTGAGACTAATGGATGTTGTGGGGGGGCGGGGGAGTCTTGTTCTGATGCCTATCCAAACATCAGTTTTCAAACTAGATAAGTGTTCATATTTCATCAGTTTGATGTCAGTGTTCCCATTAAGTTCATGTGATATCACAATGTGGTATTTCATTTTTGGAAACAAAACAACTTGGCTTAAAGTAAAAGGAATTCAATTTTTTTTACAAGATTCTTTAAAGAGATCCTTTTTCAGAACTGCGTCCCATTTTTCACTCCAATTTTATTTAGTAGTTTGCCTCTCCGCTGTTTTTCAGAGCGTTTTAGCACCATAACAACTGCTTTGGTTGCACACAAGACACAGCTTTGAAATTATTTCAGTTTTGGATTGATGGTTTGCCAGTGTTGTAATTTAATCTCAAATTTAGCCTCATCTCACCTCATTTTTTTAGAATTGTTCACATAATAAAAGAGAATAATCAAAGAAAATTGGGGTTGTTACTAGCTGCTGACTGTGCGTGTCACCCTCCAAGCTCTCCCAAATCATGTCATCAATCCCTGGCTCATATTGACAACAGTGATGACACCACTGCAGCCTCTGATATGCTTTTTGTCCACAGAACAAGAGAGTGTTATTCCACACATTCCTGAGCAGAGCCTTTGTTCTCTCATGATGACCTTCAACTTATCTCTCCATCAGAGCATGTCTGGGAGGGAGAGGAGTGGTGGGACAAGAGAGCGGATTAGGGGTGAGGGGTACAATCTCGCACACACTGAAAGAACTGGTCTAGCTTGTTGAAAACGCCAAGAAAACGCAGGGGACTGGCTCTGTATTATTCTGCTGTAATATTCTCTACTTGTGTTTGAGTCTAACTGTAAGGAATTAAAAGTGTGTGTGTGTGTGTGTGTGTGTGTGTGTGTGTGTGTGTGTGTGTGTGTGTGTGTGTGTGTGTGGTTTATGTCCGTGTGTGTTCTGGGGTTTTCATCTTTGTGAGAGCCGGTTTGAGCTTCAGACCTTCGGAGTCAGAAAGCTTTGTGAAGTGAAGTCATTTTGGCCAGTTTCCACTTCTGCGAGATTCTATTTTAGGACTACGCTTTGGGTTTAGGGCTTCTTTTATATTTAAGTTTACCATGGAATCAGAAAAAGGAATTTGATCATCAACCCAGGCAAGCAATCTCTCACATCATAAAGTGACATGTAGGTCCCAAATTCATCTCAATTTTCAGTTTGGTCTATTTGGTTGCTCCAGGCTTCCCACACAGGAAGCTTACTTGGTAGTGGTTGCCATGGTTGCCTTCCTCCAGTAGATGAGGGTCCTGACAGTTACTGCATGTTCTGCTGTAGATCAGGTTTTGGTGGTTTCAGTGGATCTGCGCACTCACGCACACATCCGACTGGATAGGAAACAGTCCTGGCGTCCCTGTTCCAACCTCTCAACTTCACTTTTGTACTCAAAATGTCAGCTTCACATTATTAAGTCATTTCAGCCCCTTAGGATCCAAGAGCAACACTAAATCTGTCACACGTCAACCGCTCAGGCCAAGAAAGCATTGAGCTCTTTTGCTAGAATACTACCTCTGATCAAAATAATAAAGTCATTTTGAGGGAGTGAATCAAAGTGGGGAGGCTGCTGCTGGCCTCAGCTCTGTGGGGCTTGGCTCTCTTATCTGATCTGGTGTCTGTTTTTCTGCTAGCTATTATCTGCTATCACATATGCGCTGCTTTCGCTATGTGCTTGACCAGATATCAGTCTTGATATCAATAAGATTTACTGCTGTTGGATTATATCTGCCCAAGCAGAACAAAAGACTAAAACATTTTCACTAATTAAACAGTGAATGTGCATCACAAAACCAAAAATCACTAGCACACAGAAGTTGTTACAGTTTGAATATGTTGGAGTTTACTTGCCACTAGTACAGAAAAATCAAGGGAAGTAGAGAAGTGGTATCAGGTGGTGCTTAGCCTTGTGTTCTTGTTGTTTCACACCACTGCTCCAAATGACTCTGACACTCTGACTCTGACTTATTGAATTACTTCACACTCCCAGCAACAGTATGCCTGCGAAAACAGTAACCCAAGAACAATTTTGCTGTTATGAGTTCATATTTAGTTTTATATAGGGGGATAACAGCAGTTTAGTGGGGAGTTGTGAAACTTGTAATGAACAAAAGAGCACATTATACTGTACACATCATTAGCTGTGTGGATGGGGAGTTCATTGTGAAGTTAAACTAGAGCAGCTGCTCAGATGCACTCCCTCTTAATGTAAATAACTGAATATATAACAGTATTACTGCTTCTATGGATGAATTATGTTGTTGGTAACTATGGCTTCCTATGAAGATGTGGGCTTGTGTGTGTGTGTGTGTGTGTGTGTGTGTGTGTGTGTGTGTGTGTGTGTGTAAGGGTTCTGACTAAAGCGCTGTAGACTTTTCACATAAGTCCCTCTTATGGCCCCGTAAAGCCTGATAGCCAAACGCCATAGGGTTAATTGGAGAATGTATGTCTATGTACTTGGCTACAGCTGAGGTCACAGGGTGCTAACCCAGCTAATCAACATCAACTGCTTGCAAATTACCAACACATGCTGCCTAGTTAGTGTAGGGTGTGGGCCTGAGTTTGGTGCAAGAGGTGGGAACAGACTGATGAGCGTAGATGAGCTGGATAGCAGGAGTGTGCGCCTGAGATGCAATCAATGGGTGTGTTCTGTTCACGTGAGAAGTTGACTGCACGAGGTATTCAGCCATGTTAAGTAAAATTCCAAACCGTAGGACGCTAAAGTGCCCGGTTCAAAGGGAACTGTGTAGGGAAGAACTGATCAACAGGTCATCAGTTACGATATTACGATATCCAAAATCTAGTCTCATATCACGATATCAATATAATATTGATATATTGCCCAGCTCTACATTACATTACATTTAATCACAAGTTACATACATTTCAATAGAATAAGTTTGTAATTGTATCTGTTTTTGTTTCATTTTATTTAAGTAGTAAAATGTCCACAGTAGAAACAACGTATCCAAGGTGTTACCAGGGTAACAGAGGAAGTGATATCATCATTGTTGCTGACATTGCTGTGTGTTCCGAATGGAGGGATTTTGTTCCCTGAACAGGGAGCGCTGTTTATGTACACTGTGAAACGGACCACAGCTGATATCTTTTTAATATTGATTGTTGGCACTTAGGGCTTGTTATAATTTCAGTCGCTCCCCTTTTTTTGCACTGCTGTTGTTAAAAAAGCAGACTGAAGTGTAATTGATTTCTTCCCTCAGAAAATCAGTGGATTTGAAAGAACCTTTTTTTTGATCTGCCGCAGTGCAGATAAAAACTGCGTCTCCATTGCCATTTAATATTATAATGCAATGCAAGGATGAGTCCCAGAGCACATCACACATTTGTCAAAACCATGAACAGCTAGTAGCTCTGAGCTCTCTGGGTAGTGTTCTGTCTACTGAAAGCTGCCCAGATGGCTACTTCACAACCAACAGAAAGACTTGGAGGTGACTCAGCACTCAAGTTCCAGTGTGGATTTTAGCACACTTTACACTGCTGCTGCTAGCTACCATGTAAGGTAAAGAGAGGCTTTTTGTGTGTAGCACAATGCTCAGTGGTGGTGGACCTACTGAAAACCACACTCTCTCAATACTGCTGCTCTCCTAATTAGCTTCTCGTAGTTTCAGTCATGATTTAGGTCTGGACCGAAAATCTCCCTGTTCCCCCACCGGAGACCATAAATCTGCTTAAAGCTGACCCAGTCAGAGTGTGGGCAGCTCGCCGAGGTCCGCGTACTGTAGCGGTTTTCACGTCGCACACAGATTCTAATTTCATTAGCAGAATATGTATACAGCCTCTGTTTCCCCCTCCGCCAATCTGGCTGAAAAACAACATGCTCATGAAATATTGCATCTGCTCAGGAGTGTTGCTGATTTAGAGCAATTCTGATTTAGGTACTGTAGCAGGCAGCCATGTTAAACTTGGCAGTGCAGTCTGTGCTGAGCTGTTCTGGGCCCGGGGAGTGGCTGACTGACTTAAAGCTTGCCTCAGCATCCAGCTGGAGCTGAGTTCAACTCCCTGCTCTGACTCAGGCCTGAGTGAAGAAGCAGAAGCAGATGACGTGTGTGTGTGTGTGTGTGTGTGTGTGTGTGTGTGTGTGTGTGTGTGTGTGAGATTGGACTAAGGAGACGTGTAGTTACAGACATCATTAATATCTCCCTGCCCTGTGTGGTCACATTGTTGGAGTTAGACATCATCAGTCAGATCAGGGTGAGCGATGTTCAGTGGCTCTTGTAATAACCTAAATCTCTTTATAGTGTTTTTGAAACTGTCCCTTCAAATTATGCTTATAATAACTACTAGCACAACTTCAACACTAAGCACTGTTTCTGCTTGCTCAAATCTTCTCTTGTTGTCAAGTAACCGTTTTTATCTCCTGGTGTAAATGAAGAGCTATTTTTCTAATCAGCATCTTACTAAAAGCGTTGGACTCAGACATTAAAAGACAATTTGCTGAATGCTATGAAGTGTGTACTGTCGGTCCGGGGGGGGGGTGAATAGGTTGTGTGTGTGTGTATGTATGTGTATGTTTCCTCCTTATATGTAAATGTAGGGCTGGGCGATATGGAGAAAATCAAATATCACAATATTTTTGACCAAATACCTCGATATCGATACCGCAACTAACTAACTGTGTAATTGTAGTGTTGACTATTGGTGCTTTCACAAAATATTTACAGAATGAGATTTTTGATAAATAATCATCAGTAATGTGGATATAATGACTAAGTGGGTAAAGGCAAATAATAGAACAGTTACAACAGTCTGGTAAGTTCAGAAAGTGACATCACCTTACTGTAATGCAGCCTTTAAAACCAGGAAAAGACAACACTTATGTCATATTACAATATTACGATATCCAAAATCTAAGACGATATCTAGTCTCATATCACGATATCGATATAATATCAATATATTGCCCAGCTCTATGTAAATGTATTTTACTTATTTATTTGGATATTGTTGTATGTTGTCTGCATCTTTTTTATATATTAGCATGTGCTTTCTGTTTTGTTTGTTTGTATTTTGTCATCTATACTCCAACTGGACTGCACAAACATCTTGTTTGTTTAAAAAAAATTGGATCACAAAAAAAAGAAAACACAATTTTCTACCAACGTCAAAACAATGTTCGTCATTTCACATGAGGGATTTTTGTATTTATGTTTTTTTCTGTCAGCGTTTTCTCACTGGTTTTGAAGTGGACAGGCCTCTCTTGGATAAAGGTGATGTCACCTATTTCCACGTACCATTCAGGATTGAACAATATAAGAATTAGTATCTGGTGACACTTGATTGGTAGTTTGCCTGTGTTGCCAGGGAGATGCCACAGTCAATTAAATCTGATGAAACTACACCCACACACACATTCCTGACGAAGCAGAGTCTTGGGGTGTTTAACTCATACTAATTTACAACTATGTTTTGTCTAACTTGAGTTTTGATTGTTTATTTATCAAATAAAGAATCCTTAATGCCGATATGTTTTTGGTTAGGTTTAGCAGAACAAGCTGTAAACACAACATTGACATATTATCAGCATGAGAGGAGAGCTTCTGGACTGGAAAACCTAAACAATCATCAAATGCGAAATAGGGCTAGAAAGCTCCACACAGCTTCGGAGTTTGTTGACAATTCTGAGTTACACTTTACTTGAAGGTATCTACATAAGAGTGGCATGACACTGTCATGAAGGTGTCATAAACATTATAAGCAAGTCATAAACGTTTATGACATAACGCTTCTGTCAGTAAGTGTCATTCGGTTTTTGTCATGACAAGTTAGGGTTAGGGTTCATGTGTCATGTGTTCATGACAGTGTCATGTGTTCATGACAGTGCCATGCCACTCTTATGTACATACCTTCAAGTAAAGTGTTACCCAATTCTGTGTGGATTTGTCACAAGCAATACATTTCACATCACACATAGTCAGACCCATTGTCAATATAAACAAATCAATTTGTGCAGCTTAGTGTTGGGGATGTCTGCTCCAGTTGGCTGTAAACTATCCTACAAATCAAGGACTGAATTTTCTGAATCTCTTAAAGAGAGTCTTTTTTTACTTTTTTGATTAAAAAAGGGCCACAAAATGACAATTGGTAGATAATGGAATTGCAAAACCATAGTGTAACACAAGCACACATGGAGAAGAGTGAACCAACTGACTCGGAAAAGACATTCACACAACAATATCTACCCAAAGTGTGCTAACATTTGCTAAGATTAGCCACCGTAAGCCACTGGTCTTACCAGACCAAGTAGGGCTGTAGCAACAAATCTCCTGAGTGCATTCAATTGCACAAGGGTGAGTTTTATTACTAATCAACTCAACTCAACTTTTTATTTGTAATTGGAAGTTGTTCTATTACTTTTTAAAAGGACATAAAGTAGTCTTGCTTTTAAACCTGACAGGAACATGACATTTATGTATCATGCTAGCGCAGCGTGACGTCTGGGTGCTGTTTTGTTTGTGGTCCAGGCCCTGGTGGGACAACTCCCAATTTGTACCCACCCACTAACAGGTGCCACTGCTATTCTCACACAGGATACACTGCTTCTTCATGGTCAGTCTTGCATGTTACAGCAGAGCACTCGATCAGTCCCTGGGTGTGTTTTTGTCATTTTCAAATGTCAGTTATATTCCGCGGATCCTGCAATTACAAGTCTGCTGCTGATTCACACGCTCTCAGGCTGGCATTGATACCTCGCCTCGAAATAGGAGCTGTATATCAGCCTTTAATTTGGCATTAGCGAAACCGATCTGTTTTATCGCCACGGTTGGATGGCATGAAGTGTCAAAGCAATCAACGTTGGTGGAAACTAATAGCATTGATGAGCACATAGCCGTGTAACTTCATCTCCAGCCTGCACATGCCTTCATGTGGATTTACGCTGATAACCACCTGCATAAACTAGTGCTGAGTGCATAAAAAAAACACATATATATCCAAGAGTGTGACGGCTCATAAACAGTCTTTATTAATAGCTGACACTTTCAGATGTCGATTTCCACGGAACGCAACCAGGAGGTATTCTGGGTAGATTGCCTCCTAAAATACTGTCATGCTGTTAACCCCATAGAGCAGACATATAAACCTTCTCCTCTACCGCCCAGCTATATGTTTATCCTGGATTAGGTCATCTGTATCCTTACACCTTGGGGACCTGCTTTGAGCAGGAGGGCCAAAAGAGAGAGAGGTCCCTGTCTAAAAGTATTTTCTTGTCCAGATTTGTCGTACAGTGAAAGACACGGTGTGTGGCTGCTCACTCCCGTCGCTGCTCAGGATGGACTTGTGTTGTTTGTTTATGTAATAATTATGAATGGCATGCCGCTCACATCTAAACATCCTGCAAGTGACATGGGATTTTAATTATGAAAAGTTGTAGCTGCCCTTTTTTATGTGCACAGTTTTCCAACTGTGCTTCTCTGCCTGTGTGTGTGTGTGTGTGTGTGTGTGTGTGTGTATGTTTTACTCTTAAAGGTCCACATTCATCTAGTGAGGCCCAGTGGTGGCCAAAAGCTCGCCAAGCATACAACAGAGCTGCTGTTGTGTGATTGGTCTGAAGCTGTGTCAGCTCCTGTGGGAGAGAGGTTAAAAAAAAGAAAAAACCCGCTTCGGACAAGAATCCAATTTCTGTATACAACATTTAGTCCACCCTAAGCTTGGATTCTGATAGTCCTGAGTCAATCATCAGCTATTTTAGAAAATAGTGGTGCTTGTTTTTAAGGACAGTCTAAAAGGTTTTTTTGTTTTGTTTTCCAAAACCTGTCTTACCACTTATCCCTGCCACCAAGCTTCAGGAGAAGAAGGAACCCAGCATCTTATCTGATTCAATCTACATGCCCACGGGCCTATCATTACCGTGATTAATTAGATCAGGCTGATATTTCATTTAAAATGTTGACACGATTTGAAGTAGCTACAAAATCTCATCGTCCATATTTTTTAACTCCATCGCCACAATTGTCATTGATCTCTCCTTTTCATTTACTTTTACAAGAGATGTTGGTTGTCACCACTTGCCATATTGTCAAAAAAAAAGTGAAAACTGAAGGTAATCTGAATAAATCTAATTATTTACACACCCAGGGAAAATCAAAGATGAAGCCGAAAGCGAGGGGCTTTTAATCAGGTTGTGTTTACACTGATAACCTTACTTTGATTAAAGCACCGACATGACAATCACTGTAATTGCCTTGAAGATGCAGTACATAATTACTCTGTAATGTGTGTGTAGAAACTGGGATACTGCAAACCTTACACTGTGGCAAGCACCTTTTGTGTAACAAGCACTTTTCATGGCTGGGAAGTAAGTCTTCTTAAAGTTGAGAGAACTCATGAGTCAACAGAATCATCCGTAGATTCAATTTACAAACCAACCATGACATAACATGGCTGCCCCAAACATCACATAACTTCATCTAAAATGTCTGGCAACATGCAGCTGTATCTTAATTTGTTCAGGTTGTTCATAAAATGGCTGAACTCCGAGGCAGGGAAGGGGAAGCAGTAGGGGAGATGGATGAACAAAGGCAAGAGGAAAATAAACAAAGGAGGAAAAGTAAGCAAGCCTGTGCTACTTAGGGCACGGGACGATATGAGCAGACTGCAAGAAACAATCTTACATAATTTCAGCTTGTATTGAGTTGAAATATAAGTGAAGAAATCTGCCCGTAGAAGTTCCCCCAATGCAAACCTATTTTAATATTAATTTCTTAATATTATGACTTCCTCTGCCTTGTGTCAAACTCCCTTGGTGCTTGAAAATACCTGAATTGTGTAGCATTGCAGTTAGCATAAGGGAATAATAGGAAAAATGAACATGAAAAACTTTACTCTGAGAGACATTGTCGCAGTGCATATCGCATGCATATTTTCCACAAACTTTTGCATTATTCATAGAAATGTTGCCTCAATCTTTAATCAGATTAAGATCAAATGATTCCAGTGCATGCAAACAGTCAGTGTTATACGCGATGCCTCAGAATTTGCGACTTCCCAGTTTTCCCTCATTGTTGTTTTACAACAGCATTTTTCCTCATCCTTCTTCCCCCGGGTCCCTGGAGGTTAGATTCATATTATATCTCCCAAAGCAACAGCTTGCTACGATGGCATAACTCTTAATGATGGCTGGATTTGGGCTAAACCTGCTGTCAGAACAGGATATCTTGCTAATGTGTTGAGCAGGCCCTGTCCCGGCACAGGAGAGGACAAGAGACCAACAGTGTGGATGAAAGAGAAAGAGAGGGGGAGCAAAGAACAGAATAGAATAGGAGAATGTAAAAATGCAGTGACAAAGTCTTTATTCGGTTTAAAGTGATGAATCTGTCGCAGATGACGATGCTTTGATCGTGTATTGTTTTAGGACAGTACAGCTGTTTCTCCCCCATCTCGATCTCTTTTTTTCTTTTTTTTTCTTCCTCTCTTTCGCTCTCGCTCTCGCTCTCGCTCTCTCTCTCTCTCTCTCTCTCTCTCTCTCTCTGAGCGAGCAAGCTGGCTGACAAGAGCGCACAGCTGCACCCACAGCTGTGCGTCGGCCCACAGCAGACCCTGCTCTTTATCGGCTTGATTGGTCATGCACATGTGGTGTCATTACTTCCACCTCGGCATTGTCCAGCATGGAGGAGGGCCGGGGGAGGAGGGGAGGGGTATAGGTCGGGGTTGGTGTGGGTTCTCAGGGGCAGTGGTACCTGATGTAAGGCTTTAGCTAAAAGCAACATGCCCCCCCCCCCCCTTAGTGTTTGTTTTTGCCCTCTGTGCCCTCGAGGTCTTCCAGCACAGGCCCCAAAATGGTCTTCAAAGCAACACTTGTTTCTTTAAAGTGGCCATATTATGCTCATTTTCAGGTTCATGATTGTAATTTGAGATTGTATCAGAATAGGTTTACATGGTTTAATTTTCGAAAAACACCATATTTTTTGTTGTACTGCACATTGCTGCAGCTCCTCTTTTCACCCAGTATGTTGAGCTCTCTGTTTTAGCTACAGAGTGAGACCTCTCAACTTCTGTAAGATCTTTGTTGTCAGTCGCACATGCGCAGTAGCTAGGTAAGGATTACATGAGCTAGCTAGGTGTTTCTGCAACTTCGAACTTCCAACTGTGTGTGGAATACCTGCAGAACAGGGACATGTAATTAGTTCTATACAATTTAGTTTGTAGATTAGGGTGAATTTGTGTGTGTTGTAGCAGTGTTTTGCCATTGAGAATGAGCTAGCATGCTAGCGCTAGCATGCTAACGGTTAGCCCCCTAGGCCCCTCGTCTCGGCTAGTTACGTAGAAAGCTGTGCAGATTTTGACCAGCTCACCCGGAGACTGAAGGCAGGACACATTCAGAAACCGTATCTCACTCAAAACAGCATGGATGGATTTTTTTCAAAGTTTGTATGCGTGTGGAAGCACCAGAGACACAAAATAACACCCCAAATCCCAGAAAAGGTGATTTTTATTTCATAATATGGGCACTTTAAGGCTCTGACACACCAACCCGATAGCTGACCGTCAGCAGAAAAGGCAGTCAGACTGACTGCCTCCACGAGTTGGTCCAAAAAGTGCCTCGGAACACACCGAAGCGATGGCGACTTGAGCGTACGTTCTGCGCATGCGCGAGACATAATACATCTCCATAACAGCAGGCAGTGCTAATCTGTATTGTCGCCCCAAAAAATGAAAACCGGCAGCTGATTGGACGAATGCGTCACGTGGGTCTGGCTTCCCCTGAATTTCAAAGCCAGACCATAATGGCGGCTAGTTCGGAATACGATCTCGTATTTTCCGAAAATAATTTCTGAAAACATTTTAAGCGAGAAATAAGCCATGCTGTTGCTGAATCTGTCTTCATTTCAGATCGACAAAGGTCAGTTTAAAAGATTTTCGTCAGATTTTGAGAGACTCCAGTCACGCTCATCCCGACGGTCATTTCCGGGTTAGCACTCCACCAATCAGATTGGTCATTGAGTCCGACTGCCCACTGGCCGATTCAACATGTCATATCGGCCCAAATGAACACCGACGGTTCCTTCAACTGACGACGGCACAGAACACACCGAACAGACTTGAGTCTCCGACCTCGCCAGACTGTCCGACGGCCGATAATCAGGTTGGTGTGTCAGCGCCTTTACTCGGAGGTGTCTTCTCTTGGGGTCTGATATACACGGTGTTGGGGGAAATTGCCAATTGTTAAACTTGTTAAGTGATGAGAATGCAGAAGCTAATATTATCTCTGTCTTTGGTACATATCAGATGCTCTATCAAATAAAACATAAACATGAAATTGTCTCCGTGTTTGCCACCAGTGATCTATGCTAACGCTTATTAAGTTGAGCGATTCATTTCTAAAGTGAGAGAAATGAGAATCTGACTGTAGCAACTCTACTGCCTAAATCCCAGTTATACTGAGTTTACTCTGTACTCTCTTGAGGCAGTGCTCTTGTATGGTTGCTTGCGTTTGACAGCATTTAATGTTTGAGAAGTTTGGGTTTTTTTGTCAAATGAAAAAAGGGATTTGTAGGAAAACCTGTTAAGCCATAGTCCTAGAACACTTCTTTGGTAGACAGTTGGCTTCAGTGCTCCATGCTAACACTTGAGTGATGTATTTGTCAAAATGAGAATGTGTAGCACCTCTGTGAATATACTGGACCGTAGTACTGAAAGCTGGCATTGATTGCCTGGTCAGATTCATAGTCTTGTTTACTTATTCTTTGATCACATAGTTGAATGATTTATATCCAGATTTTGTTCATTTTAGACTATATTGTCTTCACAGCCTGACCTGGATTTTTGGGATTGATTCCAATATTGATATTTAAATAAAAAAGTCTGATAATTGTATTCTTTTTTACATAAATATTTTAGACATATGGCCCAGGTTATTCATCGTTTAGCCAAAATTCTTATTTGGTTGCTTGTGTTTAGACAACATTTAGCCTTTGAGAAGTTTGGCTTGTTGTTAAAAGACTAAAAGAATTTGCCTGAGCGATAGCGTGTTTCTCAATGTAAGTTATGAAAAAGGTTTTTGTATTGGTAATGAAACTCAGGTATGTCATCGGCGCTAGTATCAAAAGAATTCTAACACTACCCAGCCCTAATGCTTACTTTGTTGTTGTTGTTGTGTTTTTTTTTAAATTAAATTCAGATGAAATATGATGCAAGAATGACAAAAACAAGAGACTACTTGCTTTGTTTATGTGGGAAATGCCACTGACACGGTCTTCTCTCACAAAAGTTTCTTCATTTCTCAAGAAGCCCCGCCATACCTCACACCCTTTGAGACACCGAACCTTTATTTTTCATCATCTCCATTTTCTTTTTCCCCCCTCACGTACCACTTGCAGTTGAACTCCGGCCGCGCGCAGAAGTGCCAGCAGCTTGCTGCTACCACACACTCGAAGTCTCTGTCGTAACGAAGCTGCCTAGAAGCAGTAAAAACAAAAAAACAGTGACAAATAAGATCAAGACTGTTGTACACGCACGGGGTAGCGTGTTACATGGAGGCTGAGTAACAAAGGGTTTTTAAGCCTCCAAACGCTGCACAGCTAATTCTCTACACATGTGCTGAGTGGTGTCCCTCCGGCTCTCCAGCAGTGGAGTTGTGATCCAGATGCAGATACAAGGCTCTGAACTGAGCTGACCTCTTGATGGCACAAGGATCTGCATCGACTCGTGCCCGACTCTGTGATCACTGAAAGTGTTACTGGCAGGAGCAGCGCTGATGACGTGCTGTACGGGTTGAAATGCACCACCGACACAAATGGTGACTGTATATCAGCCATCATAGTTGGATGAGTGGCGAGTAAAGAGGACGGCCGTTCTGGCTCTAAATCTCTTTTCTCTGGGAGAACATGAAAAGTAGCAAACCTCCCGCCCCCCCCACCACACACACACACACATACACACACACACACCCCACCCAGAGAAACCAGTTTCCTGCCATGCCTCCATGCTGAAATCAGATCCCAGCGTCTCTCTGGCCTTGTTTTTCTTGGCAACGGCCGCACACAGACACACAGAACTGAGGTTCCCGACCATTTCCACCCACCATCACTAGCTCTCTTTTTTTCCCCGTCGCTCCTTCTCTCCGCCCCTGCTCTCGTCTTCATAAATTTACGGAGGAAACTAAGCCTTTATCTGCTTCCCCCCCCCCACAACCAGTTTTCACACTGCCGGAGCGTAAAGGTTTCACAGATAAAGCTGTGTGTGATGGCTCACAGTGTGATGACAAAAAGTGTGATGAGGATAGATGCTAGACGTGCGTGTTTCTCCAGACGTTTTGGGGCTGTAATTTGAGCCCAAGTCGTTCAGCCAGCACATATTTTAATGACATTTAACTATCTCCAGATGTAATTTGAAAAAGGTCCAAACAAATGCCTCATGAGGCTTTTAAGATGATATTTCTCTCTTTGCAGCCGACTGATGAATCTTGTTTTAGAGATAAGTTTCACAGAAACGTTGCTCTCTTTTTCTGACACTGAAAAACCCCAAAACTCCTCAAAGGCTTGTCTTTGTTGAGCAGGGCAGCATTCCATTGAGTTCATGCACAGGTATTTTTTATTTTTTTTTATACTTCTTCCAGTTCACTATCCCCTCAGCTTGGCCTGAGTGAGCCTAACTTGCCAGAATATGAGTGAGGCAAAGTGAACGCATTGTTTTCCAGCACAGCTCTGCGGCTTGTGGGAACAGGGCTGTAAAGAGGGTTTGAACGACAGAAGCGTGCACTCTGGTCAGTCTGTTCATTGTCGTCTGGTGTTTACATGCCTTTGGCCCTCACACCACTGCCATGGCCCGAGGCAGTTTAACTGCAAACCCATGAGTTAGTGCTGTCTGTTGAAAAGGTGCTCTGTCTCCGGGCCCAGCGGTGTGGAGGAGCGCTGAGTATGTGTGCTTTTCATGGATGGGTACACAAGGCTCACATTCCCCCTGCCTGTCTGCTTGTGTTTGTGTGGTTATGTGTGTGTACGCACATATGCGGGGGGTGGGGGTGGGGGGGGGGGGGTGCTACAACAACAAACTGGACTCATCAGTGACATTAAACAGTCCCATATTTCATGAAGAAAGCAAACAGAACTGGCTGTTGCTTTGCATTTGCACTCATTACAAGTGCATGCAAGTCAGCCGAGCCCCCTTCCCACAAGGACATTAAATCCAGAATCAAAGTCACTGATGGAAGTTTAGTTATCTCAGGCTATTAGTTCTACCCTTCTTCTCCCTTAACTACACCAGAGCACAAATGAAACCCACATGCCAAACGCACAGGCATCGTGAGTTACTGAATCAAAAAAAAAAAAGAACCGTTGCTTGGATTTCCATCTATTTGTCATGTGATGTTTTCCACTGAGGTGCTCGTGTGCTGCAGAGAGATGGGTGGGGGAGGCCCTCCTCGGTTGTTCCACGTCACCACCCAGGAGATGGAGTTATCACACAATTACAGCTGTTTAAAAAGATAGACATGCCTTGTAATGTAGCGTACATACACTGACCACAGCCCCCCTCCTCCCTGCGCCCGCCTTACTGGATCCATCACATGTCCGTCCCTCTGCCCATTACGCAAGGATACAGCTGAGCCTCCTCCTTCTTCTTTTTTTCCTCTGCATTTTTTTTGGTCTGTGATCCCTAATTTAATTCTGGGCTCAGCGGATGTTGCAGCTTGATCTTTGCACATCACAATGTCTCGTTGTTGTTGCATGTTGTAAAATATTGTTTTCCCAGCTTTCCCATGGCTAGTAATTAGAGGCGTGTGATGCGTAGACTGAGAAAGCGGGGGTGCAAGGTGAGGTGGGATGTGATAGTGGGGATGAGGCAGGGGCTGTCTTCCCCTCAACTGCTTCCCCCCTCCCCCTACCCAACCTCACCTCACCCACCCTTGTTGTGTGTGTCTCTCCAGCCAAGGCCAAATTAAAAGCCTTTGCAACAAACATTCATGTTCAATTAAAAGCTCCCCTCTGCGGCCGCGGAGAAACAGCTGCAGAGACTCCACGCTGTCTGTTCTCCTCAGTTGTTGTTGAGAAGGTCGCGGCTCGTCTCCCGCCGGAGGTTTACACCCCCGACACACACAGGCACACATTAAACACTGACACTGAACAGCTAAGATAGCGCAAACCAAAATCCCATCCAAATGTTTACATGAGAGGCGGTGTCCCCGTTTCATCGTTCCCTTATCAGTCCAGCATAATAAGGCGCAATTACAGAAAAAGATAGCATAATGTGGATAAAAAGCCACTAAGAAGGGGAAGTGAGTAATAGCTTGTAAACAGATACTCTCCGGCCCGTATTATTTGATGGAAAAAGATGTGTACCTCAAAGACCTGAATGAGCCCGTCTGCAATTATGCGTTATTTGCTGATTTAAATGCTGGTCAGACTTTCCACATCAGAAGCTCTGATAAGACATCTCACTATTATCATTACCTCTGATTGATCTGTTTGTACACTGCAGAATCAGCAGGACAGTTCATTGTCAATGCTTTATAATTTTTCTCTCTCACTTTTCTGTGTTGTCAGAGTGAATACTAACGAAAGATTGGCAACGAACCCCCCCCTCTGTTTATATATGCAATGGAAATGTAGTCGGTGGTCTAGAACTTAAGAGTGTAATGTATACAGTACGTTAAGATTTTGATTTGTAGGTGGGGAGTATGCTTGCAATTTTAAACCACAATTACTCAAAAAGAGACCCAAGAGTTTAACATCACAAATGTCCTAAAACACATATTAGCCTTATACAGGCTTTTTTTGTAGCCAAAAGTTCACTTTTCATAAGAGAAAATGCTTTCACTTGAATTCACTGCTGCACCCATTATGAATAATGCCCTTAAATCCCAAGGCTTTTGAATGCATCAAGTCAAGTTTATTGTTGGGTGGTCGCTTCCTCCTTGCTGAGAGGTGAGGAGAAATGATAATGTGGTCAGCGATGGCTTCCACAAGTGACTCGCCGGCTGGCTGCAAGGGCGAGGGCCGTCTGATCTAGCCTAAATTTAAACCTGTGGACAGACAAGTCTAGCCAGCGGCCAGCCTCATTCCAGCCGCTGATCATCCACGGCATGGAGAGAGAGAGACAGAGACAGAGAGACAGTCAGCCTCGGGCCTTTAAAGTCTATCCTCCTACTCCTCTCACTCCCTTACTTCCCTCTCTCTTTGCTTTGAAATTATACTTTATAACACAGGCTATGTTCTCCAGCCTCCAGACTCTCCAGAAGTGGGCGCAAAATTGTATATATTAGAGTACTTAGAGCATTGTTGAGGTGAAATATAGTGCACCAGTGGCATTCATTTACTATTCAATCCTTTCAGGACTGTCTTTGGCTTTGAAAAGTTGTCATTTTTAACTAATTATCTGCAATGTTTTCCAACAAATCCATTTGGCGTCTTTCTTCTGATGGATCTCACACAACAGTGATTCAATTTGTACAAGAGCTGTTTTTCATTTAATTTGCTTTTATGAACACCTGGGAGGATGTTTCCCAGAAAAAAAAACCTCAGGCACACTGGAAGTGATGCATTTTATGGTTTCAGCTGCAGCACAACTGGTTTGTTTGGAATGGCAGTAAATAAAATATGAAGCCACAGCAGTGATTGTCACCATGCCTGAAGAAAGAAAATGCCGGAACCAAGAGACAATCTAAGGAACAGACATGATACAATGTACCAAAAAAGCGCCAACAAAGCACGTGAAGGTTTTACAGTAAATCCTGTCATTCTGCATTTAGAATTTTGAGTACATTGATAGTTATCCGAAACCAGGTAGACACAGACGCATTGTACTGGACTATCTGGTTTGGGGTTATAATAATAGGAGTCTGTTGGCTCACTCCTACTGATGTACTCGCCTTTCCTCATCTCTCCTCTGAATGCTTTGGCTCCTCAAATCGTGTAATAGACGAGGGAGTTTGAACAGTCTCAAAGGTAGATCAGAAAACATGTTCACAGAACAGTACTGCTATTATGCTAAATTTGTCTACTTGCTTTTATTGCCGCACTGAGAATCCGTCTCCCGTTTAAGTGACAATGAAAAAAAGAGCTTTGAGTGTATACCCTCATGTGTGCCTTGTACTATTAAATGCTTCAGATTTGAGCAGAGTCCCACATGGCTTGTGTCTTCCAGGGCTGAGCTAAGCCAGCGAAGAAGCGTCAATCGGGGAGGTAAACGGACCTCACAAAGCAGACGGCTCAAAGACAGACAAGATGTGTTTCCATTTGGGCTTCGTCCACCTTCCGTCCTTCCCTTCTTTATCCTATCCTTTCTTTCATCCCTGTGTCTTTCCGTCCTGTCCTCTCTCTCTCCCTTCATTCTTCTCCTCCCTGTAATCAGGGCCCTTTGAAGTGGGCCGAGGAGACGGATTAGAGTGGGACCTGCAGGGTCTTTGACCTGGGGTGAGCCGGGGACGAGTAATTAGACAGGGAATTAAGAGGAAGCCCAGCCCCTCTCTCAGTCTCTCTAATGAATTGTGTGCCTGCTGTAGGGGAACAATGCTGTTACTTTTCAGATTTCTTTTTTTATATCTAGCAGTAGGAGTTTTATTGTTTCTAAAGGCAGTAGTCCTAATTAACACAACCAGTGTGCAACAACCAGACATTGAAGCGACACAAAGTAGCGTACTTAAATACAAGAATAACTTGCATTTCAATTTTCAATTGAAATGTTGAAATTCATGTTGAAATTCAGTGATCAAATTTGATCACTACCAAAAACAGGAGATTCCCAGATCAAAAGATTTAAACGTACGGCCTTTCATACACTGTTCTCCAACCATGTATTTTGTATGTATATGTAGCTACATACTTCTGAGACATTATACATGGCCCTAACAAAAACAAGTGAAACTACTGTAAACTCTCAAACTACTGTGTACTATGAACTGAAAATAAAACCCAAAAACTATGACTTTGCCTTTCTGAAAAAACTTAAACTAGCAAACACACTCAAGCTAATTAAAATAAGATGAAATTGAAAAGTCTAAACTAAAATAAAAGCTAATTGAAAATTAGCTTTTCAATTTTCTGCCATAACCTTGCAGTACATATTATGATGGACATGTTAGCAAATAGCTGCCTATTTACACAGACAACAGACAGAGCAACATTAGCATTCATTTAAAGTCAGGATCCTGGTCCCCTGGAAATTCTTAAGTCCAATAGTCTCTTATCTTAGTCTCTTAGCTCTGTTTTTGGTCTCTACCAAGTTCTTGGGGAAATATCTGTCTCTTTAGCTACTAAATGCTCCCCCATGTTCACCAGCTAGTTGCTAACTGTGTCTGTCTGCCATTTAGCGCAGGGCAAGGAGTGTACAGTGCGCTTATCGGAGCTCTTTTGCCGCTTGCTGCTGGATATGAGGTTCTAAGCAGTGACAGCGAAAACCAAAATAATTCAATTCCTGCATAGTATGCCTTTAACAAAATCAATAATAATCGTAAGAGCAGTAGTTGTACCAACAAGCCATACTCGTACAGTAACTAGCATAAATAGTGTTTGACACTAACATTACTCCTGTGAATCCTGTACATAGGCCTGTGGTGTCTGTGTGTACGGGCTTTTTGAAGATTGGAGTTAACTGTGGAGAGAGAGGAATTATGCCCATCAGCCCAACCAGCTGAAACCAGGCACTGTTATTAAACAGAGACCGTCTAATGGAGCGCCCACGTGGCCAAATATGGACATCCAGTCGCCCTCTCCGTCTCCCTGAGGAAGACGAGAATGGACCAAAAGCAACTTGCCGACAAGTGACATGAACACTCTGTACAATAAATACACTTAACATTCTCCATCTCTGTTTTTTTTTCTCTGCAGGTAAGAACGATTTCCTGTGCTAAAAAAGCTTTTGTGATCTGCCATGTAAGTAAAGTGCCACAGCTTTTTGGCTCTCTATCCTGTCCTCCTCCCCGACATCTCTCCCCTGTGTGTGTGTGTGTGTGTGTGTGTGTGTGTGTGTGTGTGTGTGTGTGTGTGTGTGTGTGTGTGTGTGTGTGTGTGTGTGTGTGTGTGTGTGTGTGTGTGTGTGTGTGTGTGTGTGTGTCTCTGTGTGTGTGTGATCCCCAGGGTACCTGTTGTTGTGACAGGCTCTTGACTCAAGCGGTGTTAGAAGATAGCGTGTAAATTGTAATCTGGGAGCTCCCATTCCTTAGCCTGTGTCATGCTAATAATGCCGCGCGTCAGTCAAACCTGGCCGCTGATTACAGGCACAAGCCGATGCTATCTCTCCTCCTTTTTTTTTCCTATGTGCGGACGCCACAAAAGGAGTCATTTACCGTTAGCAATTTGGCGCCAGGAGGCGAGTATTGGCTCTGCCATAATAGAGATTTAACCTGTATTGACTTACTCCTTTGCATAATCCTTAAACTAGTGCTAACGAGTAACTTCCAGTTGGGAGAGTGTGATTATTACAAGTTAATAGGGCAGAGGTAAACAGATGACTGACACTGGCTGTAATCCTTACTAACGGCCCGTGAGCTCAGGCTCAAAGATAGAGGAGAATGAGATTAAGGAATGAATAGAAGAAGACCTTGGTCCTTACATTGTGTGTCAAAAAATGTGAGTACATTTGGACTTCCTTTAGTCTTTTTCTGTAGCTCTTATTTTACTCTACCCAAGCTATTTTTTTGGTGTCTAGAAACATCTCCTGTTGAACCCCATTTTTATAAAAGTGTCAGCTAAATTTCTAAAATATAAAAAAAAAACACTGTCTCTGTCCAGTAGTGTTGTAGTCAAGACCACCTAAACTGAGACCAAGTCATCCGAGTGTATTGAGACCGAGACAAGACCAAGACTGTGAGGGGTTGAGACCGAGTCAAGACCAAGACCAGACCAGTGCCAGACAGCCAGAACTTCTTTTTCTGTCTCCAATATTCACTTTCTTGAGGGGGGGTTAAGGGGGCGGTGAGAGGGGGTTAACGGTAACAAATTTCAAATTAGAAATTAGTCAAGTTATTGGTTGGATTTGACGCAGGTTGGCATTTGAAGCAGCAAGTTTTACATCCAATCACAGTAATGATGTTAACACATAAAGATCAGACGATATACAGGCAATTTAGTGATATTATCCCTGCAGTTGTGGTCTTGACAGGTCTTGAAATAAAATCCAGAGTCCTCTTTATCTGAGAAGAGACCTTCAAAAAGTGGTCTTGAGACCGGTTTTAAGACCAAGACTGATCTCGAATACTATAACACTGCTGTCCAGAGGCGACAGGACACTCCCGAAGGGTTAAAAAGACGTGGTTGTGGGGGGTGTAGTGGTCTTTCTACTACTACACTCAGACTGCAACCCTCTTCCATCAGCAATAACACACACACACACACACACACACACACACACACACACACATGTTCACACACTTCCCCGTAAACCCATAACTCTTGCTTACATAACCCACCTGCCTTTCTCCGACCTCAGCCACATCCTGGGAGCAACAGGGAGCGGAGGAGGGGTGGAGGGCAAGGGGCTGTTCAAGATAAGCATGTTTGCTCAAACATTGTGGGGTTAGAACAAGAACAAGTTGTAGACAGCCTTATCATTAACAATGAACAAAGTCAACAACGGAAAGACTTTGATTTTGTGGTATTGGCAACAGTTGCAAGAATCTGACAACAAGTAAATACAAATGAGAAATCAATGTTTAGGTAGTCCCGCATTGTGGGCCAGATGTACATACATTTGCGAATGTAGCGTTATCAGCGCCATGGCCAACCCTCAGAAAGTGCACGCTGTGATACTTCAGCTTACGTCGTATTTACCAAACCTGCACTTCATCGGGTAAACAGCGCCTTTCTCCGCCCACTATACCGTGAATTGCGCTGTTGCAAAGCGTTTGTGCTGTGATACGGCTGAGTGCAGACTGTGATATTCCCACTGCTGATGCTATGACTGTTTGAAATGATCCTGATGCCAATATTTGTAATGTAGCGAGGAGTTTAACAACTGCTGGAATGGAATGTGAACGCTGAGTCGGAGATTCAATGTCATCTTTGATTTCTTCCAGTAACTGTAATATTGCGTGGCTGCTTAATCTGGAACGCTTAACGATTTCGTGTTCACTCAACTGAAAAAGTGTGATCCTTGTGGCAAAACTCCTTTCAGCTCGTCTCCTTGGCCCATGTCTTCGTCTTGCTCAGATTACTGCTGCCATTTCACCAGGAGGCATATGCCAGGAAACCTGCTTCCAGGTTTACACCTGCTTTTAAGAGGCGGAGAATTTTCACCGCAAAATAGAGGCGTGCTTTCATGGGAGGTTTTTGTACATACCGTGGAATACATAATTAGGCGCACTTTACGCTTCCCCTCCCATCTCTTTATGGGAAAGTCCCACTTTCCCCTTGACCCTCCCGTGAATGCATATGCATGACACGGAAAAGCGCACTTTGCCATTTTCAGTTCCCGCTTTTACCTCAGTGCGCCCTGTATGTACATACCTCGCCATGCTTTTACGCGCACGTTGCGAAACAAATACGCCTGAAGTGGGCGCAAAAGCGTTAGTACATCTGGCCCTCAGTCAGCTGTGTTTGTCTTTCTTTAAACCAATCACATCTTGGGCGGCGCTAAGCTATGCAGCAACGGTGCACTTGCAAAAAATAGATAGCAGAGATAGCAGAAGGGGGGAAGAACACCAGACATCACGCACCGAAAATGGGAAGCAAATACAGAAGTTTCCCCGTTTATTGCAGTATTATATCACCAAGTCGAAGTTTTTGCACAGCACAGTAGCGTGGTTGGTTAAGATGCATGGATGAGGTTGTGGCGTACGGTATCACAGTCGGAACAGTAAATCCCTATGGTGCCGTCTATGCACAACGTCAGGACCAGGAGCGGAAATTACTGCTCCACCAGAACACGTCTTTCCATTCAAAATAACGTGCCAAGTGTCTTACTCCTGTAAGACCACAGGAGTAAGAGCACAGCACGTTCGCTGTAAAGACCCTTTGTTAATATTCTACATTTTGACCTCCGATCTCAACACATTTCAAACTCGAGGACATTCCTCCATTACCAAATTCTGTCCTTGTGTTGCCTGTAATGGCTGACATCAGCACTGTTTTGCCCATTAGGATTGCCGTTCTTGAGAAGAAACCGCTGCGTCACCCAGAGACCACGTTGAGGGTGTATTTTGGTTCCTCGGTTAAATAGAACATTTGAACTCTTTTCTCCAGAGGGCCAGCCAACCCGACTGTTTTTGAGGAACAGAGCATGTTGTGCAGTCTCACATTCAACCTCATTTCCTTTCCAAACCTTCATCCACTTTGGCCAGACCACACATCTTTAACCGTCGATAGTTCTGCTGGCTTGCTTATATTCTCCTTTACACACAACCGGGCCCTCACGACCTCAGATAGGGATCACATTCAGCCGCGCTTGGCTGCTAACTACCCTCAATGGCATTTATGGTTTACAGCAGAGCAGAGCTTGAGGTACCCCTCTGTATTTATAAACAGTTATGATCGCATTTGCTCAATGTAATAATCTGAAATTAGTATTTTTTTGGAAGGTGAACAGAAACGTGGCTGTCAAGTAGACCGAATTTTGCACTGCACATTCTAAAGTCGTGCTGTTTATGCGGTTTGGTGTTGGCCGGGCTGCCAGTAAAAATGCACAGTGGATGGGTTGAGCAGGAGGTTACAAAGGGCTGCAGCAGCCGTGATAAAACATGTGGGCAGCTGGTAAAGTGCACAGTCTGGCTCTTCCAGGACTGATCAATTCAGGCCTGTTTTGGGGTGTTAGTACTCAGAATAGGGGTGGCTAAGAAGGTCATGGTGAAATCAGAGATCCTGTCGTGCAAGTTTTGAGCTTTAAAGTTAAATCGGTGGCATGTGGTGCAATTGCTAAGGTTACTTGAAGACAGAAACAGATGAGTGAATTCATTTTCAGATAGGCGAAAAGGCAAAAGATTCAGAGGCAATTTTGGAAATGCGCACCCATATCGTGACATCTACCATGAATTCTCAAGGTAGCAAATCATGTTGAAGGAACTGTTGTATTTGATTTCACATTTGTTGAAACATAGTGTTTGATTTCCTTTCTAATTGGTGTGGGCAAAAGTGTTGGTGATACGGAGCGGATCGAGGCTCTATGCTTCTCACTGTGGAAGCCGAGAGGCCGTGTTGGGAGAGTAATGCACCGTTATCAGACGAGAAGCGAGATGTACGCGAGGTGGTGGAAGGGGGGGTTGATGTGCCATGTGATGCAGAGGTGATAATGAGCCTGGTCTTAGCCTTTCACACTCTCCCCTCCACAACACTTCCACGTTATCAGTGCCATATGCCGCTCTGATTGTGCTTCGTCTGCAGTACCAATTACTAACTGGCTGGCAGCCCTTCATCTCTCTTCTGGGTTGTCTCTGTGAGTAAGCATGTGTTCTTCATCATTCTTCTTCATTCTACCCATTGTATTCTTTCTCAGTTTTCTTCCATTATTATCTCTCTCTGTCTCCAAATCCCCTTAATCAGCCCGGAGTCAAGTGTGGATGCCGAGAGGGGGCATTCGCCGATCAGCTGATGACTTTCACAAAGGGTCAGAGGAACAGGGATTACAGCTCAGCTCATGAAGAGCTAGCAGCTCTGGCTCATCAGGGTGAATGATGGCAGTGCCTTGGCATCTGTAGATTGTTTGGGGAGGATGACAGCAAGTCGTAACTGGCTGGCAGCATACTGACAGATCTGGCTCAAATGCCACTTTACCCTTCACAACTGCCAAATCCAGCTTCAAAAGTCAGTGAAGCGTTGCTAGTTAAACCCTTTTGGAAATGAATCAGGGGTCGCTGACATTTATCTGGGAGAAGATCATTTGAAAATGAGCCAGGCTGTTGTAACGAAATCCTGGGTTTAAAAAGAGTGCCACCACTGTGCAGCTTGCGTTTTAATTTAACCCTGTTGGACTGCAGCACAGCTGGAGGGAGCCCTGTTCGCTGGATACAAATCCACTGGTACATTGTGTAAACCCCCCCTCCCCAAATACGCTCACACACACACACACACACACACACACAAGGGTGCATTCCTCTTACCCAGGGCAGGGATTGGTCAGAGGATCCTTCACCCTATTTTAAAACCCTTCATGTAGCAACTGAACCAAGCTTTGGATCAGATGGGAGTTGCTCAGACAGAAAAATGTGTTTGTGTGAGTGTCTGTTGTTGTTGGTCTTTATGAGGACCATAAGTCGTTGAACAAATTGTTGAGTGAAGACCTTTCCTGACCTCATAGCTATTGGTCATTTTTGGGTTAAGCCTTTGTGTTAACCCTGTTAGAGTTACGATTTGTTTATAGTTATACTTGCAGTGTAGTGTCTTGACTTTTAGTCCCTATGGGTAAAGCTCCCAAAAGAGTTGGTCCTACATTTCCCATAATGCAACTAGATAGCATCTTACCTTAGACCCTTCATACCTAGTAAACTCTTCTATCATGCTCCACAGATCCAGTTTGAAATGCAGGCTTTCTGTTAAATTAGATGATATATGAAACCAAGATAACTTTGATGACATCATCAGGGTTATTTGTTTACGTCCAAAAGCTCCGTTCAGAGACAATTCGTACAGGTTTAGTAGTACTCCCCATGAGGACTAAACTTATTTTAATGTATAAAAGAAATAAAGTTTAGGCTAGCATTATAATCTTTAAGATTTCAGTCCTGGTTGATATGGCGTCACTTGGGGTTACTGGTGGGAATGGCAATAATGGTGGACTGCGCCAACGACAATTACTACATATAGAAGCATTTGCTAATTACAAATACTTTGAGTGGCTCAAAAATGCTGTCCCTGAATGGTATAAAATGGGATTTAATATAAAGAAAATCTTGAGGATTATAAATTAAACAGACGTATGTGGCAGGGTTGGGAAATAATTCTGGTCAATAGTGGGTTCTCACTAGGATAGAAATACTATTAGTGTCTGTGCACTGTACAGTGTGTTTTCGCATGCGTATGTGGTTGGTTCAGTGTGTATATGTGTGCTGTGCAGTCCACAGGCTGCTTGTTAGTACAATGTCAGACATGTCCATCAGTGACATCCCTTTCTGCTCCGTAGGCGAGCCCTGGGTTTCACAGAGTCTTAATGCTGTTCTTCAAATCCTTATTTAATATGTTTGAGCATGCGGTGGGAGCATTTTTCCTGACCTTCTCTTCCTGACCGGCTTTGCTCTGCTTTGCTAAAGAAGAAAAGAAAAAACGCACATCAACCCAAACTTTGTATCGCACCTTCTGACACATCGTAGCACTCACTTTTCTTTTAGTTTCACTAGCATGACTAAACCTCAGCAGTGCTACTTCTGTAAACTCAGTCAGCAGCGAGAAAAGTTAAGGACAAGACTTTCCCTTGTTACCGTTGGCTGTTAGCGAGGCTTTTGCTCTAATATGAGAAAATCTAATTCAATTAGTGGGTGCAAGGGCAGGAAGACTGGATAGGGCTGTGTGGCAAGTGAGAGACAGAGAGAACTCAAAGCCGGATGGGTCTAATCCTGGTCCTCCTTATCAGTGCTGACCTCTGGGTGGCTGTATGTGGATCCTGATCCTCTGGGGGCTCCTTTTGTGGGGGAATGCCTTTTATTCCCATGTCTGATCAGACTTCAAAAGGCGACGCAGAGAGCAGCGGTCATCGCTTCTTTCATTACCAGGAGCTTTACGCTAATCTGTGAGGGCACACCTGATGCCCCTCCCCTCTCTGTGACTCCCACAAACGCACACCCTCCCCACCTTTTCTTTCTGCCAGGGGGGCTAAGTGCGGTGTAATCTGTGTATAAAAGATCCTTAATCCTCAGCAGTCGGTTCTCCTACTCCTGCACCGCTACCTGAGGCCTGGATAAATTCCCAGAGCTCATTAATTTGTTAATCATAGCTGGGTTCGAGGAAAGGTCTAGCAGGGATCAGAGGATGAGTCCGAGTAGTTGTTAGTCGGAGGGGGAGTTATAACCTCTGACCTATTCATAAGGGCATTTATGACATATAAAGACACATATTTGCATGGATTGAAACAGAAATACATTTGGTAATAAAAACAGCCTAAATCCTGCCATTATGCTTAGCAAGATCAGTTTAGTTGGCTATCTGATTGAGTTTTGGACTTGGTTAGAAAAAACAAACGTCATGTTGGGTTTTGAAAAATAGTGATATGCATTTTTCACTTTTTTTCCAACATTTTCAGAGACTAAACAATTGATCGATTAGGAAGGTAGTCGTTAGTTGTTGCCCCAACATGAATACAGCAACACAATAGTAAAACTCTGGTCAACTCGTGACCCAGTAGACTGTCTTTAAAACACTCAGGCTTTCAGAGAAATGTTTGACAAAATGCTCTTTTATCATTCACACAGAAGGGGTTAGAGTTAAAGAGTAACCCGTGTTCGTCGGCTGTAGAAGCTCCTTCAAAGAATAATAGCCCCCTGAGTGGTTTTCACTTGTTTTTCACTTCAGATCAAGGTTGGCATGCTCCAAAAAAGCAGGCGCTAATTGGCTAGGATTGTGAAGTTTGATAAGACGCCTTTGTTATATAAAGAGAAGGACGAGGAGAAAAACATCAGCAACAACAACATAAGTGCAAAAGTCGGTGTACCTTTTAGGTCTAGCTGTTACATTTCCACTTATTTCAAGGACTATTTTCATTTCTTGATATTAGTTTGGGAAATACTAGTATGTATCAACTACTGTATAAGCCCACATGGAGCTTTCTTTAAGGTCACAGGCATAACAAAAATTGATACCAATTTTTGCTTTTTTTATGTTAGTCCATTGTAACAGGAAAATGAATTTCCACTAACTTCATTTTCAGCGCTCTGGCTCTCAGTAGCATTAGAGTTGATTTGCAAGGGCCTCTGGAGCAGAGAATGTAACAAGAAGTGTTTGGCTTCACAGTGCAGCCCTGGTGTGAAGTGCACTCCCAGCCCCGGGCCTGTTCTCCATATAATTTCTCCCTAGGAATCTGTGATAGATAAAGATTGATGTGAGAGCTGGAACCATGCCCCCCATCCCAACCTCTTGCTATAGCGCTCATGTTCCCGTTTTCATCCTCCTCTTCTTCTACTTCTTCTCCTCCCTTTCTCTAAATCTCTATTCATCGTCTCATGACCAGCGGTAATTACAGCAGCTCCTCAGCCTTACCGCCAGAATGAGTTGTTTACATTGGGCCACTTGCCTCTGGCTGCTGTGGCCAGCCTCTTATCGCCCATTGAGCCCAGCAGGAGCAGCCACACAGTTACCAAAACACAACCCAGCGCGACCCAGTGCCCGCCAGGCCCAGCTCACCCAGGCTCCCACTCAGCCATTTGTGCTCCACCCAAAACCCCACAGAGCTGCATCAGTCATGTTCTTCATGCAAGCCCTCTTTTTCCCACCCCTTTCTAGTGGCAGCTTTCTACAGTTTGGATATCAAGCCCTGCTGAGGGAAAACCATTTAATTTGTTGAAGGTTTTAGTGTAAAGAAGCAGGTCTCAGAGCCAACAGTTCTACCGCACGCTTTCTTCCTCAGCGTTTTCTGTGCCTGAGGGTTGAAGCAGAATGAAAGAACGTACTCCCCTGTGCCGCTGCTACGTACAGAGGAGGTATGTTTGTTTACACACTGGCAGCCAGGGAGTGCTGTTTAGAGCTATGGAGCCAGTACAGGATCCTTCTAGTCGAGATGATGATGTGTTGCATTGGTTTGCCGCCATTCTCCGGCCGTTGGACCCAGGTGCTTCCTGTCTGCCTGCTGGAAAAGTACGAATGCGCCCGTGATGGACCAAGTCAACCATGAGCTTTGCGCCGTTGCTCCTCCTGCAATGCCCTGTGGGACCAGCAAAAGGGCTTTAAACCAACAGTTTTTTTTTTCTACTTTTCTACAGTTTTATTTTTCTACTTTTCCACCTCTCGCACTCTGCTGTTCTCATGGACTCTTGTAATAAAAGAGATAACTTTGTCACCAACATCTGCAGAGATAGTTAAATGTTAAGCAGAGAGCTTTGCATTTCTCATCTTATTGTGTGTGCTTCTCCCTCTTCTCAGGTGTGGCCTCTTACAAAACTAATTCAAACAGCGATGCATCTTTGTGGCTGTTACATCTAGACAATGTATCTTCTGTGTTTTCTTTTTTCCTCACATTGTTCTCCAAATGAGCCCTGGAGTTGTACTTTAGTAATAATCCCAAGACAAAGGAATATTTTGGCAGATGTTTCTACAAATGAGAAGGGATTTACAAGTTTTGGTGCCAGCTGTGGCAGTTCTATAAAGTATTTATATGCTCCCTAAAATATGCATTTTATATGTAACTGGAGCTGTTGTCTGTGAAAAGAGCACTGGTCGACCTGCTGGAGCTGCGCGCTCCTTGCAGGCTGGGTTTTGTATCTGGATAGATGCTCAGTTCTGTGAAGATCATTCTTGACTCCTGTCCAGCTGGCCTTGCCCTAATCTTTAAAACACAACACTGGAGGCATGGAGCGACCCCTGGTGGCTACAGTGGGCACTTACAACTTCAGAGCCATTTCACTCTTCAAATCAGCTTGTCAAAAATGAAAGGTCCTAGTGAAAGAACATGTCACTGGTGGTTGTTATGAATTAGTTAGTTTGATGGCTCCCCACTGCAGTTCCATTCATTCCCTTCATTTGACTAGCTGATTCCCTTTTCCCCACCTGTCATGCTTATGTCTTATGTCTGACATAAAAGCATTTAACCAACAAGCTGATTTATGACTCCTCTGAAAGGTGTAATTTGAGGTTTCTGGTGGAAGCTCCCCCTCTGACACCCAAAGGTTCAGGCTTTTATACCTGTGGTGAAGTGAGGAGGTGACAGAATACATGAACAACACCTCTCCTGCTTCATAGGATGAGTCATCAGATGAATCTGTCTGAGAGGACTAAGTGAAGAGCGGTGTTAACGGGCAGCCCCGGCAGAGATATGGGCGTACATTAGTCGCTCGTAAAAAATAGGTGGTGGCACCCGCTGGCAAGCTGTTTCCCCCATTGTCAGGTATTTCATTGGCCTCCCCCTGAGGGTAACTCCATGGAGATGGGTGCAGTTAAGGCGGTGTTTATTCCTAGGTACCTCTGTCTGCCCCGTGCGACGCCAGGAGTCTGTGTCTGCTGATAAGGCCGAGACTGGCTAGGAAGAGACAGGGACTCAAGGTGAATACCCACAGTCTGGGAGACGTTTGCTTTTGCTTTAGGGTAAAGTTATGCAAGAGAAACTTTATTTCCATTTGTCCAATGGAACAGCAAAGTAATGACTGTATTCCCTTACAGCCTTGTGAACTAGTTTATGGCAGGGACGGTATCACTTAATAAATCATAAAAATGTCATGTCAAAATGTTTACATTTTGATGTGCGTGCTATATAATGCGTCTATTTTTTGATGTCTAAAAACAGCACAAACAGAATGGTATTTTAAGGTCAGAAGGGTCTTACCCTGACCCTGAGAGTCATCCCACGCCTCAGTGTGAGCAGTGACCTGAGCAAGGCCAGTCACTGTTCACGTTTGTCCCTGTCCTCCTCAATGCCACACATCCATGGCACTCTGTTTAGGACTTTGACCTCTGCTGCAACACCAGTTCACCAAAGCTCCAATGGGGTCTTTCTGTGTGAGAGAGCTGGTGAATAATTACTATGACTCACCTTTTAGTTGTCTTTAGGGCAGGGTACCAAATTCAATACTTTTTAGGCACCGACCTAATAGCCTCCTTAGCATCGAGTATCGAAAAATGCCTCGTCATTCAATACCAAATTTCAAGAAAATCTGCCAATAAACACGCAGCATGCTTCTGCTAAGATCTAGTAATGCTGGTGATTGGCTGTCTAATGTTACACGTCGTAGAGAGACGCAGGAAAAACTCTGTTACGCACAGAGATGGGCCTCAAGTAGAAGGAGCTGAAAAATTTATCAAAATATTTGTGCTGTAACGTGTAATTTTTTGGGTTACAGTGGATTTTATAAAATTGGTATCGAAAAAGTAGCATTCAGGAACCGGTATTGAAGTCACAGTATTGGTATTGGTACCGGTATTGAACATTTTTTAACAATACCCAGCCCTAGTTGTTTTAAATACCAGAACTTTTATAGACATATATTTGACATACTGCAGAAAATGTTGACATTTAATTTAATTCATTTCCAACCTGAATGAGTTAAGGGAATTTTATTTTGGATCTGTGCCGGGTCTAGAAATGCAGATAGGCAGGGAAAGACGTTCCTGGAGCCAGCTGTGGAAACAGAAGATAGTGAGTGAGCCAGCGAGGAAGTAAAAGGGATTTGGTGTGCAGGATCTGCACAGCTCTGCAGAGATGGAAGTTTTCATTTCCTCAGATAGCTCTGGCTGTTTGAACAGGTGGGCCATCCCCCCCTGGGGCTGTAAACGCTCCGGCCCCTCTCATGTCGTCCAGTTTCTGCTCTCTCCTGTGTGTCGCATTCTTCAATCCACAGCAGCCTCTGCAGCAGGGAAGCAGCCGAGCACAGATCTTTCTTCCCAGCTCTCTCTTTGCAGAAAAGCCCAAACAGACTCTGCACTAATGCTTTTCTTGCCCTCCTGGCATTGCTGTTATTATTCTTTCTGAGCAGCTGGGCTAAGAGACATGGCAATGCTTGTTAAAGGGGGGAAAGTGAGCATCTGAACACACTGATTACATAGGGTAAGGAGGGAAGAGAGTGCAGTGTGTTTTGGTACATATTTTGTGTTTTTTTTCCCAGGGGCATGGATGCACCCAGACTGAGTCATGCTAGACTGGAGCCATGGCTCTGGCTCCCGAAACTCCTTTCCCTCTTTTTATTCCTACCTCTCCTCCCACTGTCGACATAACCAGCTGGGCTCCTGTAACATCCAAACACACACACAGACATGTTGGAGAGGTACTTGATGGGAGGACAGAAGGAGTGATGAACCGCCAGAAGGAGTAGGAGCGGGCGGTGTGAGGCCCACATTAAGATTGATGGCCTGCTGTAGAATCTAGCAAGTAAACACCAGTGTGGCCCCTCCTCCCCCACAGGACAGCACTCTGGGATTAGGCCACTTGTTGAAGCTGTTTGCACAAATTCTCAGTTTGCTAAAAGCCACACGCCCGCTCTTACTCTCACTTTGTCTGTCTACTTGTTTTTCTCTTCCACTTACTTTCTCTACCTCACCATCCCCTCTCATTTCATTTTTCTTTTCCTTACTGAACATCTGTAAAAGTCATTACTGTGTCTCTGTTTAGAGTGTACGCAACATGAAAGCAAAACAGAAAGCTTTGAACATTTTTAAAGACATGTGTTCACTCCCAGACTTTTAGATATCACCAGTAGGTGGCGATATGACTCTTCAGAAGCTAGCTCAGAACTCTCTTTAATAAATCACCTCTACTCTTTGCCCTTATTTGATCCCACTTCCCTTCAGTAAAACACTGCCTCGTTACTGCGTTGTGTGTTTTTTTTTTTAAGAAAAAAAAACTGGATGTCTCAGAAAGTTTCCCAACTGCTTGATTATTTTGTTGTTGTTTTTTTTTTGTCTGCTTATGAGATAGATGAAAATGTATTTGAAGGCGGAGCTCAACCACCATGCTGTAGAAATGTTGCGCGTATGTGAGGATAAAAGATGCCAGAACTACCATAACTGGGTCTTTCGTACTGAATTAATAACCCCATATTCTCACACTGTATAGTACATATTTCCCAGTATATATTGTGCGAGATCCTAACGAGGGTAGACTGCTATGGATTTTTGCTACAACAACAATTGCAGGGCAATATACTACACCACATGTTCTGCAGTTTGAGGAGTATACAAGACGACAGGTCAACTGTATTGACAACTGTATTTATTTCACTCTATTGAAGCTCTTCAGAGAATCCAGGTGGTCCACTCTATGGCAACCTTTTACTTTTCTTTCTTGCTGTCTGTGAATGGTCTGACCGTGTGGACGTAACCCCGAGGTGGACATCTCCTTCTGTCACTCTCAAATGACATGACCTTTCTGTCGTATGAGAGTAGATCAAGTGATCACAGCTCTCCAAGGGTTGTTTAGTCTGAACGGCAGCTGAACTCCGTGGCCTCGCTTATTATGTATGTTTTGCATGGGCAAGCTGTTTGTGGTTTCCCCATTGGTGCTGGAATGTGAGTGAAAGTGCATGCTAGAGTGTTTGTTTTTGTGTGTGTGTGTGTGTGTGTGTGTGTGTGTGTGTGTGTGTGTGTGTGTGTGTGTGTGTGTGTGTGTGTGTGTGTTCTTGTTTAACTATATTCGTGGGGTCCAAAAACCGGGAATACAGTATACTTGTGGGGTCTGCACAGCCTTGTGGGGCCCAAAATGCTGGACCCCACAAGGTTAAAGGGCTGTTTGAGGGTTAAGACTTGGTTTTAGGATTAGGGTTAGAATTAGGTTATGGTTAGGGTGAGGGTAAGGGTTAAGGTTAGGCATTTAGTTGTGATGGTTAAGGTTAGGGTAAAGGGCTAGGGAATGCATTATTTCAGTGACGGGTCCCCACAAAGATAGTGAAACGCAGTGTGTGTGTGTGTGTGTGTGTGTGTGTGTGTCACCAGGGGTGGATTCTACAATCCACATCTCAGTGCTGCATGTATTGGCAGAGGACAGCAGTTTGGGGCAGATTTGTGATGTAATTGGGAGTTAATCTCTGCTCTGTTGCTTGCTGATCAGCCCCTCAGGGCAGTCAACCCAGGAATGCATGTAAACCTCATCCCCAAACACACACACACACACACACACACACACACACACACACACACACACACACACAAATACACTCTCTATATCTGCAGCTCTGCCATCCTTCAACCCTTCCAACTCCCATCTGAACCAATAATCTCATTACCATAGCGAGCGCACGAGAGAGAACAAAAGCTCCAGTTCACCTGAACCCTCATACTCATTACACATCAAGAGCAGCATTTGAGCCCGCTGGACAGAGAAAATCACATTCTCAGCTCGGCTCAGGTTGCATAACATGACTTTGTGTGTAGCTGAGCTGGTTGAACAGCCACCTGAGCCGGAGCTCAGGGCCAAGCACACTGATGTAGACAGGGTTGGACCAACTGCCCAATGAGCATCGGTTTTCATTCTCAGTGTAAGAGGAAAGACATAAAAAAATAAATAAATTAGCATTTTTTGGCACATGTAGTGATATTTCAGCATCTGAATTCTTTTCTTGCTGATTAGAAAGGATTAACTCAGATTAGTATACAGTTGAAAAGATGGTGTGACCTCAGAGGGTTAGTTTGCACAATGTTTAATTGTTTTAATTAACAAATCTAATTTTTCCATCCATTTGCTGTATTGTGGCTTATTTTCATTTTGCAACGTACAGTCTGATGAAGACAGATAACCGCAAGAGACAAATCTTTAACAATGGCCCCTTGAAGCGAGCCCTTGACACTTTTGGGATGCAGGTTGCCATGGCGACGGTCAGAAGCAAGTTGTGTTTCCTTGGCGACTGGGGTCTTGCACGGCATGTGCATGAGCTCCATTGTTGCTGTCCTCTCTGATGCTGCCAGCCTGACAGCCTCTTAATCCCACACACACACACACACACACACACACACACACACACACACACAGGTTTTCATGGAGAAAAAAACATTTCACCAAGGTCATTGTGGCTGCATCTAATAGTCAAACTTGCCCGTTTCCAGCTTGTATTAGTCTGGTCCATCCTATCCTGTTCTATTCATTTCTCAATTTCTAAAAACAAAGGGTCTGTCTTACTTTACTTTCATCTGTTTTTTGAGACACTGTCTTTTTTAACGATACTGAGGTTGGCTAATGGGTCTACCTGCTCACCTGTTTCTCCCATTAGGAACCTCTGTGTGGTGAGGCAAAGGTGAAAGGACAGCATCAAAGCCAAGGGGTTAGTGAGACACAATGTCAACCTGTGGCTCTCAATTAGGAGACGATATTACCCCGGGACGGCTAATGACAGCCCACTGGGACTTGGGAGGGGGGGAGAAGGGAAGAGACATGCGGGGTCATAAACCCAATCATCTTTTCTTTTGTTCCGGCTTGCTTAGGTTTGATTTGGACTTCTTTATCGAAGCTTATGTACTTGCTTGTTAAACTGTCCACCTCAGTCTGCAAAATATGTGATGAATTCATATTTAAATTGTACATTTATTTATTTTGAGTTTTCATTAAGGTTTCTTTTTTATTATAATAGTCAGTTATAAAGTCAGTTGGGTGCCCAGAGTTTTCTCTGCTACTGAATAGAAAGACACTCTCTGCCTTAAAGTGCTTACACAAAACTTTTGTGGTCTTGAAAGCTGTGTCAGAGGATTGTTCTCTGACAATAAGACAGTTATACTGGAAACATTCAAGGAGGCAGCAATCCAATTTCTCTCCTTTTCCAATACCTTTATACAGGATACCGAGTGTTACCGGTACCAGCTCTTTACCACAAATTTAAGTTTGTTTATATTTATTTCCATACCACACTGCATTGGACTCAATTGATTATGGTCAGGGACTGCTGTGGTACCCCAGCCTATAACTGAATTAATATAACTTAAAATAGAGTTTTATATTGGCATTAACAGAGGAACTGTTAATAGGGCTGGGCAATAAGGAGAAAATCAGATATCATGATATTCTTGACCAAATACCTCAATATCGATATTGCGGCGATATTCTAGGGTTGACAATTGGTGCTCTAACAAAATATCTTCACACTTAGATTTTAGATAAATAATCATCAGTAATGTGGACATAATGTCTAAGTGGGGAAAAGGCAAATAATAGAACAGCTAGAACAGTCTGGTAAGTTCAGAAAAGTACATCACCTTACTGTAATGCAGCCTTTAAAACCAGGAAAAGACACCACTTATGTCATATTACGATATCCAAAATCTAAGACGAGATCTAGTCTCATATCACGATATCGATATAATATCAATATATTGCCCAGCCCTAAACTGTAATCACGTCAGTATCTGTGCCATTATCGATTCTGCAAATCTTTAGAAACAGTGAAACCTTAAAGCCTTTTTGGAATGAAAATTGACATTTAAAGATGGAGAATATTAGCACAGGATCCCATCTATTAAACCCAAAATACCAGCGTATATTTTAGTCTTCCAAAAACCCCTATTAGTCAACTGTATTTTCGAGTTTTACTCTGTTATGCACTGAATATTCAAAGGGTATTATGTACAGTATATATCATCCACAAACCAAGCTACTAACAGCAAATGCACTTAAAGGGTAACTACCGTTTTTTTCAACCTGGACCCTACTTTCGTATGTTTTTGTGTCTAAGTGACTCATGGGTCAGTCGGCAGCGACGAAACAAGCTACAATGTAAGTTAATAGGGCAATTGTCCAGCTTGTATTTACTATGCCCGGATTATCTATAAGGGCACTTGGGCCAGTGCCCAGGGGCACCAACCATTCACAACCAGTGGGGGGGCACCACATGACACAGGCTTTAACAATATTTTCCGTAAATTGTTATATTATTCACTTGAAATAGTCTTTTGTGCATATCTTATTCATTTTCGGTCCTTTTATTGTCGTTAGCTGTGATGCTAAAGCAGTTTTAGCTTTCCCATGATGCTTTTGAAAGTTTTTGACCAATCAGATGAGTTGCTTTCAGGGCCCCTGAAATAAAGTCGGAAAAATACACTTTTGACCGACCCACAATGCTGCAATATATATTATTGATTTTGGCTTTTTGAATTGATAGACATTTTGAATTGAGACATTTGAATATAGTGCTCACTGCTCATATGCCTACATGTATGTAGTTGGATACGTTAGTAAATTACATTTGAGAAATCCCCTTTTTCATCAGATTATTGGCAGGAGGACAGCACGGGTAAAGGGGGTGGTAGACGGGGGGGGGGCCCTTTGAGGTATAGTGCCCAGGGGCATCACATTGTCTTAATACGGGCCTGGTATTTACCTTCACAAAAGTGCTCGTTTTGCCACTGACAGGCTCAGATTAATATTCTAAGTGTCTGACAACATTATGGAAAGGATGGGGAGGTCGATGGGGAGAAAGGAGGTCGACCCAAGAGTACGATCCTTTTTTTAGAACTTAGAATAGGGAAATAGGGTCCAGGTTGAAAAAAACAGAAGTTACCCTTTAAAGACTCATGTTGGTCCTTCGTCTGGATGTTTCCATTGAGATCTTGATTGTACTTTGTACACCAACATACATCAAGAGTAACTGGTGTTATCCATTCTCATGTATGTATTCTGTGACTGAATAATCACAGTCTTGTTTTCTGGAATCTCCAACAGTAAATCAGCCAGTGTTCCCTTCTTTACATTTTGCTTTTGTATTCAGCGTTGATCTTCAGGTTTGTTAGTGTGCTGTCCGCAGCCGTTCCCTCCAGCTGGCAGCACAGCCAGCCGTGACCGACACATATAAGACCTCCTTACCTCTACCACTCGGCAGAAAAAAATTGATCTTTTTCTTGGCTGAGGGACGTCAACTGGCTCGGATCAGTCTAAATAATGGCGTATTAGCTGAGAGCACTAGATAAGGAAGTAGTCAGTGGTGGACTGAGGAAGCAGTACTTTGTAGTGAGAGGCTTTGACAGAGATAGATGAGCTGAAAGAGCTCAGAGTGTGAGCAGGGTTGCAAAATTCCAGGAATTTTCAAAGTTGGAAACTTTCCATGGGAATTAACGGCAGTAAACGGGAATTAATGGGAATAAACTGGATATTTTTAATATTGCTTGTTATAATAAGGTAAAAACACATCTTGCAGCATAATCTTGGTTAAAACAACCTGATATAATGCAGCTTCAGTTGAATGTCCTCCCTATATTCGTCAATGACATGCACGCACTTAGTAATCAGCATAGGCTACTACATACTTGCCAACATTTAGTTTTCAAAATACGGGAGTTTTATTTTTGGTGGGGGGGGGGGCGGTCATACATAACCCATTGCTATTATTAACCTATGGGTGTTAATTGTATAGCCTACTAACCATAGTAAATCTAAATTGGAATGTTTCCAAAATTCCCCAGCTAAACTTTCCATGGAAGGTTTCCGGAAAATTTCCGCCCCTTTGCAACCTTAAGTGTGAGCCTCAGTGAAAAGGAACATTTCTTTTGACACAGCCTAGTGCATATGGATACTGCAAATAGATATGGTTGTAGCAGCACTAAATTCAACTGCAGCAGTGGAATAGTATTGTTATTTACTTAAAGGAGAATTCCGGCCAATTTTTATGTTAATCTTGATCTCTATAGCTACGCGAGTACTTTCGATAGAAAAACCCCCGACCCGAATCAGTGCAGGTGACACGGAGAAGCTGCAGCTACATGTACAAGTGTCCCCTGAGTTAAAACGGCAGTTGTCGGGGCAAGTTTTAGAGTGCCTTTGTGCCTCTTAACAGACACAAAATGCAACTAATATGTCTGTGCCACATGAACAGGGCCCTTAAGTGTCAACAAGATGCGTTTTCAACTCAGACATTGTTTAAATTCACCTACCCTGGTCCCTGTCTCAAGCCTGCCGGTAGCTAGCTTGCCCTGCTACCTGATAGCCGTTAGCCGTTAGCTGCTAGCTGCCCCCGGTGATTGTATTCAGACAGGCTTCTGTGATGAGTGCGGTAGTTGCTGTTAGCTGCTAGCTGCCGTCCGGTGAGTGTATTCAGCCAGGCTTCTGTGATAATCATCCCAATAACAATCCACAGCACAAAATGTTGTAGAGATATAGACTCCTTTTGTCAAAAATCCATCATCTGTCTAGCTCTGCTTTTTTCTTTTTTTTTTTTTTACCAGTCAGTAACTTCAAAACAGGGTATTTAATGCAGCCAATTTTGGCTTGAGAAGTGTGGTGCCTAATCCTCAGAAACCTTTGAAAAGTCCTGCAGGCAAAAGGTGTGCTGCTGCGCAATATATCATTATTATATCGATATCAATATACAGTATGAGGCTAGACATTGTCTTACATTTTGGATATTGTTATATCGTCAAATGGCATAATTGTTGTGTGTTCCTGGTTTTAAAGGCTGCATTACAATAAACTGATGTAATTTCAACTAGCCAGACTGTTTTAGCTGTTCTATTATTTATCTTAATACATACTTGCATTATTGATGATTATTTATCTCATCTCATTGTGTAAATACTTCGTTTAAGCACCAATTGTCAACGCTACAATATCGTTGCAATATGGACATCGAGGTATTTGGTCAAAAACATTGTGATATTTTCTTTTCTCCATATAGCCCAGCTTTATATATATATATATTTATATATATATATATATATTTATATTTATATATATATATATATATATATATATATATATATATATATATATATATATATATATAAAAAATGTTTGTAACAACATTACAATGTGCTTTTTTTGATGCTGGATTTTTTTGTAACATTACCATGTGCTTTTTTGATGCTGGGTAATGACATAAAGACTGTTGTGTTGCAGTAGCCAGCTGCTCTGCCCTTCTTATTGGGTGAATTTCTTTTCAACCCAGTGGGTGGGAGTCACCTGCTGGTGGGGTACTGCCCTGTGGCGGTGGACCTCTCACCTCGCTCGCCTCTCGAGGTGCACCCCAAGTCCCTCGGCAGGCCATCCGTGTCACAGCTTGACTGACAGGTACAAAGTCACCACTGTGTTGCTCTGAGGTCCTAAACTCACCCCTGTCACTCAGCTGTCCCAGGACAATGCCTGACTGTCCCATCCCCTCGACCTGCCTCTTTGTGTCCTTATTGAATTACAGCACAAGCTGGTTCTGTGCACTCCCAGAGTAATTGAAAACATGTGATTAAAAAAAGGCATGGATGTGCAACACTGGACGTGACTCCATCCAACAGGAGCAGCGGTCAAATGGAGCCTGTGAAAGATGATATCGGCATGTGCCACCCTCATTATGAGGACTTAAACGTCTTCTTTGTAGGTGTTAAGACCGGAGCCAGGAGTTTTGAAGTGATTGAAGGGATTGTGCCGACCTCAAAATGAAGTCATGTTCCACCAGTCTGCTGCAGACGGAGCGTAGCCTTTTAAGGTGCCTCCTCACTCTTGGCCTTGTCAGGGTGTCTGCTGGGATACAGAAAGGCTGTTTATCTTCTTGCTACTGTGCTGAGTGTAACGATTTAAAAAGGTCTACAAAGTGCAGTTTCTCTCTTTTTGTAATATTGTTATTTATGTTGGATTTTTTGGGATACCTTATTTATTTTATATTGTATCCTTACTTGCAAATCCTTAATCCAAACTAAGCCAAACTACAGTATTGGTCCAATTTTAAGTGCTAAAACAATGTTTTCAGGATTTCTGAAAGCTGAGTTGGTTCATTCCTGTCCACGTAGCTTATCACACGATTTTTGCAAAAATGTTTTACAATAAGTGAGCTTTGTCTCCGCCCCTTCTTCAACCAAACTGTTGGTGCACATTCAGCATTCCAAACTTGTGATTGGCCAGAAGTAATGAAGACACTTAATGTATTAGGAGAGAACATGAACATATAACATAAATCCATTATTATTAATCATAAAGAAGAAAAATGCAATGAAGTAGATCTTAACTAGTCTGGCTTTCACCAGACCAAGCTCAGTCTTTTAAGATTGAACATTAGTCTGGGGAGTCTGCTCTGTATTTTCTACTGCACAAGAGGCGTGATCAACGGGCATAGTTCAAATGACTTTGTACGCAATTGGATAGTCCTTCAACCAATCAGACCAACGATCCAGATCAACAGAAAACTAATCGGCAACGGTTGTTAAGGTTGAGTTATCATGCAAGTCATTTTTGAGCAAAGACGCCAAACTTTTCCCTGTCCTTCATAATAGTTTTTTATTTTTGGAATTTGGACTGTTGTTTGTACAATACAAGAGATTTGATGACCTCACTTTGCATTTTTGTATTATTCGGATGTTTTATAGACCAAATGATTGACCAGCAGTAGGCTTTTAATCAAGAAAATAATCAGTAATGTAAATAATGATTATTTGCTGCCCTAATTGATTTACCAGTGTAGTATGGCTACTCTAACAATTATTTTAATTCCTAATTAATCTAATGATTGATGATGATTATTTGGTTTGGTCTATGAAATTTCAGAAAATGGTAATTAATCCTCTGCATGTTCAGAAACTTCAAGTTGATTCCAGCTTCACATTTCAGGAGCTGGAACCACCATTGCTAATTCAATGACAGAAATGAACATTCAGTTATCAGAATTGTTGCTGATTGAATTTATGTTAACTAATCAAATTTGTGTTTCAGCACCACAGCGTAGCATCACCCCAGGTGATTTTTGTACCTCAAATATCCACTCACCAATAACTCATTCCTGTCAAGTTGGATTGAAGTTTCCTCTAAAAGTGGGACAAAGGCTAGGTATCCCATTAGTGTGTGTGGGGGGTATCCGTGGGCATTATTTCACACATGTACAGTATATCTGTCTGCAGTGGCCCCCTTCTGTCATGAAGTAAACCACCACAGGCAAAGATGATGTCTAGGTACAGACACACACACTCAGGAGAAAGGCGAGTAAGGTGCATAAATGTTGCTTTCAGGGAGTGTCTGCGCTCATGAATGTGTGCTCTGTTCTCATTACTACCCTTGATTACCTTAATCCTCCGTCTGAACTCAGGCCTGTTACACGCACGAGGGATCTCAGTGGTCAAAGATCAAACCATCCCCCTTCTGCTCTCTCCTAAAATCACTGTCTCCTCATTAAACTGCAGCCTTCGCTCTATCTTTCCCTTCTCTCCCTCCTTTTCTCCGCATTAGCACCACCAGTCCCTGCTCCCTCCATCCACCATTCCCCTCTGTCAGTTGCTCTTTTGTGTCTCTTACCCGTTGCTCCCCTGCTCTTCTCGAAAGAGTAGACTGCTCTCTCTCGCTCTCTTAATGGACTGGGTACTCTTAGCATCACCACAGCATTGTCCTCTGTAAAGGCAGGGTACTTCAGCGCAAATGAAGTTGGAATGAGAGAGACATTACAGGCTTAGGTTCCTTAAAAGCATGCTTCTATTTTCCTTTCGTTCCATTCGGAAGGGGAATGGGCTGTGAAGGGGGAAGAAGTGTGGGGGCTGGGAGGCTGGTTTTGCAGTTCTTGTTATTTTCAATCAAACACACTCTTTTTGAAGATGTGTTAGTGATAACAGTCCTTGAGAAATTATATTTGGGCTAATGATGCTCAGAACATCAAAGGAGAAACATGCACTTTGAGGCCATTTTCCAATTTCCAGTTTGAGTGAAATACACTGAGCCTCCACCGAATCAGAAATGAAATGTTTCGGACCAGCGCCTCATATTGATATTAGTATTTTCTTGTTGTCCTGGCAGCCAAATGTGTCAACATAATTGAAGCATATAATGTATTTCATTCTGAAAGACATGCATGCTAAAAACAGGCTTCATTATGATCCACTGAGTTGTTTGATAAATGCTCTAAAAGCCTTGTGTATTTGGTAAATAAACAGGGAAATAACAGCATCAACATATTTTTGCAGTTGCCCTTCATATTTCCATTTTAAATCATAACTCTGTGCCTGCTTTGCATAGCATTAGGACACTTTCTAAATAACACATTTGCACCCTAAATGCTTCTATTTGCATAATAATTTCACTACATCTATTGACATATGTCATAAATTAATTTCCCATACGGGCTAATGGCATTAGCATTTCCTTCTTTAAAAGCTCCACTGTTTGGGGTAATTATTCGATCGGTAGTAGAGAATGGGGCCATTGTACACAATTGCATTTCCTAGGAGTTGACAATTAAATTAACTTTGGGCAAATCTGGTTTGTATTGTCATGAGCAGATGTGTCACAGGAAGCATTTGAGAGGAGTTTATTGGCGAAATCTAACTCATTACAGGCTACTCATGACTGGTTGCATTATCAGTAACGTAAAATCCTGCCACATTCAAACTGCTACTTGCTTCTATAGCAGTTATGTGTATTTACTGGTTACAAATGTATTTTATTTTTATTTTAGTTATCTCACAATCAATGTAAAAAATGTATAACCTGAATGCATCTTAGGAAGTTCTACAGATTTCCTTGATTTTATACCAGTTGCAGTTTGAGCTTTAAAACCTGATGATTTTTTTCAATCAGAACAATGCAATCTTGCAATAATCTTTTAAACCCCGCCTTGGGGCTATATGGGAAGGATAAAGCATTAAGAGCAAGGACAGATAAGCTAAAGTCACCATGTCAGTGCTAAATGTATTGCTCAAAGACATTTTAACTTTCCAAGTGCCAGTGGCAGAGAAAATGAATTCTGTGGTTAGTCTAGTCCAAAAGGTCAGCCGTCATCATCAAACCAGATTGTCTCAGGTATCCTGTGGGATTTCTTGGTTAATGATGATATCCACTGTAGAAGTTGTCATTTCACACCTCTCAAAAATCCTAGAATAGTTAAAGAGACAGTGTTCATCTAAACCACAATGTCACCAGCTATTACATTAATGTTGGAGGCTTCCAGTATTTAAATTTACCTCACTAGTTTTTTTTTCTCAGATTGGGACATATATTTTAAACAATAATAAATAATAGAATATTAAAAAGCCCAGAAATAAAATGGTCCGAACCATTTTTCTCTGCCAAAGGAACAGGAACATGAACAAGTGTAAAGGCTACAAGCCTGTGTTTTACTTCTGTATTTTAAAGGTTTATTCAGCCATGTATGAAGTTAACAATCAGTCAAAGAGATTTTTGGAATCTGTGTCAGCTGACATCCGCTGGAGCCTGACACATCTGAAGAGGAGTGGACATCTCACTTCCAAATTGCTGACTGGCTAAGCAAAAACAACAGGGAGGCTGTGAATTGGTCTTCACTGCCCATAAGGCCTCTGAGGTCACTGCCACGGCCTGACTAATGAGCTGGGGGGGTCACGTAATAAAGAGATTTACGGACTGGTCAAGACAGCCAGTCAGCATAGACAGCAATTTCATCAAATTCCAGTGGAGTGCTAAAGACGTGTATGTGTGTAAAAATAACATTCCCCCTTGCAGGGTAGTGGGCTCATTTATCACAGCTGACTTTGGGCAGTTAAACCCAGCTATCCGTCTGGGTATTGAAACATTTGAGTGGTGTCAACCAACATGTCAGTCAGTTACCTTTCAATGACCTCAGCTCTCCCTCAGAGCTTTTCATTTGGAAAAGCACTGTAATGTAATGAGATTGAGGGCTGAACATGGACCTTTGGCTATAACTCACTTTTTTGAACCTTTCACTCAAACGGGTTGACATATTCCCTCTTTCCACTACAGGAACTAAACTAAAATTGCCGTAACGTTTAGAGATCGTCAAGGGGTCTGTTATTATTTCCTGTTATTACCTTGCTATAGGGAGAACCTTTAAATGACAGCCCTGCGCAGGAGATGATAATAAGTTGCAGTTTTCCATCTGTAATGCAACCATCGCTGTCAATGGCTGTGGGAAACGTGAACACCTGCCTACCGCCTGCCTACATGTTGCAAGTTAGTCATAAGGATGTTGTTGTTTGTCCCACATGAGTGTGTTCTGTGTGTCCCTGGGCTTGGGGGGACGGGTTTGACTCACATGTTGATGTAGCTGTCTGGCTTCATAGTAGCCTCTTCTGGCTTTGTCCAGCTTGGTTTACTCTTGAGGCAGTTCTCGTTGTATTAGATGGTTTAAGAGGATGAATGGCAAAGTTTCAAATTCTTGGAAGACCCCTGGCATCACCTGTTGTGTTTTGCATCCTGGCTTCTCCCTGCATTAGCATACTCCCCATGTATGACGCCAGCTCTGACCGTCCTATCACTTCCTACCCCATGCTCTAATCTACCAAACTAAAAGACCCGGGTCTAGTTAAGTTTCTGGGAAGTTAATGGACTGCATTTATATAGCTTTTATCCAAAGCACTTTACAGCTTATCTCTCATTCACCTATTTGCACACACACTCGCCCAACCATTGGGAGGAAACACAGTTCAGTATCTTGCTCAAAGACACTTTGGCAGGAGGGACCTGGGATCAAACCGCCAACCCTGTGATTAATGGATGACCCACTCTACCTGCTGAACCACAGATGTAAATAATACATCTCTATTGCTGTAGAATGATTTTCAAAACCTGTCACTCCATCCGCAAAACTTTCATCCAAAACATCCTTTGTTGAAGTTATCAGATTGCCACTATACAGTCTCAGTCCAGAGCCATTCGACCTTGTGAGCGCCCACCTCTGCAGCAGTTTGTGCACTCACTCACGCTCCCTCACTCTGCAACCAATGTAGCTGAAGGCTTTCTTTGGTGACTTTGGCTGCCAATGTGCTGGAGCAGCCGGGAGTGATGAAGGTTTGGGGAATTAGCTGGTGACAGGAACTCTGCGTGGACTCCAGAGTTGGCAGAGCCCTACAGGGATCCTCGGAGTGGAGTCACATCATTGAACCCTGCTCTAAGTACAGGGGGTGAAATATGAACTCCTTTTAATATCCCGCCTAATAACTGTGTTGACAAGCGCCATGAGTTACCTTCCGCAGGAATGTCGTGGCATTTGGATAATTAGCTGTAAATAGTATTTTATCATACCTCGCCATCACACAGTAGTGGAGACGTTTTTATAGTAGCAAAGGTTAGGTGGTCATTTTACTCTGCTTATGGAGCTAAATACAGGTATCTTATAGATGAGGGTGGGTTGCAGGGAACCAGGCCAAGAGAATCTCTAGTCTGTCTGCACCAAGACCAATTAATTTACACTTCAACTCTTCCTGCCCATGCCTGCATCCACTTGGCACCAATGCTGGCTCATTTAGAAAGCCAGCAAGCTGTCCTCTTTACTCCTTTGTGAGAGATGTTTGTTTTTAGTTAAAGAACGTGACAGAATTTTCTTTTTTTGACAAGTGTGTAATGTTCCCACAAGTTGGCAGAGGAACAGAGGTCCCAGTCCGATGAAAACACACAAAAACTGATAATTGCTTTTGCGTCGTATTGTTTGTGTTAACCACCTTAGTGATCACACCACAACAAATGCCTGAAGCTGTTTTTTGATGATTTTATACAGCACAGAGCAAATTTCTGTGCATTTTACTGCCAGGCTGTTGATAATGGGAAACAGCCTCAGGGAGCTTGAAAACAAGGGGAACTAGATTTACATTTTATGCCAACAAAAATCTAAATCCCAAAAATATCCAGTGTCCTACATTGGGATGTGTGTGTGAAAGGGGCATTATCATAACATTTTAACATATCAGTCTTTGTAACATCCCCTTATACTTAAGGTATTACACTAATAGGATATATTGATGGCATTATTAGTTGTGTGAGTCTCCAATTAAACTGTTTCGGTGGCTGTCACTCCTGCTGGCTGGGCTCCCTGTTGGCACAGGATCTAGCTCGCAGAGTAAATAGTAGTACAAAGCTGACAGCTGTCTGATGAATTATGCACAGCCCAGTGTTTCAGAGGTGGATACACACACACACACACACACACACACACACACACACACACACACACACACACACACACACACACACACACACACACACTTACACTCACATACATACACTGATCCTGGCACCGCTCAGGCCCCAGCGGTACAGTTGAGAGGGACTGGAGACTCATTAAACTCTTCCACACATTTAGTTTCTGTTCCCGTTCCCTCCTCTGTGGCTTCTTTGTGTCTCTCTGTCTCATGTGTCTTCTTCACGCCTTCTTTTAACATCCCTTGTGTTAGCTCTCGCTCCCTCTTCCCGCTCTTGTATGCTCATGTGGTATCTCCATTAACACGGCAGAATTGTAGCTCCCTTTTCCTCTCATATCCTCTACAGATTAGAAAACTGATATGGGGGCTCAAACCAAACCATATCAAGGGGGACTAAGATATGGCCAAAATCAGCTCAGTGGAGGCATCCTAATCCTGGACTGTAGTGGCCCAAACCTGTTGACTATTGCTTGAGAAAATGAATGATTCAGAAAGAAGTTTTCAGAGGAAAAGAATGTATTCTGTCAGAGTGTTGCTGTCAAACTAACTTTGGTTGGGACTAAATGTAAAGTTGTAACTGATTACTCTATTAATGCTTCATAGATAATTCCCTAATGAAGCAACAGAGGTTGAGATAGTTTGATTTGTGAAGCGTAGTATTGGTCAAGCTCCAAAAAGGCTGGATCCCACATTTCCCATATATGATAAATGCCCACATCTTCTAAACTGTGCACCTCCAGTTTGTAACGCGGAAGACATTATACAACTGTTTTTTCATTAGTTCAGTAATCTTCATGGGTAAACTAATCATCGTATAAAATCGGTGGAGTGGCCCTTTAACCAAAGGGGACCCAACCAATGGATGTTTGGCCATTTAAGGCAACTACTTATACTTTCCACGTCTGCGATGGTCCCAGTCATGTAACTTTGACCACAAGTAGCGCTATGGAGCAGTGTTAGGCGGGGACTCCATACCCTTTTCCTGCTTCACGTTATTCTACTGATCAACAGGTGGCGGCAGGGAAGCAGACAGCTAGCAAGTAACACATGGGTGTAAACAATGGAGTTTCCAAAACATTAAAAGAAAGTGGCTTTGCAATGATTTATAAGGAAGGAAATGTATTCAACACATTTGTTAGAGATCAAGGATACACACAATGCGTTCTAGTGAGTAAGGATGAATGTGAACAGAAACTTTGTAGGCAAGAAGTCTATACAGGGTACCTTTTAACATTTATAATTACATACCAATTACTTACTTTTGGCTTGGTAGAAAGTGAGAAACCCATGACCCTTGAGATGTATCATCTCGTTTTCGAGGGGGTCCCAACATATAACACAATCGTTACATAATAGAGGAGTGAAAGAAAATAAAATAAAAATACAATTAGCCATTAGCAATACGACAACGTACATACAAAAAGTAACAACAAAATTGCACCCACATGCACACGTTCATCAATACATTACATCCACTAAATGGCCAAGATTTCCAATAATAAGTAAATAAGTAAACAGTAGGGTGTGAGTGGATTACTAACTACAGTCAAATATAAACATTAGGTAGAAACAGTAATAATAATGAATAATGACTTACTTACTTACGTTTATAACTGCTGACTTGATGGCTTATTTAAAAGTGAAAAAACATCACACAAATGACAAACCCTTTATAAAGGGGGCCTTATTAGAAAGTGGTACTCTTTCTAGTAGCATCCCACTTCAAACCAGTCTGTCCATCCAGTCATGTTGGAAAAAGCAACATTTAATCATCTACCTGTTTATGTTTCCAGCATTCGTGGTTTCATCCCACGGAGTATGAACAGTTGAGAACAGTGGAAAGTCCTCATTTTTTTTTTTTTTCTTCGAAACTCAAGTAAGATGACGTGAAGTGACGTTAATCCAGCCTCTGCTGGTGCACAGAACAATGACTCTATACAACAGACAAGCCACAGGACGTTCTCCTCATGGATTCACAATATGTAGTCAATTTAGTTTTCCCCCGTCACTCAATCGTTCCTCGCCTTCCAGCCCTCCTCCTCCCCTCATCCTGCCGTCTGGACAGTGCATTAGAGGCGTGTGAGAGGACCTGGACATCATGCTTTTTCCTTGTGTTATCACTATCAGCCATCAGTTTCCTATTTCTTCACATGTTGCCACGTTGTCACCTTCTGCAGACTTTGTCTCGACACCCTGTTAAGTCCACCTTTTTTTTTTAATTCTTTCTCCGTTCTGATCACTGAGATCTCGCTTCCCACGATGTAGAGATAAATGGCTTGGCATTTTCCATGAAATGTTGAGGTCAGGTTACATTAATTTCAGGGGATCTGCAATGATGCCATCATGCAGACTGAAGACAATGAGGGTCATCTATATAATTACTGCTCAGTCACACACTGTAAATCTTCAGATAATCAATCATTTGGTAAATGTGCTTTTTTGCCTATGGAGTTTGAAAATGATCTGTACGAAAACAGAAGCATTTGTTATTTTATAGGGGTTACATTCCAGACTATTTCTTGACCGGCAAGGAAAAGTCAGGCACATACCATAACACGGGAAATCGTTTATGCTTCAGTTGTATGAGATATAACCGCTTTAGAGGTGCTGGTAGGTGAATTTTGTCTGTCGTAGACAGCCAGTCTAGTAGTTTTCCCCTGCGTTCAGTTTTCATGCTAAGCTAAGCTAACTGGCTGCTTTCTCGAGCTTCATATTTATGGTACAAACATGAGAGCGGTATTAATCTTGTCATCTTACTCTCGGTAAGAAAGTGTATAAGCATACTTCCCAAAATGCTGAACTATTCTTTCATTGTCATCATTTAAGCCATTTTTTACTATGGATGCTTGTCGCAGCTTCTCAAGTGTGAAGATTTGCAGCTTTTCTCTATTTTATAGCATAACAGATTGACTATATTTGGGTTTTTAACTGTTGGTTGGACACAACAGGCATTCCGAAGTCTTACCTTGGGTTATTGGAAATTGTGAAGGCCATTTCTCACTATTTTATGAGTAAACAATTAATAAAATGAAAACTGAAAATAATAATCATTGGCAGCCCACGTAGTAACTTATGTAGTATGCTTTGTTTGTAAAATATTACGTAATATTCTTCAGATGAAATTGTCCATTTTACATGACGTGAGGAGCATAAAGAGCTCAGAGGGTGAGAAGACGATTACATTGGGATGGTGTACTCTGCACTGATCGCCACCTGATCCCACTGTGGCTCTAGTTAAAGCCATGGCTCTTAAACTGGGCCCAATGGGACGCCGAAACAACACCGGGCAGCCTCTATGAATATGAATGATCCAACAAAGCATACATCAAATGCACAGGATCCTAGCACCACATTGCTAATTGGGAGGATATGTGGTAACCTCTAGACCTCTTGTCTCTATAAAAAAAAAAAGATGTTTATTATAACAAACCACATGACATTATTATCATTTGGTCTCACTCCCACTGAGATAGGAACCTCCGACACTGTGTCACCGTCTAGACCAGTAATGAATACAAGCTGAAGTGTGTGTGTGTGTGTGTGTGTGTGTGTGTGTGTAGATAAAACCACACCACAGGGACGGAGAAGAAAGGTTTTTGTCACCGGTGATGGCAAGAAGTTTAATTAGCACAGAGCAAATGAAATCTCTGAACACGACGACGGCCAGCGTGCAGACCCTGTGGTTGAACAGGTCCTCCGTTAACTTCTCTGCTCAATATTTTACTGCTGCTGTCTGATTATTCATTAATGCGCACATATTTTCTGCAACAGCTGCCATAACCTTTAGCGCAGTTGTTCATATCAGAACGCTCTCTCCGTTTTGACTTTGTGAATGGGATAATCTCAGTGTGAAAGAAAGATTAGCCGAGCAAGAGCGCTGGCGAAAACTCCCCACTGATCCCAGCCCCAGGCACAACAGTACAGCTAATGTGAGCGTAGAATTAGTTTTTCATGCTACTCTGGATGAAAGTTTGAGTTTAGCAGACAGACAAGCAAAGCCTGCAGTAATTATGAATGATTGTTAGGTTCACACAGATACCTTCACAGTTTGCCCGAGGCAATATTTTGTCACCATCGCTTCCCCTGCCTGAAGATCTTTTTTTTTTTTAGATTGTCCAGTATTCTGTGTGGTTATGGTTCTGGGAAATAGATGAGAATTCATGTGAAGACAGCCTTGGTTAATAGCCGTTGGACAGAATACAAACATAGAGATTAAATGGAAAAGTGAAATCTTATTATCCGAATTCCCATCCAAGTGTTTTATGTAAATTTGAAATTGGCGAAGCTGAATAAAAATGGTAAATTCTGATAAAATAAAATAATAATATAATAATTATGTAAATTCTGCCATAACAACCTGTGGCAGTGTTTGTAACCAAGAACTCAGTCTACCAAAACTGTTTCACATACTGTCACACCAATGAACAATACAATTTTGTGGAGGACTGGTGGAGTTAATTTTTTTGGTTTTCATCCTTGGATAGTATGAAATATGGCCATTTTATTAGTTGACATCATAGAACAACTTTCATGCTTGCTTTGTGTTCCTGGTGTAGTTTTATTCTGTGGCATTTGAAAAGATTTACATAAAATTTGCTTGACATTTGACTTGAAACCTTCGAGCTTCGCTTATAATGCCGCTGTCCTGGAGAAGCGCAGGAAGTGTGGAAGTGCTGATAGATAGGGATCAGTGGACACATCTGGCAGGAGAAAATACCACTATCACCAGCAGTCAGTGTTTCTCCCACAGGACAGCCAAACCCCCCCCCCACCCCCTTCCCACCGCATGCCATGAAATCCATCCAGGTATGCAGCTTAAAACCATATTTCATTCATTATAGGGTCAAATACTGCACTCCGACTGCTTTGATACTGTTTCACGTCTTCTGCCTGTAATGTAGAAAGACCAGCAACAGCATTTGTTGCCCTTCTGGCCCCAAATGGACATTTGTCTTTGGTTGGCTGTGTGGCATCAGAGCAGAAATCATGCCAGGTCTGGCTTATGAAGCCATACCCATTGTCTGCACATAGGGCAGCAAGAAGAACCCAGAGAACTGTACTGTATGACACTATGCATAAGATGCTCCGCTGGGTAAAGGCTTGTCCGGCTGCTCTGGGGAGGGCCAGCATAAATATGTATCTGGTTCATTTGTTTTCCCTGGCTTTGGGCCTGTGTATTTGGAGAGACCATACATGAGGAAATAATGCTCAGTGTCTCTTTCGGCTGGATTAGTATACCAGGTCACCAAGTGCTAATTTAACTGGGGCACAAAAAGGGTATGCTGTAACAGAACTGCAGAGCATAGCTTTGGATGCATAAGTCACACATATGTAGCGCCTAATCTGTTGTCACAGATGAATGTCTTCTTGTCACACTGTGGGTTTCAAATGAAATGTCTGGAACTGTTAACAAACACGATTTGGGGGCCTCTTGAGGGAAACGTATGAGTCATGAAATGACAAGCCTTTCTGTCACTCAACATGCTTTCTGCACAATAGATGTAATGATGCTTATTAATTAAGAAGGCTTCATCTCGCATGTCAGCCTCTTTGGTAAACCCCATTAGTGAGTTAGCCCCCATCATGAATAATCAATGAGCGGCCACTTAATTAACATGAGGGGGTGTATACAGCCGAGCTCTGGCACTGGCCCCCCGTAAGCTCAGCAGAAGGCTGGAGAGCGTCGGAGAAGGAGGGAGGGAGCATGTGAGGCTTGGAGGGGGGGGTGGGGGGGGGAGTGTTTGAGAGAGACGAGGCTGAGCCACTGCCACAAGCTGGGGGGAAGTCAGTCCTGTCAGGCAAATACGTCGTGTGGCTGTGAGTGGACAGAGGGAGTCAGTTCAGAGAGCAGAAGAAGAAGAAAAAAAGAATCTTCCACTCTCTTTCTGTCTGAGTGGCTGGAGGAAGAGCCTGGATGGTGTGATCTCCTCCACCATGGGATGCAGCCTGTGTACCCTGCAGAAGCCTGAGGAGCAATATAAACTACTCTATGAAGTCTGCCAGGTATTGTGCCCAAGCCTCTTTTAACCTCAGCAAGAGTTTTTCAGGCTCTTTTTTTTTTTAGGTTGTTTTATTGTACTTTTTGCTGTTTCTGCAAGAGCCATAGTCAGTTTTAGAATTTTGTCACTGGCTGAGTGGGAGAAGACCGGAGTGGAGTTGTTGCCGGCTGGAGCTCCTGCAGCTGAGCAGCCTGAACTCTGGCCGCAGGGGTCAGCTAGAGGTGGCGCGCTGCTCTTAAAGGAGGGGGGTGACGAAGAGGTGACAGCTCTCTCAATGTGTCTGCTAGTGTGTGCCGTCCACTGCCCTACCTCCTCATTGTCGACTGATTGCTGACTCTGAGCTTTCTGGCTTTAACCCCTGTTTGACTTTCACTAAAGTTTATATTTAACACTGCAGTGCTTGTTTTGCACTTCTTTTTTTTCTTTTTCCACCAAAGAAAACAGGGCATGCAGGCGAGTTATAGATGTACCATTAACCCAAAGCGAGAATGTTTTCACAAGAACACTTTCTTGCCTTTTTTTTACTTTATATATCCTTTGATAATACTTTGATAAATCCCCCGATTAGTGCTGAAACAATGTATTGATTAGTTGATTAATTATCAAGCAAAAATGGCAAACATTTTCTGCTTCAAGTTTCTCAAACGTGGAGATTTTCTACTTGATTTTGGTTTCTATCATTGTTAATTGAATATCTTGGATTTTGTTTGGTTGGATGATGAAAATAATACTTAGTCGTCCCAATCCTAAAATGCATAATGCTGTACATTCTTGGTTTAGGATATTTGACTTTGCATGTTGGATTCATTTGGAAAAAATTAAGTAAACCCTGATTGATTTTTGTCATTTAATTTTTATTAATTTCCCCAGACGTTCAGAATTTCAAAGCAATGCACCATCTTCTACCTCTCTGTCTGGATTTTCTCTGCCGTCAGGTGAACTAAGTATGAACCCACCTTCTCCGACTCTGTTCTCAAAATCATTTGATCTTTGATTAGATTGTAGCATAAAAAGTCTTTTTATATTGAAGTCATAATTAATCTTAGCTGACTGAATGATTATTACTTCAGTGGAGGAAATGTGGGTATTTCATTTGCTGTGTGACTGGCGTGTGGTGCCTCTAGAACAAAACCTACAGCATGTTGCCGTTCTCTGTTCTTTGCGGGCTTTGCTGCGTCGTCAACTTTAATTGATACGGCTCATTCAGAGTGCTGGTTTATTCATCTGAGAGTGTTTGGATTCAAGTGGCAATCCGGTCTAATGAGTGGAAATATATTACTGCAAACAGTGTATGACTCTGACAGACTGTGTTGCCCAGGACTGGCTTCTGTACCACGCTCAAATACATTTTTTTTCCCACGTTCTTTTAATCCATAATGGACCTCGACCAAGTATTATCTTCCAATCACCCCAAATTACATCTCCATTTACTGCACAGGGTGCCGGGTGACTAGTGGCTGGTTTAAATAAACGTAATGGTCAAGCTCTCCGTGGATCTCGCTCACTGTTCTCCCTCCCATCAGGGGAAGTCTGACACCGTTTCTGCAAAATTGTTCGGCTTTAATCAGGTCTGTTCATGAAACACAAAGACTAAAAGGTTTTTGCTCGTCTCAAGGAAAAGATTGGTTTTGTGCATTGGCATAATAAATGGATTATGGATGCTGACATTGGGGTCAGAAAGCCCTCCACTTATCCACCCCCAATAGCCAACTAATAACAGCAAAAACATGGTATATGGTAGAGGGCTGTCACTTCTTTTGTTCTGCTGTCTCTTTGGTCACAGTGTCACCATGCCTGTCAGTTCTCCATCCTAGATTGGCAGGCCGTTCTTCTGTCTGTCTCACAGCAGTCTTTACTTTTGTCAGTTACTCTGTCTGCCACTGAGGCTCTGTAGAGAAAGTCAATGTGCTGGCTTTAACATGACAAGTCATTTGTCATGTTGCTTCCCTCGGAAAAGCCAAGCCCTCCGGCCCCACATGACAGCAGAGATAACACTGATGGTTTCTGATGCACTGTCAATGTGTATTCTGTTTTAAAAGGTTAATGATAGTGATGCTCTCTGAAGAGTTATGAAAGGAATTTGTCATTCCACCCAAGTCTTGGCTGGGACACTATTTCTTTTCATACTTGCCAGGTCGTTTTTAAACAATGGCAGCCTTGTAAAACTATTTTCTATACGGCTGAATCTGACGGGGTCTTTTTACCACCTGCCGATTATTTTCATATAATCGATCAGTTGTTGAAAAATCTAAATTTCCAGAGCCCAAGGTGACTTCTTCAGATGTCCTGTTGTCTTACCAACTGTCCATTCAGTTTATGTTCCAACCCGGTCTCACGCCAGTTCGTGAAATGGTCACGTTATTTTGATTTATTGATTCGTGTACAGGTCACAATTTTCTCGTTTATTTTGTGTACAGGTCACGATTTTCGAAAGTGACCATTTCACGAACTGCCATGACACTGGGCTGCTCTGGGGGACGCAACAACGGGGAAATTAAACGCCACAACGGGGAAATTAAACGCCACACGCCGGCGACAACAATGGGACGGACCGCCACACACGGGACGGTTGTGGTTAGGAAGAGAATAACGTGGAATGAAACTGGGTGAAAGTCTGTGTTGTTTGACCCATCCACCACCCCGACCAACCTCCCTGCGCGGATTTTCACCTTATCAATACTACTTTCTACCGTAATTGTTCTGTGATCACGAAATAAGCTTCCCATTGAAATACATTACTTTGTATACTAAATTTGTGCTCACCACACGAAAACGTGTTCAGTACACAAATAGATAGATTCAATAACGTGACCATTTCACGAACTGCCATGAGACTGGGCTGTATGTTCACATAAACAGAGAAACGTAGTAAATCCTCACAAATAGATGCTGGAAACAGAGACATTTGGAAATGTTGAATTGATTTGACAAAATAGTTGGGATTATTTTTCTATCTATCAACCAATCGATTAATTGATCAAGAATTTCAGCTCTACTTTTCTGTCTTCCATTTTCCAAAGAAAAACATCAGCCGACCATTTGGCCAACGTTTCCTTGTGTATCCTCAGACATGACAAACAAGAGAATTGAAAGGTATATAAGGTTTTCTATTGTCGGTCAGATGGAGAGGCACAGCTCTAGTTTGCATGTCTCTGTTTGTATACTCATCAGGCAGCGAACCCAAAGAGTGACTGAATTACAGTAATAATACAACCAGGAGCTTAATAGTTTGTCTATTAACCCAGAATTATGAGAAATAGTGAGGTTGTCATGGCCTTTGGCCAATTATACCACAATGATCAATCGAGGATAGCACACCTTACAGAGCAGACGCAACCAGCCCAGCCTTCTGACACATTTTGTATGTTTAATCATTACATATGCCCTACTAGATGGTGCATTCATAATGTACAACTAGTAGCACTGGTTAATGATGGCCGACGGGTCATGACTGCATTCACCATGCAGGTTATTGTAAAGCTTTTTAAAGCAGTTGTGGTGTGATTGTACAGCACAACTTTTATATTTTTCTGTAGGTTAGTTTGGTCTCAGCTATGCGTGCAAAACACTTTGAAAGGAAAATGTTTAAGGTCCACTCAACCCAGTGCTGCGATATTGTAATCAATCAGTCATGGTCAGCTACAGTTAAAGGCTTGCATATTACCTTGCTAATACTTGACTCAACCTCAAGGACTTGTAACTTGAGTCTTTCTCTGACACGAGTGTTATTGGCACTTCAGTGATGCTTACGATTCTCGTTGCAAGCGCCTTGGTCCTAGCCGCATCACTGTCGTGCCAATAATGACGTTATGTCAAACCCTGTCATGTAATATTGCTTAATTAGCACTGGTTCTCGATGGTGAGAGCGTCATGAAGCATTTTTGATGCCGGCCTTCCTCTAGTAATGGACACATAAACCTTTTCTTTGCAATAACTGTTAGCATTTTTGTGGTGCCGTGCCTTTACATGGTACAATAGATGTTGGTTAATGAAATCTGTGTGCGCACATCCCTAGCTTGTGCCTCTGGGGGGGATTCTGGGAGGTCTTATTTCTCCTTACTGATAATACTGGCAGATCCTCTTGTTCAGTGAGCCTGGCAAAGCACCTACTCTGCTCTCCCTTCATCTCTCTGAGGACTTAATAATCCATGAACACTTGAAATCTTTCCAGTTCATTAAACACCTTCGCTCCAACTCCCATGTTGGAAGCATGAAAAATATGCTTTTAAACTGTTATATAAAAGTCAACAGACTACACATAATTATTTATTTATTTTTACCTGAAGGCATTTTATCAATCCTGGCAGCACTAGAAATACTTGCTTGACTTTTTTTGGATAAAATTAATGAAGAACGTCAGAGGAATTGCACTTATGCACATTTTTGTTGACAGCACTGTCAATAGAGCCCTACTGGAGATCAAACATTGTTAAGGTCTATTAAAAACAGCCAACATGGCTTTTTAGATAAGCATTTTCCCTTTTCAATCATTGAAGGCCTGAGCTGCGGCAAGCTCAGTGCTGCCTTTTAAACTTGACCCTTCTGACAGCAGTGAACCCCTCCGTCCTTTCTTCAAAGCTAAAGGTAAGCACCATGTGGAGATGTAAGCTCAGCTGCTTTTGTCAGGGACTTTAAGGTAGAGGCCTTGGAAACTCTGTTTGACAGTCCAAGGGCTCTTAATCTCTCAAGAAGCACTCTGTAATGGCTGTGGCGCCGTGCTGCGGCTCTTACAAGACCCAGAGCTTAATTAGAGCCTCAGCACAAGCTGGCTTTCGGGGCTCTGATCCATGCTGAACTGATCTGGACTATTGTTTGTCTGCGAAGTCCTTTGCTGTCTAAGGTCTATCTGTATCTGTGGATTTTTTTTCTCTCTGTGTTCCCTGCAAAGTAACAGCATCTTAAACCAAAAACGATTGATATGCTGAGCAATCGAAGTTTACAAATGAGCCCGCTGGAACATATTCTATCCGAAGCTTTCCAAGTGCCACTGCCTAATTAGCCATATTTCTGATTGAAGGGTGCAAATATGTCATGCTCAGCTCAAGAAGCCAAGTTGTCACAGTGCCAGATGGTCTCAGTATGACATCTTCTGGACCAGACAGACAGAAAAATTTGATGGAAATATTTCTACAAGACAGCACGTCATCCCTTCAATCCTGTGCCCCCCCCCCGTTCCCCACTGTCAGAGACCCCTGTCATCAAAGCATTTACCAGAAAAGAGGAACTTGCAAAGATGCAGCTCGTCCCATTTCGGCCCCAGCCCCTGTAATGAGGCTTGACACAGACAGCGTATGGAGACAAAGCAGGGATCACCAGCTCCGAGCGTGGCCACCGAAGCCTGACACTGTGTGTTTTTAATAACGGCTAAGATCGGCCCTGGTGTGCCGTCACATCTGTTAAACACTGGAGCAGGTGGCCGGCTGCCACAGGGGAGCACTCACAGGAGGCTGTGTACCTACTGTCAGTCCAAAGCAAATGACAAAGAGGGATCACAGCCACAACGGAGATATAACATCATCCTGACAATACAGCAAGACAAATCTAACTATTTAAGCGAGCTTTGAGATCATATTGAAAGGAAAAATTGATGTAGTACATAAGAATGTTAAGAGTTTACCCATATCTCCCACCCCCACCACATAAAGATGTCACTCATTATACATGTCAGATGTCATTGACAGATGCTCAGTGTCACTTCACGCATGGATGTCAGTCATAATTATCAAGTCCCATGAGTCCTATTTTGCAAACTAAATCTCTTTAGTTTATTTGTTTCACAGAACATAAAAAAACAGAAATAATGTGAAAGAAATACAAAAATACATGTGAGGGTGTGGTAGAAACCTGAAGCGGCTTACATAAAAACCACAACCAAAGTACATACGCAAATGTAGACGTACACAATCAAAAATACATTTTAAGTGTTATGGTGTTTTTCCATTACATGGTACCTGCTCAACTCAGTTCGACTGCACTCTTCTTTTTTGGTTTTCCATTATGAAAAAAAGTCCCTGGTACCTGCCAACAGGTACTTTTTTTAGTACCACCTCCGTCGAGGTTCCAAGCGAGCTGAGGCGATACCAAAAGGTGACGTGAAACCTGCAGACTACTGATTGGTCGGAGAGAATCGTCACTAATCACTGCGTCATCATTGCTAGCGAGTCTAGCGACAGACGGGGGTGTCCTGAACAAACACTCCATTTTTATATTGTTTAGCCAGCGGCTAAGTCTTCAGTCTTCTGGTAAACAACCACATGCCGAGAATCAAAAACGACAAAAGACCAAATTTGGGTCCGATAAAAAGAGGTGGTCTCGGTCCGGACTAGTCCGGTCCGGTTCGTTTAAAGTGTGAAAGCATTTTTTGGATGGTTCGGACTTTCGGACCAAATACAAGAAGCTCTAGCAGGCTCTCCTTGTGTTACAAGACCGGGGAAGCTCCTTAAGGAATAGCTCGGTGCTTAGTGTGTAGGCTACATGAGAGAGTGTGTGACGGTGAATGCGCTCAGAGCAGACAGCTGTCGGCTATCAGAGCTGAGAATACATCAGCAGTTTATTTGTTAAGTGGTAGTAAATGTTCAGTGTAGGTTTCCGTTTGTCTCTGAATAAATGCTCCAGAAAGAAAGTTCCCGTGTCTTTGCTTCTCAACATCACAACAAAACAAAAAGAGTATGTAGAATGGCAGTAGGGGAGAGCAGCAGTCAGTTGAAAAACTCTGACACAGAGAGAGGATACGAGAGGACGGGGAAGCCCGTCTACAGACCAATCAGTTATAAGTATCTGGAGACGCAGCTCATGTATGTGATGACGGCAGGACGTAGTTTTGTCACGTATAGATCTTTAGTGCGCTTGCATAACTGCGGTGTGAAACCAAAACTTGTGTAACAAAAACATGAACCTTGGTTCGGACTTTCAGGTGTGAAAACGTCCTAAAACTATAAGGTAAATCTGTTTATATTTCGTTTTAAACACAAATGATGAATGCCTGAATGACAAGACCCTCAGGTCATTCACCAACAGGCAAAAAAACCCACCAGATTATTACATTTGCTATGTACATGGCAAACTTACTGGCTAAATAAAAAGTCAGCACAACTCTAAATCCATGTTGGAGTCACAGATGTTAGTTTGTGGTGTGCTGTACAGACGAGTCAGTCTGATCCGTTAACAAAGAGGCTTGAAGGGGGATGATCAGGGGTGACTCAACGTGAATAGTCTTTATCAGAATTTTACCAAAATAAGAGTTTTGTTTTCTGTTCTACAGTGCTCTTAATTTGCATCAATGTCCTATTGTTTTACAAGAGCAGCAGTGCTTTAATCTGATTGTCACTGTAGGTACATAACTAATAGTGTGCTGATTATGAAATTAGCATTAACATGCACCTTGTTTGTGCTTTATTTTTGTGTTGTTTAAACCCCGTAATGAATAAAACGTGTGGCCCATGCGCAGTCACATTTGATTGATTAGGGATGATTAGGACGTCCCATTATCAGGCTGTAAAAGGGAGCCTTTCCCAGCAGTGTGTTTGACCAGGAGCTCCTCTTCTGATTCAGAGTCTGGCATTATGTGTCATTAACCGCATGATTTAGGCTCAACTGTAGATGCCACATGCATGGAAGGAGCTGTGATCCGTTTGTGGAGGTTGGACGTCCAGAAGACTTGCTTTGTTGTTTATGTGTGTGATTGACGCACAACTCATGTCTGCTCCCTCTGCTCCCCTTCTTCCTGTGGAGTATATCTCTCTGCAGCGCTGTTACTTGACTTTGCTGACTTGAGGAAACAGACTTGGCCCTGGCATAGAGCTCAATTTTAGCAAAAAATGATGCTACAAGTTATCAGTTGACAGTGACAGCTTGGTAGCCTTTAGAGGAGACTGCCATTTTTTTCAGCCATTAGAAATTGTGCTGATGGCTCAGACAAATGTGAGTGATTGGTGAAATGCGACACATTGCACCTTGTATACAGTAAGTTGTATTTGCATTTGAGATTTTTCAGTTTAAATACACTAATACAACGTTGGAGTTTTGTCTGCTTTCAGTTCAAGTTTTCTGCAGATTAGCATCAAGTCTGAGTCACTGTTTTTGCACGATAGCAGGTTAAGCAGGTGTGTTTTACTAATAAAAATCTTTTTTTTAACAGCTTATTCGACACAATGGATAAAACAGGTGATTGTTAAAGGGCTTAAAAGTCAAAGAAATCATATTCCAAGTCAAGTAAAGTTCAGCAGCTCCCTGAGACTCGCGTCGTACCTTCAATTAGTCTCATTAGACGAGAGCGAGGAAACAGAAAGCATGCTGGAAGTGATTTGGGTTCTTAATTGATCAAATGTGAATTACACAATTGTCCCATGCTTGAATCAGATTAGTAAACAGTGGTGTCTCTTTCAGACAGCATTACGTTTTAGCTATTTGTTCTGTAATCCTCAGTAAGCTCTCACACTGTGGCAAATAAAGGCTGTCGTGTTTCCAAGACTCACATCTTGGAGAGATTTCGGTCCAGTCAGTTAAAAGAGCGACGTGTGCAGATTTCAAGACCCACTTAGAAGTGTGCGCATCCTGACGCACGCACGCGCACACACACACACGCGCACACACACGCACACACACACACACACACACACACACACACACACACACACACACACGGAAGAGATGTCGGGAAGGAGGACAGGATAGAGAGCCTAAAATTGTGATTACTTACAAGAGCCTGTCACAACAACAGGTACCCTGGGGATCTCTCACACACACACACACACACACACTCACTGAGAAATCATTCGCTGGTCCTTGCATTTTCTTTCTTTCTTATGAAAATGGTTAAAAGTGAAATGAAAGAGGGATTAACTGTTTTTTAAGTAGAATGACCCACATTTAGACTGCCACTCAAATGTTATATAGCCCCGCTTATATAGCCTGCAAGTCTTCATGCTCTCTATCACGTCAGCGCTCCTCTCTGTTCCGAAATACAGACTTTGAAGAATTTGTCTAAGAAGTGTACCCGAGCAGAAAGAGGAGGCGTGCGCTCCGGCTCTTAGGCTCTTTAAAATGCTCGTCTATAGAGTGAAGTTCCCAGGGTTTCCTCTGCCCGACTTTGAAAGACACCGTTTGCCTGGCAGAGTTTCCACTCTGTTCACCTCACTGCGTTTCCCCAAGGAACAGAAACACTGGCTCTTTAATGATGTTCTTCTCCTCTTTATTAAAGGATTAGGTGGTGATTGAATGGCTCTATCAAAGACAAATGTTACACAACACAGGCAGTGAATTCACTTAATATACTGCAGAATACCGTACTGCATACAGAAAAAGGATTTTCTGTATGATAATGATCAGAATTTAACATATGCTAATCTTTTTTGGGCAGCTGTGGTGGCTCAGGTGATAGAGCGGTCGTCTACCAATCGGAAGGTCGGTGGTTTGATCCCTGGCCCTGCAGTCCCGTGTCGAAGTGCCCCTGGGCAAGACACTAAAACCCATCGGTGTGTGTGAATGCGTGTGAATGTTTGTCTGATGAGCAGGTGGCACCTTGGATGGCAGCCTCGGCCACCAGTGTGTGAATGGCTCCTGTACAATAGTAACCGTGCTTTGAGTATTTGTTAAGACTTATTATTGGCGTGTTATCAAGACGCATACTCGCTTTTTGGCGTGTTTATCAACGCCGTTTGGCTACCATTGACTTACATTACCTTGCGATTGCGTGTGAATTTACGCCGTAGCGAGTAGTATGAAAGGGCTCAAATCCGCGTAGGGAGGTTGGTCGGGTTGGTGGATGGGTAAAACACAGGACTTTCACCCAGGAGACCGGGGATCGTGTGTCACGTTTCCTAAACTTAACCGTTGTTTTCTTCTTTTCCTAAACCCAGCCGTAGCTTTCTTCCCGCGATAACACTCCAAGTGGCGTGTATGTTTACGTCCGCTGTATACAGCGTAGACATACACGCGGATAGCTCAAAATGCGTACAGATAACACGCCACTTGGCTTAAGAAAGTGCTTTTACAGTTTTTCAAACAAGTTGGCTGTAAGTGAAAGAAATGGCAGGAGCGCTTCTGGTATCCCTTTAACCACCGGTGCTCATGGAAGGGAATGCAGTTCACAAAAAGGAAGAAGAATTATGACCAAAAAAGTCATAAAAAAATCAAGTCCAGGCACTCAAGGTTGGTTACAAAAAGTGATAAAAGGCCTTTAAATAGGGCAAGACATTAAAAATACACCAACACGTGTCGGGTTGAGCCTTCCTCAGGGTGCAGTGACACAAAGGGAACATCAGAGTGATTATAGCTTGCAGGTGTGTGTAGGTGAGAGCATGATATGCTCACCCTGGCCTCCAGGGGCGTAACAACACAAACCCAATACACAACACATGGTACAGAATGCAGCACCGCCACCATCTTCAGTCAAGCAAAATGCAGAGTGTAGCCAACAAAAATGGCAACATATACATCAGTGTTTTTAGAAACATAAAGAGGATGGCTGTAAATCTTAAAAAGTTAACTCCAGACAGCTGACCTCAGCTCAGTTTGTCTACCTCTGACAAACTACCTCTGTCTGAAATCAGGGACCGAGCAAAAAATATACTAGGAATTTTTAGTGCTAAATCTGCTGTCGTGATAAACAGCAAATGTGTGTAGGAACACAAAAACTTGACAGGTAACACACAGTAACTAAGGGAGGCAAGGCTTGTCAATATGATCAAGACTGATTATTATTTGTTACTTTGTTCATCAGGGTTCTCATGAATAACATCTTCAATATCAATGACACTACCTGATTAAATAAGGAATAAATGAAAAGCTGAGGCAGCCTCACCCCGTCTAACATTATTCAAAGATAACAATGAAAGAGATTGAGCTGGCTGCCTGGCAGATGAGCATCTTTGGCAGCAGGTTAGAAATCACTGATTACACCCACACACACACACACACACACACACACACACACATACACACATACCAGTATATTCCCATATCAGCATCTCAATACAGCTTAATTTGCGTTCCGTGGAAGATACCGCGCCGGTGCTCGGAACACGGCTGACCCTTGCTGCCCCTAATTATTACCCAGAGCGCTGACGACTGGCGTAGATATCTCATGAAAACTGAAATCCTGGTGTGCTCTGAAACAGCCTAAACCAAATCCTGTGCAAGGATTACAGGTTCCCGATTCCACTGTTGCACCAGAGGTCAAATGTGATATTTTAATTAAAGAAAATAGGCTGTGAATAGCAAAGCCACAGCTGTGTAAATTCCTCACCAAACACCGACACAGCTGACGTTTGATTTAGACCTAATTAGTATTCTTTTAAGTAGGGCGTTGCTGCCCTCTTGTAATTAAAATGGATTTAACAAAGACCCCTTTCGGAGGATGCACCAGCAGTCGACAGTGTCATTTCTGCGTGTCAGTCATCGTTGCGCTGTGTCAACATGAACCACAGCTCAAGCGTTTGCAAAGGTGAATCTAGCCTTAGATTACAGTTAAGGAGGCATTCAGAGTCTGGTGTCTTTGGCTCATTACTGCATCAGCTTGAGTTTTGTGCTTTTCGCTGCCTCGTCTTCCATTGGACCATGCACTTGTCGTCCTCCCGGGTCAAAACTGAAAATTATGTTTTTGTCCCTTTTTTCGACAAGCTTTTTTCAATGTTTTGGGCTTTTTTTTTGTGCCATTTTACACTTCTTTTCACTACCATATATAAACACCACTAACGCCAACTTATTACTAGTTTTACACTTATTTTTGGAATTCATGGTCAATTAACGTCATTAATAGGAAATGATATCTAATCCTTGAGTTAAAAAATACAAAATTATGACTAATTTAGACTAATATTAAAATAAGGATAATCACAGAAGGATATATGCCAAAGTTCAGAGAGGATACTGTTTCAAAACATTTACATTTATTTTTCAAATGCTAAAAAATTTAACAAAACACCAACATAAAATTAGGTAGTTAATAGAGACCCATATTTCTAATTTAGAAAACGGGTCAAATTTGACCCGTAGACAACACAAGGGTTAAGTCAGAGGGTTAACATGGCATAGTTGGAGATAGGGCTGGGCAATATATCGATATTATATCGATATATTAAACTAGATGTCTTCTTAATAGCCTGATATGGCATAAGTGTTGTCTTTTCCTGATTTTACAGGCTGCATTAAGGCTCTGACACACCAACCCGACCGTCTGCAGAAAAGGCAGTCGGACTGATCAGCTGGCTCCCGTCTCTCAAATAAGTGCCTCGGAACACACCGAAGCGACGCCGATTTGAGCATACGTTCTGCGCGTGCACGAGATGTAATACATCTCCATAACAGCAGACGGCGCTTATCTGTATTGTCGGCCAAAAAATGAAAACCGGAAATGACGGAACATCTTTCTAGACCTAGTAAACACAGAGCACGCTGTCGTCAGTCATTGTTTTTATCAGAGAGTGTTGATAGTTGTCAAGAAGGATCGTTGTCATTACTCGGTGAACGGAAGAAAATACGATGGCTGGTAATAAGAAGATACTGGCGTTGTCAGCTCTCGGGTTTCTTCTTGTGGAAGAAGCACTGATTCGCTAGTCAAGGCCTAGCACTCAACCAATCAGATCGGTCATTGAGTCCGACTGCCCCACTGGCCGATTCAACAAGTCAAATCTGCCAAAATGGATGCCGACATCTCCTCCGACTGACGACGGCACAGAACACATCAAACAGACTCGAATCACCGACCTCGCCAGACTGTCCGACGGCCGATAATCGGGTTGGTGTGTCAGAGCCTTTACAGTAAAGGGATGTCATTTTATGAACTTACCAGACTTATTTGTTGTATTCTGATTTGCCTTCACCCACTTAGTCATTATATCGACGTTATTGATGATTATTTATCTAAAATCTCATTGTGAAAATATTTTGTGAAAGCACCAATGGTCAACCCTACATTATCGTCGCAATATCGACATTGATGTATTTCGTCAAGAATATCGTGATATTTGACTTTCTTGAAGTTGGAGAGCCAAGTGGTGGTGAAGCATTGTGTATTGTGTCAGGGGAGTGTTGTGTCTTTTTTCCCAGTGTGCTGCAAAGGGCCACTTTGTGTCAGAGGTGAGCGTAGTGAATGGAGGTTGTGGGACCCCCTCCACAGCTGGGAGGAGACTCCCCCCATCGAGAGCACTGAGGCAGAATGCTCCGGGCTCAACAAGACGGGGGCTAAAGGCTTTGTCTTTGGTTCACTGGCTTCAAGTAGCCCCGGGATTCCTGGCAACCAGGTTTGACTGTTGGAGCCTGCATGCAGAGAGAATAAAGCACAAAGGCGCTTGTATTCCTCAGCTGATGTACAACATCATGGCTCGCTGTGGGAAACAAAGACGGTTGAGGATGTGAGGTCCCGTGTGTCTTCAGGAAGGCTTATTACTGATACCAGCAGCAACAACAGAGAGGAATTTAGATGCATTCTGTTATGTTGTGATGTTACTTGTTTTGCTTGTGTTTCAGCTCACAGTCAAAGCCAGTTTTTCTTTTTCTTTGCACAAGAGAGAGAGAGCAGTGCTCTTAAATCTGAAGGTTTAGTTTTGTTTTGAGTAGGAATTCATACATTAGTATTCTGTGATATGATAACTCGCTTTTCTCAGCGTCAAATTATTCAGCGCAAACTGCAAATAGATGAGCTATTAATTTTTGATGTTGAAGAAGTAGAAGTTTAAGTCCACTGAGACGATCCAATTATCCTGCAGACCCAGGATTAGCACTCGTCTCTTCTGGTTATTAGTGGGCACATAGCCTCTTCTGACTTCTGCATTGAGTTCCCTCCTTTTCCTGCCTTCGTTCTTTCTCTTGACACACACACACACACACACACACACACACACACACACACACACACACACCAGCCCGGTGCCTTTGGTTTCTATATGTACTCCTTTATAGAAATATTTACTCAGTTTTTTACATTGTCTAGTCAAAGTCAGGTTATGTATATACAGCATTCATTCCCTGGAGATTTAATATTGCTGCTACTCCTTATGTGCAGCACCACAGTTAAGTCTGCAAAGTGTGTCTTGAATTTGAATGAGACAACCATAGCCGGAGGCAGGCGTATCAACCAGCCACGTTTATCAGGAAATGAATCTTCAAATACGGACTATGTATTTTAGAGGTCAGGATGAGTGAGAAAGGACGCTAAAGATTTATGACATGCCTAATGACGTGCAACTCTGCATACTAGAAAATAACTTGATTCTAAAGAAAGCTTTGAGCATGTGTATGTCTGCTTTGGAGAGGCAGGAGGAGGGAGCGTTGAGTCTGTGAAACGAGCAGAGCCCCAGGCTGAGATTCTATCAAAGCTTGAAAGCGAATCAGCAGCTCTGTGAAAACCCTGATAAAGTCAGAGGGCCAGTGGGATGACCCAGGATGCAATATTCCTCCAGGCGGCCACAGGGGACTTTAACTCTAAAGTTCACTGGGTTAAATAATGTTTGGGGTTTTACGTCTCCTCTTTCTGCTCCAACAGGAGATGCTTTGGTGAACTTACAGTGGCATTTGGGCCAAAGCACAATCAAAAGTGTATCCGTGCGCAAGGCCTGACATTTTGGACAGCATAGATATGTGTGCAGACTTAAGTCTTCTTTATTAAACGTTAAAGTCTCATTGGATCCAGTCACACATTCCACTGAGAGCAGGGACTTTCATCAGCACACAGAGGCCTTAAGTGGCTCAACAAAACTAATTTGGCCTATTCTCTGCGACACACAGCAGCCTTTTACTCAAATTAATCTCAGGTTAACAGGCGGCACCCACTCCACTGTCTCTGACGGGGGGGGGGTCAAATTTATCCTCTGCTGAGAGATGACTTAGCTAAATGAGGGCTCCTCCATGCAGCCTCAGCTAATGATCTGGATTAATTAAAAAGAGGCTCATCTTAATTAAGGTCTTATTCTACGCGGCCCAACTGCGACCCTGTAAAACAAGCTGAGCAGTAATGAATAATTTCTCCGACAGAATATTGTTGCTGAGTTTGTCCGCGTGCAGTGCTTCATGTGAGGCCTTAAATGTCAGAGATGATGATCACATCAGTTTGGAATAATAAATATCCTCTTCAGTCTCAGCGATCACAACGCCAAATGGAAGGAATAAAAAGCTTGCATCTTTTGCATCCTTGTGATTTTCTTCCTGTTTCTTCTCCACCAACAAACCATACAGAAACCTTAACAAAAGGTGCTGATTCCTTTCTCGCTGCGTCTTCTTCCAGGTCAATGGCAAGGACCTGTCCAAGGCCACCCACGACCAGGCGGTGGAGGCCTTCCGCACCGCCAAGGAGCCCATCATGGTCCAGGTTCTGCGCCGTGCCCCACGTCCCAAAGTGGTCAGCCCGGCTGGTGACACCCAGGTCTCAGACATCAGCACCCAGACCGACATCACCCTCCAGCACATCATGGCCCTCACTAAGCTGTCTCCCTCTTCACCCCCCATGACGGAGCTGGAGGAGTATCTGCTTCCAGAGGAGTGAGTACCAACTCAGTTCATGAAGAACTAGAGAGAAAACGCTGCTAAAATGAGTAGACTGCTTAGAAATTGAACCACTAGCATATATACTGTGAAGATTTATTGTTCAAACAATACATACAATAAACACGTGGTCACATATTCATGCCCCGACATATATCCCCAAATATGTTCACATACCCATGTACAGGGCTGCCTTGGCAGAAGGGTAAAAATGTAGTTCCTTTTTTCCTAAACAATGATTAAAAGTGTGTGAAATTAGATCAAAAACACAGAAATCCACAGTGGCCTAAATATGACACATCTGGTCTTGTCAGAACTTTGTTGATTTATTACACAAACAAGCACTTCTGGATCGTGTTTCACCATTGTATCGGTACCTGAAGCAATACGCCCCACACCAGCACATCCCCAATGCAATTGTTCGGTCTGCCTTCTTAATTCCTGGATCAAGTGCCGGTGCGAGTGCAAGAAGAATTGATTCAGATTTTGAGCCCAAATCAGCCCAATCAACACCCAAAGAATCTAACCTAATCTGGGCTGTGTTTGTTCCTCTGGTGCCAAGACAGAGCTGGGTGTGCTGACACTTGGCTGGCAACCTCCTCAGTTGAAAATAACTGAACCACAATGTTTAATATACAAACAAGGAAAAAAGAAGTCCAATAGAGACTGATTGACCTGAAACTGACTTTTTTTAAACGCACGTTTCCAGAAAATCCACTTTAAATGAGAAGATACAAGAATTCTTTGGTGTCAGAGCTCAGCAGTGTTGAAAAAGGTCACTTCACTCTCAGAGACACAATCAGACTTTTCAACTTAATACTTAATTAAGAGAGTAACACACCTTACCTTCTTCTTTGGACCACACAGCTGTGATCAGATGGGATGTGTCTTAAATTATAAGGGAAAAATGTCACTGTCACCTACTGGAGATGGCAGCTCCTCCGGGGCACACTCAGAGAGTCTGGCTACATTTTCCACCTTGTGGCGGCAGCAGTTGCCCTTTAATACATTTTGTGATTGTGATTCCTTTAATTGATTTCTGAGTCAAATTAATATCACTACAGCCTCTGGGTGTAGCTTCAATATATCTGATTCAAGAGTGATTTCTACTTTGAGTTCTTATTACTTCCTCTCTCCTTCTCATTTCATTTTCAAACTCCGGGGGCAAAATTAAATCTAGATTGACATATGTGTTAGTAAAGGATTTTCTTTTTTTTTTTTTTTTTTTTTTTTTTTTTAACGTGTCCGTGTTAAATTCAACTCTTTTCCAGTATCTTACACTCTTTTACCTTTCTCAGGCATCCTCCACATGCATACTTTGACCCCAATGACTTCCTGGAGGTGATACAGCAGGACATAGAGCGTGAGGAGCTGGAGTATGAGGTAAACATCAACTCCCTTCCTTCTTCTCCACTCTCCTCTCTATGACTACGTTTACAGTAATATTCCGTTTTTTGCCCTTATTCTGAAAAAGGACGTTATTCCCACTAGACTGTTTACATGGCCAATGAAAGTGAATATTCTACTAATATTCCCGTTTACCTGTAGCCTGGTTGACACCAGACCCACTCTCAGTTGTAACTGAGGCGCAATTGGATAGTCCTTCAACCAATCAGACCAACGATCCGGGTGACGTAGCAGCGACAGCGGCATCAACGGGTCGCTGCGCTTCGGTGGCCGTCATGTTAAATGTAAACAAAAAGCTGCTTGCCATCGCTGCGCTATCGTCGTCGTGTAAAGGCCGCGTCAACGGTTGTGATTGGTGCCTCGATTTGGAGAAATTGGAAATGGGCTTGAATGGGCTCTTGGCCAGACGGACTAGCAGAGCAAATCTTAAATTTGCCGGAAGTTCGTCAGGGTTTTCCCAGGCTAGTTAACCTGGAGCTGTGCAAAATATGATTTTTTTCAAAGTTTTCCACCGGTGGCAGACTTGTTTGACCGTGCGAACGCAGCGTCCCTCTTTCATTTCTTTTAACCAGCTTCTTGAAAAGGTCGCTGTTGCGATGTTTTTTCATATCCAAAAACCTGTTGATACCCAAGTCTTTCATGTTTAAAAGTAGCCGTGTTTCTCCTTCTTTTATTTTGGCCGTGCATCTCTACCGCAAACTGTGGTAAAAATCCAGGTTGAGCCGCATATTCCGAATCCGCTGTTTACATGTCCAAAGAATGTTTCTAAAACCCGAATAATACCCGCATATCCCACTTTTTCCCGCTAAATTGGGAAAAAGGCCTTATTCGGAATATCCAAAAGGAATATGCTGTTTACATGACCTGTATCAAATTCGAAATATTGTCATATTGGAAATAATAGCAGAATATTAGTGTGCATGTAAACGTACTTAATGAAGAGCTACATTCAGACAGCAGTGCATCATTGCTACAGAAGCAGACCCAATGTCGCCTTTGTGTCTCCAGTCCAATGGCCTTGCTTGTGACCACAAGTCCTGATAAATCCCAGTTATTGATGGGGCACTCTCTCTACATGCAGACACTGAGTGCAGGCCAGACAGGACTCGAGTTGCTGGTTTGTTCCAGCAGATGCACAACAGTGACATCATTACTTATTAGTGACAAGGCCTAATAAGTCTTCCTCGGCTGGTGGATAATTAGATGGCACAGATAATAGGTCTGCACTGCAGTGATTAATCTGATGATTCCTGGATGAGGCCATGATCAAGTCTCCGTTGTGCTCCTTCGGTGACCTCCGCCAACCCTGACACCCCCTCCCATTAAACCCCAGCCACCTACTGCTTGATATTAATAATATCCACGGAGGAGCTATATGAGGCTGAGACCAGAAAGGTGAAGTTCTGGGCGGCTAATGGCAGATGCACAGCATGACAAACCCCAGGGTCCTCACAGAATGACTCTCGGTCTTAGAAAAGAACGGCTGACAAACGATCCAGTGATGCTCTGCTTGCTTCAGATCAGTTTTCCTTACATGCTTTGTCACTCAGTATAGATCATAATGTTTCTAATTTGCACAAGAATAAAAAATAAAATAATAATAGGATGCCTGTATAGGGGACTAGATAGTTAGTCATGTTAAAATATTTAGCTTTTGCCTAATTCAGTGAAAATATTTAGATTTTTAGCAGTTAAGAAGAATAGCTTGACGTTTTGAGAATTACGTTTATTTGCTTTCTTGTCTGGCATTTTGTCTTTGCCGTAAAGTTGCCAAGATTTGAAGAATCCGTTGCACCAACGGCTCCTGAGTTCACATTTAGCCTAGTTATAACTAGGCCTGTCGCAATATGCAATAAATCAATTAATCGCATGATAAATAAAAATGAGCTTGATAATTTTGAAATGGAAATTATCGCGGCCGGAAGAATTTCCATTTTATTTATTGTTTTGTTTGGTTTTTATTCCAGTGCATTCTTTGTTAACAGAGACTGAGAGTCCATTTTATTTATTGTTTTTGGTTGTTTTGTTCATTTATTGTGGATATTTAAAATGTCTTCCAGTTCCAGTGTTAAATATTTTTTAGAAATAAAAGTTTATTGATCTTTGAAAAGGTGTACCTGCATTATTATGCCATTATCATTATACTAGATGAAAATGGTCTCAGAACGACAATATTATCGTTTATCGCAATAATTTCTGGGACAATTTATCGTCGTTATCGTGACAGGCCTAGTTATAACGCAAGTGAAACTAGTTCTTACATGTTACTACATTTGTCATCTAACTGCCGAGCAAAAAAGGAGTATATGTCAATCTATTTTGTTAAGATAGTCTTCAGTATTCAGGTGCGACTCAGTTTTTCGGGCGGGTTAACCCTCACAGAGCCCATCCTCTGCCCTCGAAGAACAGCACTGCTCGTATCTTTATCTGTATCTGTGAGATTACAGGTGTTGACAAGTGAAAAACGGCTCTCTGCCCATCTGCAGTCCACTGTATCATCGCTCATTCTGTCAGTGGGCCTCTAAGAAAGCCAGTGGCTCCCTGCGTCCAGTTGAAACATTCATTACAGTGATTGATGGATCACTGTTGCTCCAAGATCCCATTTTGTAGTCGGTATATTCAGTCCGTCCAAAAAAACATGAGCAAATATACAACCATTTTCTACTCAATCTTGAAAGAAAAAAAAAGCCAATACTTTCAGATGTTTGGGATATTAATTTGTGCATGTGTCTTACAAGGAAGTGGATTTGTACCGGGCCAGTATCCAAGAGAAGCTCGGCCTGACAATCTGCTACAGGACTGATGATGAAGATGAGGCTGGGATCTACATTAGTGAGGTATGTGGTGCAGGGTAGATCACAAATCTACTTTTAAGAGTAAGTAAATAGTCACTGTCAGCCGTGATGATGTTCACTTTAACTCAATAAGTGGAAGAAATACACTACCGGACAAAAGTTTGGGGTCACTTAGAAATTTCCATTCCACTCCATTACAGACAGAATACCAACTGAGATCAGTAGCATTGTTTTTTTAACCAGGGCAGCAGTTTTCAGATTACATTATGTGCTTACGTAATTGCAAAAGGGTTCTCCAATGTTTTCTCAGTTAGCCTTTTAAAATGAAATCAGATCAGTAAACAGAATGTGTCTTTGGAACATTGGATGAATGGTTGCTGATAATGGGCAATGTAGATATTGCATTAAAGATCAGCCACTTCTTTCTACACAGTCGAACATTGGAGAACCCTTTTGCAATTATGTAAGCACATAATGTAATCTGAAAACTGTTGCCCTGATTAAAAAAACAATGCAACTGATCTCAGCTGGTATTCTGTCTGTAATGGAGTGGAATGAAAATTTCTAAGTGACCACAAACTTTTGACTGGTAGTGTATATAAATATATAAAAGCTAATTCTCAGAGTAGACAGAGTAAGTCGGCAGTAACTTTAATTTCTTACTCTTTTATTCCCTTTTCTTTAGATTGATCCAAACAGCATCGCTGCCAAGGACGGCAGGATTAGAGAAGGGGACAAAATCATTCAGGTAAGATCTCTGAGAAATCTCAGCAGTTTTACTTCTCTCTTTAATACTCAGTTTACGTATATTTCTAGGACCGCATTGCTTGCTTGTAAACGAATCACCAATTGAAAAACAATATGTCAAGAAGTGGTGGTTAGACATAAATGTAGCATACATGTGCAAATTTAGAGTGTCATTTTATTTTGAAAAGAGCCAGTATTGCAATATGTCCTTCTGTCCCCCAAGATCAATGGCATTGAGATCCAGAACCGGGAGGATGCTGTAGCACTGCTGACCAGTGAGGGGAACCAGAATATCTCTCTGCTGGTGGCCAGACCAGAGATCCAGGTAATTTGGATGTCATTATGGGTGTGAACTCAGTAAATGTCAATAACAACAAGACATCACAAACTAGGGTTGCACAATATATCGGGTTTTTTTTAATCATCAGCGCGATATCAACTGGCGCAATAACCATATCGCGACATATCGCCAAAGACTGACATTTTTTTGTGTTAGTTGAAAGAAAATGTCAGCAGAAAACTGCACTTTAAAATGTAACAATGTCATTCTTTTTTTTTAGTGGTGCCTTTTATATTCAATTCAATGTTCAATTTCTTTGATAAAATAATGTTGGAAATGATTTCCTTTCATAGGTTTTAAATCCAACAAGTAATGTTGTAGTTTAGCAGAATACTGAAAGCAGCAGAAATGCAGAACTGAGTACACTTTTACTATCGGTTTATTTCTTGCAAGTAATATCGTTATCAAAATATTCAACAACGTTATCGAATATATAGTCTATATCCACGACTTTCCACTTCCAGGATTGCTCCGTTGCCGATGGAAATTCTGCCGGATTTCATTTAGGCCGGATATCCGTTACCTTGGGCTTTTCTTTGTGTTGGCATTTTAAACTCTGGTCGATTTCTGAGGACTATGGTTAACCTTTTCTCAGATCTCTGCAGGGTAAATCCAGACAGCTAGCTAGACTATCTGTCCAATCTGAGTTTTCTGTTGCGTTACTTATTCAGGGAAGGTTCACTCAGAGGCAGCCTCTCTTTTCTCCTGAACACATTCATACCTGGAAGCTGCCCAGTACAACCACAGTCTGATCTGCTGGCCACTGAGCAGCTCCACTGGAGCAATTGGGGTAAAGGGCACCTCAGTGGTGGTAATGAGAGAGGGACAAGCGCTGCTCTTTCACTTTCCCCACCTAGATTTTATCCTTTCGGTCTGGGGATTGAACCGACGATCTTCCGGTCCCAAGCTCTCTTCTCTAACCTTTAGACCACCACTGCACCAATTGGTGACCAACTGATTGGTTTAAAGAAATGCCAAAAAACCAGAGCATGTTTTTCTCCCATCCCGGAATACTGTGTGGACTAGCCAGACCCTCCTCCGCAGCGCTGTGGAGGAAGGTCTAGCAATGCGAGACTATCGCATATAGCATATTTTCCTCATATCGTGCAGCCCTAGTTGAAACCTCATATGGTCACTTGTGGAACCAAATGCCATGCTAACAAACAAGAATGAGCCTTTCAATAGTAGATGTTCCTCTTTTTGAGTAAAGCTTTGCAGTGAAATATTTGCATCTAATGAGGCGTATCTTGTCCCCGCTGCGTCTCAGCTGGACGAGGGCTGGATGGATGATGACAGGAACGACTTCCTGGATGACCTCCACATGGACATGCTGGAGCAGCAGCACCATCAGGCCATGCAGTTCACTGCCAGCAGACTGCAGCAGGTACACACACAGACGCACAGCAGACGAGCACAATCAATCTGCACCAACGCATATTTTCTTCTATAGATTATTTTGGCCGAGCCAATTCTGCTGAGGTCAACAGCTGTTCAGTTGTTTTTGGCAACATTTTTTCCCCCTTTTGTGGAAATAAGACGTGGTGGTGGAAGAAGTATTCAGATCCTTTACTAAAGTAAAATTACTAATACCACACTGTAAAAAGACTCTGTTGCAAGTAAAAATTGCATTGAAAATTATACTTAAGTAAAAAGTATGTAACTATCATCAGAAAAATGTACTTAAAGTATTAAAAGTAAAAGTCCTTACAAACTGGAAACGATCAAAACAGTTCTATCAATCAACTATTGTAAACTACTGTTTATACGTCTAATTTCAGCTGTACTTGTAAGCCTGTATATTGTTGGGTAGTTTAATGTATGATAAAACATCGTATTTTATAGTGCTGTCAGTTAAACGCGTTATTAACGGCGTTAACGCAAACCTATTTTAACGGCGTCAATGTTTTTATCGCGAGATTAACGTTCTTTTTGGCCTAACAAACTTTGTAGTTTTTTTTCACATGCTGTTGCAACAACTACGTTTGACGTTAGAAAAACTACAACACCACACCGGATCTAGCTAGACCGGAAACAAAACAACAGGCACGCCGCACACACTTGTTTGGGCTTGTGAGCCGGCCAAAGAGTAGTAGGCTAACGTTACGTTTTGAGTGGATGGCGAGCGCGAGACGCCGAAATGGATGCCAGTAAGATTCTGAATGGAAAGTTTACTTTTAAAAAGTTGCCAAATGGTTCCATTGACAAGACCAAAGTGATCTGTGTGTTTTGTTGTTGTGAACTGAGCTATCATCGCAGCACGTCCAGTCTGAAATACCACTCGATGGCCAAGCACACAGCTGATGCCAATTCTCCGCCCCCTCGTCAAAGCCAGGCGACAAAAGCACAAAGCAAGCCGATCCACTTTTCCATGTTGATAAGAGCATTAAAATGAGAAAAAATAATTGGACAAAAAGAAATCTAGGGACATTTAGAATAGATAAAAATGTGCGATTAATTGCGATAAATTGTGAGTTAACTATGACATTAAATAAATATTTTAATCGTTTGACAGCACTAGTAGTTTATAAACTACATGCGATTTGGGTGCAACAATCTTAATTTGTAAAAAAACTAATAACTAAAGCTGTCAGATTAATGTAGTGGAGTAAAAAGTACAATATTTCTCTCTGAAATGTAGTGGATTAGAAGTAGAAAGTGGCACGAAAAGAAAAGATTCAAGTAAAGCACAAGTACCTCAAATTTGTACTTAAGTACAGTACTTGAGTAAATGTACTTAGTTACAATTCACAACTGGAGACATACTGTATGAAGCCTTTGTTATAGGTCCATTTTGAATTAAAAGGTGTCCTGAGTAGTTGTTAATAAAGGAGGATTTTTAGAAGCAGGTTTTAAAGAAGATACATTATATTTGTGAAAACCTTGATATATGTGTGTTTTGTAATGCAAGGTTAATAATTACAGTAAAAACGTGTTTTACACACTTGCACGATGCGGCAGTGTTTCTGAGTTGTCCCGTTGTTTGATTTTACAGAAGAAGCACGAGGAGGATGGAGGCACCACAGACACGGCCACATTGCTGTCCAACCACCACGAGAAGGACAGCGGGGTGGGTCGCACAGACGAGAGTACGCGAAACGACGAGAGCTCGGAGCAGGAGAACCTCGGCGACGACCACACCACCAACACGCTGGGCAGCTGCAGGAAGCTCACCTACAGCCAGGACACCCTCGGCAGCACCGACCTGCCCTTCAGCAGCGAGTCGTTCATCTCCGCTGACTACACTGACACTGACTTCCTGGGCATCCCGGCGGATGAGTGCGAGCGCTTCAGAGAACTCCTGGAGCTGAAGTGCCAGATGAGGAGCGGTGGAGCCCAGGGTCTATACTACCAGGGGGGTGGGGCCGGAGGTCAGGACCAAGAGTGTGTGGACAAAGAGCTGGAGATGCTCAACGAGGAGCTGCGCACCATCGAGCTGGAGTGCTTGAACATCGTCCGCGCTCACAAGATGCAGCAGCTGAGGGAGCAGTGCCGCGAGTCCTGGATGCTCCACAACAGTGGCTTCCGCAACTACAATACCAGCATCGACGCACGTCGCCACGAGCTCTCAGACATCACGGAACTGCCGGAGAAATCGGACAAGGACAGCTCCAGTGCCTACAACACTGGCGAGAGCTGCCGCAGCACCCCTCTCACGTTGGAGCTCTCTCCAGACAACTCGCTCCGTCGAGGAGCGGAGAATCAGGGTCCGGCTGGTGCGTCCGGCTCCGCCAGCTCTAGTGGCAGGATCCTCAAACCTCTTCTGTCCCCCGTCCAGGAAGCCTGTGGCCCCAGTCGCAGCAGAGGCTCCTCCAAGGATCCAGATGGAGCCTTGCAAGCAGAGAGCAAGGAGAGGAAGTTGGGAGAGTCCAGTAAGTCCGGGCGGAGCTTTTCCCAGCCACATTCACCGTACAAGCATGCCCACATCCCGGCCCACGCCCAGCACTACCAGAGCTACATGCAGCTGATCCAGCAGAAATCCGCCGTGGAGTACGCCCAGAGCCAGATGAGTCTGGTCAGCATGTGCCGAGATGCCATCAGCCCCAGTGACCTGGAGCCTAAGATGGAGTGGAAGGTGAAGATCCGCAGCGACGGCACACGCTACATCACCAAGCGGCCTGTCCGGGACAAGCTGCTGAGGGAGCGCGCCCTGCGCATTCACGAGGAACGCAGCGGTATGACCACAGATGATGACGCCATAAGCGAGCTGAAGATGGGCCGCTACTGGAGCAAGGAGGAGAGGAAGCAGCACGCCGTCCGCGCCAAGGAGCAGAGGCAGCGCCGCGAGTTCATGAAGCAGAGCCGGGCCGATTGTCTGAAGGAGCAGGCCGGCCCAGAGGACAAAAAGGAGCCCAACATCATCGAACTCAGCCACAAAAAGATGATGAAAAAGAGAAATAAGAAAATATTTGACAACTGGATGACCATCCAGGAACTGCTGACCCATGGTACCAAGTCACCAGATGGCACAAGGGTTTACAACTCACTGCTGTCTGTGACCACAGTCTAAGTCCTGCTCTGAGTTCAGGTGGCGGGCCAGCCAGAGGAGGATGGACTGGAGTGTAATGGACTGTACATAGGACACTACCAGTAGGGGTAGAGATTCCTGCCTCGTTCAATGTGGCAACATTTTGTAAATAGGAAATAAGGAAAGCCTTTCCTGTACGAACATTTTCCACCACTGCGGTGAAGAGAAGGCCTTTATAATGATGGTTGAACTTGACATGAGTGGGACATGGCTATGATGATGATTTTGAAAACATTTTTTTCAAATTCTTTCAATAACCTTTTCTACCTTTGTGCTTGCCCTTTTAAATCATTTTGGAAACACAAACACAATATGTGACTTTTTTGGAGGGTTTTGAAAGTGTGTAAAGACCATGTGCCATGCATAAACAGCCAGCATTTACACTATTTTGCATTATTTTGTTCGTACTATATATCTCTTATCAGTATTTTACTGTTATGCATACTTAGTGCTTTTATGGAAACAATACTATTTTCCTGCAAGGTAGAACACATAATCCTTTTCAAAAGGACTTTTGTAAATTAAAAAAAAAAAAGAATTTTTGTAACAAATCCACTTTTTTAGTTTTAATTTCTCTCTAATGGTGCTGATTTCCCAAAGTTAATAACACCAGCGATGTACCATCTGTTACATAATGTAGAGGACATCATAACGTGATATCATTGTGTACGTACGTATCTTTAGACAAAGATGTTTCTCACATTGAAATTGAAATGTCTGTGTTTGTTAAAGCACACATTGTAGTCACTTTCTTAGGGTTTCATGTATTGGACAGAATAACAGCTTAACAAATCCTTAGTTAGCCACACAATTTGATGTCTTGTAAAATGAGAGAAATAATAAATTATTGTTTTATATATGATGAGCTTTCAAATGTTGTTGGAATTTGTCATTTTGTAAGAGGTGTTGGATCATCAAAATATGGCCAGACAAGGGAAGGAAGAATCCAAGTAAACCATGCACATAATGTCACGAAGTGTATTTTATAGGGGTGGTACAGTTCGTGAAAAAACATCCGAACTATGTCTCGGTTCGGAGCGTGTGTGCGTCTCACGGTTCGTCAGTCCACTGTTAATGTCCACTTTCGCCACCTATGTTAAAACACTTACTGGAAACGACCATAGACAGTATATAAACGACGAGGGGGATGAGCGTGACGAATGCAACACATGGCAGCTGATTGGACGAACGCGTCACGTGGTTCTTGCTGCTCCCGAATTTCAAAACAGACTCTAATGCCGTCTCGTTCTGAATACGATCTCGTATTTTACGAAAATAGTTCACCGAAAAGTGTTTCTGAAAACATTTTAAGCGAGAAATAGGCCATACAGTTGCTGAATCTGTCTGTTTTTTTTGATCGACAGAGGTCAGTTTAAAAGATTTTCGTCAGATTTTGAGAGGCGCCGAGCCGACCGATCCTCAAGTGGAGCGTGGAGTGCTGCAGGTCACGTCACATGCAGAAATGGTAAGTGGGAGAGATGAGGAAAGCTGCACCGAGTTGGAGGATGCGCCAGCGTCGTATATAGTCTGGTGTGTGGGAACATTTTGGATTTCATGTTACCTATGATGACAGCGGAACAATAGATAGAACTGCCACTGTGTGCATGTATTGTGCAACATGCATTCAATATGCTAATTTTAGCTATATATCATATGCTGAAGTATATTTCTGGAGTGTTAAAGATTAAAAGAAAAAATAACAAGAACTGTACAGAACCGAAAACCGTGACCATAAAACCGTGATACGAACCCAACCGTGGATTTTGTGAACCGTAGCACCCCTAGTATTTTATATAGAGGCTAGTTGGACTTGCGTTGAGGGAGTCTGAAATGTTTTTGTCCAGGAGAAAATACTTTCATTTGCAGATGGTTTCACTTATGTTGGCTAACTTTGCCGGAATTTACATGAGATCACCAAACCGCATGAGCCTTTTACAACTGATAAAGGTGTAACTTCTTTCTCTCAGAGAGATGTCAATCAAGTTCTTCTGTACATGCACACACACTGCAGAAGAGGTCTAATAAGGCAAATAGGTAGATACACCCGTGTGGGTGGACAATGGGTGTGTAGGCTCTTCAAAGTCGAGAACAGAAACGTCTATAACATGAGATGGGTGCGATAGAGAGGGTCGAGTGGGTCAAAAGTTGCAAAGAAACTCCCGCACACTGTCTAACTTGCAAAGATTTTTAATAGAAATAATTTAATAGCTTGCAATGTTTCATTTATCTGTGCAAGTTAGACTTTTAGACGGCTTTAGGGTCTTTAAAAGTGAAATTGCCCTGGAATAATAATTGAATCTTCTAACTGGAAATGTGTGCTTACAAAAGCTACCTGTACTCCCCATATCATACCATCAATGTCTCTTATTTCCAATTGCCAGTACAGTATGTATGAATGGGTGAGGATGCATACAGGAAGATTGTACATAATGTAAAACACCACACAACTTCTTTCCATCCAGTTTTATAAAGCAGTATTGAGTGTGGAGACTTCAATAATCCATCAGAAGGTGTGAGAGAATACCCACAAGGATATCTCTTAGGTTTGAAAATGAATGTTAACACGGAAATGGATTTGCTTCCTGTTCTTTCTGGTTCTTGTTCAACATTACTGTTGTAGAGTTTAACACAGGGTAATAAAGCCCCCTTTCGCTCTTTTGTTTAATACATTTTTAAATATAGGATATGCATTCTTAATGAAATCACAGCATCAGAGGCTTGCCAACTTGTAGTAATGATAGCATAAATCCTGAGGCAAAGAGAAGTCTATTGGCTGTGTCTGTGTTTCATGTCAGAGCCCAAGTAGGGCAACGGCATGTCAGACTAGCATTAACATAAAACAGTCCAATCAGCAGAGATCCCAGCTGCCCAGATCTGATGGTTGAAGGCCAACAAAAATGTCTATCTTTAGTTTGGATTTTGCAGTTGTGGCTGCCCTCATTCAGCTTTTTTTGATTTGACAATTGATTTTTTTTTGATCAGTTCAAATTGAATATCCTATGTTGGAACCAAGTTGTCCGTGATGCTGGCATGAGGCTCCCTCACATGGCGATACCTCCTTGCTGGGCTAATGGTTTATTTATCTGACTCAAGACTCTCACCATCTGTTAGAGGGACCTCATACCCTCAGTCCCATATGATCCTTCAATTAGCAACTCAGTGCCTCATTACTGAGGACAAAGGCAGCTCAGACTCTGTGCGGGTGCTGATACACTACTTTTGTCATCTAACCTCCATCAAACACACCTTTTGTTTTATTTCTAATGACGCAACAACAATAATAATAATAATAATAATAATAATAACATTGATATGCTTTTAGTGCATTAGGTGCATTTGCAAATTCAGTACTTAGGAGTTTGACCTGTATCTTTTTCTAATCGTAATGTAATACTTCGAATTAAGGTATAGGCCTGGTTGAGCTTAAAGCCGCTCTAATCAATATCTTTATATTAACAATGGCTCAATTAACTGTGTGCAATGTGACATACCTGCATAGAACTACCACCTGACTCAGTTTTTCTCCGCTCTACTGAGCATTAAGCATAAGCATAAGTGTCATTCAGCTCATTGGTTTGCGTCAACGAAAGATTTGCATGTTAGCTATATCAACTTAGTAAAGTGATAATATATCAAAGTTGTGTTTTCAGCTTGTCCAGCTGCTCCAAATAGCCAAAATATCAAATAATGCTGCTTTTAACTGTTGGAACACAATAGTACCAAGATTATGAGTGTACTATTTAAAGGGGAACTTCAGCAATTTAGTATTTCACCTTGAAAAAATTGCGAGTGACAGATTTATAAAAACAATTGTCAAAATTCAAACAGCAGAGGATGAGATGTCCCAAATGTGTGTCAAAAAACTGTAAATCCTACACTTCCCATGACAGTGCCTTAGTAGTTGTACCACCCAAAAGTAATACATATATTTTGACAAAATGGGTAGAGTGGTCCTTCAAAGTTTGATTGGGATTGATTTATTATCATCAGGTTGATGTTGACATAATACGTATGAGGAAACAGGTCTCACTGTGATGGTCACTGACTCCCGTTAAAACTTCCAACTACCCCTCGTCACAAAATGTCCCTCCCTCCTGCAACTCATATTACCACAACAATTACTTGAAATCAAACATATTTTATGCTAAAGGACTGTAATTCTTATGAATGTGTTTACGTATGAAATCCAAGGCACTCTCTTCAGTCTGCATTATTTGGCAGAGCTGTTAGTTCACGCATTGATCTTTTGTCTCCATTTTTTGACGCTGCATCACTTAAGGGGTATGATTATGATAATGAGAGCAGCCCAGGGTGCAAGCTCAGCCACTTCCTTTATGTCTGGTAGAGAATAATTGATTACTCCTCCTTAAAGCCTGACCGAACCCAAGCCCTGTGATTTATGTCTGGGTACAAATCTCTGTATACACTCTTTTAATGGGAGATAACAATATGGCATGCAAGGCAAACAAAAAGCTTTAGCAATCAATTCTGGGATGCCCCCCCAATTCCCCCCACCACCACAACAGAAAGCTGGGAGATTAGTCGATCACATTCTTGGCTTTACTACCCCCATGTATTTTTATTATCTTTGGGATGAAAGTGTTCGTTTCCCCTCCCGTTTGACAGTCCTGTGTTTGGGCTGGAGAGCAGGACTCATCAGTTTAAATGTCAGCGCGGAGAACAAGCCGACATTCCAGTGTACTCATCCATTAAGTGATGAGGAGGCGGCTCTGCTGATTCTGATCCTGCATCAATGTGAGGACTGAGAAGCACTGAAGGGCTCTGATGTGCTCGACAAGCCCAGACATCATCCCTCACATTACCATATTTACAAGAAGCCGGCCATCACAATATTCATTTAGACAGATGACGACGGTGGAACTCAATTCAGGGGATCCTTTGTGGCACATCTTGGTAAAAATCAACTTGTAGTGTCTGATTTTTGCATGACCTAAATTAAAGTAACCAGTTTTTTTCTCATCTTCACTTGGTGCGATAAACCTCGGAGGCACCACATAACTCCAGCAAGTTCAGCAGGTGTTGAGACTGTGTTAGCACATCTCACATCTTGGATTAAAGAGAACAAGCTGCTGGATAAACAGAAAGAAATGCTGAACCACATATTCACACTCTCTTCACTCATGTCTGAACATCAGTCAAAAATATTGTACTTAGATGTGGAGGCATGTCCTCAGAACTTTTTAGTTACAAAAATGTGTTCACAATAAAACGTAAAGTTGCACCCAGAATAATATCGCTGATGCAAAACTGGAGCTCAGCATGGAAAATGTAAATATCGCAAAATATTGCTTTCTAACTTGAGGCAATACATTTCCAGCTCGTATTACTATTTGGAATCATGTACATATCTTAACTAGGAACTGTATTTTCCCCAAATTTGAATGATTTTTCTGACTTTGACTTGCATCACTGATCAGGGATTTATGGTATTAAGATTATTGCCATAACCTTGCTAGATATTGACAGCAATATAATTATGGTTTATAAAAGATGTCACTATCCCCTTGAACTGACTGTGTAAATCAAAATACAACAAAAACCTTGTGATGTACTGTGGAATATAACATTACCTCAAATATGGTTTTCAAAGGTCCTAAACAACTAAATTAGGCATTAGAATGAAAACATATTGACATAAACCCTGGCATTTTCATTTTAGTGAGCCATAGACTGGGGCAGTGCAAGCCCTGTGTACTTATGCACAACTCTGTAAAGAACTGTAAAGAACCTTTATCTGTATTTTGACAGACTTCATCTTTCATGCTGCTTGCAATAATGTCAAACTTAGCAACACTGAAATACAAGCATCTCATCTGATTGTTTTTAAGAAGTGACATCGTTTACAGCATTTTCATCAGTTTGCTGTAAAATCAAACGTGACAGCCGAGATAGATGAGCTAATCTCCAAAGATAACTAACTATATCACATACATAAAATGAAAAATAAAACCCACTAGCTATTCTGATTTATCACAAGTACAAGATGGAACAACACAGAGACATTACTGTGATTAATGGCAGAAGAAGAACACAGGAACATGTTTATCTGCAGCAGATATGAGCCTGGACAACATGCAGGAACCTGACTTATCAATAACATATTGATCATGTGGTCACTTTGACTGACAAACGTGTAATTGTAATCTTATTTGAATTGTGTTCATCTTTACAGTCAACATATTCTCAGTTGCCCAGTCAATTCAAACTATTTGATGTCCCATTGTGTAAGGTATAAAGTTATATGAATGAAGATCATACACAGAGCTTATATTACACCACATAAGTAAAGAAAATGCATCGGAAATGCATCGGAACTGTGCTGGCATGGCTGTGGTACCTTTATGCATTTATTGTGGGACTGTGCATTGGTCAAGAGATTTTGGACTGAGGTAAGAGATGTTTTAAAAATGATTCTGAATGTTCATATTCCTAAATGTCCTATTGTATGTATATTGGGGAGCAGATTGGAGAACAAGAAATACCTGTACAACGGATAGTTGCGCTAGCTTTTCTCTCTATGAAGAGGACTATACTCATGAACTGGAAAACACGCAAATTAGACAAGTCAAAGAAGAAAGCGTTAATTAAAAGTTCAGATCCCCCATTAACTCTGAGCGACCTTCACCGTGGTCTGAAACAAGTGTATGGTGGCATCAGGATTGTCTGCAAGTGTCCGCTCAGCTAAAAGAGTGGTTGTGTCGCGTAACCTTCCCCTTAACCAGACAGAAAGGTTTTTTTTAAATGACTCCACACAAATGAATCCAGACATATTATTTATTCACTCCAAAAAAACTAATACATTTTTGTATGAAATATTGTACTGGAGATTATGCACACCATACTGTTAAAATGAAGTTTCTTCCTGTTGATTTATGCTTTTTCCAACTTCATTTGAAAACATTTTTCTCTCGCCTTCTTAAATTTTTACACCATGAATGCAAAAATACAAGCCAACTCTTTGAATGCCAAAGGCACACAAATGTCTCTAACTACGTATTTGACCCTTGCATGGTTAGCTTCAAAGATCCCTTTGCTTGTGTTTTGTTTATGGCCCAGCAAAGCCATAACTCACAACTGTCCGTCCTCCCACAGCTCGTCCCTCTCTGCTTAACTATTCTCCTCTATGCCTCCCTTTCCACAGATTTATTGTTTGACAGCTAATTTATCCATTATACACATTCCAAATTATAGGCTTCGGTCAGCAGGATGGCGGCAACTGAGCAAGGAAGAAGAGAAGGAGAGAAAGAAAGGGAAATGCATACTGTCATTCTTCAGTTTCACCACATTTCCCACTGGATCCAAAGGATTTACCTCACCGTTGTGCAGAGTGCATTTGTGCTCATGTTCAAAGAGACTCTGCAGAGTGTGGTGCTCGATAACACCAACGTCATTAAGTGTTAAGTACAGCCCTAGCCAGGACAGGATAACTGCATGAATGTAGAAAATCTACAGCCACAAAGAAATGAGCAGATTGGAGTTTTGGTAACAGAGATTGTACACAGACAACTTTGGAGGTCAGCATGAGTCTAACCTTTTGGACTGTTTGTTTTGGAAAGTCACTAAAAATACATGAAGTTCAATGTTCAAGTGTCCAAATGACACAACAGAGCTTTTAACTGTCTGAGAAGCACTTTTTAGTGAGTCCTTATTAAAACCCAACAAAAGGACGTTAATGTTGCATATTCTAATAAATAATAAACCCAATGGGTGCGTAATGGGGAAGACATGAGACCACTAAGTCTCCACTACCAGTCCTGCCTATTGTTTGCAATGGGCACTTGAAGCCTTGCTTCCCAGATCTCTTGGATATTCCATAAGAATTCATTTAGTATTAACTTCAGGCAAACTTTCTGCAAGATAAAGACGTTCTTTACTAACTGGCAAATTGCTTAGAACATTTACTTCCAATGGGATCAAAATGTTCGACATTTTGGTAAATATCGGTTTCTTGCTGAGCGTCAGATGAGGTGATTGACACCACTTGGAGCGGGAGCTAGTGTTAAGGCTGGAGCCAGAAGGTGATTAGCTGATTAGCGCTTGTTAGCCAAGAAATGGTTACGCCACATAATTCGACGTGGAAACCACAACTTGTTGTTTTTACATGTCTATTTATGTACAGGATGAATAAAAGAAGACACAACGTGTTAATTAGTGAGCTTTAGAGGTGTTGGTAAGCATATTCTTTTAACCTTGGACAGAGTTAACTGATGTTTCACCCTGCCTCCAGTCTTTATGTTAAGCTAGTCTAATCGGCTCCTGGATACAGTTCTTTAATTAATGCTTCCCTCAGGACAAACTTTAAACTACTATTCTGAATAGCGTGTTGTTGGTTCCATCTCACAATTTTATATTGTGTGTACAGTGGACATTGCAGAATGTAGGGGCTGTTAGCAAGCCTTTAGACTTCAGCCTGATCTCAAAGAAATGTGAAATGACCACAATCTCTTTAATTAATTAAGCTGTGGTAGCACGTAATGTGGTCAGCGTGGATAGATTGGTTACAAACACGGGACTTTCACTCAGGACCCTGCTGTTCGTGTCCCATGTGAAACCAAAAGTCAACGTTGACTGATTTTAACTTAAGAGGTTGTGGTCATTTCACATATTTCTGTGAGATCAGGTTGTTAAACCTTTACTGTAGTGTTTCATCAGATTAATTCACTAAGGGGGAATGCTAAATAGTCCATTTCTTATCACTTAGATTTAGTAACTTTTGCCGTAACGAAATGTTGCTGTTGGGCATTTTCATTTGTTAATCTTATATTGGCATTTGACTTTCAGTCTGCACCTCTGAGAGTTCTACAAGTCAACATATGCTAAATTAAATGATTAAAAAAATGTTTAACTGCTCCTCATTTTCAAAAGAACCCTGCCAAGGGCTCCACTTTGAGAACCACTGGAGTAAGCAATTAGAATCTCAGCGTGATGCAAGACGTAATTGAAAGACTTCACTAAGACATCATTTTCAGTTGCTGAAAGAAACATGCTCAAACTAGTCTGTTTATGAAAAAAACATCAGTGATTTTGAGAATAAGAATATCCTCTAAAATCCGTACAGTATAAGCACCCAGTTAACAGACAGAAATGTTTGCATGTGAGCCAAAATGGCAGTGTGTGTATTTGTGGTCACAATAAAAATGGATGTACATGGGTGCATGTGTATGGTTGAAGTTTGGTGGGGCTTTTATTGACCATTATCAATTATTAATATCCCTGGAGAGCATGAGGTAAGGCTGAAGTTCACATATTTCGGAGCGCTTGATTCTTACAATTTAGATGTCAACCTTTTTAATATTTACTATGTCCAACTTGCTTGTTCATTTATAATGTACTGTATGTGCAATGACTTATCACTAGTAAAGTCCTTTGCACATAAAATGCTGGTCTCTTGAGCCTTTCGGCTGTGTGGCAGGCTCCGTGAGTTATTCTTATTTCCTGCCTATTGATTTAGAATACAACAAGCAGCTCTAAATGTGACAAAGGCTCTATTGTCGTTGTGCTTGTGGCACACAGTTCTTCTGGCCTCGCACAGCAGCAGTTCTCAACCATCCACGGCATGTTCTCAAAAGCTACATTTCAACTTTATGTTCTTCCAGCTGAAAGTCCAATCAATACAGCTTAAGTGTCCATCTTAAAAGAGTCCATTTAATTTAGCTGCTTTTGAAGGGCTCAAATAAATAAACGCTAATTGTATTTAGTGTAAATAGTTCAAAGTAACCAGCCCAGTCACTTTCTCATTTATTTATGTCTTTACTGTCAGACTACTTGAAGCACAGCCCGGAATAATTACTATATGACAGCGTTTGCTTGGACAGGTACCAGCAGCTCAGACAGAGACTCTCATGTGTGCCTCTCCCGTGTGGCCTAACAATCCATTATCATCATCATAAAGCATCCAAGCAACCCGCCTCCTCGGCTGCAGGATGCATAGACATACAATCCTGCAACAGTGGTATCACCACATACACACTTAATTGCTGTAATTGCACCTTCATTAGTCTCCCATTCACCATTTTTTACAACCCGATGGAAAGGGCAGTTACCACCTACCACACTACCTCTCTGACCTGCTAATCAAATAGGATGCATCTCAGGTCATCTGGCCCAGGCCTTCTGGTTGCTCCAAGAGTTAAATCAAACGTTGGTGAAGCTGGGGTGCCCTGGTAGCTCACCTGGTTGAGCATGCGCCTCATGTACAAAAGCTCAGTCTTTACCACAGCGGCCGCGGGCAGCCCTTTGCTGCACGTCATCCCCCCCCCCCTCTCTCTCTCTCTCTCTCTCTCCCCATTCATGTCTTCAGCTGTCCTATCTAATAAATGCCCAAAGGACATCTTTCAAAAAAGTTGGACTGGCTGCTGGAATACATTGCCAGATTGTCTTAAATGTGTTTCGCTTGCTTGTTTCCTATTTACTGTATAGTATTTTCATGTGTCTGGGAGACCAAGATACATATCTTGGAAACACAAGGTTAAGTGCTTTTGTATGAGTCAAACTCACACTTGCTCCTTTGCTTACATATCTTTTACCACTGACCACTGACATCCAGGCTCACAGCCAGCATTTTATTGCCAACCATACACTTTTTGTAATGTATGATATCTTAGAATTTCCGAACTTGGCATTGTCGACAGGACTTGAAGCCGATCTGAAAGTAGACGCCAATAGGCAATGGCACAAATAGACCGGCTAAATCAAAGCACTCTTCCATTTACCTTTTCTTTTTCTATGTGATGATGCCATTTTGACAGAGAAGTGGAAATTCAAACAGCAGGCACCTGAGGTTAGTGCCCGCTGAGCTGGCCGCCCCCACACTGAGCCACATTTAAATCCAACTTCTCAAACCCACTGGAGCCTGGATGTCAGAATAATTGAATCTCTACCTTTTTCCACCGACCATTTCAGAACATTAAATAGTATTTCTCATCGTCCCCACTTTGCTTAAGCGGTGCTGGTGAAGTCTGTCTGGAGGCCTCCAGTGGTGGAGTCTCCCTGCTGCTGCCTTCATTTTTAGGTGCGATTGGTATTCTTGAAGAATATATGGTAACACTTTACTTGAAGGTATCTACATAAGAGTGACATGACAGTGTCATGAACACATGACACTGTCATGACACATGAACCCTAACCCTAACCCTTTACTTTTTAAGCACTTTTTAACACAGCACTTATTACTACATTTTAATGGTATGTGTATTTTTTAACCTCAAGGGCAAGTAATTCAGACAGTATTTTAGATGCTTTAAATGTTTTTATTTTATTTTTTAAGGTTAAATGATATGTCTATGGTATAGAATTTCTTTTGTATTGCGAGGGCTATTTATTTACATAACTCTCTCTCTCTTGCTCTCTCTCTGTATATATATATATATATATTTATTATTTGAAATGTCTCTAGGAGGGAGACCAGGGCAGGTGTGGAGGTGACCTTTTATTTAAACTTTTAATCTCCCGCTGTCCGTCCTGTCCAGTGGTTCTTTTAACCTGCTTTTAATATCTGGCCTTCTTTTAAACAGCTTTGATGTAACCGAACCTGGCTTTTTAAGGAGGTTTTTAAGTCTTTTATTCACACCAGTGGTCCCCTTGTGCACATGCCCCTCGCAGCACCCATCCCAGGCGTTGCATTTTAACCCAAACCTAACCCTAACCCAATCTCTAACTGTAAACTTAAACCTAACTCTAACCCTAAATCTAACCCTATCTCTAACCCTAACCCTAACCCTATCTCTAACCCTAACCCTAACTCTAACCCTAACCCCCTAACCCTGACCACTAACCCTAACCCCACGTAGTCGGACGCGTGGGGAGGCTTCTGGGATCCAAACACACCTAACCCTAACCCTAACTCTAACCCTAACTTGTCATTACAAAAACCGAATGACACTTACTGACAGAAGCGTTATGTCATAAACGTTAAACGTTATAAACGTTTGTTTATAATATTTCTGACACGTTCATGACAGTGTCATGTCACTCTTATGTATACCTTCCCCCCACCCCCCAAGACTTTTCTAGTCTGCCAAAACGCTGAAAGGCATCCCACCCACTGCTGGTGTTTGCCATTTTGTCAGAGTAGTTCAGAATGTTTGACCCTGCTGTGTGCCAAATAATGTCACTTGGCATTGACACCAACCCCCACCTGATCCTGGATCTGCTTGTGTGCCCTATATTCAACAGAGAACACTAACAAACCTATTAGACAATGTAGAGAAAAATCACCTTGTTTATTTTTCCAAACAAATGCAATGTGACTGGGACCCCACCAGAAGGTAAGAAGACTAATATTTACAAGCAGCATATTCTAGATCATCATTCTGATGAAAGTGTGTGAAATGAGACACGTGGGAGTTTATGTCTGCGGTTGTTGAAGAGGCGTGATAAATGTGTCACAGGTTCAACCAAGCAGAAGCAGAAACTAACACTCTAACTGGCATTTGGACAATAAAGAAAAAGATGGTTATGTCATCTCATATTCATTCACAAGCATTCACAGGCAGCGTGCACTCCCGGAAAAACAAAATTAGCCAAGCGAGGGTTCATCAGGCAGACTGCATTGGATGGAGCTGAAGGAGGTCATGATGTCTCTGTGTGCTTTTCCAGGCGATTCAAGGTAGTGTATACGGAGGCATACTGAATGTGTCACAGCCTGCATTCATCAGCAGCAGGAGGACTCGGTGTGCATTCTGATTTCAGGGCAGGCAAAGCATGTTTGGTCTGGCTTGGAAACTAAACAGTACCCTCTATTGGATGACATGGAGATTGCATGTGGCGGTGTCTGACCTCGTCTGAGAGGACATGACTAGATGCAGCTCCATCAGTGAACTTTCAATCCTGTTGAACCACTTAGTATGCTCAAATCTCTCAGCTGACACACTTCAACTAAAAGAGCAACTCCTATGTTATAATGACTTTCTTAAGACTTGATGTAGTTCTCCTTTTAATCCTGTCAATATCACCAAGTGTGTCCAGCACTGAAGTTCTTTCCTTTAACATGATGACTCGAGACAATTAGTTTGATTTGGTATGCACTACTACTGACCACAGATCCATTTAAAAGTTCCTCTCTTGGAGCAGGCTGTGAAGCATGAAACTCAACTTTAACTACATACGGCAGCCCAGTGGGTTTTAAGTGTAGTCCGGAGGCCCCCAGGGGTCCATGAGGGCGCTCCACGGTGTCAGAAGCGAAATGAGGAAGAGTTTAATTTCATAGTTATTTTGCTGACTAGTTTGATCAAAGGCTTTCCTTTTTCTCACCGCCGCTATCACTATTATAATTATATACACATACTGTACCTACTAACAGCCAATTTATAGGACTTAGACAATAAACATCCATCATTTCTTTTTCTTTTTGAATAACTTCAAAAATAAATTGGAATGCAAAGAAAAGTGATGCTGCCACATTTTCAAGAAATAGCCCTGCAGTGGGTTTGCTTTCATTTTCAATTTAATTTAATTTTTTGCTTCTCATGGAAGCCAGAGGTAGCTTTTCTTTTTGCGGATCTGACAACCAGCAGGCTGGTGTATTTACTTTTCTAAAATATTATCCCCCTGCTAATAGAGTCCTGCTTCCCACGGCTGCAGACACAGAAGGCCGTAAAGATATAAACGGCAAACAAAATCTGCAAGTGCAGTAATGGCATATAAAGTAAGGTGTAACTACATATTTAGAAACTGGGATGCAAGTGTGATAACTCCACTGGCCATATGGGCAGGCCACTGATGTTTCTAAAAAAGCCTGTGAAACCTCCAAGCCACCATCCTCCTCTATCCAAATCATCTGCAAATCACAAATCTAGGGGCAGATTAACAACTATTCAGTGTCAAGCTGCTTTTAAGATCCCTCCTGACCTGGTATTTGTTTCCCTGGAGACAAGTCTTTAAAGACCACAATTAAAACAGTGTGGCACAGATTAACGCAGTCCACTTCTTATTTCCTCAGAGAGCCTGTGCAAATTTCAGCAGTCAAAAGACAGCAGTGACAGACGATGTTGGGGATTTATTTAATGGGTAAGAGGTCGCTCCTCTGTATATTAGACCTGATTTAGACCAGACCCTTCAACAGATGGTGGGTCTCTATAGAAGATGACTGCCAAACACATCTTGTGTTGATTCACTATCACTTTCATCATTTTCAAATCATGCTTCATTTGCCAAGTCAGAGATGCTCCTGAAAGAAAATCTTAACTAAATACATACAAATAATGTTTTGTGCCACCAATTGCTAACTGGGGAAATAACGAGCTTATGGAAATCAAAGCTGATGAGAACATTTTACAAATTGGGTTATATAGGTAGCTGTAAACATTAATATTGGCTGCATTTCATTATTAGTTTGTCACAATAATGGTACTGTGCATACTGGCATACCTAAAATGGATTGGAGCCATAGTTAATGCTTTTACAGCTGTGACTATTCAAAATGTCTGAGAACCCAGATACCTCACAGCCAACTAATCACAGACAATCATACAGCTAAGTTGCAATTAACAAGTACATATTATTCTGGCAGTGTGTCAATGCCATACTCTGTAACATACTAACCATGGTTGTTTTTTTTGTAGAAGCTATACTCCAAGTCCGTATGCATACTACAAAACACTTGATTTTTGAGTGGATGATGTACGCTACTGTCCCACAATGCACTGGGCAAAGCAAATAGAAGAGCTACTAACATCTGTAAAGACGGTAAGACAGCAAGCTCTGGAAAACAAAACAAAGTATTACATTTTTTTTTTAAATACACTTTGCTTTAATATTTGTTAATTGGCAGTGGTGCTCTGAAGCTGCAGTTTTATGTAGTTGAGAAAACCGGAGGACATTTCCAACGCTTACTTTCCAACTACTGTAAATGATTCAAACTCTGAAATGTGCTTTTTCACAACCAACATTTTGACTTGTAGCAGAAAAAGCACAGGTCTAATAATGACATTAACAACTCTGCTCTTTAATTGTCCTATTTCAGTGAGCCAGCATACTGCACCGGTTAATGCACAGAATAAACGAGATGCACTGTGAAAGTAAGAAAGACCACCACGCATAAAAATGTTAACATTTATTGCCGTTTCTGAATACCGCACTGAAAGCAAAAGCATTCAGAGTATACACAGAAATTATACAATTATATATGGTTTCACAAAGGCAGTGAACACATACTGTATTACAATCTACAAAAATCTACTTTACAGAAATTTAAAATTCTAAATATCAAAAAGTACAGCTGCAGAAACAGGTGTAGAACTGGAACCAGAAACTGCTCTGGATATCGGTCGGTAAAACAACATGGTGACATCACGATACAAAGAAAGCAGAAGTCATCTTTGTACTTACAGCTGGTTTTACAACTGGCAGACAAAACTAAAACATACTCCAAAATAACTAATTGACTTGAAATGATCATATAAATTATGGTGGTTTTATGCATCCAAAATATATCATTTTACAGAAGACACCTCAACAAGGTAGCATGTCATTGTATTGTTAGTGGGATTGGTAGTGTATCATAACAAAAATATGGTTAAAATAACGCAAGGACACAATGGAAGAAAATAAAAATAAACGTCTACCATCTCATAAGGATGGAGAAATACATTTTAAAACAATGCATGTTCTCAACAGCCTGGTGGAACTTGGTGGAGTAACAATATAGTGGTGGTGGGGTGTCCCCTTCAGGTCATTGCTTGACTAAAGAATATTTGTTTACATAAATGGTGGTGGTAGCTCATATCCTGAAAAACAATGTCATAAGTAAACAGGGGCTGGTACGGCTCTGTTCTGACCCTGGTGGTGTGGTACACTGGGCTCTAAGGGTACAAAACATAGACTACCAATCCTGTCACAATGTCCACATGGTTGGAGTGAGTGGTATAAGAAAAGAACCAGACCACCCCAGCATCCAACAAGCCCGCTGAACACCAAAAAAAGAATCCAGCTAAGAAACTCAAGGCTGCTGAAACCAACCTCTTTTATGGGAAACTTAAAAACAAGAGGATAAGAAGCGCAATAAAATATTCCAGTTTAAAAAAGAGAAGACAGATAAGAAAAATAATTGTCAAATGAAAATGTATATGCCCACATCAATGCCAGGTAGCCATTTTGGAGGAGTGTCCAAAAGCAGGACGAGGGTTCATCTTGTGTACGAGGTGCAGTTCTCATCATTCCCAGTGACAGTCAAGCTGGATTCAAGGATAAGCTGGTTTATGGTCACACATGGCTGCAGGGGGGCCTTCAATCTAGTCCTGCTCCATGGGCTCCTCAGTGGACCCAGTGTTCAAGACGGCGCTTTCCATGTCGCCCTCTGTAGGAGGTTCGGTCGTACTGCTGGAGGGAGCGAGAGCTACGTCTTCTCTGGCCGCTTCGGCACTCTCCTCTATGCTACAGCTGCTACCACTGCTACTGCTACTGCTGCTGCTGCTGCTGCTGCTGCTGCTGCTGACTGGGTCACTGTTGCTCTCCTCGCTGTCTCTGGTCTCGGGGCTCTCCAGGACGCCTGCAGGCGCCTGCTGCTCCGATTGATCCATGTCACTGCCCTCCTCCTGGGAGCCGCAGGGCACCTCCCGCTCAGCCTGCTCGGCCTCTGAGCCCGTGCACACCTCGGCCTGCGTGCTGCTCGTGGGTTCTGTGGTGAAAAAGACATTAAAAAAACAGCAGAGTATGTTTTAGCCCTGCTCAGACTGAAATGACCCAAATCTTTCCAGACAATTGAAGACAGATGAATGACTGCTTTTGCTCGTTTTCCTGTCAGGCAGACTTCAAGAAGGACCACTCACACTACTTCATTTGTCATTCGACAGAACTTGTCACATTCACTCATAAGCTTACAAAATGGATTAAATCTTTCCTTCAATTACTGCAGAAGTTAGATTAAATTTATATTACAGACTTATTTTAAGTCAAGAATATCACATGGATAATATAAGACTAATAAGTACTATGCCTCTTATAAAAATAAAACAAATAGCCTTTTTTTTAGATTGTTGCGGCCCAAAATGCCCAATTTCGCGGGAGCTTTTGTAAAAATTTGCGATAAAAGTTGCGATGTCTTTTGTATGTTGCAATGAAGTTGCGGGAGGAAAAAAAAAGTTGAGATTTCCTTCTTCTTTTTTTTAAATACTTCTTTAAAAATAAAAAGGAAACTTGTTTCGTGGAGAATACAACTACTCTGGGCTGAGTTTTTCTAGTAACCTTACCAAAAAGGCTGAGGATGCTGTAAATGTTGGTATGATATGAAAATGGCAGTGGTGGACAGAAGACAAAAAATTGTTGTTAGTTCATTTCCTAACCTGGGACACACATTCATACGGTTTGATAAAGTAGCTACTTATTGGACTTTAACTTATGATTGCACTTACAATAACGGGAGTAGCAGTCCTCAATTTAGGTCATCGTGTCGTCTCATCTGCGGTTTTTCCTACATCTACCATGTGCATGTGTGTGTTTGTGTGTGTGCGCGTCAAAGACTTTGGGCATTATGAACAACTTTGCTGATCATCACAAAGTGGTGAACTCGCTCCATCCTTGTGAACGACTGAGCCTTTTGGGGATGCTCCTTTTATACCCAATCATGACACTCGCCTGTTTCCAGTTAACCTGTTCACCTGTGGAATGTTCCAAACAGGTGTGTTTTGAGTCCCAGTCTGTTGTTGTCCCTGTCCCAGCTTTTGTGGAACGTGTTGCAGGCATCGAATTCAAAATGAGTAGATATTTGAAAAAAACCACTGAAGTTTATTTAATATTTTGTCTTTGTAGTGTATTCAATTGAATATAGGTTGAAAAGGATTTGCAAATCATTGTATTCTGTTTTTATTTACGTTTTACACAACGTCCCAACTTCATTGGAATTGGGGTTTGTACATAGGCGTTTGTTATTTAGCCTACCCACATTGACAAAAATGGGGTGGACAAAATAATAGAGACAACTGTCAGTACAACACACCTATGTCGCCAAATAAATCCTAAATTCATTTTCCCTCAGTAATGCAAAACGCATCACATACAAACCAATTAACACACACACACACACACACACTAAAAAAACCAACAACCCTACCTTGGTCCTCAGCAGCAGCAGCACTGCTGGAGGCTTCATTCTCCTTGCTGTACCCAACCTTCTCCTCTTCCTCTTCCTCCTGGACCATGGCTTCTGCCTCTTTTGAGAGGCAGGTGGCATGTAAAGGCCTCATAGTGTCCGCCTCCTGCTCTTCCTCTTCATCCTCCTCATCATCTTCTTCCTCCTCGTCCTTGCTGAACTTAAGTCTCTTCACTTCCTGCTGCTCGGCTTCCATGTCCTCTTCTGCGTCTTCTGGGTGTTTGTTCTTCACCGAGCTCCCCAGGGATCCTCCCGACGCTGAAACCTCACTGACAGACAGAATAAATCGGGAGATCCAAATGTGATTCCAGTGGGTTTATGTTGAACATGAAGAATATGATTTTCTGGTGCGTTAATAGCTTCTGACATACCCGGAGTCCTTGTCGCCTTCTTGCTCTGTGTTGAGGTCTTTGTCGTCTGTGCTGTCTGGCAGGCCATTAGCTGCTAGGGAGTTGGCCAGAGACACCTTCGGTCGGTTCAGCGGCCGGGGAGTTCCAGGACCGTTCACTTTCCTAATGAAAAGGTATCAATAAAAGAGAAAAAGCACATCTGTCATTATCTGTTGAAATTCAATTTATGTCAATTTTAGGATCAAGGACTTCATCTGTCCCCAAAACAACCTCTCCGTAAAAGCAGATGTGTTCCCAGGAAGCATCACTCCATTCATTCTGTTGACAGCACTGCATCCATTTTTCCTGTACAAGCAAGTTAAGAAAAACAAATCTCTTAATGTGTTGGAAAATATAATACCCAAAACGTCATATTAGGTTTGGTTTTATGTTTATTCTAAAAACGATAAGACACTTACTCTGAGGTTGGGTGAACACAGCTGACCACCATTACATTCTATAGGAAAAGAATACCTAAATTAGTGACAACAGCTTGACAATCGGTTAACAACTTGAGAGAACAGCCACGCTGCTTGGCACATACCTTCTCCACCCCCCGAAGAAACTTATCTGTTCCTGTGTAGTTCCTCTTGGGTTCTGTGAGCAGCTCGCACAAGCGCTGGATCGTAAATGGAATTCTAAAATGAATGGGGGAAAAAAACAACAGACTCAAAATACAGATTATAGAAAGTTTGTCATTTAGGTGGTCTTCTGTAACGATTCAGTTTAATCCAGGGTTTCCTGCAGCACTTTGCAGCTAAGGCGGCCGCCTAAGCAACATACACCTGCCGCCTTAACTACGTCGCCAAATTTTTTTTATACGAGCGATATTCCGTTTTCTCCCTTTCATTCCAAACCACACAGTTGACAACCTGCAGGTGGGGCGGTGGAGACAGGCTCGGACATAAACGCCACGGGCTGCTGTGGACTTGTCAGTCTCGCAAGCGGTTTCAGGAAAGTGGCTGCATGTGTCCGACAACGCACGGAACATTAACCGGTACAAGCCTGCAGCTGTCCGCAGACGCGAGGTGCAGAAAATGTGTCAGAGCCTCCCGGACGGGTGAACTGAGACTCCATTTCCCGCTTGTCGGTCAATGGTTAATAATCGGGTTAACATTTCATTTTTCTATCTTTTGGAAGGCTGGCCAAAAATCGCCACTTACTAGCTAATAAGTGAGGTGGTGGCTTGCGTCTGGTGTGTGTGTGTGTGTGTGCATGTGTCGGCCTGCCTAGCCGCGAAGCTCCGACATGCAGACAGCAGAGCAACAGAAGACAGTAGCTGCACCTTCGCCAAAATCAAGACTGAAAAACAGAACTATTTTGGTACAAACATTTACTCGCCATGTGGCACATAGATAGATATTATATATTATTTAAAGTGCTCATATTATGCTCATTTTCAGGTTCATAATTGTATTTAGAGGTTATATCAGAATAGGTTTATGTGGTTTAATTTTCAGAAAACACCATATATTTGTTGTACTGCACATTGCTGCAGCTCCTCTTTTCACCCTGTGTGTTGAGCTTTGTTGGGAGTCGCACATGCTCAGTACATAGGTAAGCACTGCTAGCTAGTCCGTTGCAGAGCATGAGGGAGTGCCATGCTAGCAGCTAGGCGAGCATTATAACGTGTGTTACAAAGTGACGCACGTTTGTCTCTGAAGTAAAGGCTGGACTATAATAGAGCTGTTTGGAGCAGTTTGTGAACAGTGTTTTCTGTTGGACATGGTAAGTCCCTTTGGGGTGGACTTTGGGCTTTTTCCCGTTGTAAACAAGATGCGATACACCAGACCCAACAATGCAGAAGAGCTGAAGGCCACTATCAGAGCAACCTGGGCTCCCATAACACCTGAGCAGTGCCACAGACTGATGGACTCCATGCCACGCCGCATTGCTGCAGTAATTCAGGCAAAAGGAGCCCCAACTAAGTACTGAGTGCTGTACATGCTCATACTTTTCATGTTCATACTTTTCAGTTGGCCAATATTTCTAAAAATCCTTTTTTTGTATTGGTCTTAAGTAATATTCTAATTTTCTGAGATACTGAATTTGGAGTTTTCATTAGTTGTCAATTATAATCATCAAAAGAAATAAAACACTTGAAATACATCAGTCTGTGTGGAATGAATGTATACATTATACAAGTTTCACTTTTTGAATGGAATTACTGAAATAAATCAACTTTTTCATGATATTCTAATTATATGACCAGCACCTGTATATAACCCAATACAGGAAATGGGAAAAGCAAAAAAGCATAATATGAGCACTTTAAATTTAATATTTAATAAATAATTGTTAAATGTAGTACGGAGTCTGTAGTCTTTCTGCGGGAAACCCTGTAATCATTTTATTTATACAATCTGGTACTAAGGGATAGTGGGAGCCTCGGAGAGAAATCACAGCAGCAGGCAAGTTTATCATCACTAGAAAGGGAAACATATCAAGTATATTACTGTAGCATGATTACATTACAGTTGTCAAATAATTGCGTTTGGGATACTTTAATCAAGACAATCAATTATCAATTTTGTTGCAGGGCAATTTTCTGTCAATTGCCTATTGGACTAAACATGTTGGCTCTATTACTTACAGTACATTACTGCCAATCCAACCTTTTAAAAACTTTTCCAACATTTAGGATCCTTTACACTTCCTTTTACCAATTAGTGCATGAAGTAGAAGTTGTCACGGGTCTGCTCGGTTCCTAGTAACGGAGACGGGACCCCGGAATGGGTCTGGGTTAAGTTCTGTTCAATTGCTGTTGGTCTCTGGTCTGTATATCGACACGTCTAATTCCGAAATGGATCAGAGCACACTTACAATCAGGTCTTATCTTGTGTTACGGCACAATTATTGCAATAGAAAAATGTGTTAGTAAATAGTTGACCATAAGCTTAAGTACATTGAGCTTTATGTCACTTATGAATCATTATTTCGCATCATCTCTGACAGGTGCAGAGTCAACACATTGCATTGTAAGTTATTAGCAGTTCCATTGTGGGAACTTTGGAGAAAGCTTTGTAGGACATACATTTGTAAGATTAGGCTACATCCACACTACTACGTTTTCATTTTAAAACAGCATTTTCAAACAAACGATTTCCATACAACTAGGGTCGTAGCACCTTTTTTGAACCAATCTCCGTTCTTAGTAACACGCCTGCAAACTCATTACCATAGACTATTCACGTACACTGGGCACGTGTGTGCCGGTGTAAACACGGTGTAGGGCTGATGACGCTGCTAGTAGAGTTGGGTACCTTTCGCATCTGAACCAATATCAGTACCGATACCAGTACCTGAAATTTGGTTCCCGGTACCCAACGGTACTTTCTCCCCCCCCCCGGTACTTTCGTTCTGTAATTACAAAAAAAGCAACAGAACTTGGAACATTATTTATTTAGAATATTTTACACTGACAGAAATCAATAAAAATAAAACCCCTCCCTTTCTCCTCCCAAACCAGTCCCTACAACCTATTAAATTGAATTATTCAACTTTTATTCTTGTATTTGTATATTATTATATTTGAGCCTGTTTTATTTTCATCATGACCGTTTTTAATTGCTCTTTAATGTTTCATGTAAAGCACTTTAAACTGCCTTGTTGCTGAAAGGTGCTGTAGAAATAATGTTGCCTTTACTTACAACCTCAGCCTGTCAGTCAGTCATATAAACCACTGTTGTGCCTGCTCGTCTCACAGGAAGTGTAACGTCAGCACAGCGAATGAAAGGTGCCTGCGTGAAGTTTTGACACTTTTTGACTCACTGTGACTTCAACAAACTGCAGAGCCGATTTTGTCTGCGTGCACGTGCGCGTCGAAGCTTCGCTCCGTCAACATGCAGAGGGGACAGATAAGCTTGCGCTTATGCACTCTCAGGTACCGAAATTTGGCACCGTTTGATTTTACGTGAACCAATACTCGGCAATACCGATTAAAGTACAGGGTTCGGTACCCAACCCTAGCTGCTAGACACTGAATTGTCGCAACTCGCTAATAACAAATCGTAATAGCTGGCCTCCTGCTGCTCAAGAGCACAAAAACTGCTAGCATCGACGACAAGGTCAGAAACTGCTGTAATTCGTTATCCTGTTGAATAACCACCGGTAGTCAAGGCCAGTGACGTTAGTTTTCTTTCAGAAAAGGGTCACGTGACAGGGGCGTGATCAATCAAGAAAGGACATGTCATGACTGATAAGACCCAATCAGGAAGCGAACGTGGGTGTCTGTCATTGTTTCTAAAAGGTCTCCGTTTCCGCCTGTCCAGACTAAAACGCAACTCGAGTTTTCAAACAAAAACGGGGTCAAATGTCTCCGTGTTAGGGACTTGTAGTGTGGACGCCAGGTGTAAACATAGCAAAAGATATGCGTTTGAAAACGAATACGTATAATGTGTTAGGGATGTAGCCTAAGAATTCAGACACTAAAATAAAATGGGGTCAATAAAAGTGTGCTACACAGTAAATTCGCACATAAAACACTTAATGACTAAATATACACATATATGAAAGATGTATTCAACGGAGCCAGACCTTGACATACAAGTTCGGACATAATGCAGAGCCACAAGAGGGGGGGACTGTGCAAAAATGACAAAACGAGCAATACTATGGCGTGTTACAGTTGTAACACAGGATGAAGAATTCCGTAAAAAATGTGTTGTAGACTACAGATATTTGTGTAACAAAAAGGGTGAGCTAGAACAGGGGTCCCCAGCCACCAGGCCGCAAGGAAACAATATGATTCGGCAAAAAAATAAAACCTGATAAACATTATAGGCTAAAATATATAATGTAATAACATTAAGCTTGTCTCGGCCAGTCCGTGATGCACCTTTCCTAACCCGTCACGTCTACAACACGCGCGCGTGAGGTCCACAGGAACTGTATGACGTAGAGTCTTGTGTGAGGTATCATTGAACTCAGCAGGGAGTCTGTGTCTGAGTGCCATGCAAATGCATGGGCGCAAGGAGCGGCGTCCGCCAGTAACCCCGACACGCGCAGAGGCGCGAGGGCCCGTCCATCGCTGCTTGCAGCTTTTATTACAATTTGTATTAGCCTGTCCAAACACGTTCGATCGCAGTACGGGTCTCTGAGACCCACCGTGCTAGTTCACGTGAAATGACATCACATAGTTAGCGAGGGTCACCGGGGGACTTTTTATTTTTGTACTTCTTACGTCTCTGTGGCCTGCCTTTGGCGAGGTGGGAAGAGGGTTCTCTGCGTCAACCGTAGGCTTGGCCAGCAAGAGCCATTTTAGACTTGACGTACTCTGGCGGTAACTCAATTCACATCAACAGTACATGCAAATAACTTTAGTCTTGTCGAGAGAACCATCTGGAAGGGCTATAAAACTGAACTTGCCATTCAAAAGACCCTTTTCTTTATCAATTTCTGCTTAAGGAGGTTTCTGCTAGCCATCCACAACGTTGATTGATTTCCCAAACTATGGAGCGACCCGAAGCCCAAAATCACAGAAAACGCGTTTATTACGTGTCAAAAAAAGAAGAATTAAAAGGAATCTGCCTAAACTCGTTATGGACGCGTTAATTTTGACAGCACTAATATATATATAAATAAAAAAGGTTGGGGGACCCCTTAGCTAGAGGACACTTATCCATGATAAGTGTTGGTCATAGGGAACCAGACATACTCAATTGGGCTTCTCCATCCATCCATAGAGTCAGCCTGCCAATATTACTGTCATACTGTCACCTACCCATTGTATCCATTCACAATCTTCAGAATTCTCTCCTTCATATCTTCAAATGGAATTGACTCCACGTTGGGATTAGCAGCACCTCTTTGCTCAGGTGCTGAGGCTCTGAAGTCATCCATCACCTTCTCCAATTTAAACAGGAAGTAGTTCTTAAACTGTGACCATTGAACCCTTGAGAAAAATGGTAAGCAGAATAAGACTCAACACATGTGGCATAATAACACAACACATAAGAATAGAGGAACAACTGGCAAGATTTGACAAAAGCATACTATGGCTGGATGTTGCCTAGGCTACGGTAACATGTTAATTAAGAAGAGGCATGAAAATACAGAACTGCACAAACTAAAAAAAATATTCTGCAAACTCTGTATAAACCTTATTCCTGGACCGACCATCTACTGTACAAACGTTTTTAATACAGTTATAGTATTATTAATAATGTGTTACATAAGATTAATGTATTATTTATTTATTCATCAGACCTGCTATGTTCACTTACATGGTCTCTCCAGTCTTGGCAATATGACATAGAAACTGTTCCAGAAGAGGAGATGCCTCTGTCTTTGCTTGCTTATCAAAATCTGAGGAGAGAAAACAAACCACGGGTTGAACAGTACGTTGTGTAACTTTACTAGCCTGATCAGAGATGTACAGGCTTTGATTTAACCTAGCCTAAAGTTACAGTTTTGACATTCGGCTGCTATAAAGCTTGGGTGTTTTTGCAACCTGCATTTAGCCCACTAAATGAAGCCAAGGCAGGTCTCTGGGAACACTTTGGCTGAAGACTATCACATTGTCTAATTAACGTTAGCTATTTACATAACGTAGCGGGCTAGTGGATGCTATTTATCTAGCTAGGTTGCTTGCTAGCTATAACTAGCTTAGCTAAGTGTAGCGCTATGGCTAACATGTTAAGTTAGCCGCAAAGCGTAGCCGGCAAACAGTAACGTTAACCAACAGCCGGTGACACTGGCAGGTATCTAACGTTATCTCAGCCAAACACATCTGTCAGCAAGTTAGATCAAATTTTGAGGGCAAATACATATACGTTCGGAAGTATGTAGCTAACGTTATAAAGAAAAAGCATCACATGTAATGAATTGGACAGACGGCTAACCATTTCCGTGTATTGTAGCATTAGCTAGCTAGCTAGCTAGTCATGAGTAGCAGCTAGCTGGCGACATTAGCTTGTGAGCTACAATCCGTTTGTTTTTTTTATAGTAAAGCAATTGCGGAAGCCCACGTATTACGCTTGGTCTCAATAAACACAAAACTATTGAAATAAACTGAAGTGACCTCTGAGCGCCTCTTGGAGCGAGTCAATTTCCATCACGACGTTGCCCTCTGTCAGTCTTGTGGATGTAAAAAGCAGACTGGCGGCTACCGGCTAGCTGCTGCTACTGCTGCTAGCTACGATCTCACAGCAGGCAAAGAGGAGGGAGCATTTTAATATGGCGCCGTGAGGTCACTGCCTGTTCAGCAACAGACAAGGCACTGCACTGGGAAGAACAACATAGCCTTTTGGAATAATTAGCCTGCCTATAAAATAATTGATTATAACAAAATATAGCAATCAATTGATTAAGATGTATAATGAAATATGAATACAATTGTGTGTGTGTGTGTGTGTATATATATATATATATATATATATATATATATATATATATATATACATAGCGACATGTAGCATAGAGTATTTGATCAATATGCATGACACATCTACTGTATGCACTACTGTGCTCCCTCCTCCATCTGCTTACCTGATAATGTGAATTAGTCAAACACACACACACACACACACACACACACACACACACAGTTCTGTTTTTGTTGAACACTTTAGACAATCAGAAATCAATTTTTGTCCATTGAGGGAAACACAATTTCCTCTTTAGAATGGGACATTTTTATAGTTATTGTCAACAGGTTTTGAAAAAAAAAAAAAAAAAAAATTGTACTTATTTGATTATAAAAACAAGTTAAAAACCTGTTGAATATTACTGAGCAACTGAACAGACGATTGTCCTTACAGAGTGGCATTACAAGGCTCTTTATTATCTAAACAATGGTAAAGAAACAAAAAAAACAAGAGCGTGATTGTCAGATGTTAAATGGCTTTTTTTTATATTACGATCAATATACTTATGTATTGTCTGCCTTAATGATTATGATTTTGCTAATTTTATTTCCTCAAACATTAAAATATCTTATATAACTACCATGAGCTATGGGTGAAACACATAGTGAATAAATGCAAATGTATATAAACTAAATATAAATGCAGATGCTTATGTCAAGACAGATCTTTTGTGTTGTAACTGAGACAAAGTACATTGCATTGATTTATTTAGAAACACATGTTGACTGTACAGCCATGTTCAATTTCCAGTTTGAATGATATATTTAGATCATTACATCACATTGAAAGTAATGTGGCTCAAACATAGGATGTGTTCACAAAATACCATACATCATATTATAAACTAAGATACCCTCTCAAACACACACACACACACACACACACACACACACACACACACACACACACACACATATATACAAATCAATACCACTCATTTTCTTGTAATAGTAAATATGACAGACATGATTTTTTTCTTTTTTAATGCTAGCACTTTTGGTTTTCACTTGGACAGCGTAGCATCTAATGTGGACATGTTGTGTACAAACAACCATCCAGTCCTAATATCATTCTGAAAGTGCATTTTAACATTCGTATATAACATATAAGTCTGTTTCTCCTCTTTTGTGCTGTATTTAATACTGTCAGTGGCATTTGGCAACTGCAGAACAGACCAAGAACTTGTAACTCTTCTCATTCAGACAAGTACACAGTTCAAGTTGTTTGCTGGTAAAAACATTCACATCATTTTAGAGGAGCGGTTTAGAAATCTACTACTTCAAGTAGGAAAGCTTTCCAAAGTTGGCTTGGTTTAGTGTACACCATGTTCATGAGGAAATATAAAGAAGGTACATACACAAATATGCCTAACGTTTTGCTGGAGATAAAGAGCTCATCCTTTCATAATTCTTGATTTAAAAAAAAAAAAAATAAAAATAAAAAAAAAAATTGTGCAGTCTTTTTTTTTCACTGTAGCTTTTCAACATTGTCATACATTTCATCGCCGTACATAACTGGAAGGTGAAAAGTTTAGGACGGCAATAAGGCAAACCTATTCTACAGCATCACTGGCCAGCACTGTATGCTTCTCTGTATACATAGGCTCATTACCCATACCATGATTAGAGGATCATAATGTTCATAAGACCCTTCCAGGAAGTGTTATGTGTAGAATACACTGCAAACGCAGAGCCGACAGTTCAGTCTGGGACAAGCTGGTATGACACATAATCCACAGAAAGGTGGTTATTGGTGTTGTCAGATAAAACAGGGAGTCCATTTATCCATCAGTTATTTGTGTGGTCTGACATGCCGGACCACTTTGTCCTCAAACACCTTTTTCATGGTCTTTTCTATCTGCTTGAGGAAGACTTGAGGAATCCGTCCACACAGGGTGTTGACTGTGTCCAGGAACTTGGTCTGGATGGGGTAGAACAGCGACTGGAACATGTTGTCCTCAAAGGGAAACTGCAGGGACAGAGTCATTGTCCTGTGTCAGTTCTGATCCCAAAGCTATTTCAGTCTGATAGTTTTTTAATGGAACATATCAGACTAAATGGTATTTACAAATTCTGTCAGCGGGGGTGGGGTGGGGTGGGGGTGTTCTGTGTTAATCATAAATTATGACCCAGCTTGTCTTTAAGAGGCTTATCTCAGTAGAGCAGGGGGTGAATGACTCCGCTGGCGGAGAAAATACATTCTAAATTTAAAAAGTGACCCAGAATGTTTAATGCAAGCAAGAGAGAATTTATATCACAGAGCAAAGTTGCTCTTTTTCTGAGCTGAAGTCATTAAAATAACAGTCCAACGTTTTGGGAAATATGCTTCTTTGCATTACAGAGTCAGATGAAAAGATGAATATTACCACCTTTTCAGTTGTTGGGAGGTGATAGAGCTAGGCTAGCAGTTTCCCCTGCTTCCAGTCTTTGTGCTAAGCTAGGCTAAACACGTAAGACTGTATCAGGAAGCACAGAGTTGAAATTGATATAGACCTATTTACCTGACTCGGGTTAAATAGTAAACAAGAGTATATGATAGAGTGTTTGCTCCTCTATATTTTGGGTGTATTCACATTTCTCATATATGGTTTGAATGAGCTTGAGAGGCTAGCTAGGACAATTAGCTGTATAGGTTAATATTTGTAGATAATGTTTAGCTACATCCATTAATACTCATAATTCATCTAAATAGCTTGACCTTGGCTTTAAAGAATCACTAACGAATCAAAGCCAAGTATATACTAAGTTGGGCATATTACTCAAATACTATATCATATATGACAAAACTATTCATTATATTACTCTTCCAATACACAACCTCAGTAGACCTCATTTACAGCAGATATTTTTTTTTTTTTATTACTTTATTGTAGTTCCTTTTTTTAGTGTCAAGTGCAAAAAGCATTACATTCTTTATCGTACTACATTTTTTCCCCCTCATTTTAACAACACAAAGACAGAAAATAAGACAGCAACAAAATGCACACAAAAAAGGGGCAGCTCCACTGTGTGTGTGTGTGTGTGTGTGTGTGTGTGTGTGTGTGTGTGTGTGTGCGCACGCGCGCTTTGGTTCGTTTCCAAAGCCTGGTCTCTTGCTTCAGTGCCATTAAACTGAGCATTGATCTTGAGGTTTGTATTAATACCAAAAACATTTCCAGGTGTGAGTGGGAACTGTAATGTAAAGTATATGTTTAATATCGCTCATTACCTTTTGCCAGAACACCTGAATTACTGAGCAAGTAAAAAATCTCCAGCAGCTTGTTCCCTCTGTTGCTGGGTTTGTTTTACATCTATCTGGAGTAATAACATATCTTTGGCTTATTTTCCAGGCATATTCCTTCCAGTGTTTAGATTACGTTATTTCAAAATGTTGTTTTAAGGATTCTCTCCACTCTTCATCTGAAATGTCTACACATAACTCTTTCCCCCATTGTGTCTTCATCTTAATTTCCATAGCTGTTGCATTTTGCAGGATTGACTAAAGATACTTGCTAATTTTAGGGTGCTTTTACTTATATTTTCTGCTATGAATTTTAATATATAGTTGTCTAGCTCCCCCTCTTTATTCTGTTTAACATAACTCCTTACTTGCAAGTATTTAAAAAACAAACAAAAAAAAACTGGTTTTGTTCTGAACCATATCTGGGCACCAGTGTTTCATATGATTCTATACAGCAGATGTTTTGATGTGCCACAGCAGGAAAAGCACAGGTGTAACTAATAACATTAATGAGGTATAATATTGACACCCTGAGACTGACACACCTGAATGGAATGCAGCCATCATTAATGTAATTAGTTACACCTGTGTTTTTCTGCTGTAACATGCCCGCTGTGAAATGCTCCATTTTAGCAGCTACTCTTTTGGGATGATTAAATCTATTATCTCACTTACAGTACATGTGTGTTTGTTTATGCTGTTTTTTTTCCCAATACAAATAGTGTCATAAGTACACGATTGAAAACTTCTCTGCCGTTTCCCATCTAAGCTAATTAGGTGTCAATGACTTGTGGAACTGAACTGGGCAAAGGGATCTTTTTTTTTTATAGCGCACACTAAAACTAATGAAACGGTCATAAATATTGTTACTGAGTGACCAACCACCTTGCACTGTATGTGCGGTTTCAACAGAGGGCGCTATGCATCAATACCATATTGTGTCAGCAAAAGTTGAATATCCGACAAGGGATACTTACTTCACGTATTGCATCATAGACTACTTTGAACGCTGGCTGCTTGTCATCATGATACACTCCACGGTTGCCATGGAGGATGGACACACCCTCCTCCTCAGCCCCTTTACAGTTACTCCCGTACATACAGTGATCTGGCCTGTAGTTCCACTGGCAGGGAAAGATGAAGAGACACTCTGGGGGGGGGGGGGAAACAACACACGAGACGAGAACACATCATTGCTACAGTATGTATTACAACAAACACTTAATACGACGCCAGGACCCAGTGAGGACAGTAACTCATGAAGGTTTCAAAGGCAGGTTTGTGACTGGTAGATTGCTTGTTTGATTTCCGTTGACACTTAAAAAAATCTGGATGGAGAACTTGGTATAAAACGTACATTTTCAGATTACTTTATTGTCCATTAGATTTGCATAACATGGAAATGTGTCTTTGGTACTGGCATAGCCTATAAGACAAAAGTAACAAACAGACAGACACGCCAGGAACCGAGGGTCAGCACTCGCCATGCACACACCCTTCTATCCTTCCTCTGGTTTATGCTAAAAAAGCGACCTACATATATATATATATATATATATATATATATATATATATATATATATATATATATATATATATATATATATATATATATATGGAATACACCATTTTCTTCCATTTCACCTGGTTTATAAGTTGAGAGTAATCAAATATCCACATTATCACTGGACCACAGTGATTGGTTCTATGACTGGAGGACTTTGGAAACAAATACAAATCGTATGTTTCTGAAAGAAAAGAAAAAACAACTAAATATTCATATCCTGTAACAGTGGAGAATGTAGACACCAAAACAGCCATAGACCGTATATAGAATGGACCAACAGATCCCGTTGCTCTGGACAGAGACCAGTGAAGGATATTAGAAGTATTTTTCCGATGAGCGCCGAGCGTTACTGAGCAGCCTCCAACTGAGAGAGACGACTTAGATGTGACGTGAGCAACCTGTCTGAAAGTTGGAAGTCTTCTGATAGCTGTGCCAAGAGAAATCTCAATCATTCCCAATCTAGCAGAGACGGAGAGCGTAGGTATATGTAAGGAGATAACATAGGCACAGGCTAATTATTGCTAACTACAATGCTAGTTAACATTAGTAATAAAACTTAAACAGCTAATGTGAGTCGAATCTGCCTGTAAGCTTCTCCTGTACTGTACGGTAATTCCTCTACTATGCGACAGTAAGTCCCGTAGTTATGACACAATCGTTAGCCTATTTTTATAAAAACGTCTGCTACGGAGACATAACGTGAGATACAAGGTAATGGAGCCTTTTATACATTGTTGTGTTTCTTTAGAAATAAACAATGGACAAATAGAGTCTTTAAACGCTTCAGATGTAAAGTTATTCGCTGTCAAAGAGACGCCAAAATGAATGGCAGTCAATGGAATGCTAACGGAGGGTGAGTGCTTGTTAGCATCAAAATGGCGCCATAGGATCTACGCGTTGTGAGGAGAAGCTTACCCCCTTTCAAACAGCCAGGAGTAGGAGTTCACGTTGTCCCACAATGGATGTATCTATCTAATGGACGTTTTTAGGTTTCTGTATTCAAAGACTGATGGGTCTTTCTTTGGCTCTACCTGGCCAACTGGCCACACATAATTAATAAAAAAAAAAAATTTGATGATCAGACTGGAGATTGTTTTTTTTTTTTAAATAAAAAGTATATTGCACCTAATGGTTTAAAAAGGTGAATTCTTTTTTCTTCCCATAGAATTTTTTTTTCTTCTGGATGTCATGTAACTGACTGTGGCAAGATGAACTGATTGGGAACAGAGACAGGGATGGATCATTCTCCTCTGTACTGTCTGCAAGCATGATTGTTTCTTTCCTCCCATCTATTGATTTATTGATTTATTGATTTACAACTAATCGAAGACAGCAAAAACCACAACATTCTTTACACTGAGAGGCACGCTTGAGCCAAGCAATCAACCTCCAACCGCTCCAGTACAGCAGCTCAATGGCTGATGGTTATTACAGCTGCAAGGAAGGAATGTGTATGCTGCATGAATGACCATGGTACATAGGAAGTGGAACAGATGTTGATACATATTTGTTCATTTGAACCCATTGAACCCACAGCAATATATTATATACAGTTGTGTACTGTACAGTTGTGTATATTTCATAAGCTCTGGTCTTTGTATGTGATGTATAGTACCAGGCAAAAACTACATACACAGACAAAAACAATACAAATATAAAAAGGCGTTTCCTCCCCATTTCTACTTAATAAATTAGTATTATATTAGTAAAACCACCTTTAGAAGCTTTTCCTGTTTGCAGAACAAATAAAAAGAAGTCACAACAATGCTTTTGGACTAATGTGAATATTCCTCTGGAGAATGCAGAGAGCTCAAAGCTGTTCCATGTTTAACAAACACTTCATTGGCTGCGTTTTCAGGCAAACACCAGCGATGCCAGCTCTGCCTTAGCTCTGAGCACTTAATGCCCACATCTGGCTGCTGCAGCTGGGACTCTGCTGTAGCCTACAGCCGCGTGTGTTTACCGATTCAGATTCATAATGTAGAGTGGGTTATCAACAGTTGAAATATGACACAATTCATGGGAACATGTTGATCGCGTGAAACTGCTGTGTTGAAAGTGTGCGGACTAGTAATTTAAAGTGGATTTATACATACAGTTTGATATTCTGGTTATGTCTTTTGTGGGCCTTCAATAGAACATTTTAAAGCCTCTTTCTTGGGGGTACATAATGTGTTTTCAGTGTGATAATAATAATATGTTCTATGATCATTGTAGACAACATGAATACACCACTACAAGGTACCCTCAGGTTTCTACAAGTTAAAATTAAGACTTTTTAAGACCTTTTTAATACCATTTAGAATTACATTTAATAAATTCCTGGCCAGACTGGAAAGAGTATATAGGCTATAATGGAATATCAGAAAGGCTTTTAGGCTATAACAAGACTTATTTACCAAGTACTTGAATTTGATACAACATTTTATTGTAGTACTTAATACATAAATAGTTTGTGACAAAAGAATAAAGGAGATATTTAATCCTATGAAAGGACAATACAAATGTTCTCCTTTGTGAACAAAATTTAAGACTTTCTAAATAAATGTAAGACTTTTAAGGCCTTATTTTTCGAATAATAAATTTAAGAAATGTTTAAGACTTTTAAGACACTGCGGGTAACCTGCACTAAAAAGGACCGTACCTGGGTTGTAGTGGAAGATAATGTTTAGAAGGTCCTGGTCTCCCCAGGTGATGTGGTTCTTGTACTTCTGATAGAGTGGATGTAGAATATCCTCCCAGGACAGGCCACTGGGGATCATACTGTTCTGAAATACCAAAAACAACGTTCACTCGCAAACAGCTCAAAACACATTATCAAAGGAGGAGAACATTTGCATTCCCACTTCCATTTGCAATCTGCTGGCAGTGCTAAGAGCTGGAGAGCTGCTAAATTGAGTTCTGAGGGCAGAAGTGTGTGCTTCTAGCGCGATAATCAGAAAGCTTCAATTGCCGCCCACTCACAGCACTGTGACTGGAGCTCAAAGAAAATAACCTTCAGAATGCAAAAAAGGAAATCACAGCTCACTTTAGCTTTTTACTGATCAGAGTGTGCATAAATACGACTATGTTTTGACCTCACTTTGAACATTGTGCTGCGGATCCTTGTGAGATTCATCAGCATGACACCAGAGTTGACCCCCGTTACTCCATAGAAAGGGTGGCGTGCAAAGCGGCTGTACCAGCCAATCTTTGGGACCTCGTGCTCTGGGGCCATTGCTGCCAGTTGAGTGCTGTTGAAGGACTTCAGGAGACTCCAGATATCATCCATGGGCCGCAGGAACAGCACATCAGTGTCTACGTAGAGTAACGAGTCCACGTCTTTCAGGATGACCTGGAAGGACACAATTATAGTCGTCATTAGAAGATTTGAGGCCACAATATTTCATCTAAAGAACTACAAAGGGCATTATTACTAGGGATGTCCCGATCAGTTTTTTTGGTCCCCGATCCTGATCAAATTTTTTGAAATATTGAATATCTGCCGATACCGAGTCCTGATCCGATACTTGTAGCGCCCTGCGAAACAATCGTATTGCAGATATTGTGTGGATCTTGGACTGTTTTCACTTTCTAGTTTTTTTTTGAGTATTGCCGAGTTACTTGCGAGTTTACGTTCCGCATCAAATTCCGCTCTGCTGACGTAAATGATCGGAGCAAGGTGCTAGGGGTGAATGGCGATCCCCGATCAGTTAAAAAAAATGCCCTTATCGGCTCCGTTCCTATACTTGCGATTGGGATCGGGACATCCCTAATTATTGCACCATGTAGTACTCAAAAATTAAGTTAAATAAATAAACCTGCTGTTGGTAAGTAGTCTCAAATACGTCTTATATGGAAAAATGTCATACTACACTGTCTACCATGTTACAGTAGGTGCACCTGCTCTTTTGCAGCTCCCAGATAGCCACACACATATTAATAAAACAACTATAAAAAATGCAGAAAGCATCAAGAGGTTCAGTCTAGATCAGATCAACTAAATGTCTGAGTGGGGAAAAAAGTGGCATTCAACTAGGGCTGCAGCTATCGATTATTTTAGTAATTGATTATTCTACCGATTATTCCATCGATTAATCGAGTAATCGAATAGGAAATACTTAGTAAAAAATACTTAGTAAACAGCAATAGTAAAGATTTATTATTGCTGTGTACTAAAAAAAAAAAAAAAAGGAAACCTGTCTTTTGTATATATACAAAAGACTTGAAAAAGCAACATTTTTTATTGCCAAATTCCAAGTACATTTTTGGTGGCCCAAATGTTAATATTTTTCACCCCCTTCCCCTTCTTGCCTCTGGCTCTTTGCACTGGATATGCAAAACAGCTGTTCACTAAGCCCAGGTAAATGTGACTGTACAAAGCTTACAGCAGGGCTATTTAACTACACTGTTCTGGGGGACACATTTTCAGAAGCCTAATACTGAGTGTGGAGAGAGAATAAATAATGCAGACATCACCGGCATGACGACGTCATTCACGTGCATATTAAGTAGCCATGCTGGGGGGAGGAGCCGGTTTGTCTCCGGCAGCAGCTAAGTTTCCAAAGATTAGTAGCAAACTAATAAACAGTTAGACTACAAACCGACAGCTCTCGTTTTAGCTCGTTGGTAAAACATGGCTGTTAGCAGAGTAGCATGCTGTAGGCTAGTTGTGTAAAACAGCGCGGTGGACGAGAGCAGCAGACGTTAGTTAGCTACCTGGTGTCAGGTTGGCTCCGTAGAATGGATGAGTAGACTGGATGTTTTCTACTTAGATGATGTAGCAGCATGTTTGCAGCTTAAAATGATCCCAAACTTTCTGTCGTTTTCTCTCGCCTGTCTCTTCTCTTAGACCCTCGCTATTTTCGTCTTCCTTCATTTGTAATCTGGGCCGTCAGTCTCGTGCATAGACAGTACATAAACGGTCTTGTGTCCACAGAAGCGTCAACCTGTTGTGTGCGCTAGTAATTATCCTCCGTGCAGAAACACAGTGAGCCGTACAACCTTAATTACATTGATTTAACGAAAGAATTTTGCATCGATGATTTTTTGTAATCGAGGAATCGTTTCAGCCCTACATTCAACATCAAACAAACCCTGCAGGAACACACCGACTTATTGGGACTTAAGCTTATTCACCGTATCCCCCAGAGTTAGATAAGTCCATACATACCCTTCTCATATCCGTGCGTGTCTTAACTCTTGTCGTGCACTGCAACTTCTGTTACTTGGGCGGAGTGATTTGCTCGCAGCACCTGAGAAGCCCCGTGGTGAAGAGCAGAGAGTAACAACGGTGCTTTTCAGGTGTTGCGCTAATCACTCCGCCCAAGTAGCAGTGCTTCGCCTTCTGAGAATATAGTTCCCAGTATGTATATGGTTAGAAGATGGCTGTGTCTCATGTGACATTGTTATTTGTACATGCTGTGACTATACTAATCACAACATTGGCGTCGTTTTGTCACTTATTGGGAGCAGTAGGCTAGATGGAGCCGGTTACCTCCAGGATCTGCGTTAAGCTAGGCTAGCGGTGGGGGCGTCAGACAGAGTTGAGACACGCACGGAGATCAGAAGGGTATGTATGGACTTATCCAACTCTGGGGGGATACGGTGAGTAAGCTAAAGTCCCAATAAGTCGGCGTGTTCCTTTAACAAAACTAGATGCCAGGCTTAACAGCTCTCTGAGACACACAGGGCTAAATACTAACAATGACAATGCTAACATGCTGCCGTTTGGCGAGTGTAATGTGTACCATGTTTACCATCTTAGTTTAGCGTGTTAGCATGCTAACATACTATATGCTAATCGGAGCATAACACAAAATATAGCTGAGCAGCTGATGAAAGTCATTAGTTTCGCAACAATTTGATCATAAACCAAAATATTGGACACAATAAAAGATTATATTTTATGATATACACTATTGTTAGATTAAGGTTATAATAAGTGTACAATAAATGTATATATTCTTCATGCTAGGGATGATGAAGGCTCTCTAAATATTGGTGTTGTACTACCAATATAAACTTGTCTTCCTCCAAAAATACATATTCCTCTATTCCATCTATTTCCTGACGTTTTTTTTTGCATTTGTAAGATTAATATTATCAGTTATCGTATTGCTAATGACCACAAAACACAAATAATATTGGTTATCGTCACATATTCCTTATTGGTGCATCTCTAATAAAACCAACAATAAACCAGCATCAAAAGCTTCGGCCCAGTTCTGATCAACTAAATGTTTGAGCGTGAAAAAGTGGGACTTAAGGGACTTTAAATACAGTTCAACATTCAACAACTTCCCCAGTTCAGAAAGAGTTGACAACATATGATTTTGTCCATCACTGTTGCTAGATAATAATGGTGTGATAAAAACAAAACACATCAGTAATAAGACCGAGGTGATTGTTTGTGTTGTCTTCCACTGTCTGATAAGAACAATACGATGAGTCACAGATGAGACAATTACTTCCTGTATCCACTGATGAATTGTGCTGTCAATGCATGGCAGACAAATTACAGGGCCAGTTTGGCTGAGATAAGATTTCACCAGCAGACAGACTTCAGAGCTGAGAAACTTTGAGAGTTTAAACTATATTTCAGACAGCCAAAGTGACTTCCCAGTATATAGTATATGGACAGAGTGCATTATGTATTACTATACTGTTTCGCACATGTTGTCACGGAGTTTACTTGTACCTGTCACAATATTCTATTTAGAATATGGCAGACAGAGGTTCAGAGTTTCAACAATGCTAACTGGGAGCGGAGAGAGTTGACTGGTAGTAAGAAACCACGTCGCTATGCTGCGGTGTGTTCGAACATGGACTGGCTCTGTTGGATTATGTTGCTGACAGCATCGATGAGCGACTGTTGGTGTGAGTGACAAACCCTCAATCACTACCAACAAGCCCAAACGGAGGTTTCAGCAGCCTCATTTTATGTGTGTATATTCACAGCTATGAAATAGAAGCCACAGTGGAGTGAGTAGGAGAACACAGATTTCTATGTCAATATGGTGCTTTCTTAAAGGTCCCATGGCATGAAAGTGTCACTTTGAGGGTTTTTTAACATTAATATGAGTTCCCATAGCCTGCCAATGGTCCCTACAGGAGAAGCCAAACTATCTTTTTCACTGGAGGATCCACAACATATGTGCAGGTCTGACTTGAGTCTTAAGTTTACTCAAACTGCCTCGAAGCCAGGCTGAGATCTTGGTGTAAAAGTGATGCGACAGGCCATTTTTTAACAATAAGTGGATTTAGATTTTTGCAGCAGTAACTGCCAAAACATCTGCCGAAGTATGCGATTGTACAGAATCAGGACGGACCAATCCAACCCTTGCATTAGTCAAGACTATTGTAGAGGCAGAAAGACTACTCAAAAAGGTATTCCTGATAAAGTGAAAGTTCATCGATTGCCTTGCAGCGAGTTTCACCTGCAATAGGTTCATTACATGGTATGTAAGCTGGCTGTTATTTCAATGAACAACAGCAGAAAAAGACAATCAATAGCCTTCACTTGATGAAACTGGTGGGTTATGTGTTGCGGAAATGCTGCAGAAAAAGTGTGAAATCATCAATACTCACACAAGTAATAAATTATAGCCACATTAGAGCCATATTTCGGTTATAAAAGGGTAGGGAAATGCTGTTGAAATGGATTATTATTTTTTTTTTTTTTCTTAACACTGATTTATGACATTATCCATGGTGAGGATATGAAAGGAGATACGTGTTGCAGCCTTACGGGGAGGAAGAGTCTCTGAGCAGCACAGGGCTTGAAGAGCTTCTTCCACTCATCAGCATTCCCCACAGAGAAGGTGATGGGGTAGATTCTGTACTGGAACTTGGCGGAGACGGAGCGAGGCCACTGGTTCAGCTGGAAGTGAAGCAGCACATCAACTTTTATACAGAGGAAGTGTCTAATGGACTTCTCAAAATGTTGAGTGATGAAAAGTGTGTGAGAAAACGCCCTTATAAACAGTCATTATTCTGAAAGATAACCCCCTCTTTTTCTTACCAGCTGTTGTTTGATTAAAAAGCTACAGTCTGAACAAAAAAAGCTACATTTCCGACCTGTTAGGCGCACACTCCCTCCGTAAACGTCAGTTCAATTGTTTGGCCCTGAAAAGAGTGAGAGCGCCGCAAGCATTTTGGCAGCGTTTGGGCTGCGAGGACAAGAAATCTGAGGAGATTACGGTCAACCCTTGTAACTCCCTCAACACGCATACACCATGTCTCTTTACAGTGTGGCTGGACATAAGCTCCTTGCTGTACATATCCCCAGCATATGGGCTCTATTATCTAGGCCTTGGCTACCAAAACTCCCTGCCTCCCACACAAGTGGATTTTCAATACATGGCAATGATTCCCCCCTACATATGACGGCAAGCTCACAAGCTTAGGGTTTGGATTCAAAGCTGTTTAAGGTCCTTTAATAGAAGTGATGTTTATAGACTGTAAGTTAGAATATCAGGGGAACTAATCCAAATCATGCCAGGCACCTCTGTAAAGGTGACTTTGAAGTGAAACATTGTAATGGAGAAAAGGCAGGGTGTCATGGTGATGAATTACTCCCAAGCCTCGAGATAAAAGGGTTTTATGTCTGTACTACAGTGAGTCAGAGAGGCAGCGTTAAAACTGCTCTGATCTTGATATCACCCATTACAAAGAGAGGGGGAATGTTTAACATACTCTGGATTTAATCAGAAGTCAGAGGACTCACTAAAAAAGTCTACATACAGTACCAGTCAAAGGTTAGGACACACTTTCCCAATTACTTGAATAAGAAAATGTTTCCAAACTTTTGACTGGTACTGAAGAAAATAAACCAAAAACGGTGTCGCCTATAGCTGAAAGTCTCTGGGGCACCACATTTGATTGTGTGCCTTTTTTGTGAAAACCTGCACTGTATCGATTTAGCCATAAGGCCACTGAAGGCTTCTTACTCTTTCTTTAAACTGCGGGGCCAAAGGGTCCTCAGCAAAAATGTGAAACGTGATCCTCTTGAGGCTGAACAGGAGGGCTGATTTGACCATGGTGAGGGTCTCGTCCAGACGATTCCCACAGGCCACCACAGCCAGGTGCATGACCTCCTCTGCCCGTTTGCGCCTGGTCACAGGTCTGGCCACGTTATTCCTCGGTTTGCTAAAACAGACATGCAAAAGACAGGTATGAAAAGTGTACTAAACTGCTAACAGTCTAGTACAAGATAATAATGGGCCCCATTCAACAAATGATGTACATGATGTGCAGTTTTTCTTCACCCAACAATGTTTTCAGATCTAAATGGGTCAAGGCCATGTGTGGGGAAAGTGGAGAAGTTTAGGATCTGCTGACAATCACTGATTGCACAAGCCTTACTTCCCTCACTTGTCGCCTGTAAATTGGCCTGTGTGCTGCTGAGATGTACTGAACTTAGTCTTCCTCCACAGCGATGCGGAGGAGGGTCTGGCTAGTCCACACAGCATTCCGGGATGGGAGAAAAACGTGCTCTGGTTTATTGGCATTTCTTTAAAAGATCCGAGGACATTTTTTTTGGAAGCTTTTATATAGGCCTTAGTGGTCCCCTAATACTGTATCTGAAGTCTCTTTTATATAGACCTTAGTGGTCCCCTAATACTGTATCTGAAATCTCTTTTATATAGGCCTCAGTGGTCCCCTAATACTGTATCTGAAGTCTCTTTTATATAGGCCTCAGTGGTCCCCTAATACTGTATTTGAAGTCTCTTTTATATAGGCCTTAGTGGTCCCCTAATACTGTATCTGAAGTCTCTTTTATATAGGCCTTAGTGATCCCCTAATACTGTATCTGAAGTCTCTTTTATATAGGCCTCAGTGGTCCCCTAATACTGTATCTGAAGTCTCTTTTATATAGGCCTCAGTGGTCCCCTAATACTGTATCTGAAGTCTCTTTTATATAGGCCTCAGTGGTCCCCTAATACTGTATCTGAAGTCTCTTTTATATAGGCCTCAGTGGTCCCCTAATACTGTATCTGAAGTCTCTTTTATATAGGCCTTAGTGGTCCCCTAATACTGTATCTGAAGTCTCTTTTATATAGGCCTCAGTGGTCCCCTAATACTGTATCTGAAGTCTCTTTTATATAGGCCTTAGTGGTCCCCTAATACTGTATCTGAAGTCTCTTTTATATAGGCCTCAGTGGTCCTCTAATACTGTATCTGAAGTCTCTTTCCCGAAATTCAGCCTTGGTGCAGAATTACAGCCACTAGAGCCAGTCCCACAATGAGCTTTCCTTAAGACGTGCCATTTCTGTGTCTGTAGCTTTAAATGCTATTGAGGAGGAGAGAGGGGGGCAAGGTGGAGGGTGGGGGTGTGGCCTTGACCAACTGCCATTCTTAACTTGTTTTCAAGCCATGATGTCTCTCTCTTTCTCATGGGTGGGCCAAATTCTCTGGGCGGGCAAAGCAGATAAAAGGGAGGTAACCTTCCTCCTTATGACATCATAAAGGGAAGATTCCAGATCGGCCCATCTGAGCTTTCATTTTCTCAAAGGCAGAGCAGGATACCCAGGGCTCGGTTTACACCTATCGCCATTTCTAGCCACTGGGGGACCATAGGAAGGCTGGAGGAGCTCATATTAATGTTAAAAAAAAACTCAAAGTGAAATCTTCATGCCATGGGACCTTTAAACCAATCACAATCATCTTTGGCGGTGCTAAGCACCAGACGGAGCAACGGTGCCACTGCAAAATCGCCACGGGAAGGAACTTGTTTTGGTGGAACGTTGTTGTTTTAGTCGTGCAACAGAAAACTCAGATAGGACAGATAGTCTAGCTAGCTGTCTGGATTTACCCTGCAGAGATCTGAGGAGCAGTTAACCATAGTCCTCAGAAAGTTTAAAATAGGTGACGGACATCCGGCCGAAATGAAAGACATCCGGTGGAATTTCTGGCAGCACCTGAACAATCCGGGAAATGAAACGTCGTCGATACACTATCACTACTGTACACTGAACTATACTTGAGTCAAAACATCCATTCAAAGTGAAAGTAAGGAAAGATAAACTGTAATTTAAAATACCCACATTAGGTTTGAACAACATTGATATCATATGTTGAAGGCTGATACCCACATTTCTGATTTCTTTAGGGCCAACAAATTCTGATAGTTTGTGGCAATATATAGCCTACATGAACATATGTATTCAAAAATAAATTCCCTAAATTATATAGCAATTCAGCACTTCCTCCTATAATTGAAAAACCTATGAAACAGCACTTGAACACCCTTAATCCTCTCCGCTGTGTAACTAGGGCAGTTATTAACCTCTTGCTTCTTAAAATTCTCTTTTGCCTCAACATTTATTTCACTGTACAAAAACACTGCATTTAGCCGCTTCATTGCATACAGCTTGTATTAAAGATAACATTCAAAACACCATTTCTTTTCTGGTTGCATGATTCCATCAAATGGAAAATGATGTGTTGTGCATTGCTTATACACATTTCTCTGTAATTCCGCCCTGACATATTTCAATGACAACCTAACAATTTTAGTTGTAGGTACTTGAACAAAGCTCAGCTGCACAACATGCGATTATAGACTAAAAAGGCTAGAAGAACATGAGCAATTTTTATAACTATAATTCTTTCAGACCAATATTGTGATTTGAAAAAGCTTTTTAACCCACAATCTGTATTGGTTTTGTACATAGTATTGCAGAGAATAATCACAAATGTATGTTGTTTTTACATAAATATAATCAAATTAAATTATGCAAAACCAATCAATCAATCTTTAAGTAAACTTGGATGGCTTTTTATAGACAAATTGACCAATTTAGCACACATTTACAGTAGTAAGGCAATACATTCGTAGTATACTTGACATTACAGCATTCTCAAATTCTGATGTAGCTTTATGAAGGGTTTATTATAATTAAAACTAAAGTATAAAAGTATGTGTAAACAATCTTCCCTTTTTGAAGATAAATAATTTCTTTCAATACTGTAGACAAGAACATGTACATGGTATGATACCATGCAATACCATACTGTGATTTTTCGCTGCAGCCCTACATATCACAGACAGTAATGGCATGTCACTTATGGATCAGAAACACAGAAATGTATCTATTTATATCTTAATGAGAATCAAGACAGAAGAAACAAGTGAAGTATTGAAGAAAAAGGTTGATGATCACATTCATCCTCCTGTCAGACAGACACGATGAATATTCAAGGATTTTCCTCAAAGACGTGTGCCTTCATATATTGCTGAACACCACCTCCACACACTCAGCACTTTTCAGCACTCAACCTCCATGCTTAAAAGCAAGGAGGTCCTTTATCTGATGTAAAAAAAATGTGCTCTCTCTGCAGACCTAGTGCTGCTGTGGTGTTAAATTATAATTAGCAGTGCAGAGTATCTCCCACTACGATATGGAAACATTTGTAATACTGGGGAGCCTGAAACGAAGGCCGCCATCATCTAGCTTATAGGGCTGCACAATATATTGGTTTTTTTAAATCGCCATCGCAATATCAACTGGCGCAATAAACACATCGCGAAAGGCTGCGACAGATCGCTAAAGACACTCAGAGATGTTTTGTGTTAGTTGAAAGAGAATATCAGCAGGAAACGGCAGTTTAAAATGTAACTGTCATTCCTTTTTTTTAGTGGTGCCTTTTATATTTAACTCAATGTTCAATTTGTTCAATAAAAGTGTTGGAAATGATTTCATTTTATTCGTTTGAAATTCAACAAGCAATTGTTGCATTTTAGCAGAATACTGAAAGCAGCAGAAATGCAGAACTGCTTACACTTAATATCTGTTTATTTATCGCAAGTAATATCGTTATCGCGATATTCAACAACGTTATCGCATATCTTCCTCATAACATGCAGCCCTACTAGCTTACGTGTCCTCCACATACACACGCTGCATGGGGCTGGTTGTAATAACATGTTTAACATACTGTAGAAATGTGGCCAGGTTGGCTCAGTGGGTAGAGCAGGCGCACATATACTGAGAGGTTTATGCCTCGACGCAGAGGTCCAGGGTTCGAATCCGACCTGTGACGATTTGCTGCATGTCTTCCCCCTCTCTCTCCCCTTTCTTACTTAGCGGTCCTATCAAATGAAGACGGAAAAGCCCAAAACATTACCTTTAAAATAAAAAAAAATACATACTGTAGAAATGTTGTCATAGCCATAGGGAAAAAACTGTGGCACACAAAAAGAACAGAGAACCTTTTCTTTCAGCATGTAACGTAACTTGGGAGAAACAGTGGTTTCACGACTAAAGACTGCATTTTCCAAAAGGCATGGATCTCGTCTGAGCCTGGGGGGAGCAACAAAAAGTCTACCATAAAACGGATGTGAAGAGAGAAGAGTGAAATTTGACAGGTGGGTTGCAGAGCAGTCTCCAAGCGTGACACTTCGTTTTCTGCATGGCTGAGGGACAATGATGAACCACAGATTAGGATGAATGAGAAGGTGCTGAGAAATCTGTCTGCCACGCTTTAAAGGCCGATGCTCTGTCAAGGTTGTTGAACACACATTCCAATTTGCCGGCAAAATGCAAGCTATATATCCTACACTGGTGTAATTAGGCTGCACTTATGCAAGATAAATGTCCTTGAAATGATTTCTGCATCAAATTTGATGGACAAAAGAAAAACACAAATTCCTTTGCTGCATAAAGCATGGTCTGCACACATGATGTTTTGTGTCATGGCACTGTTCCCCACATCTGGAAGCGGTCAACAAAAAAACAAAAAAAACAGAAGAGGTACAAAACGACTGAATTCCTTACTGGCTGCAGAGTGAGCACGTGAAGAGCCCTGTGCCTACAAAAGCAGCAGAAGCCAACCCTTTTAAATCATGTAAGGAAAGGAAAAAAGCACAGCACCTTTGAAGATAATGTCAAAGAAATGTACAGAATGTACATATACAGAGTGAAGTGCCAGAGTACACACTACACCATAGAACACCTTGAAGGCATTTAATTAATCAGCATAAAACTAGGTCATTTGGTGGACTCGTGTTTTGTCACATTTATTTGAACCACTAGGTGTCAAGACATTGAACTGAACATGTTCCCATCATACCTTTCCTCTAAAGGGGGGGGGGGGGTAGTACCGATTTCATAACACAATATGAAATGTGATATGCGTCACTGAAACCTACGGATGCTTCTTCAGACCAATTAAAAGGTGCTGTAGGTAGGATTGCGAAGATCCAGGACTTAGCCAAAAAAATGTGAACATCGACAACTTCGTCCCTCCCCCCACTTTCCGCTAAATCCCAAAATGGTCTCCTAAGCGCCACCCCCAGGGAGAATGAATGCGTGTGCATGAGCAGTGATTGACACACAGTTAGACACCCCTCGGCCCTGATTGGTGCATCTGAACAGGGAGCTGTGGATTTTTGCAAATCTCACTACAGGCTGTAGGTGGAGCCAGAGGAGAAGGATTTGTTGTTTTTTTTTAATTACCTGCTCCATGTAGTTCTGTTTCAGCAAATATGACAGAAAGTTAGTTTTATAAGGCTTACCTACGGCACCTTTAACTGGATTCGTGGCCCGCACTTTATTCAACAGGTTGCCAAGATGTGGCAAAGCAGAGAAAAATGTAGAAACTTTAGCAAATCTGTGGTGATTGGTTGGACATCGTTGTTGATGTAGCCACAGCCAGCTGATTCAAACTTTCATGGGACTCACATTATCTGTTTTCCAATATAAATTAAACAATGTGCAACTCTCTTTAGGTTTTTAAGAAAATGGTTTTTAATGCTGCTATTTATGAGGGCCACAAATTAATTAATTATGGTTAATGTTCTTGTTTCTTTACATTGTTTTTATTTCCTTTTCCTTTGAGGTGGCTAGATTTATCATATCATCATCACATCATTTATCGATAAGAACATAGGATAGGCATATAAGCTTTTGCTTCAGCCTAATCATTTCAGTCACTGTTTTGAGTTTACACCATGATATGTATATAATTATTGTTTTTATGATGACTGAATAAAACTACTACTACAATCATCAGGATGTCCAGCTTAATGGCCTAGACCAAATATCCCTCAATATGCGTCAGTCCAACGCTTTATTTACTCAAGATGTACTTATTAAACCTGATGCCATTTTACATGCACGTTTTAGAAGAGATGTACTTTCATATCACTGAAAAATGTACATATCATCATCATCTAAGAAGGTTGAACAATACTTGGGCGGTGTAAGGTATACATTATCCTCCCCAAGCATTTGGTAAAGGACATGTGGTTTGGTGAACCCAATAATGACATAATAACAATTAACATTTGTCTAATACACTTAAATTAGATCTGCATCTTAGCACAAGCTGAACACATATCTGGAGGAGCGAGTTCCATTGGGGAAGCTTTTGGTAGTGAGACGGTAGTTGTCTGTTTGCTAAACCATGCTAGCTGGATTAGCCACTGGATGTATAGCTCATACAGGGAGTGTCTTTGTCATGGCAAACGCGAATGGGAAACTAGAGCTGGTCATATAAAGTGCTCATATTATGCTTTTTGGCTTTTTCCCTTTCCTTTATTGTGTTATATATGTTTTTTTTTTTGCATTTGATAAATAGGTTTACAAAGTGAAAAAGCCCAAAGTCCACCCCAAAGGGACTTACCATCTCCAACAGAAAACACTGTTCACAAACTGCTCCAAACAGCTCTATTGTAGTCCAGATTTTACTTCAGAGACGAACGTGCGTCACTTTGTAACACACCTTATAATGCTCGCCTAGCTGCTAGCGTGGCACGCCCTCATACTCTGCTTCTGACTGGCTAGTAGTCCTTACCTAGCTACTGTCAGGGCACGCCCTCATACTCTGCTTCTGACTGGCTAGTAGTCCTTACCTAGCTACTGTCAGGGCACGCCCTCATACTCTGCTTCTGACTGGCTAGTAGTCCTTACCTAGCTACTGTCAGGGCACGCCCTCATACTCTGCTTCTGACTGGCTAGTAGTCCTTACCTAGGTACTGTCAGGACACGCCCTCATACTCTGCTTCTGACTGGCTAGTAGTCCTTAACTAGCTACTGCGCATGTGCGACTCCCAACAAAGATGGAACAGAAGTGAGATGTGTCACTCTGTAGCTAAAACAGAGAGCTCAACACACAGGGTGAAAAGAGGAGCTGCAGCAATGTGCAGTACAACAAAAAATATGGTGTTTTTTAATTTTTTTTAATTAAACCATGTAAACCTATTCTGATACAACCTCTAAATACAATCATGAACCTGAAAATGAGCATAATATGAGCATTTTAAGTGAGCCTGCAGTGCACACCGCTGTGCAGCATTGTGGGGAATTCCGCATTGATGCACCAGGATATGTCCTGTTTCCCAGTGCAAGGCAGATGCTGAGTGTTTATCAGATTGGCTTCCCAGATCGCCACATTCGGCTCATCAAGTTATCAATTAATTGTTTCAGCATTTGCTTGATCACTAACTGTTAAGAAAAGGTTATCTTCCAGGAAAACTTGGTATGGTTGCAAAGAAAACTCCCGCACAAAAAAAAATAATGAAAGTTTAATAGTAGGCAACGTTTCGGTACAAGACCATCTTCAGGCATTTAAACTTTACATTTCTTTTGCAAGTAGGCAATGTGTGGGAGTTTTCTTTGCAAATCCTTCTACTTAGAAATGATTTCACCCGATGCAAGTCTTTCTATCTTCCTAGTTTCTCCTTCCACACCCTCTATGACTCATTCACTATTGCATTAAAAGTGAGTTAGCCAATCTAACAGGCAGATTGAACTGCCCCTGATGAGGCTCACACAAGCACCCCCCTCCAACCACGTCGGGCTACACAGGCAAGCGGGGAGATTTCAAAACACTCCTCCGAGCAGAGAGAGTGTTCAGTCATGCAAGATGACATTTTTATAGCTGTGCATAATGCCACAGCGAGAGAGAGTGACTTCTTTACTGAGAGGAGCACTGCTGACCAATATTTGAAGTGACAGGGCAAGGGATTTGTTTCAACACAAAGTATCAACACCCATCTAATCCTGTACATGCAGGCCTTAATTCAATGTAACAAAGCAGTTAGAAGGGTTACATCTGTATTATTCTGCATTGGAACCATCTACTGAAGGTAATAATGAGATCAGAGTGATTTATTACTATTATACAGGTAAAGGCTCTGTTGCGAGTATTACATGCCACAAGTTGGGATGTCTAGGGATGCAACCAACCCTTGTTTTTTGATCCAGTCCTTCCAGAGGTTTTTTTTTTTTGTGATTGTTGCGGGCAAAAATCCTTGATTATGCGGCACGTTTTCTTAAAAAATGCGATGGAATTTGCGGGATATTTATGCAATTTTATGCGATGAAATAACTTTTAAAAACTGTGGTGTCATCGTGGCTTCATCGCGGGGTTTGCAGCTTTTCGATGACGTTCACGTCGCGTAATTACGTCGCTTCCTAACGTTCCCATGGCAACAGGGGAAAACGGCTGCTCTTGTGTGAAGTAAACGCAACATTTTTCAACTTTCTGCTAAGATACATGGGACTTTTTTTAGCAACGAAAATACGGGGATTATGAAATCATGCAAGCCCCGCATATTTCGCGCGGAAATCAACAATTTATGCACGAAAGTGCGGCGTATTTGAAGAAATGCGGCCCCCCCGCATAAATATGCAGACTTTGGCTGATTATGCATTGAATTATGCAATCGCATAATCGGGTTTTTCTGGAGGGACTGTTGATCAATTAATGTGCTGATATCTTTGATCAATCGATGAGTCGTTCAGTGTATTAAATGTTCACAAGTAGTGAAAAATTCCCATCAGAATTCGAGGGGACATCTTGACCGTTTTTTGGATCAACAGTCAAAACGCAAAGACAATCCTTTTCAAACAATATGAAAACAGAGAAAAGTAGCAAAATATGATGTTTTTAAATCTGTAACCAGGACATGTTTAGTGTTTTTACTTGATAAATGACAATGAATCAACTTTCTGTCATTTCACTAATGATTTAATCAATTAACAGTAGTTTGTCTCAAATCCCCCCCCCAGCCTATATGGATGGTGCCTGGGGGGACTGATGGAGCTCTGTTCTCTATTTTTGGCCACAGGAAGTAGTGTGATGTGTCAAAAGGAAATGATATGATTAGAAAAAACAGGGATGTTTGTCTAATGAGCATGCTGCACAGGAAATCTGTGCGCCTCTCAGATTTACAGACGATTAGAGTGTCGAGCAGCAGAAAGTCAAAGATACACACCAATAATACTACATGTTTGTAGCTAAAGTCAATGGGAATTCTAGACAACCCTAAAATCAAACTTATTCAGCCCTCAATGTACACCAATTGTTCCTATGATCCACATTAACATACCATTAGTACTGACTATTTTGTCAAGGCTCGATTGTGTTACAAGAAAAATACACCCTATTGTTCGAATTCCTCTGGCTTTTATACTCCCACCAAACATCCATCTGATTAGCTCATGCAATTAAATAGAAGAAAGTTTTTCGGAGGCTTCAGCCAGAAGCTCAGTGTGTTGCCCCTAATCGCTGCAGTCAGTCTTGAGCGCTTGCCAAACCTGGTAGTGTTTCTTTTTTACGTCCACCGGTGACCCCTTCCACCCCATCTCCCTTATCAGTGCTGAGCACACATGGAGGAGTGTGGTTTCTGGGAGGACGCAAAAGGTTCTTTCTCAATGTAACACCTTGACGGCCTTTATCTACCCAACAGTGTCCCAAACCTGCAGTCTGGCTTTGGAGTAGAATACATATTATTGCCTGCCGGTGGAGCGGCTATCTCCACGGCCACGCCGTGGCTATTATGGCATTGCTGGCATTCAGCCCAGGAGGAAACAAAGGGGATGTGTGAGGCTGAAATTAGAAAGCTGGAAGACATAATAAAATGCTCCCATCCTTGAACAGCAACTGACAAACTCTGCCTTTTGTCTAAATTTGAAAGGCTGCAAAGAGATGGTGACTTAATCAGAGCATCTGTCACAGGGTGCAGCTTCTCTTTAACCATCCAGATAAGGAAATATCACCTGGCACGCTTTTTACTCCCACATAAGATTGTTTTTGGTAGACTTGGACAACAAGAGAGCAGTCAACAGGATGGGTATCCATTTTCTGTAGGCTTATTTCCATTAATATCTCATTCACCATTGTTGCAGTGCAACAGACCACCATCCTGTGCTCATTTGTATTCCTTATTAATTGCAATGTATGTCTTTCAAGGTGACCTATACCCCTTTAAAGCCACAGAGGACTGAATTAAAGGCCTAAAAAACCCCCAAGGGTCAAATGATCAAGATTTAGTGGTGAGGTAATTATTTATCATTCTGCTGTGCTATTGTCTGATGTCCTCTCTGCGAATACTGCCGATATTTCCACCTAATCACATTAGTCATGCTCTCTACTCACATTTCAGCCAGACATTTGGGCAGCCCCGGATTACAACAGCGTGATTCACAGTCATATAAAAGAGGAAAGAAGTAATGGACATTAAATGCAGCAGATACAACCACATGCATGTTGGAAGTGTCCCTTGACAGATCAAGCTATTGTGAAGCCAGCGTCCTTGAGCACAATGTAGGATGTTTTGATGGAGGGAGCACGTCTGCTTCAAAGCATGATTAAACGCTGACACGCTCACTTTTTTTCCTGACCTTCCTAACGACAGGGAAGATGAGATTCAGCAACACCAACTAGTTCATTATGCTTTTGTGTGCGCACAAATGGATACACGCGTGGAGGAAAACAGCTCATCAAGGCTGCAAATCGAAAAGAGGAGAAAGAAACAAACTCCCCTCACCTCTTAACATTCACGCTGGCCGCTCTATTGATCGCCTTCCCCTCTTTCCGTCTCTTGAGAGGCTCTTCCGCACGCACGCCGACTCGAGCGGATGATTTCTTGGCCAACTTTGCTGCAACATCTCGTCCGAGCTCAGAGGGCGACCGGGAAGAGTTGATGCCCTCCTCTACAACTTCGTTCAACAGAGGATCGTCCGCGGCGTTGCCCCCCAAAAAGTACAAAAGTAGGAAAACTCCTAAACACACGGCGATCACAACTACTTTGCAGTGGATCCGCATGGTGAGAGCGACTTGTTGCGGGTGGAAGAGGCAGACGGTACTCCGCTCATGTCTGCGGGTGAGGGAGAGCAGCCCGAGTTGACATTTTGTTACAGCTCCCCGCTCGCATTTTTCTGCGGTTGATGATGGAGAGTGGAGAGAGGAGCTTCTCAACGTCCATAGAGGATTACACTGCGGAGGCGTGGCTTCTCCAGCATTACCGTAATCATGGTAGTATCACCGCACTATTCGTAATCAGAATCAGATTTGCCAAGTACATTTTCACTTGAAAAGAATGTAGGCTAAGGGCCAATAAGTGACCACGTTGCTGTATGATAGCTTTCTGCAGATCCTACATGAAACTTGAGAGGATAAACACTCACTTTCAAGGCATCATAATGGCCCCCTTTCTTGTCTTTTTCAAAGGGAATGTTCAAGCTGTTTCTCCAAGTTTTCAAAATAAAGTGTTGCCCTGTTCCATGAATTACATGCATTCAAAAACCCTACTAAAGTAAAAGTATGCACAGATTATCATGTGCTTAAAGTTTCAAAAGTAAAAGTGCTCATTATGCGGCAGGATGGCCCGTGTCAGTGTGATCTGGACTATTACTGAGGCATTATTGGGTAAGTAGCGTTTCAATGTTGTAATGAGTGGAGTTGGAGCACCTACTTGTACTGTTGGGTATTTTGATCATCTACAACATTACATCTTCATATTTTATAAACTCATAGTAGGTTTTGTGTGTACATTTGAATAGCCTATAGGAAGGGGCGCCATATAGGGGGGGAAAGTTAGGACAATTCCAAGGGCCCATGACTGACAGGGGCCCCAAACAATAGGTAAGAACTAATATAAAATTATTAAACCATCATCATTCAGTATATATATTTCAAATATAATAATACAATTAATGAGCTCTTTGTTTTTACTTGTTTTTGGCAGTAAAAGTTAAATATCCCCATTGACCAAAAAGTAAACATCCATATTGACCGACCACCCCCCTGTATCTGCATGAAATGGTTTGGTCCTGCCTTAGCGCACTCAGACTCAGTGACGTGTTTAGTTGCAGTCAGTAGATGTGCCAGAACTACAGTGACTGTCAGTACCCGATCCGTAACGCCTGTAAGATCCGTTCTGCACATGCGCTGAATTATGCGCATGCGCAGAAACCCAACGTGTTTTACGACACTGCCTGATCAGTTCTACGCTTGCGCGCACACACCGGCAAACTTCACAGCTCTATGCACGCATTGGCTTAAGGATGTTTGGACATTTCTGGTTACCAGAGGAAAACATTAGACAGTGACAGTAGACTGTTATGATGGCAGAGATGAAGTTTACAAGGTGTTTGCTGGAGTTGCCTAAAGTATCTGTTAATGATATACGGAGGGTCGTACGGCCATCCAGTACAACACCATGTAGCAAATTAAATAAAGGCTTCAAATGTTACGTTTCATCATTTCTTTGCAACTTTGAAGGTAAAAGCCTTGCTTTGGTGTTTTAAGTCATGACTCCATCTTGCTTCAGGTTAATCATGCTTTAAATAAAGTTTAAGCATGTGTATACCTCTCACTTTATGTGTTTGTACTTCGATGAAAGTATCAGGTAAAAACAGGGCTACAAATGAGATCTCTGTGAGAGACCAGCTAACTCCTAGCAAACTATTATGTAGCTCAATGCTGGACATTTCACCCCAAATTCCGGTCACTTTACTGTATTTGTATTTGTTTAGTATTTGGTTTAGAAGCCTTTATTGGTGATTTTTTACGGTACAAAGTCCTGCTACATACGTACATATATAGCTAGCTATATATGCTCCGCTATGTCGCGTTAGCATGCAGCTACAATAGTTAGCTATGAGTATGCTCACGTTAGATTGTAGTGGAACGAAGCAGCACTTTCTAACGTCAAAAATCGCAGATAAAGGCTTCTGAACCAAACACTACACAATCGGACATGTTTTGGCAGGAATGTGACCCGGAATTGGGGCGAATGTAACAACATTGCCAGCTAAGATGACATGTTTACTGCCGTTAGCATGTAGCTACTATAGTGGTATACAGCAGTGGTGGCTGGAAGAGCTGTCCTCCCGTCTTCAAAAGGACACTTATGTACGTTTACACTTCATCGCATTAATAAAAGACAGTCTATGGTTATTAGTCAAGACGAAGTATTAAAAGTAAAAACATTAACATAAACACAACGACGTCGCTACACGGTTTTGGATCAGTGACAAGTCTCGATTGTTTGTAGCTATGACTATTGTATAATAAAGATTTAATAAAAAAGTTGTGATGTTTGGTCGTAAAGTGTTTCAACGCATGCGTGGTACAAATTGCACAGGGACATTGTTAGTTTTCTACTACGTAATTATGCGCATGCGCAGAACGGATCTTACAGGCGGTACTGACAGTGACCACAATGTTGCCAAGTAACGTTAAATCAAAGTCTGGTTTTCAAAAAAGGAAAGAGAGAGAAAAGAGAGAGAGCAAAGACAAAGGAAAGGGTGTCAAACTGTAACCCAGTTTTTGACCAAGAAAGGTGGGTAGCCTATAGTCTGTGAGTGGTATTAACTAGGGCTGTCAAAATAACGCGTTATTTTCGATTAATTAATCTGAGAGAAAATAACGCGTTAAACAAAATTAACGCAGATTAATCCATTCCATATTGACTTTTGCATACAGACGAAAATCTGGTGCCACTGACATGTCTGTGCTTCTCTCTGCTGCTCTGAAACAGACATTACAGGAAACACAAACACCGCTGCATGTGACGCTAGTTAACACTATACTCAACAGCAGCTAACGTTAGCCTACCGCTAGCTAGTTAACACAATACTCAACAGCAGCTAACGTTAGCCTACCGCTAGCTAGTAGCTGGATTAAACACGGTTAAAATCCTGACAGCTAACGCTAAACGGTGTAAAGTGTGACTGTGTTTTACTGTAGAGGATTCAACACCGGGATGTAACAATCTGCAGCTGCCGTCGGAGAAACAACACAGACGGTGGGAAAAAAAAACAACAACAAAAAACACAGCCGGTTCGTTCAATGAAACTGGTAAACTACAGCCTCGTGGTGCATTTGAAGTTATTGTAAATGTCCTTTTCCTATCTGGTTGTTGTTTTTGTCGGTCAACAGCAATTTACTAGTGAAATAAGTTATTGTTATACATTATTATTAAATCATTTAATTTTGACCATATGGCCTTAGCAATAAACAAGCCATTCTTTAATGTCACCAACTGTTGTTTAGTACCCTTTTTTCTTTTCTTTTTTTACTTTCTTAAAAAGTATTGGTTCAGGCACTGTTAATTATGTATGCGATTAATTTTGATTAATTAATCACAGAGTATGTAATTAATTAGATAACATTTTTTAATCGATTGACAGCCCTAGTATTAACCTGTTGGCTTAATGTCCATAGTGAACTAAGCTAGCTAGCTACAGACTAGTGTTAGCCTACATTGAATCACCATTTAATCAGTGCAGGGAAACGTTTAGCAAGATATTCATATTAAATCATTGTCCCTGCCCCTTTTAGCAGACTTAACAACAGATGAGTCAGCAGCAGCCCAGTCTCCCCCTTTCTGTGCCCCTCCCTGTCCCAGTGAAGAATGTGAGCAACGTGTTCAATGACATGACAGTTAGCATCATTGCAGGGAGTCTGTGGGGATTTCTCTGTCTCTCTTGCTCTTTTTACCATTACAAAAAAGAAATATTTATTAATGACAGAAATTTTCTCACATAATGATCATTATGAAATAAAATAAAAACAACCTACTGTCTGTACTGGATGCTGGACAGTTAGAAACAGTAAGTAGCTTAACTGAGCCTGCATGTAAGATACAGACAATATTAACTGTATTGAACTACAAGAAGCAAGACAGTTGCAAGCCTTTAATTAGAGTTATGTAAAGCTTTTGACGGGACAGTTAGGTCCTAGAGATGTGGTGACAACAGCTGCGCAGAGGGGGCCCAATTTGATTTTTTGTCATGGGGCCCAAAATTCCTGGCGGCACCCCTGCCTATAGTCCTATATCAATCAAATAAGAGTAACTATTGACTGTAGGTGTCAAATAAATGTAACAGAGTAAAAACTACAATATGTGCCTCTGGAATGTAGTAGATCTGGGCCTATAAAGTGGGAAAATGGAAATGCTCAACTGAAGTAGGCTACAAGCACTCAGGCTACAGTAGGCTATTCAAGTAGGCGTACAGTAAACACATTCCACTACCACTGCTGACGTTTATTTATGAAAGTTTAATATGTGTTTTTGTTGTTTGTTTTCTTTTTCAGGATTTTATAATCATGATTTAACTCGTGAAAGAAAACCTAACTAATCTGCATTTTACCTTTGTTCACCTGTCACCTGCTCAAGGAGCATGGGGACAAATGTGTGCGTGCCACACTTTTATTAAAATACATAGCAACATTTCATATTGCTACACTGAGATACTCTTGATATATTTGTTTCGTATCTGTCTTGTGAAATTTTTTTTAGATTTTAGTCAGAACATTTTTATTGCCTGTTTACACTTTGTACTACGGTAAAACATGGGCGCTACATCTAAGAACTGCCAGTGAAGCTTGTTGGGGTAACTGTTTCTGGTGAGTGTGTATTCTTATAAGCCGTATCTGAAATGTGCTGTAGTGACTGTCACTGAAGTGATATAAACAGTCCATTCCCACAGCATGCATTGAAATAATAAGTAATGTAAGGTAGTTGTCGCGTAATCTATAAGCTTGCACTGCTGCTATGCTATGTTAGCCGAAACACGAGGAGACCAGTCATGTGTTAGCTTAGTTTACAGGCTAGTAATGTTAGCCATACAACGAAACTTCATTTAGTCAGTGTGACATAAAGCTCATCAATAGATATGGTCACTTAATAGATCACCACTTTATATGTCTTTTGATTGTTAGAGTATAATGTTTAATTAGGAATGCATACGGTTAGGCCAATTCAAACTCCCCAACTTTAACGTTAACGTAAACGTTAGCTCAATACGATTTTGCAAATATCTTTTAAACATGCCTCTAGGTAGATTATATTTATGCCGAACATAATTACTGAACGTTATACTTTTTTTAAATGGGTTAAGCAACGCTTTGAAAGATACACTGGTTCGTCAACAAGCAAGACCTTTTAAAATGTCTCGATTTTTCGAATGCAGTTTGGCATGAAGATGTTTATAAACAAGAGAAGACGGAAGGTAGGAGTTACTAGGTAACATAAAGTCAAAGTAAACACACCTTTTGTAACTTTCTGCGGTCGGAAACGAGTCGTTATGTTTTACACAAGCTATGTTTACAGTTTTCACTCTCAGTGTGGCACATGTGGGCTGCTGCTGTGGAGACGTGATCGACTAGCTACAACTACATTTAATAGAGTCAACCACAAGGTGGCATGCTATAGTCAGCTGGGGCCGTTATTCAGTCAAACAGCCCGGCAGACTGCTATGGAATGCAATCTTATACATTGTAACTGGAGCATGAGATTCCTCCTGTCATTGATGCTACAGGTCTGTGTGTATTACACCAGCATTCATAATGATAACTCCGGCGTTTGACTTGAGCCAAGATGCAGAGTACCTGATCCTCAGCATCCGTGTGCCCTACACCAGAACATCAGAATTTGACCTTTACATTGATGGGTCAGATTTCAAGTTCTATGCCAAGCCCTACTTTCTCAGGTGAGTTAAGCAATACTCTTAAACTGATGCAAGGTGTATCTCTGTTGAAACCTAGCTTGGATGAAAAAGGGGGTGATGAAAGCAGTTAATTCACGGACTTATCAGGTACCACGGTCTATCTTAGACTTGGATTTGCTGTCATTTATCTTCTGACCATGGTATTGGTCTCAATAGCAATAGAAAATTGACCGGATTTAGCAAATAGGGTGTTTTGCCTTTTGTTATTAGTGACTGTAACCGTCTGGGTCTATGTGTTATTTTCAGATTATCTCTTCCTGGAAGAATAGTGGAGGATGGGAGAGAAAAGGCCAAATTTGACATTGATAAAGGTAGGTCACATTATTAAATAGGGCTGAACAATATAGGAATATAATCTAATTGTGATATTTTTTGAGACCAATAAGGCAATTATGATGTAGTACGCAAAAAAGTTCCTTATCTTCCTCTATCTTCTTCCTTGTCTGTATTAGTATTATTGAAAATGTAATATAAATCTTACTGATCTCCTGTCAGTAATAGTATTGTAAAAAAAAAATAAACAACAAACTCTCACTCGACCTCTCTTCCTCTGCATCATGGTTGGTGCTAGACTGAGAACTGACAGTGCGTTCCATTTGTACTCGGAAGTCCGACAACCTCGCAGTACCCCGAGTTCAAAATCCAACATGGCTGTCCCGAGCATCAACAGTTGTGAAAGCTGTAGCAACATACAGTTATGAGCACTTCTGTCTTATTTGTGTCTCACTAAATCGTACACACAGCACCGTTGACCAACAAAAATCTGGTCTAAAGTCAGTAGCGCAGCATTTCATTGTTATTTTAACAGCACATTAGTAAAATGCGCCTAGGCTTATGCACAGCGCGCGCACACTATGCTTGTTACACACACAGGGACACGCAGCAGCACACACACGTGCAAAAGATTACAAATACAAATATTACGGTGCAAATCCGCCATCATAATAGCAATGCGCCAAGGTCCAAACACGCCTGGCTTTTAAAGGGAATGGGAGATGATACTCTGGTTTGTTGCATGTAACGCCCAAAACACACCTATGAATTAATGAAGACACTAAGTACAACCCTTTTGAACCATGCGCCCGGTGCACAGACCCCTTTTTTCCGCCGTCAAACTAGCAAAAGCGCTTCATGCCGTGCACTTAGATCGTTAACATAGGGCCCTAAAGCTATTCCCACAGTGAAAAATCCGACTTGTAAATTGAACGCATTCAACTCTGGTGTGCCGTTATTCCCAGCTTCATAAATGGAATGCACTATGAGCCCCCTAGCAAGCTAGCTCACTAGCCAGCCATGATTTGGTAAATCGGTTTGTATATCCGGTCTCTCTTTTTGAATGACGAATAGATTACCGCTGCCTGCTGGCATGGAGAGTTATTTCCTCTCACGCAGGCGCAGCACGTGCGTGCTAGTTGGCCACCGACTGTAGTCAGCTTTTTGGCTCGGCCTTCATCGCCACTAGTTCTTTGCCGTGTGCCTGGCGTGTCAGCACCTTCACTCGCTTCACTTTAGTCAGCAGTTGGGACGCGACAAGACACGGCACTGTACTTGGTCTTGATGAGCTGCAGCATTTATTCATAGACAAACTGAAACATACGCTTTACATTTACTACCACTTGACAACTTTACTGCCAATTTGTTCTCTGCTCTAATTGCCAATAGCTGTCTTCTCTTAGCACATCCACCGTCTCTCTCTCTCTCTCTCTCTCTCTCTCTCTCTCTCTCTCTCTCTACCACACACTTGCTATGCACACATTACCCTAACTCTTATACCAATGTAATATGTAAACATGAGGATTCCACTTAAACGCGGCCTTGGCCATTTTCACAGAGAAGTACTGCAAGCATCAAGTCTCGAGTCAAATCTTTGCAATATTGCATCTTCTAAGTAGCAGTGTAAATCTAGCATGCACACAACCTGGAGGAACACCCAGTTTCCCATACACATTTCCTATCCTCAACCTACCCTTTTTCTTATTGGATCAAATATAAAACAATTAGTTTCTCAGGTTGCTGTAAAGTTGCTGCTGTTGTCTATCGGATTGGATGTCTGTCACCCACCGCTACAGAACATCAGCACTCTGTGAGCATTGATCCAGAGAAGCGCTGGGAGGCGAGAGAAGGGGGAAAAACAACAACATAGAAGTTCTAATGGAGGATCTGATATCTTCCATTCATTTTATTTCTTGTGTGTGTTTTTGTCAACACTACAAAACGAGTCATAGCAGGATTTTCAGGATACAGTGTGTTTCTAAGTCCTAACAACTGTTGTTTTTTTCCTTCCAGTGTTTGCCCGGTGTTTGTCAGAATGTGCTGACCTATACTTTCAACAAGGAAAAACAGTTGTGCAAATGTTATCTGAACATATTGAGCTGTATTTCATTGCATCATCTGTATGCTGAGCAAGCAACAAAACAGTTGAACCTTTTAATGGATAGTTTCACAGTGAAGATACAGACAGGAGATACAAGGAGAAAGTAAGACCTGCGTATGACTTGCAACAAAGTCCCCTGGCTGGGATTGAACCTGAAGTTGTGGTTATATGTAGGGCTATATATCTATAACAATGTCAAAACATGGTGAAAAATGTGGATCCAAAGCCTAAGATGACATCCTCAAATGTCTTGTTTTGTCCACAACTTAAAGATATTGAGTTAACTGTCACAGAGGACAGAAGAAACTAGAAAATATTCACATTTAAGAAGCTGGAATCAGAGAAATAAAAAAATGACTCAAAATAGTTGGCGATTAATTTAATAGTTGACAACTAATCGATTAATCGTTACACCTCTAGTTATATGGTAGAGCTGGGCAATATATTGATATTATATCCATATCGTGATATAAGACTAGATATCATCTTAGATTTTGGATATCGTAATATCGTAATATTGTATAGTAGTAATAGTGGTGTCTTTTCCTGGTTTTAACGGCTGCATTACAGTAAAGTGATGTCATTTTCTGAACTTACCAGACTGTTGTAACTGTTCTATTATTTGCCTTTACCCACTTAGTCATTATATCTACATTACTGATGATTATTTATCAAAAATCTCATTGTGTAAATATTTTGTGAAAGCACCAACAGTCAACACTACAATATCGTTGCGGTATCGATATCGAGGTATTTGATACTTATTTTTGTAACAATCAAGTATCAAAAACTGAGGCGGACATGCTGTTGGATGCTGTCCTCCTCTCCTACTTCAATGCCTAACGAATCTCTCTCTTTCTCTCCCTGACTCTGTCTTTCACTGGTTGAAGCCTGAAAATATTGTAAACAAATTAATAACATAACTAATTACACCAGTCGGACTGTTGAGCTCTGTTTCAGACCGATACCTCCGGTTCAGGCTGGTCCTCATCCTCAACACGGGCCTTTTTCAGTCGCGGAAAATACTTTTCAATACTCATCTGGATTGAAACAGCAAACATTCAGTGTCATTTAAAAAAAAAAAAAGACATATTATTTATAATACGTTGATTCACAGCTGCTAATTATAGTGTTTTGACCTCGACAACCCAACTGCATTTTACCGCAAACTTGCGACTCGGTAACTTTCTAAAGCGGGCGCAATCGCTTGTTTGCTAAGAGTCGGGTCGGTGATTGTGAACGTGTGATTGTGTAAAGGTGTTCACCAGATAGATACCAACCTTTAGTGAACTTGTGAATTTCGACAGCCGTCTTCTCTCCTTTACGGAGACAGACGCTGTGTGCACGGTGGGCTCGATGGCGTTTTAAGCCTCCAACATCGCCTTACCTAACCCTCACCTTAACACTAACATAACTTCTTTGACGTAACCATTGCCGCGCTGCCTGGAAGGCGACGTTGGGGGATAAAAACACCGAACACCGCACGGTGGGAGGACGTGTGTGTATGTGACACAGAGAGACGGAGGAGAGCAGGGAAAGGAAATGCAGGACAACGTGTTTTTAAATAGCGGTGTTGATAGTGAGGCGCACCGCCACACTATAGTCTATGTGTGGGAAACACTGTGAATTCTTGAGGGAGAGCTACCATAATGCTTGCTGAAATATGTAAAGCACAAATTGTTACAACAGCACTTTCCGTTAGGGAGATACTTGGAGGGATGCAAGTGAATGTGGTCTGCAATAGGGATGCACCGATCCGACTTTTTCAGTACTGATACCGATGCCTGGGCTTTGGGTATGAGGCGACACCGAGTATCGATCTGATACCAGTGTTTTTATTAATAAGCTGTATGCCTCACTGTGCGAAAGTGACTGGGATCATTCTTCTCTGTATGAGGCAACATCAGGCTTGAGTTAAACATTGCTTTCCTATCTTTGTGTAACAAAATGTACATAATACATAGATATACATTTACAGAATTGTTATTTATTATTAAAATAATACATTGTGGTGGCCGGGTTGGTTCAGTGGTTAGAGCAGGCGCACATATACTGAGAGGTTTATGCCTCAACGCAGAGGTCCAGGGTTGGAATCCGACCAGTGACGATTTCCTGCATGTCTCTCTCCCCTTTCTCACCTAGCTGTCCTGTCAAAATAAAGGTGGAAAATTATATATATATATATATATATATATATATATACATACATACACACATTGTGCACCACGACAGGTTATAATTTATACAGTACATAAACAGAATTGAACAGATTGGCCCCATTGTCACCTATACCCACTTCAGCTATTGGAGTCAGTATCAGATCGGTGCATTCTTGGTCTGCAACTTTGATATGACAGGTGTGCAGTGTGATATACTTGTGGCCAGTGTTGGGTGTAATGCGTTAACGCATTACAGTAACGTAACTACTACTACTTTTTTTGGGTTAAAAAGTAGTGTAACGTGCTACTACTGAAAATGTGGTAACGAAACATAGTTCCTTTTTCAATTCGGCGCAACGTTACTTTTCCCAGGGACAGATTTGACAGCGACGCTGCCTCCTCAGCTGCGCGCTCACAAGCTCCACACGGGACGGGACAGAGGCTGGTAGCAGAGTGATCATGGCGAGCGAGAAGCAGCCAAAACTAACTTTTGAGAGCGTTTTAAGCTTTGTGGCTTTTGGCTGGACGGCGCTCTGAGCCAGGCAGACGCAAAGCTGACAACCTCACACATGGATGCCGTGGAGATGGCCTCATTCGTGCACGCAGCGGACCGCTGTGGACTTGTGTCGGTTGCACGGACACTCAAGGATTTCCAGAAAAGAGGCTGCATGTGTCTACGACAATGCACGGACCATCGTGGCTGCGCGACCGGTACAAGTCGACACAGACATTACATAGTATACACTAACACCGTGTAACGCCGATGACCTGCTGATGTGCATTCAACCCGCGCTGGACTCGTTCATAATGAATCAGCCGTCACTCTGTGAGGAGAGAATCCAGCCTGCAGTGGAGTTCAGACACTTGACTGATAAATCAGAGATTGAATTTATGGTCAAAGATAGTTTTTGCATAATTAACTTCAGTCTCCGCCAGAGACGCCTGCTTTTAAAAGTAACAAGTTACTTTCCATAGGGGGTAACTAAGTAAAGTAACGGAATACCTTTTTAAGAAGTAACGAGCAAACACTACTTTTTAAAAGTAACTTCCCCAACACTGCTTGTGGCATGGTAATATGGGTGAACAGTGTGTTATGACAATAGTGATACATACATGGGGAAAATTCAAATGAAACCGTTGTAATTGGAAACTTTAGTCATCCTGGTCCTTATTAAACTTTTCAGAAATGTGCATGATATTGTTGACCAGTCAGACACTTACAATGGCGTGATTGATCCCCAGGGTGTCTTTAGTTAGTACTTCAGTCAATCAGCCAGGGTAAATTAACCCACCGATCATGTTATTTCATCCCATTTAAAGGGCCACTGGAGCCATCTGTCATGTCACAATGATTAAAGCCTGCTGGCTGCCTGTAATATGTCTTTTCACAGTGACAGTGATGTGGAGCTCGTGTAGGACTTTCTTTCACTATACAACGAGCAAATGAAACGTCATAATGACTTCTGGAGTGACGTTCACTAGTGTCTATACGATACTGTCTGACACTGATGTCGCTTTGATTGCGTTTGCACGTAATCAGTTCTAATGAAGTTGTCTTTATGGGGACATCTGTCTTATGGACTCTGACACCTCATTGCCCGTCTGTCAGCAGGGCCCCAGTTCACTCGCTGTGTCTAAATAAGCCTGTGACATCTGCTAATAAAGCTCCGCTAATGACTGTCCTTGTTTAGACTTCTAATGAGCAACCATTAAGATCCCTCTTTCAGGCTTTTTTATTCTGAACGGCCTACAACTCAAGCAATTAGTCAGCTCCCGTCCTGAAGCACATCTAAGCTTTAACACTTGGGTGCATTGAAATTTGATGAGGTCTTTAGGCGACCATCAGATTTTCTCTGTGGTGGGGCCAAATCAGTCTAATTCATCTAGTGCCTGTTTAGTTTTAATAGCGGTTTGTAAAGAAACTACTTAATTTTGAAGTGTTGCATGCACAGTTGGCCGGATTGATTGGCTATTGTTTGTTATAAATAGACACTTTCAAATTAAAATCTACAACAGTGCAAAAAGCGATTAATCACGGTTCCTTTTTTTTCAGATTAAAATGAATAGCCTGTGATTATTGTGTTTTTTGTGTAGTTTTGTGTTTTTCTCGTCTTCTCCTCCGACAGGTTGTGAGTCATCATGTCATTGTTATTCAATGTTATCATATCGCACGTCAGTTTATGAAGAGCATTAAGTCATTTCCTTCCCAACTTAGTATACATATAATAATTGATATGTGATTCATATTGTCAATGGAAAAAAATCTGAAAGGTACTGCACTGTTTAAAAGTAAAGCCTTTTTTTTGTTATCAATTTATCTTCTGATTATCTTCTTTCAATTGATAGCCTTGTATAAAATGTCAAAACTAAAATGACTCATATTACTCAAGTCTGAAGTGAATATTATTTTGAAACTTATTTTGAAAAGTCACAAAAATAGTAGTCAGTTCCTAAAACATTTAAGCAAATACTCGGTAATCTGTTATTACCAAATCACTGCTACAGTAAATTCACGTTTGATAAATGACAAAGGGTCAATGGGTTGTCATAATGATAACTAGTTGATTTATGGGCTGTTAATTAATTAATTGTTTCATTTCATTTATATTTTATTTCGAACAAAACTAAAATATAAAAATATAAAAAATTACTACTAAAATATATATATATATATATATATATATCATATACTGTACCTACTATATATATATATATACTACTACTCAACTACATATATCTATAAAATAAAAAAGTGCGTAGCAACACACCAAAGGAAAAAGAACAATATCTATACAGTGTTATAAATAATATAAAAAATACTATTACAATTAATATTTCCAAAAACTGTCCGAAAAAACTGTTTCAGAATGAGAAATAGATGGTGTATTAAATAATAGGCAAACCGTGTGTAGGGATGTTATTAAAAAGGAGCTCTGAATGGTTAAAAAAAAAACCCCGCATCCCTTCATCCTGCTGCAGGTCTCGTCACTCTTTGGGTCCCCAAGGAAACAGCCGGAGAGCACTTTGAAGGACTTCAGATGCTGACGAGTCTCCTCGCCCCAAAAGGCTCCCGTTCAGCAAAACCACTGATAGAGGACTTAAGCACAGGTTAGCCAAATCTATACACCAGTTCAATTAAAGTGCTCATATTATGCTCATTTTCAGGTTCAAAATTGTTTTTAAAGGTTGTACCAGAATAGGTTTACATGGTTTAATTTTCAAAAAACCCCATATTTTTGTTGTACTGCACATTGCTGCAGCTCCTCTTTTCACCCTGTGTGTTGAGCTCTCTGTTTTAGCTACAGAGTGAGACATCTCACTTCTGTTCCATATCTGTTGGGAGTCGCACATGCGCAGTAGCTAGTTAAGGACAACTAGCCAGTCAGAAGCAAGAGTATGAGGGCGTGTCACGCTAGCAGCTAGGCGAGCATTATAAGGTGTGTTACAAAGTGACGCACGTTGGTCACGGAAGTAAAATCTGGACTACAACAGAGCTGTTTGGAGCAGTTTGTGAACAGTGTTTTCTGTTGGAGATGGTAAGTCCCTTTGCGGTGGACTTTGGGCTTTTTCACTTTGCAAACCTATAACGTGCACAAAAAGATATATGTAACACAATAAAGGAAAGGGGAAAAGCCAAAAAGCATAATATGAGCACTTTTAAAGTAATGATGGAATTAAGCTAGAACCAACCATAACTTTATAACATTTCAAAAGGATGCAGTGAAGCTGCCGGGGATGATGAAGACGACGATGAGGAAGAATTTGACTGGCAGGTCGAGCAGGAGGTGTACAAGGAGAGCTCTGAGGAGGAGCTGAGAGCCCTGCCGAAATATGGCTTTGGTAATCGGCGGTCTGGAGTGTTTGCAAGATTACAGGTGAGGTTACAGATACTGATTATTTCTAGGACTGGGTATCTTTCAAATAATGTTCGATACCGGCACAAATACCAATACTGTGACATTGATACTGGCTCCTGAACCAATTTTATAAAAAACATTTTAACAAAAATAAATTCCAATACTCTGTGTGTAATGTAGAGTTTTTCCTGTGTGTCTCTACAACGTGTAATGTTAGACAGCCAATCACAGACACTATTAGATCTTGGTAGAAGCATGCTGAATGCTTATTGGCTCACTAGTCTCGCTTTGTCAGACCTTCCTCCACAGCGCTGCGGAGGAGGGTCTGGCTAGTCCACACAGCATTCCTGGATGGGAGAAATAACGTGCTCTGGTTTATTGGCATTTCTTTAAACCAATCACAATCGTCTTGGCTCGGCACCAGACGGAGCCCCAGTGCCGCTGCAAAATAGCCTCGGGAAGGAACTTGTTTTGGTGGAACGTGTGTATTTCAAAGGTTGTTTTAGTCGTGCAACAGAAAACTCAGATTGGACAGATAGTCTAGCTAGCTGTCTGGATTTACCCTGCAGAGATCTGAGGAGCAGTTAACCATAGTCCTCAGAAATCCACCGGAGTTTATAATTACAACACAAAGAAAATGGAAGGTAATGGTAAATTATAAAGTTATAAAAATAACGGACACCCGGCCCGAAAAAGTGACATCCGGCGGAATTTCCGCACTGGAGCAATTCCGGAAGTGGAACGTCGTGGATATAGACGATTGGCTCACTGACGCGGATTAGATTTACTCATTAGGTATTGAATGACGAGGCATTTTTCGATACTAAGGGGGCAATTCGGTCGGTGCCTAAAAAGTATCAAATTCGGTACCCAGCCTTAATTATTTCCTCATCGGTGAAACCCTTGCATCTTTTCTGATTTAAACAAAGTTGCTGAATACAGATTTTCTATGTCGGGACTGTCCCTACAGGAGGAACTGAGTGATGTGACTGATATCAAGAACCCAGAAGGAAGGCCAGCGGCAGAGAGGAGGCAGGCACGACTGGACGCAGAGGCAGCTGCTTTTTCACCTGACCATTACCTGTGAGTTTATCAAAGTAAAAACCTCTGACACCCTAAAACATCTTTTTTTTTCCCCCCACCCCTGTGCTGTCTGCTAACATCTGTGTGTCATTTCAGGGCTGATTTGTTCGAGGATGAGGAGATAAAGGGGCTGCTGAAGTTCAGGCCGTGGTGGGCCAAACTGAGTCCTTCTACAGAGCAGGAGGGAGAAGCTGGTCAGTTCAAGTCATTCCTTCATAATCCTGTTTTTTTTTGTATAGATCTTTTAATCTAAATGGTGTCGCTAGGATCAATCTAAAACAGTAACAGGAATTTGCACTTTTCTTTACCCAGTGATGAACAAACAAACTATAGATGAACACGCACACAAAGAAATAGAATAAAGATGTTGTATTATACAAATGAAACCAATGTTATTTGTTTTTGTAGTGGAATATATATCACATGGTAATATAAATGTGAATTATTTGAGTTTTAGGAAATTAAGAGTAACCGACAAAGTAGTGACTGAAGGCTACCAGAAGGTGGCATGAAGTTGCAAAAATTGAGAGGGCAATCATGAATTGTTTGATCATATTAGTTGACCAAATTAAACTGCTCTTGTTTATCATTCTTACTATCTTATTAGAACATCTGCTGAGTTAGAACTCAAACAATCTCTACCTTCTTGCGTTTTCATTATCTTTTACCCATTTCTTTTTTAAATTGAGGTTTTCTTTTTGCAGTTAGTTCCCACCCATTTCAAATCAATGGCTCATTTACTTAGATTGAGACGTGATGCTTGTTGGCTGGAGCCTCCCAGGTTCATTCCTCCGCTCAGCCTCTTGCTGAAGCCTCGGCACTGCGAGAGACTTATTTAATTGTGCCATCCGGCTCCTCTAACAGTCTGCTAATTCCAGCACTTCCACTGCACATAGCCACAGCTTGTGTGTAGTGCGTGTGTGTGTGCGTGTGCGTGTGTGTGTGTGGGGAGCGTGCCTGTTTGTGTATTTGCCAGCCAATACACAGCAGTGCTTCTTGCACATCAGGGACTCTCCTCTCCTCATGCAGAGAGAGGAATTGCTTTCAGCTGTTTCGTAAGCTGCTGATAGAAAGAGAAAACCGTTGAGTTACAGCATGTTCCTGCAGACATTTAGCGCGCCTTTCAATACGGAACGACGCAGATAGCTTAAATGGGATTGAAGTCTGTTTGTGTCGCCCCATTAGGCTTGCCACAGATCCCTATTAAGCAGATGTCTCTTTCAAAAGGCAACAGTTAGTGAATTTGCAGAGAGCAGGGAAACAGAGGTTTTGACATATTTTCATGTGATGGTAATTCAAACACATCTAAATGGGATTGGCTTTACTAATTTAATGTAGTCCTATATTTCCTTCTGCTCCTCATCAACTCCTGCCATGTTGTGGCTAAACTAGGCACTTTGCTCCAGAAGAGCAGTTCATAGGCCAACGGTAGAAAACTCTGTTTTGCTGGTGTGACTAAAGACACAAATGACCCATCTGATTGGTGGAGTGCTAACCCGGAAACGGGGAGCGGAATGAGCGAGACTAGAGTCTCTCAAAATCTGACGGAAGTCTTTTAAACTGACCCGTGTCGATCTGAATTGGAGACAGATTCAGCAACTGCACGGCCTGTTTCTCGCTTAAAATGTTTTCAGAAACACGTTTCTATTATTTAGAAAAGAGACTGATCAGTCCATCTGGTCGGTGTGTCTGCAGCTTAAGTGAAACAGTAGCCCCTTTAACACACCCTTTTCAAGGCGGGACTGTTGCGCCTTTTAGCGTGTTCCATTTGTACTCTGAGCTCTGATTTTCCAAGGTCAAAGTCGGAAACGCGCCCCCCCCCCCGACCTCGTATTTCCGAGCTCTGAACTCGGGGAACCACCGAGTACCCTGAGCTAAAAATCCAACATGGCTGCTCCGTTCATCAACAGTTGTGAAAGCTGTAGTAACATAACAGTTGTAAGCACTTCTGTGTTATTTGTGTCTCACTAAATCAGTCGTACACGCAGCGCTGTCCATCTTCTATCTGTGGACAATGTTGTTACGCTGTTTGTATGCACAAAAAAACAGCGTTATGCCTTGTTATAAACTGGCATTGCTAACAATAGCTAACCTGGCTTGAGCTAATTAAAACAATGAAAAACGCATTCTACTCTGGTGTGACGTCATTCCCAGCTTCGGCTTCCGAGTTCCGAGGTAAATGGAACGCAATATTTAATCGGCCTCGCTGTCTGTCTGAACGTTAGGAAGACGGATTGGTTGTTGTGGCTTTAAGCCGGCAGTGGAGGACTGAAAGGGACAGCTGGCAGGGCGGAACTACACACAGTAGTGATGCACGAGTAGGGTTGGGTATCGTTTGGATTTTTACGATTCCGATGCCGAACCGGTACTTTTAAAACGATTCCGATTCCTAAACCGATTCTTGAAAAAGTGAAAAATGACATCAAAGAAAGGTGCAGCGAATGGTTAATATGCTTTTACGTCCGTTTTGGTGAGCCCAGAGGGAAAATATGGCATTTTAAAAGTAGCCTACATTTACGGTAGCTAGCTAAGGGTAGACTACAGAGAAAGTGCGATATGTTAACGTCCGTTTCGGAGCGACGGAGGGAAAATATTTCAGTCGACACATTAAGTGGAACCGAAATTTGCGTTCTACTCCGATCCGATTCCTACCGGTTGCGTAGAAACGGTTTCCATAGAGGAACCGGGTTTCGGTACCCAACCCTGTGCACGAGTCGACCCACAGGAGGGTCAAAAAAGACACAAGTTATTAATAACTTACAGAAACATTACGTGCAATAGTCCACCTTCCCTTCCATCTGTCCTTCACGCTACTGACAGTTGTGCTACTGTAATCCATAAAGTCGCCAATTTGTGGGTCAGTTCGGGTTGATTAACGGCGCGGATCGGCTCACACACACTAGGCGCCGTTGTGTTACATGTCACACCTCTTTTGCTCCTGGGTTACTGGAAAATACATGCAACTTTTAAAAAAACATGTGAAAACGATCCAAAGTCCACACTAGTGTTTTCAGGTAGCCGTGTCCCGAGTGGTTGTAGGGGTGTGTACGACCTGACACTGTATGGCAAGGCCAAGAAGGAAAATCCATTTCATGCAGCTGTTTGGTTGCGTGGACTCTGTGGTTTGAGGAGCTGAAGAATTGTTTTAGTTTTTACTGATATAAAAGCTCCATTGGTTGTATTCAGAACATGTTTTATATAATAGAATAATCCGACAACAAATATAACTTTACTCCCATCATCAATTTTATTTTGAAATGTCTTTAATAAGATAACTATAACAAGCCACATTGAAATACATTTTCCAGAACCACTGAACCACTGCCTTATTAGAAGAAAATAGGGCAAAATGGTTTTTTTGTAAAGAATTTGGAGATCTTATCTCATAATAATGACTTACTATCATAATTACTAGAGTAGATTTCATTATTACGAGATGTGGATCTCACAATTATGAGAAATGGCCTCATTTTACGAGATAACCAGTCCCTCCAGAAAAACGCAAACATAATTCAATGCATAATCGGCCAAAGTCCGCATATTTATGCGGGGGTCGCGTTTTTTCAAATACGCCACACTTTTGCCGCATTAATTGCCGATTTCTGCGCAAAATAATAAAATATGCGGCATATCGCATTTCTTTTTAGTTATAATAATAATAATAATAAGTTATAATTATCAGTAGAAAACGGCACATTAAAATGTAACGTGATTCCTTTTTTAGTGCTGTCTTTTATATTCAATTTAATGTTCAATTTCTTCAATAAAAGAATGTTGGAAATTATATTTGTTTTTATTTAACAAGCAATGCGTTGTGTTTTAGAAGAATACACTTTATTATCCGTTTAATTATCGCAAGTAATATCCTTATCGCGAAATCCAACAACGTTACCGCATGATGCATATTTGTTTTTTTATTTCCTCATTTTGTGCAGCCATACTCTTCAGTTGGTTAACACACAGGCACTCCCAGATAGACACACACGCTCAAAATCCAGGCTTCCTACAGATTTTGACTGTGAGAATTCACAGGAAATACCAGAATGTCAGTCCAGAGCGTTCAAGCAACGCCATTGTTTTCCAAAAGTGCTGTTTTCCCTGCTGACACTAAAACGTGAGGTTGGGGTTTTTCAGCGTTGGATGTGAAAGCACTTGCTTGTTGTGGACACAAGGCCAAAAACTGAGAGAAAATTATGCATTTTCAGATTTAGCCAGTTGAGTGTAAACGTCATTTTAAAGATGTAGGACACTGAATCCACTTAATTAAGCTGTGTAAATCACAGCGGGGCCACAACGATACATTAAGCCTTTTATCTTGATATACCATGGTTTGAGCAGCTCATGATGATTGACGTTTTGGTATGTGGAGTTTGTCCTACACTCCCTCCGTCTTATGAAACAAGATCCACATGTATAGCATGTGTGTGCAAACTAAAGCAGTGTATGCAACATCCCCTCCTCCTGACCACCACCACTAACACTGCTTCTTACACCAACTACTGGATTCCTCTGCAGTTCATGGGGCAGTTGAGGAGAGCTGGGTATTGTTAAAAAAAAAAAGTCCGATACCAATACCGTGTCTTCGATACCAATTTAATAAAACAAAAAGAAGTAACGGTATTACACATGAAGGCACAGATCTTTGAATTTACATATCAGCTCCTACTACGTGAGCCCCCGTCTCTGTGCGTAGCGTAGAGTTTTACCTGCGTGTCTCTACGGCGTGCAACGTTAGACAGCCAATCAAACCAAGTCAAACATTATCACATCTTGGTAGAAGTGCGCTGCACGCCTATTGGCTCACTGACGCTGACGAGATTCCTTGAGACTCCTTAGGTAATGAAATTGGGTATTGGGCGTTTTCCGATACTCGATACTTTAGAGGCAGTTTGAATTGGGTACCCAGCCCTGCAGTTGAGTGTCTCAGTCCTGTAAATACTGTAAATGCCAAAGACTTTTGGTGAGAAGAAATACAACACTTGACTCTAAATTCCTTGTTCTCGTGCAGCTGTATCCTTCAACGACGGTGAGAAGGAGCAGCTGAGAAAATTCACCAACCGTTCCTACCTGCTGGACAAGACGTCCCGTCACCAAGTGTGGCTCAGCCTTGTGGACATCCTGCTGGCTTATTCCTACGAAGTGCGCTCTACAGAGGGAGAGCACAACGTAAGTGAGTGTGTGTATGTGTGAAGAGGCAACTCTTCCTGAGCAGCACTTAACCTTGGATGACAAAGCCCTCTATCCTCAAATCCTTTAGACCCCCTTCTGTTTCATTCAGAGCCTTAAGAGATTACCAGCCGATACAAGAGCTCAGCCCAGGCCTCTTAGTGTCACTCCTCTAATGTAGCTGCAGAAAGGCAAGGTGAGCGCGCCTGATTTCATTGTTGAAGGCAGTTCATACCATGCGTGAATGAAATGCTAGTGATATTTAATACAGCACAATGTTGAACTTAAACCCAGCTATGAAAACAAAATCTATCATATGGTAGCATTTTCGTTTCCGTAGGGAATATTATAATATGGAGTGAGTCGAGAACAAGTCCCCTAGTTCATTTCAAATAGTTTGTAGTAGGCCTGCACGATAAATCGTTATAAATTCATTCATTCACCCCTGTTCGCAATTTCATTTTTGAATGACTTTTTTTTTTTCCTCCTTTTAATTAATTTATTGAAAACATTTGACATTGACATGTTTTAATTCTGTAAAGACATGTTCAAGGAGTTCAGATAGAGCCTGTATCAGGGCCATATTTAGTTCAATGTGTTATATGTCGCTATTTTTGGTAGCCTACTGTACTTAAATGGCCAGTACGTACTGTATTTTCTTTATTCATTGAAGCCTCTATGTTTACAGGCTCGTGGTGATGCGAAATGTGCTATAGGTGCCAAAAACAATCTATGTTTGGTACTGCCAATTTGTTTAGTTTTGTCATTGTTCATATAACAACAACATATAATATGCAATAAACATTACACTTCGTGAGAAACAAATCGTGGCAGAGAATCGTGATATCAATTCTAAGCAAAAAAAATTGTGATTCATATTTTTTCCCGAATCATGCAGGCCTAGATTGTAGCCTGCTCTTTACTGTGAGGCATAAACCTCCAAGTATATGTGCGCCTGCTCTACCCACTGAGCCAACCCGGCCACTACACGTGCTTTTTCTGTCCGAGCAGAATTAATCGCACTGTATATTTCCTGTCGGTCATTTTTGTGGTGATAAGTGGTCCCCTTTTTCCCTGCAGGTAGAGTCAGCGTGGACTATCAGAAAACTCAGCGGGACTCTCTGCTGGCTAGAGGTGAGTCAGTTATTGCACAAGGAAAGGTTTTACACATCATGTCGGTTGGGGCTGGAAACTACAAGTTTGAAAATAATTTTTTTTTTAAATACGGCGGTGTAGAGTTAGAAAAAAGTTAGCTTACCAGGCCTCTGTAGCCCACTTTGCATCTCTGCTTGAGGCTATCAGCTCAAAGCTACATTAGCTGCATAACACATCTGAATCCCTGCCTGAACTGTGGGTGGCCAAGTTGCACTGTGGGTAATGTATGCGCCAGGTTTTGACGTAGATGATATCTCTGGTTCTGCTGCATACATTTTTACCCCTTTTTTTTTTTTTAACTGTCCATCATGAGTCTGACAGTGTTATAAGAGTGTGATGCTAAATCAGTGGAGTACTCTTTTAATTCATGCTGCACTGTGTCGATCTGCTTCTGTTTTCTCCCTTCTCGTATGTCTGCTTTTGACTTTTTGTATGCGTTTTTGCCGCCACAAAATATTTCTTTCTGTTTTCTAATGCAACTGACTAGCAGACTTAATGTCTCGTGCTTTTGAAATTGTCTGTGGGTAACTTAGGGCGAGACCCATTAGCGGATGGAACTGGTTTCCATCAAGTTCCAGATATGTATTCAGAGTGCATGATGGCTGGTGCACGTTGTAAGGTCTGTAAGAGAGCCGGCATGTCGCTGTTCCTGAACCGCATCGGGAGTGTCTTTATCAGCCATCCTTGATATTCGTGATGCCTTGCTGTTTGAGCCAATCGAATTTCAGCATGACGTAACACCCGTACATGGAAACTCTGTGTTTACCACAGAATTAGATTCTATTTGTGGCGGTAGCTGACCCGGGGTGGGGGGTGCACGTGCAGAAAGAGGTGCAGACTTCTTATATTAATTGTACTGCAAATATTTGTATGCACAATTCTGCAGGTAACACATCAAAATTTGAAATGCAAATGTGACAACAAAGTCCAGTTCATTTGATTACTATGAGCAGGGCACAAGGGGGAGTTTTGCTCCTCCAGTTGAAAAATGTAGGAGTGACTTACATATGGTAACTGCTATTACTGTTGTAGCTAATCTGTACAATAATACAAAAGTGTTATGAATACAAAACATTATGAAGTGTAATGTTTTCTATTTTGAAATATTGGCAAATAAATTGTCTGTGATGTAGAGTAACAGACCGCTCCTACGGTTCGGCAGGCATGTGAACCGTGGATTCATTGCAAATGTAACCATCATAGTGTGAAATACAGTTTAACTGCTGCTGTTGCGTGAACGGGCCTTGACTCATTGGGTCTGTTCCAAGAAGCAGGTTCACTCAGTAATCTGGATAATGTTGCTGCGTAAAACCTACCTCAGACCTGGTTCCACATTTTACTCAGCATATGTATCTGGATTACTCAGTAAAGCGGGTTCTTGGAACAGGGCCCTGTATTGTGAGAACAATATCTAGATATAAAAAAAGATTGATCACATGCATGTTGGCGACAGAAACTTGGCTTCTTAACATTTCTGTGACATTTGCAGCTATAGTTTTGTAAAACAATGAGGCTGTTTGAAATTTCACCGCTCTAGGAGGCTCAGTGAGGAGGTCAAATTGTAGAGGAAACCATGCATTTGCAGTAATGTGGGCATTGCCTTAGGAAGCGGTAGCCCCTAATTATCACATTGGGGCAAATAAACTTATTTAGATTTTTAGTTTAGCATTGGATTTCACATGTTGGGCACACCTTCACAAGACTGGACGTGATCCTGCTGTTCTTATAACTGTGAGTTTGTGATATAGAGTGATGGTGGGCTATTCCCCTACTTGTATGAGCGTAACATCCCGCTTACTATTTTGAATTGTCTTAATACTGACTTAGTGACTGCTCCCCTTTTTAATGTATGTGATACAGAGCAACGATTGTGGTGAGCAGAAGGTGTTCAGAAGAGATGGTTTTGCTACATTGTTATGGTTTTGCTACATTTTTTAAGGAGGTACGTGTCAGCTAGGCCGTAACCCCTCAACGAACAACCATAAATCAAATCTCAACTGACACTTATTAGCAGTTAATGAAGGCCATACCACTTCTGGTTCTGTAGACCAGGCGTGGTGCTCAATACCTCTATTGTATTTTTATTGTTATTGTTGGTGCTCAAGAGGGTTGTGGGTTGGTGTTTTTGCCAGTTATTTCACGCTTTCAGTGACAACAGTTGTGAATAAACACGTACATTTGCCTATTTGAATAGACAATCCTTAATTAATGTTGGGCTGGACATATTTAAGCTACTACACACTACACTACAGATGTGGTAAGCAGGCTGCGAAAGCAGAGGGGGGAGATGTTTTTTGATCATGCACAACAAAAAACCAAACGTGCAAGAATGAAATCCCCCTTCCAATACCATAGATAGAGCCGCTTGACCAGGCATGCCGACACACTTATTAATCAACTTCAATATTCAGTGGAAAATAATCTCAAAATGAAATGGCACAACGTGGTGTCAACACAGCGCTTTCAAGCCGGAGAGCGGAGTTCACTTCGCGGCGTAAATAAAATACTCTCACCCAGGAAACGCTTGTTCACACGATCTTTTTCCGAAACTATAGTCGTTTTGGTACCTCAACTTAACTGTCTGCGGCGCATGATGCTCACTTTTTCTGGCTTAACTCCACTACCATGGCCCCAGAAAGGAGCGTCATCTGGCAGTGCCTGTAGCCGGCTCACAGTCCCCTATCGGCAGCTAGACAACTGTCGCTGGTAGCCGGCGTCCCGGAGCTCTGTAGCGGCTAAATACAACCAGCAACCTCCGCTCAGGTTGTATCGTTCTATGGCACTTATAGACTTCACGTTACAGCGCTTTACTTAGTTTAAAATAGGCTACTTCTCTTTTAGGTATATAATCAATATGTGGTCTAGGCCAGTCATTCCCAAACTGTGGTCTGAGGGTACTGCAGGTGGTCCGTGGAAAAGCTAAATAATATATAAAATAAAAGTTTTTTTAACCTTCATTTTACCAGGAAATTCCCATAAATAAGAATATGTATATCCATCCATCCATCTTCGTCCGCTTATTCGGTATCGGGTCGCGGGGTAGCAGCTCCAGCAGGGGACCCCAAACTTCCCTTTCCCGAGCCACATTAACCAGCTCCGACTGGGGGATCCCGAGGCGTTCCCAGGCCAGGTTGGAGATATAATCCCTCCACCTAGTCCTGGGTCTTCCCCGAGGCCTCCTCCCAGCTGGACGGTCCTGGAACACCTCCCTAGGGAGGCGCCCAGGGATCTGGATATTGATATTTAAATTAAATTGTCAAGTTATTGTGTGATTACTAAAATAGGCTAGTGGCACTCGGCCGTGACGTTCAAGTCCAGTGCCGTTAGAACCACAACATGGATCGGTGGATGGCAACAGGTTCTCTGAAGAGAATGGAGGCAGAGGTTACCAATAATGAAGAGGTTGAAGATTGAAGCCTGTTGTTCAAATGAACCTGATTATGCCCTCGGGCGCTTGAGTAAATAAATAAATGAAATATGTGGCGGCCGTTGCGTGCAGTAAACTTTCTTTTAACAAGCCTGTTGTACTGATGCGACGACCAGTTATAGTTTTAGTGCTAGTAGGCCTATTAAGAGGTGCGGATTAATTCAGGTTTGACTGTGTGTAGACATATTTTATTATGTGTATTATGAGGTGGTCCGTGAAAATTCTTGATTACAAATAGTGGTCCACACACGCTATTGGGGAAGTAGATGATCACTTTGAGCGGGGGATACATTTTGTTCCCAGCGGGGATAAAAAAATATTTCAGCACAGGCAGGGATATGTAGACCAGAAAGGTGAGAGAGTTTGTAGTTTTCCTGCTGTGGTGACAGCGGGGTGAAGAACAGTCTCCGCCTGCCTGGCAGCCCTTTACTGCTCGTCAGTCAGTCAGCAGAGCTGTCGGCTCCCACTGACAAGCCACCTCGCTCAATCCCCCGCTCCCTTCCTCCTCCTCCCCTTCCCTTCACCTTGTGCTCTACAATAGATTCCTCTCTGTCTTTGACTGTGGGTCACAGCTGAAATCAGCTCTGCTTCCTCACTCCACTCTTCCTCTCTGCTATTTCTTTCTTTTTTTCTTTCTTTTTTTTTCTTTTTTTTTCTGCTCTCGCTGTCTATCTCGCTTCCCTTGCTTATGCCTAACATTCGCCTTCCCATCGTCTCTCCCCCCTCCTCCCTCCATCTGCTGCATGTTTACTTGTCCTCAGTCGACTGCACTGGTGTGACTGTGACTTGTCGTCGTCCCCCCTCTCTGCAGCAGCAGACCTTATTTACACTCCTGCTAAACAAGCCCAAGGGAGAGCATGATCTCAGATGACACGCACTCGTGAGCTCACATCACATCCTAACAAGCCACAAAGAAAAGAAGAGAAAGAAACAAAAACATCTCTGTTTCTGTCTCCAGGCTGTGTCCATTAGTGCAGAGAACATCTGAGACTGAAGGCAGTGATTAAAGAGAAGCCGCAATTAACAGGCCAGGGCTGCAGAGGTGTTTAAGAGTTGTGAGCCCCTATTTTGCCAACTCAATAAATGAGGAGTTGTTTGGAGTAATTAGCACACCAGCGACTGCAGTGCACACCAATAGGAGCCAGTCTGAAGCAAAGGAGAAAATGAAAACTTCCTGGGCTGATATATGGCTGAATCTAACTTTTTACTGTATATAGGTAGGTACGTACGTACTTACTTACTTTATTGATCCCCAAGGGGAAATTCAAGGTCCCAGTAGCTTAAGACATCACACACAAAATAAAAAATCCACATGAATGTACTAAGGGATGTATAAGCATGAGACGCTTGCAGTGACAGGGCAGGAACTGACCCTTTGATTCAGTATGAGTGTGTGTGTCATGGTGGTAGTGCAGATAGGTCCAATAGTGCAAGGATAAAGTCTAGAGACCAGCATTAAATTTGGGCAATGTAAGAGAATAATGTAAACATAGTCATATAAAAACTATAGCAGTGCAAGTATAAAGTTTAAAAAAGACAGCATTAAATATGGGCATTATAAGCATTTAGCATGGGCATTTTAATTAACGTACATGTCATTTAGCTGACGCTTTTATCCAAAGCGACTTACAATTGCTATATATGTCAGAGGTCGCACGCCTCTGGAGCAACTAGGGGTTAAGTGTCTTGCTCAGGGACACATTGGTTGATGTTTCGCAGTGGGAATTGAGCCCAGGTCTCCCACACCAAAGGCACGTGTCATATCCACTGCGCCATCACCGCCCCCTGTACTTATTGAATAAAAACATGGTCTGTTTTGGTGCTGGATAGCTTTCTGAGATTCACTTTTTTTTGTTTCGCAGACGTACAGCTCCTTGCAAGACGTCCTGGTGTCATTTGGACGGAGGGTTTTGTGCTACCCACTCTACAGACACTTTTCCATGGTCTCTGCCGTTGTTCGTGACACAACAAAGATTTTGCAGTCAGGTGAGTCTCCCAAGAAGCGCCACACCAGATGTTCAACATCAGCACTGCAACCCTGAAACTATTTAGACATTAACCGGGGGAGCTGAATGTGAGAATGCAAACGCCGAAACAGCGGGACTGGATATGAAACGCACTTTACCCTGCCGGCCTCCTAGTACGAAGTTTGTGTAATGTCCGATTGAGCCCATATGTGAGTAGAGCAGGTCATTGTCCTGAGAATTCCCAGCATGCGAGTGGACGTGTTGATGATGTTTTTTTTGTTGTTTTTTTTACACAAACGCACCAACAGAGATTCGGGAATCTCCGTTAAATCTCAATCTCTTAAAGCGTAACTCTCGCCAAAATGCAACCTAGGGTGTTTTTGTGAATGTACCCGAGTCAAACTTTCGTTTAAAAACATATTTAGGACGGAAGCGCCACTTATAACATGTACCGTATTTTGGTTTTTCGGTCAAATGGCCTTTTGAATGGGAGTGCTAGGGGCACTTTTATGCTAGCCTCAAAATCACTACGAAGGCTCGACACAACATGAAACTTTGCTCGAAGTATCACTAGGGGCTCTACACATGAACTACACCGGTGACCAAGGGATATACTAAATCTGTGGCTACTTGTTTTGATATCGACTCGTTTTGACTGCCGAGGTGGTAGCGGCCGGAAACAACAAGAGCTACGGTGAGTTGTTCAAAACCTTTGTTTTTAGTAAACTCTGGGTACACAAACAATGTTGTCAATGCTTTCGTTCATGTGTAGAGCCCCTGGTGATACTTCAAGCAAAGTTTCATGTTGTGTCGAGCCTTCTTAGGGTTTTAAAAATAGCTATTTTGAGGCTAGCATAAAAGTGCACCTAGCACTCCCATTCAAAAGGCCATTAGACTGAAAAAAACGAAAATACGGTACATCTTATAAGTGGCGCTTCCGTCCTAAATATGCTTTTAAAACGAAAGTTTGACTCGGGGTACATTCACAAAAAGACCCTAGGTTGCATTTTGGCGAGAGTTACGCTTTAATGCGAATAGCTGTGTGTGTGTGTGTGTGTGTGTGTGTGTGTGTGTGTGTGTGTGTGCGCGCGTGTGTGTGCGCGCGCGTGTGTGTGCGAGAGAGTGACGGTGATTAGCTTCGGAGCGAGTACCGACTCTAGAGTCATAGTGAGAGAAACAAAGTGTCTCCCCCGTGCTTTCTGACGACGGTGGGAAATCTGTAGCAGGAAAAGTTAACCCTCTCCTTGATTTCATGTTGTTTATGAAGAAGTAGAATCAGGAAATGAGTCGGGGGAAATGCAACGCTACCAAGTCACAGCCGAGCGACGCGTAGTTACATTTTTCGAGAGGTGCACGTCAGGCTGCTGCGTAGGCTCCGGCATAGGGTACGTGTCTCTACGTACGTAGCCACGGTGTTGATGTAACGCAGAAGCATAAATCACGTTTTAACCTGCTTGTCCCTGCAACGTTACTGCTCTCATTCACAATACAGCCGTACTAGCATTTTCTCTGAAATGTTACTAGGTCTTAAGCTAGGAAATTGGCGGTACAGATTGCCCTGAATATCAATCCCTGCTCCCACTTACACATGACCCCATGCGGGAAGTGTTCCTAATCATTTAGGGGATAGACGTTTAAGTGTGAGAGGGGCTTAAGAGAGTGGCCCCACTCCCACCTCTTCGGGGAGTGAAATGTGGATTAGATGACAACGGACTGTTGTCTTTGATATCTCAAAGCCCAGAGTAATCTTCAAATCAAAATCCCCCACGGACAGATGAAACTGCAGTGTAAACACACTCAGGATGTGTAAGGGCTAAGATTATCCATGTTGTGATGATTTTAACGCTGGTAAATGACAGCAAATTAAAGGCCCTTTAAGCTCCAGATTAGCATTTCCGCGCCTCATTAAGTAGTTAGATGAGTTGATCAGGAGAGCCAGGGAAACAGCAGTTGGAGTCACTCTTTCTCCTCACCTTCTTTCTGTTACCTCGGAAACATTATTTCTGCCATAACGACATTTCTCATGTTCACCCCGGGCCTCAAAATCGTACAGCATCATAATCTCACTCTTCTTTTTCCCAAAACAGCCGAATGATGATAGGCTTTGTTAATTTGTGTCAATGTATTAAGAAAATGTTAGTTTTTCACTCACAATTAATAACCTTTATGATTTGCAAGTAATAGGCCTTTTCCGTAATAAACTGTAACACTACAGTAATTTGCCCTGGCATGTCTGATGGTGTGTTTCCTCCCAGCATTACTTTACACACTTATTAATTTGTCAGGATAAAGCAAATGGAAATGCATGCTCCGCATTTGAGGCACTTCATTTAAGTGGCCGTGAAAGCAAACATTCATAGGTATTAGCAAAGCAAACCCATTAACGGCAGCGCACAGGTTAAGGCCTCCGAGGAAATGTTATCCGGAGGTAAATATTTGAACAGCCCTTAGGAAGCAGGTGGAGGAGCTCCTTGAGAATACTCACCACGCTGCCAAAGTGGCTAAAAACTAATGAGCTACTGGGCAGGTACAGAGGAGTGAAAGGCGCCTGCAGTTGTAAGTGTGGAGGAGAACCTCTGGGTCATGCTGCTGTCCTTATCACGCTGACAGGACGAGACAGGAAATGCCAGATGTGGCCCTCTGTTACAGATCCATCCACCATGCATCTCTGCCGACATTCATTCAGGCACATTTTGTGCGCGTCATGGAATTCTGAGAGGGCAGGGAAAGTTTGGGAATTTAATCAAATTCTTGGTCAAATAGGTTCTCTGACCTAGTTATGGAAAATCAAAGAAGAGTAATTACATTCTACAACCAGAGCAGGGTGTGAACACTTTAGGTTCAGGGCGCTGATGGGATGAGATGCATTTTGTGTGTGTGTGTGTGTGTGTGTGTGTGTGTGTGTGTGTGTGTGTGTGTGTGACCGAGGAAAGAAGGAAAAGACTGAATGAAATGGAAATTATATTAGAAGGTAGCTTGAGGTAGCATTCAATAATGCTACAACGTGCATTCATTTAAATTAGATGTACTGAGCTAGACGATTTGAACTGCATTGATCTGGATTGGGATGTCAGTTGGCAGTGGTCATGGTACGTTAGACCTGACTGGATGAAGATGGGTCTCTCCTGCCTTTTAAAGCACTTCATAATCAGTGGCTAAATCAGACAAGTTTTTCTTTTCAATTTAACACTGAAGTTGCTTTAGATGATATGTCAGTTACTTTTTGAAATCCACAACCACGCTTCACGTCGGCATGAATTGGATGCCACAGCACTTATTTAAAAAGAAAATGCGTCACTTTGTAAGCTGGTTCACCTGTTACTCCTGTTGTTTCCTTAAAATCAGTGTTTGATTTAAAAGGCTATTCTTAATATGATACAGATTCCAAGCTAGATGAACATTAATGTTGATGCACTAAATAAATATAGCGTGAAATGGGGGTAAAACAAGTTAAAGTTGTCATTTTCACTCTGATACTAATGCAGTTTTTGGAATCTCTGCATTTTTGCCCAGAAGACGCAGCAGGCATTGTTTTTTGAACACTTTACACCCACCACTACATCTACATGCAAGCCCGCTCATTCGGCAGCCATGAAGGAATTATTGTTTTACATGTGGATTGCACATTCTTCCCCACTCATTGTAAAACCTGCTCTACCTAACGCACCTTGCTCACTTCTTTTGGGCATCTCACCTAGAATATCAGTGTTGAACTGAGAGCAACCTTTCCTCTGATTTCCTACAAACTCATGAATCGTCCCTGTGAAAAAGAAGTCAAATCTTAGAAGCCGGTGTGTTTTCTGCCTTACATGATCCATTCCTGAATTTGAGGGCATCTGAGTTTCCTGCATGCGATCCCATGCTTAAATGAGAAACAAATGTTCGTTTAAGGTTTGCCTCACTGCAAGTGCGCTGTTTATTTGGATTGCTCTGGAATGTCTCTGGACAATGCCAAGCGGCTCTGCGGAGGTGGAGAGGAGCATTTTCACTTGCCCTCAGTGGATTGTCGGCCACATCACAAGTCTATTTATACGCCCGATTGGAGGGAGAAGTGCTGTGGCAGTTTGACTTGTTGTATGCTTCAGGGAAAAGTCATTTGTCAGAATAACAAATGGAGATTCTGTGTGGTGCATTTGTGGCGTTGAAAGCTGCAGCATGCTAGCTGAACTGAATATATATTAAACATACAGTATGTAATGAATATAGATGTTCTCGGAACATATTTCCAGAGTCCAAGTGCAGGTGGTGACCATCAACCTTGCATCGTAATAAAAGGCTTCCCCCATTTGATAGATAAACATGTTTGATAGTTTACATACTTTGGCTGGCAGATGATTTATTTATTTAAAGGGGCGCTATGCAGCTTTGGCTATTTCTTCGCTGTTTTCTCGCTTTTTGCTGGCAGGGTTCTCTATAGAGCTCCCCCTACAGCTTCGGAATAGATATTTGGCAGCTCCTATGTTTACTCATGTCTGACTTCTCGCTCGGTCAGTCTGCCGTTTCCTCTTTCTCTGTTCCTCCGACAATGCTTTCCTAGCTTTCTGCTTCTTATTTGCCGGCTCAGCCATGACGATAGTGTGAAAAACTCCATCGCTACCTTGTTAGCCGGTTCCTGAATGGGCATATGTGTGCCGTGCCGTGAAACAATTCATTACATCGCGAGACCTGATATCACGCGATACTTCCTGACGCTGAGGTCGCCGGCTGAAAGTTGCAAGGGTGGTTTTTCAGCTCACAGCCGCTAGGGGGAGCGAGACGACCACCATTCAACCCGAAAAAAGTCATATAACCATTCCAATGACTCCTAAGCCGTTCAGTTAAGGTAAATTAAGCTAAAAAAAAAAAAAAAAGACTGCATAGTTCCCCTTTTAAATCATGATTAGGCTTCTGTAATTAATTGCACACATGCTGAAAGATACCACAAGGAATCCTGTACACACAAAATCCACATTAACCTAAGACATAGTTGAAATGGAATAAAATAAAGCTTTTACTTCAGTTGGCGTCAAAACCGTTTGGTACCTTTTTTATAATAATAATTTATATTTCCTGTTCTTATCCATCCCCATGACATTGTTTATGTATCTGATAGGACAGCTTAGAGTTACCTCTAGTTCTACACATGGTGGTGTTGATAGATAAGTGTGACTGAGCAGTGGCATCTCTTTTGCAGTCCCTACACTGACTCTGAAGCCCTCAAAAGCATATGAATAGCCGGAAGAAAACATGATTTATGTGGTCTTAATTTAATAAGATTTATTTTTAAAGATATTTTTTAATTATCAGCATTAACATTGATAGCCTAACTCAATATCTTAACAATACATGTATATACTGTATGCGTTAACATACTATGTAGTGGTGTGTACTTCTGGTGGGTGTAAACAAAACTGTAAGCTGTATCTATTCAATTTTATTTATAGTGTCAAATCATACCAGGAATTATCTCAGGACACTTTACAGATAGAGTAGGTCTAGACCACACTCTATAATTTACAAGGACCCAACAATTCCAGTGATTCCCCCCAAGAGCATGCATGAATGCGTAAGTGCGACAGTGGCAAGGAAAAACTCCCTTTTAGGAAGAAACCTCGGACAGACCCAAGCTCTTGGTAGGCGTTGTCTGACGGTGCCGCTTGGGGGTGTGATGAACAGTGGCAGTAATAGTCACAATAACGATATTGTAATAGTTAATAATAATAATAATAATAATAGTTCATGGTGTCATAGGGCGTAACAGGGCGTGGCAGGGCGTTGGCCGGACGTAGCAAGTCGAAACAGTATCTGTACTGTTTATCTAAGTTAAGGCATCAGTTCACCCACGTCCCCAAAGAGCACATGCTGTATGTGGTATCTAACGATGCGGTTTTATGTGCCAAGGTTCAGAGATAGTCATCTTAATTTCTAAAGCTTAAGCCGACACATCTCATGGAGGTGAATGGAATTGTGTTTATGGTGCTCCATGCATCAAAACATGATTTCATAAAACCCACAAATATATCTTCTTAAAGTGCTCATATCATGCTTTTTGGGTTTTCCCCTTTCCTTTATTGTGTTATATATCTTTTTGTGCACGTTATAGGTTTACAAAGTGAAAAAGCCCAAAGTCCACCCCAAAGGGACTTACCATCTCCAACAGAAAACACTGTTCACAAACTGCTCCAAACAGCTCTATTGTAGTCCAGCCTTTACTTCAGAGACAAACGTGGTTACTTTGTAACACACGTTATAATGCTCGCCTAGCTGCTAGCATGGCACGCCCTCATACTCTGCAACTGACTAGCTAGCAGTGCTTACTGCACAAGTGCGACTCCCAACAAAGATGGAACAGAAGTGAGATGTGTCACTCTGTAGCTAAAACAGAGAGCTCAACACACAGGGTGAAAAGAGGAGCTGCAGCAATGTGCAGTACAACAAAAATATGGTGTTTTCAGAAAATTAAACCACGTAAACCTATTCTGGTACAACCTCTAAATACAATTATGAACCTGAAAATGGGCATAATATGAGCACTTTAAAGCTTTAGTGCATAACCTTTTTATAATAATGAGTTGCTACAAAGCAAATTAAGACTATCAGCTCCACACAGCTCTTTCTGTATTTCTCAGTATGGCTATGTTCAGAAGATTGTGTCTTTCGGCGACTTTCCCGCGCAGAAACTCGAGTGACGATAATGACCTCTTCTGAAGAGTCCGTCATGGTTTTTTTTAATCCTCCGTGTCCTGCTTGGCTACTAGCAACTGTGTGGAGGAGGGGTGGGGGTGGTGCGCGATCACGGAAGGCTTGTATCATGTGGACGCACCGACAGAATGGTTGTCATTACTTAGAATTCCTCAAGGGGGAGACTGAAACTACGCACTATAGCTTTAAGCAGAAGACATTGACATTAAGAGTGGGGAAACAAAGTTATTTTTCAAACGGTTTTGTTTGAGCGTAAGCCCAGCATTATCACAATTGTCTGGCTTCAAATAGCAGGCGTTGCCACAGTAGCTGTGTCCATATTTCATGCTACATACCAATTCTAAGCAGGTTTTGAGAAGTGGCAAAATGAAATACACTCAAATAGTTCAAACGCTTAAGCTGTGAGTCAGAGTGGGTGGCAAATTCATACTAAATAATTGTCACGATAAGATTGTAATTGTGTTATACGCTGTTGTTTGCTAGACTCCCTTGGGGCTAGAAAGCTTTGACATTCCATTTGAAGTCGATACTCTTCATGTAAGACCAAACAGGATTTAAAGAAAATTATTTCTTCGAGCGCTAGATAGAAATAGAGACCTTTTTAACGCTTCAAGCTTTATACTTAAGTGATCTACATGTATTGGACTTAATGCCATGCACAGTTGGGAAAACACTCAAGTTCATTACCTTGCTGCATTGAATTATCGATTTCTGTAAAAGAAAATTTACATCAGGCCTTCAGGTTTGTCACAAGCAAAATAGGCAGACTTAAATGGCGTAGAGTTGACTTCACTGGCTCTTTTGTCTCAGACGAACCACTTCTTAACCAGGATCTCCTCTTAAAAACCGTATGGATCAAATTACTCTGCAGCTCGCTGGGATTTTCCTCTGATCCTGTACCTTGGCTTTTATGTATGGAACAATGACTGCAAGCCTTTAGATGCATGCTGTGTCTGCCAGCAGCTGGAGTGCATTGTCACCCTTAATACTGTGCGTGAATAACACTGTTTTTCCATTTGCCTGCCACGGTGTGTTCCTGTGCCCAGGGAAAGCCTGTGTCCTCAAATGCCTGCTGGATATTCACAAAGTGTTCCGAGAGAACGACCCGGCCTACATACTGAATGATCTGTACATCACAGACTACTGCATCTGGATCCAGAGGGTCAAGTAAGTACGCCAACACACACACACACACACACACACACGAAGCCATGCACACACACTTCTTTCATCTTCAGAGAATTACCTTCAGAGCCAAGGGAAGTGCCACTCAGCCGCCACGATGCATCAGTGCTTCAGAGGAGAGGATTAGACGAGTCATTTGTCACAGCAGGGCCAATTGAATGACCAAGCCAGCAAGAGATGCAATCTCCCTTGTCTCCCTTATCATGTGTCAACAGTACCATCAGTGAGTCTTAAAAAGAGTCCGCCGCACTCAGCAGATTCACCCTGTATGAAACGTTTAAGAGTGCACACACGTGTGTGCGCTGGGGCTTCTCATATGTTCCGTAGGTGTAACGTTCCACTAGCGTCGCGAGCCAAACACGCAAAAGCTGCACTTTTGCTCCGAATGATATAGGTTTGATGGCTCTCCCCTCCTCCGAGTACATATTTTACAATTACTTACACATTTCAAAATGTGAGCCTGCGAGCACATTACTCAGTAATGAGCTCTGTTTTACTCTTGGCCAGGGTTCAGCCAAGTGGTGTGCTCGTCTGGAAAAAGCCCAGTTGAAAAATGTGTGCCTGATGTTGTAGGCTCGGCGCCCAGATGCAGACACGATAAAAGGTCTGCAGAGATTTAGTGCCCCCTCCCCTCCTCCTCACGTTCTCATTTTTTGACATTATTCCAATAGAAATCTTGAATTCTGCTCCTAAAAATGCTACGGATGCTTGCTCGAGAAGATACGTACACTTGTACTTTTAAAGGCTCTCTATCATACTGTGTAAGCACACGGAGCTTCTGAAGGTCCGTCAACTCACTGAAAAACGTAATCGGTCTCCTCTTAGCTGAGAGACACTGGAGCACTGCCTCTCCTCCCTGCTGCTCTCTCTGTGTTCCTCCCTAAATGACAGCTTGACCTAACCTGCTTACTCCACTACGCCCTGCATCTATCATTAAATGGATTAGCCAGTGCTCTCGCAACAGCGACCTGTGATTCAATTGTTTCATTTTTTTTCCCTCTCATACACACTGTGTGAAAAAGACATTTGTATGAGTAAAACCACTTCTATCTACAACCACTTGAAAGGGCAACCAGTTCAGTTTCAGTGCGGGTCTTATGGCTCACACTCAGTAAACAATTGTCCCATGCAATCTTCACTTGTGGTTTCTGAAACTATGTTCCCATGTTTGGAGTATGGTATTAAAAGGAGCCTGCTGTCAGAATGCAAGCAGCCCAGGAGAGCTAGGCCTGTTCTCTTGAGTTTTGGAATGATGGCGGTTTCAACAGACCAACCACCGCTATCATACATGCGGTTTATTGTGGCAGCCCTGTTTGTGTTCATGACGGATCACGTAGGCATTGCATTCTTCAGTGCAAGATATTCCCCCGTGCAGGATATGTCATCTTCCGCTAAGTGAGTCGCCCCGGGGAGCCACGCGGTAAGATGAGATGTAATCTATACCCCCGGTGCAATCCCAATATCTTGTCACTCCGCGCAGCCAACGAGGCGGACGCGATCAGCTGCGCATGATCGACATGGCGATTAATGGACATTTGTTGGCTGGGGGCTTGATTTACGTTATCTCCTCGTTGTCCCAGATGCATTTCTACTCCTAAAGTTCCTCTGACTGCCGAGACATCAGTCTCAAATTTACAACCTCGTAAAGGCTTCACTGTGATTTAAGCCTCAGGGCAGGCACTCCCCTTCAGACCAAAGTAAGCGATCCGGCAATGCGCCGCAGGATAGTGTGGCGGTTTCACCAAATGGCCCATTTGTGTGACGTCCTGTTGTGTTCTTTAACCCTCCAATGTAGCATAAGTAGACTTGATATTTCACAATTATTGTTTTCTGTCAGATTGTGTATCGATCTCAACATTTGTGATCGCACTTGAAGACAGCTTCATTTCACAGAGAGAGACAAATGTTTGGTTTTTTTTATTTGTTGTGGCAGCGATAGAGGCAGCGATGTTACCGTTTACTGTACAGGACTCTCACACCGCCTCAAAACGGGCTGCCAAGTCCGATTGCTGGTTTAATCATTAGCCCCCGCAGCGTGACGATGGGTTGCGTTTCCACAAAAGTTGAAACGTCTCAACTTTTAGCCACAGGCCGCTGCAGGTTTTTTCGGCACCCCCTGCCGCCCCCCACCGCCGCACTGTAAACGCACTCCCTCCATTCAAAAGGATTGGAAAGACGTTTGGCAGCCCGCCTGAGTGTGTGTGAACTTGGCCTTACTCAGGGCAGAACCCTGCGCATTGAAATCAAGAGTGGAACCTCAAAGCAAATCAAATTACTCTTCACATTTTCTTGGTGATTTTTAACTCTTTTTTTTTTCGCCACAGTGGTCACCATTCCAGAATTTCACAAACATTTCCTTCGTGGAAACTGTTTTAATTTTACCCTCACACACCCATCCAATCCCAATTATTGTTAACAGAAGAGTATTCTTCCAAATGCAGCAGCAGTCTCCAGTCCATTAGTTTCAGGGTATGCTTTTGGAGGTCCTTAGATGCCAAAGCCCCTGCAGAGCTGGTGGACTGCAAAGAAAAAGCAAGTCGCCTCACTTTCTCTCTCTTTGTTGTCTTTCCCTTTTATCAAAAAGCTTGGAGAGAGGCCAAGGTAGATTCACGGCAGCCAGCAGCCTGGTGTTGTGATACAGTACCTCGGTTAAATCAAAAGGGCTACAACTTTCTCTTTTTAGTGCCAGTTCACTTACAATCACCCACCCTTATCAATTGGCTCAATTAGATTCCAGCAGAACAAAATTATGGCAGCATACAAGTGATGTTTCCATATGAAGTCATCTGTGGAAAGGGAATACAAACTGGTAGTATGTATGTGGGGTTTTTTTTTTCTTCTTCTTTTGTGGAGTGAATCTGTGACTTGTCTATAAGATGTGGGGATTCGGGCAGTCACACATTGCTCCAGAGACTGGAAAATTGACAAGAAATGGTTCGAGGATCAACCGAGCCTCGCACCATAACAGCTGAGTGGAGCGACTCAAACAGTCCATTGTGAATGGAAGGTGTGAAGTGAGCAGTCCCCAAAAAACAATGAGTGTTGTTTTCACTGAAGAAAGGGAGTACAATGAAGAAAAGAATGTGTGCAGTACTGCATGAAAACAACAAAGGAAACTGCCAAAAATAAAGTTGTTTACATTCTTTTTCCTGAAACTATCCTATTATTTCTGGAGGATGAGGCAGCCCTTAGGATTTCTACATACTCTCCTCCTCCCCCCTAGTCTAATTCATCCTCAACAATATGTGCTTTCCGACCGGATAGTACTTGTACTTTTTAGAGGAAAAGTACACTTCTAAGCAGTTCTAAGAACTACTCTCCCCCAAAATCTTTTTTTCCGTTTGCATTCCCACTGGCCAAGTGGCCATAGGGACTGGTAGGAGGGGTAAGGGAGTGACGCAAGCACGGCAACGGTCTTGATAGCATCGTCACTAGACCTTAGCGCCACAAACAACAACAACAACAATGATGCTAATACTTTTCCTATATTAAATGCACGTCCATTCTCGTAGTAATTCACGTAATGTTTTGCTCAACACAGACTGGGCTTTATTATACTCGGAACAGACCCCGCCTCTGCCTGCTGCGCTGTGTGTGTGTGTGTGTGTGTGTGTGTGTGACTGTGTGTGTGACGGCCGGCGAGCCGCAGGACACGCTTGTGGAGTTTAACTCCGAAAAGACAGTTAACCACAGGTTCCCGTTAATCTTATGATGGACATGTCTTGTGATATTTAAACAAACGAACCGTCAACGGCGACATAAAAGCCTCTTATTTACGAGAGCGGTCTGAGAGACCTCCAGCTTACAGCGAGGTGTCTGAGCAAGACTGGCCGAGTGATGAGCTAGAGGCCGGGGCAGGCACTTGCTGGCTGTCGCCTCACTTCATCGAGCTTCTCAACTCCGAAAACTTGGAAGCAAATTGTCAATTCGGCATCAATTTTTGCAAGACTGCCTATATTCGAAATGTAAACAGTTAATTTCTCGCCTAAAACGTTGTCAGAAGTGAATTTAATGATGAATAAGATGGTGAAAATTGTTAAAAATGTCCTGTTGTTGCTCTGTCTGCAAGTTTCCGAGTTGGCATTGGGCGTGACTTATAAGTTTGACCAATCAAGTACACCTAGGAAAAGGGAAAAGACCCTGCTCTGGAGTAGGAGCTAAAAAAGTCCGCTACTGCAGCCAGAGGACCTTAAAAATCCCCTCGGAACACGACAAAATAAGTGTTCTAGGAACGTTTAGTTCTAAGAACTGCAAAAATCCCTCCGGTCGCAAAGCCTCTATTGGCCACTGGGGAGAGTCGACAGCTCTGACAGCAGTTTTCCCGCAGGGAATTGCATCTAGAGCTCCAACAACTGGGAATGTCTCAGGGCAATGGGGTCAGCATGTCAGCTAAGGCCTGCAGTCAAATGCCTAGTGGCGTGATGTTAACACCCCTCCCCCCTGTTGAGCATGGCTGGTCAATTCACCTCGGTACACCTCTTCAGCCCAAGGCACTTATTACCCGATTTTCCTATCGGCTACTTAGTAATAGGTGTTTTCATTTTACTTGTGCTCAGGGGCTTTTCTCGGAGACTTGAATTTAGGTGTTGCAAGCTACAACGTTTTCACTCTGTTGTTATTACACACACGCTCAGTACCTATACATGCACTAATAGAGAGATGTCAGAGTGAGGGAGCTGCCCATGGAAAGGCGCCCCGAGCAGTTGGGGGTTCAGTGCCCTGCTCAAGAGCACCTTGGCAGTGCCCAGGAGGTGAACTGGCACCTCTCCAGCTACCAGTCCACCACCATACTTTGGTGTCCGTATGGGGACTTGAACCAGCAACCCTCCGGTTCCCAATCCAACTCTACTGACTGAGATACTGCCAGTGTGATGTTACCCGCGTGGAAGACAATAGGGAAGTGTGTGCGTGTGTGCGTGTGTGTGTGAGCTGCACAATATTAGGAAAATATCTAATTGAGATTATTTTCACTGATATTGCGATTGCAATATGATTCACGATATTGGAGGGAATGATCATTTTTGTATAATTATTCTCATTTTCATTGAGAATTTTTTTTGAAATCCTTTTAACAAATGATTGCCCCCGCGATTTGGATATTGCACTAGTTCATATTGCGATTTCGATAAAATTGCGATTAATTATGCTGCCGTAGTGTGTGCCCACCCAACCACACAGCTGTTGTGACAACCAGATGTTTGCTAGGAACCACCAGGCAGCGTCACACAACTGTGAAACGCCCATCCTGAAAGCTTTGAAACAGATAATGGGGCTGCTCTATCAGATGTTAGCCTCAGCACTGAAGGAGGCCCCCACTGGGGAGAACAAAGATGCAAATGTCTCCAGGGTAACGGGGATAAGTAGTACAGATTTCCTCCCAGCATGATGCCACTCCAGCTTTTTGTCTTGAGTACACAGGCTCCTTTTAAACACAGAGTTGCACACTGTGTTTGCATAATTTCCTCTATCCATGTTTGGAGTGCCCACTCTAGTTATTAAAATCCATTTATAGTGAAGAGATTTTTTTCTGTCCGAACATATGCTGATTAAACAACTGCTCCTAACATCATCATTCCTGTCACTTTTAGAGATTTAATATAGTTTAATAGAAAGTGGACACACTGAACACCTGTCAGTACAGTTTTAGGACTTTAATCTCTGTGAACATTACATAAATCAAAAGGTAAGAGGAGTAGGGTTGGGTACCAAAACGCGGTGCCAATAGGGCATCGGTTCCGACGTAAATATTAGTAACGAGACCGAATAAGGAATAACAACATTTCGGTGCCTGACTTTTTTTCGCTGCACGGGACGCTTAATTACCGTTAGCTAGTAGTTGGATTAAACACAATGGTTAAAATGCTGACAGCTTGTGTTGAGCGGTGTAAAGTGTGACTGTATTTCCCTGTAGAGGATTCCAACACCGGGACGTGACAGTCCGCCCGCTGCCGTTGTCGGAAAAACAACACAGACGGTGCGTTCACTTGAAACTCGCCAGCCTTGTGGTGCATTCAAATCCCATCTGGTGCTTGTTTTTGTCGTTTACCAGCAATTTACTGGTGAAATAAGTCATTGTAAGTTATTGTTATTACATTATTAATCAGTCATTTCATTTTGACCATATGGCCTTAGCAATAAACAAGCCATTCTTTAATGTCGCCAACTGTCGTTTTGTGCTCCTTTTTTTTATTTTTTTATATTATATACATTATAAATATATCATATATATTTCGGTTCAGGCACTGTTTAGGCACCGGCACCGTTTTAAAAGTATCGTTTTAGCACCGGTATTGGAAAAAACCCAAACGATACCTAACCCTAAAGAGGAGGCAGTAAAAACAGAAATGAGCTTAACATTGTTTGTAGTAAAGGTTCCACAATCTCAACAGTAGAGTGTAAGCAAAAGTTTTTGCTTGCCAAGCTGCAATGTTAAAAAGACATGCCATGTAAAATCTATGCCAGGGGCCTTTTTTGATTTTTTTCTTTTAGCACAGACCAAACCAAAGACTGCAATGGTGAAGATACTGTTGATTACATTTTCAACTCGACTTTTAAACCTGACTGAGATGGGAAATACAACCGAACCTTGTCAGAAAAAAAATTCTCCCACTTTCCTTCTTATGCTCCACCACCATGACCTTTTAATGTCTGTACAACAATTCACAGCAATTCATCCAATATTATAAAAGCATTTTATCCAAAATGATGGTGGACTCACCATGTGAAATTGCCATTCCAAGAGCCATGCTGCTAGCTGCTGCTAAAAACCTGTGTGCTTGCACAACTGCTGTAAGTACAGTAAGCCCAAATTGAACCTGGAGGTCTGCAAATTCCAGTGAATGTTTACAGACAAGTTGGTTAATTATTTGAATAGTTCAGTATGAAATAGTATAAAACTGGGGATTTCTGTACAACATTTTAGATCTGTCATGAAATCATCGCTGTGCCCTCCAGATCTCAGTAATGAAGTTTCTGAGTTAACGGTTATCATAACTGATAGGAATGACGTCCAAAGCTACAAAATCATTTTAAGGTTGTAAAAAAACTAAAACCTTCAAAATGTCACACCTGACAGTCAACCGATATTTATGATGAATGTGTTTGTACAGTCTTTCCTAGGCAAATGAGAAATATACGGTACATATCCGAACTCAAACATTGGCGTGTTGAATGAATACATCTGTGTTTCTCATTTCTGGAATCAAAGTGGCATCCAATGCCTCAGACCCTTCCAGCATTCAGTCACAGTGACGGATCACATCTCCCAGTGTCGGCTTTTAGCCCCCTAAGCTAGTGAATGATGCATTTTTGCGAGTTACACTGAGGTAATCTGGTGCTCACATTATACAGATGTATACATCTGAAGACAAGCTTTATCTGAATGAGAGCTGAATGAGTTGCTCTTTCAATGAACACGAGCCCTATGAAAGAAATGTCAGATTGTAGTTTAGCTCGGCTCTTCCACACACACACACACACACACACACACACACACACACACACACACACACACACACCACCTCCTTAGTTTAATGAAGGCAAGCCACAACAGTGGTGTAGTAATGACTGGATTGTGTACAACATTATCCCTCCCCCTCCTGGACAGAGCCTTTGTGTTCACCGCAGGCCGAGCTTCTCCAACCACAGAGCAGGGAGGGGAGAGAAAACAAGCGCGCCTCCCCAATGCTAACTCAATAATGACTTCCCACGGGGGAAAGGGAACACAGGGCAGTCTTTTGAAGTGGCTGTGCTGCAGGGGGCTCTTCTGCCCCAGCCTCGCTACAGGAAGCTCTCACGTGGCTGTTATAGAGCCTGGGACCTAAACCGGCTCCATACAGCCTGCACATACTCATCATCATTAGTCAAGGTTCCATTATTCTCTTGATATCCTGTAGTCACTGTGGGAAATAGCCGTTTGTCATTGTTTAAACAAGTTGTGCAGAACATGGGGATCTCCTTTGCTCAACTTGTGCCTGTCTTTAGTGGCTTTCACACATGGAGACCGCGGAATTGCTGGATTCAGTTCTCCAAAGAATGCAGCGGTTTTTTTTGTGTTTATCAGTGTTTTTTTGCCCCCAACAGCCGTTGGTTCGAGCGGTTTTTGTTTACATCTGTAGACAACTTATGTCTTGACATGATTGTGTATGGAGATTAAGCATCGCTCATGTGTGAGACAAGGTGTCTCCAGTACTCATCTTGAATTTCTAAAGGCCAAGATGGATTTGGGAGGTCTACATGTGGTGCGTTAATGTGCTACTGCATAAATTGGAAAATGAACAGACGTTAAGCGGACAAATTTCCAATGTCGAGGGATTGTCGGTCCAGGGCAATGTCGGTCCACCACATAAATTAGAAGACTAAAATATCTCAACAACTATTGGATGGATTGCCTTGAAATTCAGTACAGGCGTTCATGTTCCCCTCAGGATGAATTGTAATAACTTTGGTGATCGCTTTACTTTTAACTAGCGCCATCATGGGGTCAGTTTATGACCAAATCCCTGGAAAACTAATGACGTTCCAATCAGCCCTTAGCTGTATTTTGGGTTTAGTGGTAATTATGCAGTTATGCAATTATTTGCATGCTAACACGCTAAAGGATGATAGTGAATATGGTAAACTATACCGTGCTGGCTGACTGCAGTGTTCAGCCCTAAGCACTGCTGTGACTAAGCAGACGTTTAGACCTAGTTAAGTCCCGTGCTAAAAGGATGCGTTGTTGCGCCGTTGGGGGCATGTTGCTTCAAGTACCAGTGAACATGAAATACAATCCAGCAAGTCCAGTTTGAGAGCGGTGACTATGAAGACTTCAGATACTAAAACAGCAGTGTTTTATAATACTATTAGAAAGGATTTTTACAACTCTTTAAATTTCTTTGCTGTTTTCTCGCTTTTTGCTCACAGGTTTCTCTATAGAGCTCCCCATACAGCTTCAGAATAGATATTTGGCAACGCTGTGTAAAAACTTGCTTGGTCAGTCTGCCATTTCCTCTCTCTCTGTTCCTCTGACAATGCTTTCCTAGCTTTCTGCTTCTTTTTTGCCGGCTCATCCATGACTATAGTGTGAAAAACTCCATCGCTCCCTTGTTCTTGCTAGTCGGGTCCTGGATGGGGCCGTGTATGTGTGCCGTGCCGTGAAGCAATTTGTTACATTGCGAGACCTGATATCACGCGATATTTCCTGACGCTGAGGCCGGCAGCTCGCCAGCCAAAAGTTGCAAGGGTGGTTTTTCCGCTCACAGGCGCTAGGGGGGAGCGAGACGACCACCATTCAACCTGAAAAAAGTCATATAACCATTCCAATGACTCCGAAGCTGTTAAGCAGTTAAGGTAAATTAAGCTAAAACAAACTGCATAGTTATATTATATATAATATTCTGTTTTGCCATATTTATCCTTTAATGCAGTAAGCAATCAAATTCCTCTTCACAATGTACACATCTTTCTTCCTTTTGTGTCTTGTGGGTTTCATTTGATAGGATTTACAGATTTCATAGCTGGAGAATGTTGTGTATTTCAGTCGCACTCCCAGCTCCATGACTGAAATCACAGGGGTTTTTTTTTTTTAGGATTTGTTTTTGTTCCATTCTGAGCTGGAAAGTTGCCCAAGCATCTTAGCAGGAAAATCGACTTTGGCTACTGTTTTCAAATTCTGCCACCTTGTGACAGAGAAAACTGCCAAAACATTTTTGGATTAAGGTGCATGTGAGAAAGGGCATCTTCCTCCTTTCCCACATCCCCGGTTTGTTCCTTTCTCAGTGTAGGGAGGAGACTGTGCATTATAAGATCTGTTTACATAGTCCCTTCTGAGGTCTTAAATGAATACACAGCCACTACATGCTGCTTCTATAAACACTTTACTCACCAGAATAGGGAGCTCATTAGGACCGCACGGTAATGAGGAGCCACCCTGGTGCTCAGCAGTGGGTTAATTGGGCCAGAGAGGGCACCAGGAACTGAGTGTGACAATGTGAATGGCAGCGGAAGAGTAGCACACACACACACACACACTTTTCCCCAACCTGAATGGACAAAGTCTGAATTGCAGTGAACCGCGGAGGTCAGCTTGTAATCACCATGGCAATAGGGGCAGCACACACGCCCTAACCTCACTGGGGGACGAATAGCAACCACTTAAGTTTTTGACAGCATGGCAGGCATTCCCTGTGTGAATAATGTGCAGACAGGGGCCTTCCAACAATCTGATGGCTTTGCACAAATGGGGCCTTGTAGGAGGATATTAATCGGCAATAAAACACCTTCTCTCTCTTCAAGGAGTCTGTTGTGTCTTCTGTGGTGACATAACTGTAAAGCTGGGAGACGGGGACATTGTTTAATGTACTGCTTTTATGAGGGCATTCACTTAATCTTAATCTTTGGAGACATTCAGCTCTAGGGCTGCAGCTTGGATCCATTCTCTGTCCAGACTTTGACTGACTGTATTGCAGTCAGACTTTGTGCACAACTGCAATCTGTCAGGCTGATTGTTGGGTAAACAACTTCACATTCAAATCACTCTCTCTAGCATTCATCAGATTTGTCGGCCTGCTCTTGAAAACATGAAAATAGAGAGCACAAATGCATTCTTTGAAATATTAAAATTGCATCTTGCCTCGGATTGTGATAGTCAATCCCTCTCCTTTTGCACTGTTTGCAGCCTCTAACTGTTGGGCGTGTGTGTGTTTGCATGTGTGGAGCGAGGAGGAGGAGGAGGAGGGGCCTGCCGCTCTCTGTAATCCCTCTCAGTCTCTTATCACCTCTGGCAGGGAGAGCAGCAGTGGGGGAGGAGAAAAGCCCATGCCCTGTGTATCAGTACTGCTCATCTCCCTACATTATTAAACATCCATATTTCATTGAGCCCCCCCACGCCTCTGCAAATCACAGTCTACTTAGCATTCAGATGAGAATGGGTATGGTTAATGGGTATTAGATTTGTAGATGGTTATCCTGTGGCTATGTCTTCAGTACGCAGAGCCAGTCGATCAATCAGTCGCTGTCTCTCCCTTTCGGGTACCACTGATGAAGTCGTAGTTTGATGTCTTTTTTTCTTCCCCCCCCCCCCTCCCCCTCTTTGCGTAGTCATACACCAGCTTTATTGAGGAAAGTGAAAACATTTTTTTTCTTTCCCACTCTTTATCTTCACAGGTCCAATAAGATGTCAGCCTTGGCTTTGACGTTACAAAAAGCCTCCCTGCGGAAAAAAGACTTGGAGCTGGCACTTGAGGAACTAGAGCAGGCAGCGACAATGGTGGCGGAGGAAGAAGGAGAGCGGGGAGCCTCGGACTGCCCTCCGATATCCCACAGTGACTGCAGCAGCGCTTCCAGTGACAGCAGCAGCGACTCGTCTGATGAGAGCGAGGAATCTGAGGCTGAAGGGCAAGGCTGCACCAAATCCAATCAGGGAGGAGGAGGAGAGATGTCTAAGGACAACCCTCTACAGCCCCAACCCAGCTCGGCTGCCTCCACCATCCCCCAGGAGCCCACGGGCACGCACTTTTCAGCGGAGAGGAAGGTGGACGCCCTTCCCTCAGCCTCAGAAGGCTCCAGACAGCTGATCCAGGAGCTGGGGGAACGGGTGGCGGAGGAGCTGAAAATCTCTCAAGAATGTATCTACAAAGCAGAGAGAAAGTGTTCACAGGCGAACAGCGTTGCAGCGAAAACGGAAGCAACATCTGGGAGGAGCAGCAGTGGGACTTTGTTAGAGCCGAGTCCTCGCAGAAACCCTCTGCTCATCGTCCAAACACAGGAAGATCTTGATGAGAGTGACTTCATCTGCTGATAGACAACCTGAAAGACACTTGATACAGTTTGAACTGTTGACTCTGTGTAAGTGATGTAAGACCACTGTGATGTGTTTGACTTTGATTTGGTTTTTAATGACTTCATTTCTATATGATCTTTAGTGCATCAATTCTCCTCTAAAGGACCTTATTGTCTATAAAGAATTATATTCCCTTTATGAATTTGCTAAGCCTCATTTAAATCATTACTTTAAATTGATGTGGTTGTGTAATGATTCGATTTTATATGAATTATTTCTGCTCCTTTTTTTAATTATGGAAAGTAATTCAACAGAGTTTCTGAATTAGATTCAGTACGCTGACCTCTGCTACTAGTGGAGAACTTCTCTACTACCCATGTATGTTTCCATACTCAAATGAAAAAATTCATTCTACATATTCTACGTTTGGCTCCAATAAACAGGAATGTAATTCCAGAAAGCCGACAAACATTTGTCACTGTTAATTGTTGTGTACTTCTCAGCCATAGTAACTGGCTGAGCTACTTTTTACGGAGCTTTTGTTTTCCTAATAAATGGAAGGAAAACCTCTTCCCAAAGCATCGATTGAAGTGGAAAAGACTGTCGGCACTAAACAGGGCTGCGAAGCACGCAGGAGTGATTGATTCATCTGGCATGAATGGAGGAGCGCCGTCAACACAGCTCAATATCATCGGCCGCGTCTAGCAGGCGAGAGAAAACAAACAAGGAAGCACATGTCAGGCAGATAGATGAGGGCTGCAGCACGGGAGGCGTTTGTTTCAGAGATAAGAGCAACCCCGGGGCCCGAGGCAGCCGCGAGATAGAAGAGCGGAGGGCCAGCAGAGAGCTAACAGAGACGAAGTGACACTCTGGCCAGCTCAGGCGTGAAGATGTCCACATACATTGGCAGCAGCAGCAATATCCACCTACTCTGCAATAAAATAGATTTTAATTTGTGTCCCCTGAGTGGACTTGAATTGATTATTGTAATTGAAGGGGGAAAAAAGAGAGCCAGAAATGACCCAAATTAGCTGAATTTGTCAGGTTTGGTGATCCTAATGGGTCATAACTGGCTGAGGTTGTGTAGGATCAAGCACAGCCACAGTGTTGCCTCAGGCTTTTTCAAAGCGAATTTCATCCTGCTTCAATGAATGTAGCTCTGGAGCCACCGGTGATGATGGCTCCTTAGGTAGGCGGTGTCTGTAGTATTGTGTTACCGAGATGGATGGTGGTGTTAAACACCTCCCAAGAAGCGACAAACCTCCTTGCAACACCCCCTTGGGAGCGAGCGCCATCATCTCTGTGACTGAGATGAGTTACGTCGTGAGAGCCGGCCCATTTAAAATCCCTTTCTTACTGAGGACATGAGTCCAGGGACTGCGCAGCCCCCGCAGGCGGTGGTTCCCTCTCCCCGCTGGGGTTTCACATTGATTAAGTGACACCGGGCTCTCTTGCCGTTTTTCATTTTCAAGTGGCCTCCATACTCCAACATTAGTACAGACGTCTCAGAGCCTGATCGGGGGATCCGCGGCCAAGGTCTGCACTTCACTTGTTTTTTTGTTTTTTTTCTCCAATTAATACTCCTCGCCAACGGACATTTTTCAAGAGATTAGGCCATGGTTTAATGAGCGTAGCTGATAAATTATACAAGGCAGTAATAAATGTGATGTCTCTGCTCTGTTTTGACTTAGATTTGATAAATCAGCCCCTTACTCGTGTAGTGAGAGTGCCCTTTGACCCCACAAGGGTCTAAGAAACTAGAGTAATGTGTTCAGGACTCATGTGGGCTACTGTGGTAATTAGCCCATTAACAACAGCACGCCAGCAAGGAAAGGCTCTTGATATATTTTCTTTTTTACCAATGCATATGCATAGACAAACATCTGTTCACATATTTACCTGCATACTTTGTGTACCTGGAGAATGTTAAAGTAAAAGGCTAAGGGACAGTTCAAGGCCAAATCCTCTCTGGCCGCCATCAGAATATCTTTCTTGAGAATATTTTGATAATTTTTTTTTTTTTCTTGACCTTGGAAATAGTAGTTTGACCAAATGATCTTTTTGGTAATAATTCAACATTTTGGTATATACACTTACTTGCTTTCTTGCTGAGAGATAAGAAGATCACATCTACTCTCATGTCTCCAAAGCTCACAAATTGAGCTCCAGGAAGTCACTGCACATAACCCCATAAATGAGACCAACCGATCCCGTTTCTCTGGACGGAGACCAGTGAAGGATATTAGAAGCACTTTTCCGGTGAACGCTGAGCGTTACTGCGCAGCCTCCAACTGAGAGAGACGACGTAGATGTGACGTGAGCAACCTGTCTGAAAGTTGGAAGTCTTCTGGTAGCTGTGCCAAGAGAAATCTCAATCATTCCGAATATTGCAGAGACGGAGAGCGTAGGTATATGTAAGGAGATAACATAGACACAGGCTAATAATTACTAACTAAAATGCTAGTTAACATTAGTAATTAAACTTAAACAGCTAGTGTAAGTCAGCTAACAGGGCGAGCTACCTACGGGCAGGATCGAGACAAGGTAGGTGAATTTAAACGTAAGGGCCCTGTTCATGTTGCACACACATTTTAATTGCATTTTGTGTCTGTTAAGAGGCACAAAGGCACTCTTAAAACTTGCCCCGACAACTGCCGTTTTAGCTCAGTGGAAGCTCGTACACATAGCTGCAGCTACTCCGTGTTGCCTGCACCGATTCGGGTCGAGTTTTTTTCAATCGAAAGTACACGCGTATTTATAACGATCAAGATTAACGTACAAAAATGGTCGGAATCCTCCTTTAATCGCATCTTGCGTACAACCAGAAACGGTCTGAAGAAACAGATCACGTGGGTATCCATTTTGCACAGGAATGCATAGCCGAAAGCAAGTAATATATGAAAGGCTTAAGACTCAAAATGCCATCTGTTATATGTGTAGGGAAGAATAATTTGAACTAATACATGGACACATTTGAAATCACACAGGTTTTATGTCTGGGAAGATTAAGTGAACCATTTTGCCGTGCATGTAGCCTACTGTGACCTTGCTTGCCCCACTGTGTATTAATTAAAATATGATCTCACTAATGTGATAATGCATTCCCACCCTTGTTTTTGTTTTGAATGGGAAAGGCAGCAGCAGCAAGGACAGCGTGGTCGCTGCCCCCTCTCTCCCTGCGACACAATGCCTCCGGTTGATTGTAATAGAAAACTCAATCTCCTCTCCCGTTCCTGAGAGGCAAAGTGATTCTGGTGCTTGAAAAGATTAATAGCCCTCAAGAAGAAATGAATCAGGCACTCTCCAGGGCCTGACCCCTCCAGTGGGCGTGCAAGTAGAAATCCTTTTGTGCTCCCTCGTTCTCTCCCCGGCCGTGTCGCCTGGTGCGGCTCGGCTCTCCCCTTTTGTGGTCTTCGTACTGTGTCATGTCGCTCCAGGCTTGGCCGACGAGGAGCGACCCCGGCGCTTGCGAAAGGGAAGCAGGTGGCTGTTCTCTTCAGCCCACGCTTCGGGCTTTGTAGTCGGTCCTCTTGAAATGACTGGCGTATGGTAATGAGGAAATGAGTGCATGGGGTGTGTCAGTGTCTCTCAGGCTGACAACGCTGACAGGGAGGGATTATCTAAATGGCCTATTTTCATGCTCTTAATCACAAAAGAAACAGTGAAATACCCCAGTTTCGCGGTGTGTGTGTGGGAGCATATGTGTGTGTGTGGCTGCTTGTTGACAGCGCCAGCATCCACTTGTCGTCAGTAGCGTTGCCTGGCTGATTTACTCTAATTGGTGTGAGCAATGTCCGTTAAATCACTCCCTAACTCTCAGTGGACATGTGCTATCAGGCAGCTTAATGCTGCAAATTGCCTCTGCCGTGCTAGAGCTGTGTGTGTGTGTGGCGAGAAATCCTCTCATCGTACCATCTTGTTAAGTGCGCTGGAGTCGCAGGGGTGTTGGTTAAGTGTTAAGGTCGAGGAGTCACCTGGAAGAGCAGCCACGCATAAAGCTTCTTCACACTTTGACCTGCTGCTATCTGAATGTACATTTTAAACTATATACTCTTGCACTTAGTAGCCTACATCACAATGCTAACCCCGGGGACGTGACAGCTGAGATACAGTACAGATCGTCAACATTTCACACTGGTAAACAACAGCACGTATCTAATGAGGCTGCTTCCACATTGTGCTGCCTCTAGCCCGTTTCTCCTTTTGCCCACGACACATTGTTGCGTATCTGAGCCAGTCCGCGCTCGAGTGTGCGTCTCTGCGCTTTCCAAAAAGGCTCTGGTCTCATGTTTGTTTTCGCAGCTAAAACAGCCGTCAAACACAATTAATATTTCAGTGAGAGAATGTGCTGGAGGGAGCCTCTAAGTGCTAGGGGAATCGGAAACAACACACCAACACTGTTGCTTTCTGGCATTCTCCCTCTTCGGCTGCGTCTGCTGTATCTATTCACCTCTTTCCTGCTCTGCTTTCGTGGGAACTGAGCTGCTCTTTAATGAATCCTGAAACAAAGCAGCGCAGGATGAACATCGAAATAACCTGGGTAAAGCTCTCCTGGTTGGCGTCGACAAGCTGTTGGTGTTTCACTTCATTTCAAGCCGTGGTAGTTTGAACAATCATTGAGCCGGCTTTTTGATCTTTCCTTTTTCAGAGGCAAACAGAGCTTCGTCAGAAGAGAAAGGGGAAACCTCTGAGCCGAACCTCCGAGGCGGTGCCAGTGTTTGCTCTGCTTTGTGTCCACAGGACGGTGCCCTTTAGCCTTCATGGTTAAGTCTGTGTTTCTGCCCCTCTTGGCCCAAAGTAGAGTAGGCTGAGCCTCAGACTAATGATGCCTCACGGATGTTAGTATGTTGCAACCAGACGGTGAACAAAGGTTTCTCACGCCGTCTCTGCAGACGAGCTCCCCTGACATTCCCGACATAGGATCTTGACACAGATAAAAGCTTGTGCTTGCGTGTGAACACAGAAACACACTCCTCTTCTTTTTTTCAAAATTTGCTCGACCGTGTCAGTTCTGGTGCTTCTGTTGACATGCCCAAAGCAAACAAACACACAGACTTTCCACCCTGATCATCCTGCCATGTTTCATCTAGGGCACCTCCACGGCTCTCCTTCCAGTTAGTCCACGGCACTTTTCATTTAACCTGCTCTTTCTATTTCATGCTCCGTCTCTCACGCACTCCCCTCGCACTCACATTTGGTGGTGGCCCTCTTTTTTTAATCTTCCACCCATCTTCTCTTTGCAGATCTCTTTAACGTAGTGTCAGCCAACCCGCGTACGTCCCACCCGGTCATGCAACGTTTCCAGCACCTCTTCTTCTCACCTCTACACACATTACAAGAATTGGCCTCCTACCATATTCCTCCACCCCCTTGGGATGTGTTCCATGAAAGCAGATACCCACACGTGTCGTTATGCTGATCCTGTCAACATGTCACGGATCGGCTGCCCTCCGCGATTCAGTCGCTGTTCTCTGGCACGGAGAGGTGTAGATTACATCTGCATGGTTCAGCGCCGTGCCTCCCAGCTGACACACGGCATCAACGAGGAGGGTAAAACATGGGGGCTTAGGGGGAGAAGAGAGGAAGGTAGAAGAGGAGGGGGAGAGAAAAATAACTGTCAGTGCAGCACGTCTTTAAATAGGCAGCTGTCTGAACTTCCTGCTCACGCTGTATTTCTAGTTTTTTTGGCAAGACTTCTACTGCTTTGACTTGGGGCTAATGAAACCTTCCAGCGAGCGTGATAACAAGGAGTAAAAAGCAGAAATGAATTAAAGTGTGATTAGGTTTACAGAATGTGAGGCCTCAGCTGTGCCATCAACATCTGCCGTAACGTGACTGGCAGGCAGCTCAGTGGATTTTTCTGACATCAGAGAAATGGCATATGCATGTTGTTTGTTAATGCTGTGTCTGCATGCTGGCTGTGAGCTGAGTGACTCTGCACTTTAAAAGAGAAACAAGCTATCAGATAACCAGCTTGTACTTGGATAACTGTTGGTTGGTGGATCCGTTTACTTGTACACAATGGCTGTTGACCTCTGAACCCTGGCAGAGTGGCTGCTTTAATTGACCTCGAGCAGATCCAGATATCACAGCATGACTATGTGGGTGTTGAGTGGAGACTTTGAACTCTCTGAAGGTGTGCTACAAGATTTATCTATAGGTAGTTTGCATTGCTGTTTTGGAGTTTGAAATAAGGAGAAATATGTTGTGTACATTTATACATTTCCTGTATAGAGGCTTGCTTTACTTCAGCGTTTGGTCATATATATCAGTAAGTGAATAAATAAAGCTTAGGTTGCTGATATGAACAGCACCACCCTCCCCACACTTTAACGACATCCGAATCGGGGGTATGCACCAAGCACGATTTGTAACTTTACAAAAGTGACAATTTGACAAGCATGGCCGGGTCTGTTGTCTTTTTTCACTCTCCACACAACTACTTCAGTCCCATCGTGTATAACCAAGTGGAACACCATGGATGCCCTTGAGGAGAGACTGTCGGAAAGTGTCTGCCATTGTACACCATATCCCAACGTGCAACACCTGAGTCGAGGTTGGAGATTGGAACAGGGAATCAAGTCACACCTGAGTTCAATGTGTCCCCGTAACAAGTTGGAAAAATGGGGTAGCAGGCATTCTGCGGTATTTTGCCAACATTTTGACAACATTTCCACAGATAGAAGATGGACAGGACTGTGTGTACGACTGATTTCATGAGACATGAATATGACAGAAGCGCGAAAACAGTATATTCATACAGCTTTCACTACTGTTGATGATCGGAGCAGCCATGTAGGATTGTGATGTTGGAGGTGGTGAGGTTTGCCCGACTTTCTGAGTGGGAAATCCGACTTTAGGTGGCATATCAGTTGACATTTCTGACTGGGAACACGGAAATTTCGACTTTTAACCCTTTTCAACTGGAACGCACCATAACCCAAAGACCCTGGGCAACAGAGTAAATTAAGCAGACAACATTAAAGCTTTAGTGTGTAACTGTGTTAAAAAGATTGTGTCGTCCGGCGACTTTCCCGCGCAGAAACTCGAGTGAAGATAATGACCTCTTCTGAAGAGTCCATCATGTTTTTTTAATCCTCCGTGTCCTCCTTGGCTAGTAGCAACTGCGTGGAGGAGGGTTGGGAGCTGTGCGCGATCACGGAAGGCTTGTATCATGTGGACGTGCCGACAGTTTTGTTGTCATTACTTAGAATTCTACACACTGTAGCTTCAGCTATCAGCGAACACTAGACCAAAACTGGTCAAAGTCTTCGATCAACAGAAAGTCAAGAAAGCCAGTTTCATTTGCTAAATGAAGATCATAAGATGAAAGCTCCAAAGGGTAGTAAGTTGGGTATTTTGTTACACTGTTCCATAAGGTCAAGAATGAACTCAAATAACTCACTTGACTTGAATTAGAAACATGTGCATTTATTTCCTCTCATATTTTCTCACTCGAATAACATTAACATTCACTATTAGATCAAAAGACTTGATGCATATTTTTGGTAATGCATCTGTTTTGCAGCCTGTTCCAGCCCATCCTCTGATCTCTGTGAACAGAGAGGTAGGGTGATGGGAGAGAGGGATTTGCAGTCAGGCTAAAAGTGTATGTTCCTCTTTAATATATCCCAGCCCTGAGTGCGTAACCCTAACACGCACTAATCTCTCCAACACAAAAATCAATGAGGCGCCCACCCACACAACATTCATCTCTGCGGCTGAGTCAGGAGACTCCAGCCTTCACACATCCGTGGGATGCTAGCATCACTCGTGGATTTACTTGTGTCCACACACCACGTATGCTTGCTCACACACCTCCCCTCAGCCCGTGGGTAACATCAGGACACACTGCATGTCCTGTTATGAATCTCTTTTTCAGGTGTACAGAAATAGATAGAGATATGTCACAGGGAATCAAGGGGGTCAAGTGAGTGAAGCACACTACAAATGCTTATTATTCAGAATAAGCTCATTTATTAAAATCTGTACCGTATGCTAAATTTAAACCTAGAGCCAGCAGGTGGTTAGCTTAGCACGTAACTTCCCATAAAACCATGTCTTTCTACATTTCATTTTTTGTACAGATTAAACAAACAAGATATAGCATGCGCATGTGTGATGTTTCTGTCACTAAATGTTTTGTTGTCGTGTCTATATGGCAGCATAGCAAAAGAAAATGAAATATTTTTTGAAAAGCATGTTTTTAAAGGGGAAAACGCATTAGAAAAATCTTTTTGTTTTTCTTCTACGGTTAATAGACGTAGGTGCAAAACCAGTCTAGATCGAGATCTTTTGAAAAGTTGACCTGACTTATTATTATACTATCTTCTACTGTGTACATGTCAAGGAGCTCTTAACAAGTGCTCAGCATTCACACCGACCTCTCTCAAAAGCTGAAAAGCAGCAGTGAATAAATTACAAAGTAGATGATTCTCAGAGGGTAAGAGAGATGGAGAACAACATATAACAGGGAGTCTAGCCTCATTCTTGGAAATGTAGTGTACATCTTGGCAGTCTCACAACCGTCCAGCCTGTTGGAGGATACAAGCATGTGACAGAAGGTGTCGTGACAGGATCTAATAGAGAACAGACCTTGATTCTGGACACCAGTTTTGAGAGAAAAAGAGCATCTTGTCATCTTCCAAACTGTGAGATGATGTCTATTTAGAACCTAATAGGGAAAGTATGCTGTGCTGCTTGAAAGCTACTGTTTTGTCTGTTTAGCATCATAATTACATATTATCCCAATGTTATATAAGTATTTTATGACCTTAAATCAAGTTAAGGGGGACTTTTAATTTAACTTGATTAAAATCACACTGTGAACATTCTACAGCTCAATCCTCCCTGATTTGTTTCACTCACCCTACTTTATATCCACATTTTCTTTGTGGATGTGCACGTTTTATTCATTCTTTGACTCAGAATATGTGATAACAGGTTGAGTCAGAATGATATAATGTGTTTAGTTTTTTTGCTAGCCAAAATTAGCATGCCAAATAATATCACAGTTAACGTGAATCACGGACGCAGCTTGCTAACCTAGGTAGCTAGCTTGCGCTAGCGTTAGCTGATAACTCAGCTTAAGCCTAACCCTGTCTTCCAATATGGTCACTTCTGGCTCAAAAAACCCAAGAAGGCGACGACCAAAATGCAAAACTCAAGGCAAAACGGTAGTCAACAAACCAATGGGTGACGTCACTGTGGCTACGTCCACTTTTTTAATATAAACTGTGTGAACATTGAACTCATTTTTGTTCATTGTATACTGGCAGACAATATATTCACAGCAATTGTAATCCTGATCAAATCATTTAGTTTTACAAAAGTGGATACAAACCTTTCTTTTTCTGTTGTAACACATTGAGCCATAGGCATAATTTACAGGAGGGGGGTTACAACCCCCCCCCCCCCCAATAATCAAAACTGGCCAGTGCAACCCACCCCAAACACCTATTATAATTTCCTTTACATAATTAAGACATTTGCACCATAAATTGATGCAGAAAAGGCACCAATTGTTGCAGAAAGATTCACCAGAATGCAGAAAATCAAGTGTCTGACGTTAAAGATCTCAAACCCCCCCACCCCCAATGTTGACCCCAAAGTTTTGCCCTTTTCTTATTTGGCCCCTGCTTAGACTGGATCAGTTTACGGGACAGCCATCCTGCCCTCCAGGAAACCTGAGTGGACAGACCATAATCCTGACCCTAATGAACCCTAACCTGACCTGAACTCCAACTCCTAGATGCCTTAAGTCTAGCTGCTAGGAGGTTTCCAAGACTAAACCCTGTATTAGGAAGTCTTTTTTAAATGCTCTAAAATGATCCCCCCATATTTGTCTTGTGCTATGGTGTCTTTTAATTATGCAGTTTTCCTCCCTTGTGACAGTCTGCCGTCTGCAGGACGAGTCATATTTCATGTCCTCAACACAAGCGTTGTTGTGATGACACACAGTGCTGTTGCATCTGTCCTGGTTCCACTGTGTTACCATGATTACATCTCAACCACATGAGCATGTCTCCCTTGCTCACAAGGCAGAGAAGTAGAAGCACCGTGCAATATTTTATATGTTACAGTTACATGGATGAATGCAGCACATTACCTGCCCTGGGCCTGTTTCCATTGTGCAAACACTCACACTTCAGTGGACAAGGACAAGCCGCAACCTTCTCTGACATGACAAAGCAGTGGGCTGTGTAAAAGTCTGATCTGACACAGCTGCTTAACTCTTAATGGTGTGTTTCTTCTCACATGACAGCCCTTCTCACAATGTTATGACTGCGATTTGTTCATGCTATGTGGGACCATTAGAGAGATGCACATATAGGATTTATCTGGCAGTGCTTTGACCTCTCTGGTGATAAGCTATATGTGTGTGTGATATGTGGAGAAATGTGTGAATAGTTTATTGGTGTGTTTCCCCTGTATTAAAGCAGTAGAAGCAAAATCAGGGGCGTAGCCATAATTTCAGAAGTGAGGGGGACAGATTGTTCAGGAGGAGGATTTTTATTGAACAGATCCTCTCCCATTTGTCTCTCCAAATTGCAGATTCCAAGTAGCCTACATTTCATTTATGATTGATGGAAACACCGACATTTTCCATAAAATAGCGGTCAACCGTTTACTGTCGCACCAATGGATGACCTGCTAACATGGCGGAGCATGCCAATGAACAATGTGTACTAAGTTCCTCAATATGCAAAATGATAAGACATATTAAGATATATATTACTCATAAATCAATAATTTGATGTTATGATTGTTGACCATCTGAGGGTCATGGGCCAGCTGATAAAGGAAGGACCAAGAAACAGCACACACTTTGGTTTATGTTAAACAGTCTTTGTTTGATTTAGATTTAGATACATTTTTCAAGCACTTTAACTATGTTTTATCAAAATGTTCTGCTGAGTGCACTGCAGAATCATAGGTCCTGTTCGCTTAACGTGGTAAACGTTAGCTTGATTTGATTGTTTTTGATTTGCAACATGGCATCATGACTTTGCGTAAACATACACTTTCCTAAAGCCAAGTGGCGTGTTATCTGTACGCATTTTGAGCTATCCACGTGTAGGTCTAAGCTGTATACAGCGGATGTAAACATACACACGGCGACGCCACGCAGCGTGCTATCGCGAGAACGTCACATGCGTGTAAAAAACGACGCTTAGGAAAACAAACGGTTGGGTTTAGAAAAACAACATTGGGGAAGGCTTTATTAAAAAAAAAATAAAAAAAAACTGTTGATAACGTCACATGTGAGGCGCAATCCCAGCTCTCCTGGGTGAAAGTCCTGTGTTTTACCCATCCGCCACCCCAACCAACCTCCCTCCTTTCATACTACTCGCTACGGTGATAATTCACATGTAATGTAGGTCAATGGAGGCCAAACGGCGTTGATAAACACGCTAAAAAACCATTATGCGTCTTGATAACACGCCAAAATGGCATACGAATTGGCGTACATACATACATACGTACATATATACATCATACATACGTCACTTTGTGAGTTCAGTCTGTGATTTGACACAAATAAAAATGTTTAGTCATGCTTTATGGATGGTATGGCAATGTAGGTTAATGGGTCTGTCAGTCAGTCCACCACTTGGATCCAGACGATAATATCTCAATAGCTTTTGGGTGGATTGCCATGATGTTTTATACAGATAGTTATGGCCCCCAGAGCATGACTCCTAACGACGTCGGTGTTTCCCTGACTTTTCCTCTAGTGCCACCATGAAGTTGTCATTTTGTTTTAAAGGGGAACTATGCAGTTTTTTTTAGCTTAATATACCTTAACTGAACAGCTTCAGAGTCATTGGAATGGTTATATGACTTTTTTTCGAGTTGAATGGTGGTCGTCTCGCTTCCCCCTAGCGCCTGTGAGCTGAAAATCCACCCTTGCAACTTTGGGCCAGCGAGTAGGGGGAGCTCTATAGAGCAGTGGTTCCCAACCTTTTTTCCTTGGCGCCCCCCCTACTTATGTCTAAGAGAAGCTGAAACCAAAGTGGAGGTAACTCTCGAGATAGAGCCTTACTTTCTTTTTTGATACAGAGGCGTTATCAGCACTTTTACGTTTCTCCGCCATGTTTCATTCATAAAATAGTGATGCTGTGGCGGCAGGAAAAACAAGGATGATAGCAGCTAGCAGCTGACCTGATGACAGCAAGGTCACAGGTTAAGAGGTCTCGGAGGTTTGGCCTCCTAAAAAGATATTTGTCTAGATGAGGACATGCAGCATCAGACAGCGATCAACATGCCACAATCCACTGAACACTAAATATCCCGTATTGATTTGTCTTGCCGCTTGGCTCGTTAATGATGTTGATTTTATTTACATGCTTGTTTAACTCAAGTGTAAAGTATCAGCCGCCTCTTAATTAAATCAAATGCGCGGTGGAAGACAGCAAAGGGCAAACTGTCACCCTGGGCAAGGAAATCAGGTGTATTAACAAGTCAATGAGAAATTCATGTGTGTATAATTTCACAGTGAGCACATCTGACCTTTGTTAATGATGCCACTCAGACCTGCAGGTGGTGCTTCTCAAATGAACTCCCGGGGGAGCGTGTGTGTGGCTGCTGCGCTAAAGCGGCTCATTCCTCCGGACTGGTAGGAAAAGGAAGGAAGAACACACCGTCAATCAAAGGCAAAGAGTGAAAATAAAAGGAAACCATTGTCCAAATCACTTTACATCAAAACTCGCTTTTTTTGTTGCTCCATTAAAACGGATCTGATGTCTTGCACCAAATTTCTGTGTGTGTTGTTCGTATGCAAACATGTTTTCATTGGTGAGATAGAGGTCATCTATGCATACTTATTTTCTCTCCCACCAGCAACAGAGAGCATTGAAGGAGGAGGGGGGGGGGATGGGGCCTTCTTCTCCACCAGCTAGTAGAAAAGAGGCAGAGAGCAATAAGCTTTTACGTTCACAGATGCATAAATTCACTCTGCTGCCGCTGTGATGGATCACTCTTGAGAACTTTTTTTCTTTTCGTCTGAAAATGACCCATATATTGTGTCTAACTCTACCTGGATTACTGTTGGTTTTTAGGGGGGTGACAAAGTCCTTGAAAAGCAATGTATCCTCAATTCTATCCACAGTTGCTTTCTGCCTGCTTGCTCTTCCAGCTATTTCAAACCGTCTCCTCTCCTCGTCTTCTGGAGCCCTCTTACTCCATCTTAATTTTCTGCCGCACTTCCATCACCTGCTGACTCACCCTCTCCCTCTCACCCTCCCCCGTACCTCCCATATTACTCTCTTTTTCGGCACTGCATCACACACTTATCACATCTAGTACCGTACGAATCAAATATGAAGGCCGGCCGCGCTCTCGCTGCTTAAATCTTCCCATAATGGAGCCCAAGGGTATCTGAAATTGAGTGTGAAGACTACATCAAGGTCATTTACTCCACCCCATAGGATAGTGATGGATGTCTTGTGTGATTGCTTCATTTGGCTGCCCTACTTGAGAAGGGGGAGCATATCCCATTGCACTTTCTGAGTGAGGGGAGAGAGTTTTGCTTTTGCACGCGGATGGCCAAAAAGTCATTCCTAGCGGGAAAGAAAGGGAGGTGAGGAGGTGTAATAGGAAGGTGGAGATACCGTATAATCGTGACTGGAGCCTGGGGAGAGAGGCGTTCTGTGTCCAGATTCTTGAGAAAACATTTGAAGGGATTAAAATAAAACATATTGATTGCTGGATGGATGGCGCACCATCTGTCAATATGCTAATCTGCCAAATTGATTACGCCTCTCGGAGCATTGTGCGTCTCCAAACAGCTGGATTCAGTCATAGAAAACCATAAACATCAGCTGTAGTCAGCTGAGACCTTTGCCAAGTGCCTGTGATTTATAATCCTCTGGATTGTGTGCGTGTACTTCTGAGAATTACTATAGGCTGTGGTTGGACATGTAGGGCTCAGCCTATGCAATTTGATTGTAGGGATAAAAAAAGGCTCATACACTCAGAGCAGCATGATCTCAAAGTGGACTAAACTGGGCGTCTTTGCCATTTTCCTTGGGCCTTCCACTTTCTTAAAAGCAGCGTTGCGGAGTAGAAATGGGTGACCCATGACGACCCTTTTATCCAATCTCATTTGTCACGTCTCTTTATGCATGACTATTATGAAGATTAGGTTAATTATGTCATTTGATTCACTATAATGAATGTGATAAAGTATAACGTCATAATGAGTTAGGAAAGCTAAACTATGTAATTATATGTGGATCTAAAATCTGAGCATGAGTTTTGGACGTTTTGAACACAGTAAAAAAACGAAACTTCAAGCACATTAATAATATTTTGTTGTGAAATTATTATCTTGCAAAGAGAAATCGTTTAAGATAATTCTTTGGGCTTTTCCTCCTTTATTTGACAGGACAGCTAGGTGAGAGAGAGGGGGGGAAGACATGCAGGAAATCGTCACAGATCGGATTCCAACCCTGGACCTCTACGTCGAGGAATAAACCTCCAAGAATATGTGCGCCTGCTCTACCCACTGAGCCAACCCGTGCTCAATCTGTGCTCTCTAACTGGCACAGAATAAATTCCCTACTGACCGATAATCCTACTAGCCGTTGGATTGGAGACAAATTTATTTTTGTTTGCTCTAAATAATTTATTCTCTTGATACTAATTTCTCTACCTAACATAACTTCAGCATGTGAAATACAAATATTTTCCTGTGCTTAAGTACTCCATGCTGTGCTCAGAATTGCACAAATATTATTTTGTGAAACTCCGCTCTAAGGACAGTATGTATGTAGCGTGCACGGTCGCCCTGCCTGAGACTACAGCGGGAGTCGTATGAATCCTACAGTCTGAGGTGTTGAGCTGTCAGATATTTAATCAACAGGCAGGTAATTGACAAGTGAGGCGTGATTGTCTCGGTCTTTATTCAGTGTTATGTTTGAGAGTTAACAAAGCGTGAGATTGGGCCGTGTCTCTACGCTGCACATTCTCAGCTTGCAGGCCTTTTGTTCCGCAGCCCTTTGTGGAGCCTACCCCGGATTCATTGAAACTCTCCACTGCTGAAGGAGCTGCTTTTTTTTTGTCACACACCCTCATTCTCTACTCCACACACACACACACACACACACACACACACACACACACACACACACACACACACACACACACACACACACACACACACACACACACACATTCACATACGCACACACACAGACATGCACAAAGGCTGCAGCTCTGCCAGCATTTCATGGGATAATCTACCTTCCTGAAGGTTTACTAAAGCACCCCTCCCTCCATCCCTCCCTCCCCCCCTTCCCACCCCAACCCCACTTCTTCTTCTTCTTCTTCTTCTCCTCCCTCCTCCCTCCTCCCTCCTCTCTCCTCTTGCCTCCTCCTCCTCCTCCTCCTTATCGGCCCCAGTGTAAGCAGCATGTGGTTTCCTGCCAACTTCTGGGAGCCGTGAGCAGCCTCTCCAAACCGGAACACGCATGAAGACATTCCACTGCTGAAGGAAACAGTGTCCTCAGCCGCCCTCCCCCTCTTCTCTAATCCCCCATAGACGCTTTTACACATCCCACACACAGCTCCGCCGGGGCTTGACCACTGGACAATGAGCACACATAAACTCACACAAACATGCACAGACACAGAAGAGCGGGCTCAGACTGCAGCCATTCAGCACAGCCATGGACATGGAAATGAAGATGGCTGTGAGTGTGTGTGTGAGAAAGACAGAGACATAGTGGGGAAAAAGAGTGTGTGCGTGAGTGTGTATGAGACAGAGTGTGTGTGCATGGGTATGTATGAGAAAGAGTCCACAACAAATGAATTCCGTAAAGAAATCCCTCATCAGCCTATTCCACATCATGTATCTCAGTGTGACATTTGGTTTTGGAGAGGAAGTCTGACTCTGATATGAAAAGCGTCTCTTTAGTGTGCTTATTCACCACATTTATCAATGAGTTGTTAGAGAGGTTATTCTACTGTACTTTTTTTTTTACTGGAAATCCATAAAAGCTTTAGCTGAAAAGCAAACATCACTGTGCAGAGTACTGAAAGAGCAGCTGGAGGGCTGTTATGTGCCTGTTAGAAGAGTAAATTTGTTTTACATTGCAGGAGGGCTCTTTGAAACTAGACAGCAGGTATGGGTAAAAGCAGTACATCTACAAAAAAAAGAATCAAAGCTGCTCTGTTAGTTTTCATAAATGTGGTGTGACACAGAAAGACAGATCAATACATAGGAAGACTCACATGGACATCATCTGCAGGTGAAAGTGAAGGAGGTCTAATCATGATAACAGAGTGGAACCAGAACAGACATCAAGACAAAGCTGAAAGATGACTCGTCTGCTTAATGACAAAGGCTGCATCACTGCGAGGAAAAAATAAGCTGTAATTAGTAAGCATAGGAGGAAGAAACCATATGAGAGACTTATTCTGAACAAAAGTCAAACAAAAAATGGGAAAAGAAGGCCTTAAATCATTTAAAATCTTCTTCATAAGCGGTGTGTTTTCTCTCCTGGCATGCGAGGCGTATCGATCTGGGAATTTTATTGGGGAATTCCGCCAGAGATGATTAATCATAACTCACTTTTCTCCTCTGTGCGTATGGATCAGGAGAGAGAGTGTCCTCAATCTACTGTCCCGCTGCCTTTTAGCAGCCAGTTCTCCCACTTCTGCCGCGCTCTCTCCATCTTATCTCCACTCCTCAGTTTCTGAATGTTTTCGAAGAACAAGGAAACAAAGTGAAATAGCCCCAGACTGAGATTTTGAGAAACTGATTTTTCCCTTCCTTTCCTGGGTGGTGGTTGTGCTCACCAGGCAGATACGTGGCATAGCATCTTTTTGTGTGCCCACATAAATGATTCAGTGGCATATTGAAATTACACAGTGGGCTCTGCTGGTAAAATTGCAGAGTTTTAAGATTCAGGACAAACGGAAGTATTTGAGGCAAGAGGACTTGTGTTTAAGATGTTAAACACATTTATTCTTCACAAAGTTGAATTGCTACGTACTCCAGTTTCTTGTCTTTTACTGCTCAAGCTTTGAAAAGGGTATTTTTGGAAATTTTATTTGCTTTTGTGCTTCCAGTCTGCCAGAGAGTCGTCAACTATGAAAATTGGACCCTGCTTGTGAACCCTTTAATCTGTCATTCATCATTAGGATTACATTAATTTGTCTTAACTTCTGATATCATGTTATAGTTATCGCTTATTTCTGACATTTTACGTGTCTTTTTGGTTTTGGAAAATACTCTCTATGGCCTTTGATTGGCACAATAATCCAGATCCGTAGATTCTTTACAGCCTAAATTTGTGATCCGCATGTAGTACCCCACCCCCAACCATTACGTTTACCTTGACCCTAACCCTACGCCTCACACATTCTGCAAAGCCACGAACAGTGTCAAAAAAGTAAAAAAAAAAATAATTCTCTCTTCCTACAATATCTGCACATGGCAACTTTGGTATGGTTATGATAGTAATAAGCTTTAACCGAAGTGCTTGACGGATGGTCTTACAGCTTCAGAAAGCACACACACACACACACACACACACACACACACACACACACACACACCTTTCCCACATCAGAATTGTCAAGGAAGAAGTGTATACATTTCTCTCTCAAGCTCTTTTTGCATTTTTAACACAATTAGTTCAGTCACTTTTCGTGTAGGTACAAATGAGTGCAACACCTCAAATATCTTTAAAGAGAGATTGTCAAAAAACGTGTTTGTTATTATCCCCACTCAAAAAGGAGTATCGCATCTCCCCCCCTCCCTGTGACGGCCAACTCTTCACCTCGTCTTTGAGTCTGGCTGTACGGCTGAACACCTGTAAACCCTTTTTTTCTTAAGGCCTGGTTGGTCGGATACAAAATGGTTTGTTTCAGGCATACGGAAAGGGAAAAGCTGTGGTTATGGCAAAGAAACTATGGCTCAAGTATGGTTAGACTTGGTTGAGGTTTGGGATAGTTTGTGGTTACGGTTAATAAAAGGCAAATGAAGCTCAGCGTAAATTATTTCAGGAAGACTTCTCTCTTCCTAAAACTGATCAGCGGTTTCTAGGCGTTCACTTTTCAGTTAAACCAACCAGAATTGACCATGAATTTTACGAGCCAATCACAGCATGGCATCCCTGCTTTAATTCTGTTCTTCTCTCTGCTGCTGTCAGTTGTCATTTCAGGCAAAGCGTGCAACCCTCCTCCTCCCCTTTCACCTCCAGTCATCGTCACCCACGGCACCCTGGGTCCTCCTCCGGCAGACCCCTCGGCTCCTTCGGTCCGGGCTTCGGGCTCCTTCACCACCACCACCAGTGTCTAGACTCCATCGGGGGGGATATGCCTTGGCTTCGCTACCCCTTTAAAATTATTTTTATAACGATGGAGTCTAATCTCCAAAGACTCTGTACATTTCATATTATGCATGTGTACAAATAAACCTTTGCATATTTGCAATGAAGTCTCTCCTAATGGAAATGGTAACAGCAGGTCTGTGATGAGATGCAAACTCTGATCTTTTGCATTCAACTCTGCCCAATCCCACACCCTTTAGCTTCTGGTATGCTTCTTCAGGGTGGCTATAGCTCAGTCTGTAGGGACATGGCTTGGCTTGGACTTGGCCGGTTCAAGTCCCGCACAAACCACAGTACAGTGTGTGGACTGGTAGTTCGGGACTGCCAGTTCACCTCCTGGGCACTGCCAAGGAGCCCCTGTACCTAATCCCTAACTGTTACTGAAGCGCAGACTATGTGGCAGCCACTTCGCTCTAACATAAAGTGCGTCAGAAGCCCCTCGCGTGCACCTTACCAACAATGGGGTGCCCAGTAATTTCTGTAACTTTCAGAAACCGACAATCCAACAGTCACACTTTTTCACTTGGTTGGTCAGACAACACGTGGTACGAATTTCTTCTTTCAAGCATAACCAGACCCTTGCATACTCCCCCCCCTCTCTACATAAAGGACACACTGCTTCCTGCATTGGCACTCAATGTTGGCATTGGATTTAAATCGGGAGATGCCAATACAGACATAATTGTGACGAATGATGATATTTAATGGGCATATATTGGCTGCTGCAAAGATTGAACCTCTGAGTTCTCCAAACACTAGACATTACTGAGTTTTTACACATTCATGCCTAGAAGCAATACAACCTCAATCTTCTACTGTCAGACACTGAGCAGCCCTCTGGAGTTATTGGTATTCAAGGCTGCTGTGTGCATCAAACAAAGTGCTGTTTGACACAATGGATGCAGTCAGATTCCGTCTGAACAGTTTTGTATTGTTGGTAACTAACAATCTGACAGTGACTTCCACTTTCCGTGAGTCTACTGGAATGACATTTTGCAGTTTTGGACAAACATGATTGTCACTCTCCTTCGGATCCTAGGAAATGATCCCAAGTTCTTTCAGTGTATCTTACCTCTGATTTGTTTCACCACCTTAATGCCATGCTGTTCAAACTCACCTACTCACCTCTCATAAATAATGAATGAGGGCTAACGGTTTGTCTTGTAAAACTGAGTAATGTAAGCGCCTTGCTCAAGGGTGTAGGTGATAAGGGAGGGAAGAAACTGCTCGATAGGGCACTTCTCTTACCTTAAGGCCAGCATTAAATGTTTGCTAATGCCTCCTGTAATATGTTCTTCATTTCTGTTGTATCAACTAATTAACCAGTCTGCACAGATAGTGTGGTCTGGAGAAAACAAAATGTAGCAGTAAGGACTCATCCTACCTATGAATACAAATGAACTCTGCTCGCTACACTCTATGCAAGTGAGTGCTGCATAACTTGCAAGCTAAAACAAAAAAAGCACAGTTTTCCCAGGAACTCATTACAGAACCAGTGAGGCAGGGCTTAATGTTGTTTTGACTGAATTGTAGTTATCAGTAGGCCACCATGATGAAGCTCAATTAGAGCAGCATGCTATAAGCTAAGCAGAGGTAATCACTGGAGGCGCGGATATTCACTCTGAACAGAAAAAGGCAAGGGATTCACAATAGGACCTGGAGCCATGGAGAGCAGCTAATGAGCATACATGATTCACTCTTGGTCTCCCCCACCGAGAGCCTTGTCCTGGGCAAAGCGGAGGCGCGCAAGTTGTGTGTGCTCCAACACATACCATGATGCAGCCTGCCAGAGCCAGGAGGGTAAAGGGCAATAAAACGTTTCTCTTGCAAATGCTAGATTAATGAAGGTCTTCTGTGTCTTATTAGGGTATGATCAATCAAGAGACTGTGGAAATGTTTATTTCAGTAAACGATATGTCCAATAAGGCTGTACTTTCCCCATTCAACCTGATGTTCTAAAGCTCTAGAGAAAGAAAGCTTGAGGTCTAATGGGTAATGTTTCTGAACATGACTATTCACAATGAAAGACAACATATATTCTGTACAGATATGCCTACTCCTCAATGCAATTGAATTTCTTTTCTGACAACTTTATACAAAGCTCACAGGTTTACCTCCGGGAACTCTGGCTTTCTCCCACAGTCCGTTGAACCTGAAACTCTAAATTGCCCATATGCGTGAAATTGAGTGCAAATGTGTCTGTCTGGCCATGTCTAAACTCTTTAATAGACTGTAGAGAACTGTCCAGAGATTGTTCCTTTATTTTATCCAATGCATGTGGGGAGAGGCTCAACAAGCAAAGTATGATGCATCCTGTGATGCTGGTGTACAAATGTAACTCCTCGCTTTTAGTCAGAAACAGTTGGTCCACCATGGATACATCTGTAACACTATTCTTACTAATAATAGTATTATTATTAAAATGTGAATAAATGCTGCTTGTGGTTATCGTTTTCTTTTACCTGTCAGTTAGCTTCGTTTAATTGCTTTTGCTATTTGTGTATTGTAGGGTGACCAGACGTCCCGAAATCCAAGCAGTTGTCCTGAATCCCGAATCCTACCCTCATTTTTAAAATTAGAGCAAAGTCTCAAAAGCAAACTCGAGTAGTTTTTTTTTTTTTTTTTTTTTTTTTTTTTTACACAGTATTGTTTCATTTTACCCTTTTTTATTCATCTGTCTTGTGAAGCACTTTGAATGTGTTTTAAAAGTTATGTATACATTTGTTTTATACAGTTGTATTTATTACAGGCATTATGAGCGATATCAGTATTTCAAAGCTGTAGTCTGCATGTATGTGTGTGGGTTGAGGTGAGCTCTGTCAAATTTCTCTAGTAGTTATTTAAATAGCAACTAAACATTCATCCAGACTTTTAAACCGACTCGCGCTCTGATTGGCTGGGTGGCGGTCACGTGGGGCAGTCAGTCGCTGTGCCGTGCCTCGAGCCAGCGCTGAGTGGAGCCTGTCTGCCAACAGCTTCAGCAGCGGCTCTATCTGGAACCAACTACCCTCACTGATAATTAAAGGAGGCCCTTTTTTCTTCTTTTTTACGAGGACTATTCTTCACCATGGGCGACAAGAAGAGCCCTACCAGGTAATGCGACCAGCCACTGCCGATTTTCGCTCGTTTTGAGCGTTTTGGGCTCGATATTTGGATGCGTTTCCCTCACACAGGGATCGTTTCTGCCTTTTTCAGTTGGTATGCCACAGCTAGCTAGAATAGTGCAGTCACTATGGCGGCTTCTCGCTCCCTACAACCCAGTCACTTAACAGACAAAGGGAACATTTTCAGAGGATACGCCTGGCATTCCCTAAAACGCTCTTCTGTCTCAATGGAGCCTTTTGGAGGGTCAATGTCGAAATTGACATTGTTTGATATTGGTTTTGTTAGCCGACATGCTAAGCTTCGATGCTGAAAATTTTAGCAATGCTTGCCTGCCTGCTAGCCTAGCTGGCGATACAATCGGACGGTGTGGAGCTTCGCCACTGTGGGGATTTATTAACCAAGGAGCTCTACTTGCCGGGACTCGAACCCAAAATTAATGACAACACCATGATTTGTGCTGCTATTAGTAGCTTGCGTGTTACACGACGTGTTATGTTTGTCACAATCTCCTTTGTTGTTAATTCGTGTAATATGTTAGTGGTATTTCAAAAACTAACTTGACCTTAACATTTGTCAGGCCAAAAAGACAAGCCAAACAGACTGCTGATGACGGCTACTGGGACTGTAGCGTCTGCACCTTCAGGAACACCGCCGAGGCTTTCAAGTGCAGCATCTGCGATGTGAGGAAGGGCACATCCACAAGGTAACGTAGCTCTCTCTCACTCTCTCTCTCTCTCTCTCTCCTTCTCGTCTGAGCGTCTAGTTTTCGCCTGCTTGGGCTGGCTGCAGCAGCATTGCATCGCAATTTATGGGGATGACAACTTTGACCGACAGCCTATTTCTCTCTGAGCGAATGCGGACTTGTTGATTGAAACATCTCCTGCCGTTGTTTTGGATTATATCCGTAGTTTCTCATTTTATGCGACTAACATTGCATTGCTTTTATGCATTCGTCTAGGTAGGCTGGCTGCTTCACTAGCCGGGGGGGTGGGGGAGAGAGAGACCATACTTCATGATGGCTGTACAGCTAACGTTACAGAGCAACAGCGAAAGGGCTGCTTTTTTTCATGGAGTGAAACAAGGGGAATTCATGTGTGCATTTCCGCTACCTGTAGGAATCAGAGATTCCTTTAATGGTCTGACAAGTCAGATTGATTGTGCATGAGGTGGATGTACAGTAAGGAGATCATTATGTTTCTTAGATTAAGAAATGGCGTTCTTTGTAATCCAGATTAGAGAGAAATCCCAGATGTGCATTTTTTATATTTCTTTGCCCTTCAGACTATTTTCACTTGTAGCCAATGCCATTTCATGCCCAACCTGGTATGGCAGTCAGTGTTAAGAGGAGGTTCAGTTTTTTTTTCGATTTTACAAAAATCAAATTTTTAGTTTTTAAAACGTCAGTCCAGATATTTGTCAGTGATTAATCATGTTCAGAACTCAGTCTGCCACAAACAAGTGAATTCACTCATGTCTGCTCTCAGAAAATGTCAGCATATTAATCATATCAGCATTTATAGCAACAGGCTTGTGTGCCAGACATTTCCCCTGATCTTCCCTCAGAATACATTTTGTCAGAAGACTGCGTTTTATTTTCAACTGAGATGAAATCACTGTATAATTTAAATGTCATGACGGGATTCCCTTTCGGTTGGATGTATACTGCGTGACGCCTCCTCCCCCTGTTCTGGATTTTTTTTTGATGAGAAGTTGCCTTTGCCACGGTGTGAGTTTGTTTACATGTGTCATCAGTTGCATGATGAGATGAGAGAGCGATGAGTCATTTGTGGGTTTGTTGACAGGTCCCCTGCACTTTAACCTTTCCAGCTGTGGTTTTACAATGAGTGGCTCGACTGACACCCCTGGCGCGCCACAAACGGGGAGAATACACTGACGCTGGTTTACTGAAAATCCAAAAAGACTGAGCTCAATCTTAATTATCTGGCACCCCTCCCCCTATGATCTTTTCCTAGCTCCGTGTAGAATAAGATCACAGCTGATGATGCAGGCTGAGCCTGCTTGCCCGAAAGCAGGAAGCGGAGACGAGCATGTCGTAGCCATCCTGCCACTGTGCTTTGGCAACAGCCCAGTTGCCTCTATTTGATAAATGGGAGCACATGACATCAGGGGAGTGGTTGTCACACATTCCCATTTGATGTGTCTAGTTAACCTTTGATAATGCAATTGTATAGTTGTGGGGCTGCCTCTTATTCTAATGAGTACTAATTAGCTTTCTTTTCTTCAGTGTTTGATATATTTCAGCAAAGCATGGGACAAAGCAACATGCTCTTAGCTAAATGATTCACACTTGAGGCTATGTGTGGATGTTTGTCTTGCTGTTTTTGTCTCCGAGGCTCTACTTTGTGCTTTAAGCACAAGTGCACGCCTGTTCACTAATTACTGTAGAGTTTCTCACTGCTGGTAGGAGTCAAAACCCTTCTTTTCTTAAAGTTGAAGTTTAATTTGGATCATCAATTTGTGTTTACTGCAAGATAGATGAACTTGGATAAGTATGGATTTGTGCAGTCAGTGTGACATGAATGTATTTAAGCATGGTTTGAAATAGCTTGTTTTGAGTAGTGTGAATGCCTGGAAGCTACCTCTTTCCACAATCCCCACATATAGCTTTGCTTCCCTGTGTGCTGGGACAAAGGTCAGTCTGTATTTGACTGTATTTGAACGTAGTAGGAGAAGATGGATGCAGCTGAAGTATTACACAGACATCCATCCAATTCCTTAAAAGCTGTTGGTACAGGTAGCACTCAGCAGACATTAGTGCAGTGATGTGGTTGATAGCTGCAGGTGGAGTCGTACAGGGTCTACCTGCCTGCCCTATGTGAATGTCAAGATCAGATGAATATTTCCACCCCCTTGAGCTTGATGCATCCATCCTTCACCGTGTGCACTGAGTCATTGATACAACAGTTGTTTCTACTGGTGTTGATGGAGGATACACTATTAACATCATCCACACTAAGTGACAGATAGTGGCATACACTCCGATGAGCTTGAACTGCACTTTGTCCCCTGCCAGCGGTAGGTAAGCTAGGTAACTGTGAGTCATGCAGCTCTGATTCGTGCAAATGGAGGCAAGAATGTGTGTTAATGAGAGCAAAACTCTGGCTGTGGCATCAGCATGCAGGGAGAGGCCCCGTTCTCCCAAGCCTAATGAACCTGTTGACCCAGTCCAACTCAGTGATGTAACATGATACTCAAGTAGGCTATATCTAGCCTCTGCCACTCTGACTTTTAAACAAGAAAGCACTCGGCTTCTTGCACCTGACCTCGCTGCTAATCTACAAGTCCAAGTAGCCCAAGTGTTCAGCCTTGGCAATCAGTGCCTGCTTCTTTGGTAATTGGAGAAGCAGTTGCATTAGCGTCCCCTGTGAGATGCATGCTATCATATTTAAATGTTTCTGGCATCTGAACCCGATCGCTGCATGAATGTGACACCGTGTTGCTGTGCATCAGTTTGCTTTGTGGTGGTGTTTGGTATGCACCTCTGTCAGCCTCGGCACCCAGGGAGAAACCATTAGGATCCCTCTAAAGTTGATTGATGGTGGGGATCACAGGAAGTCTTGAGGTACCTCAGTCCTTGACTGCTGTGCTGTTATCTATGCGCTGTTGCTCTGTTGTCAGCCATTTCAAGTAGCTTCTTTATATAAAACAAAACAAATGGGTGTCTTTCACTGGTTAGCAACATTCATTGTTCTGACTAGATTAAATAAACCAACTTCAATGTTCCTTAATTTATCTGACGCTCAGACTGCTGAAAGAACACAGAACCATAGAAACCGATATATTATTTAAAGCAGTGTTTTATTTATATATATATATATATATATATATATATATATAGGGGTTTATTCATATTGGTGTCAGATATAGGGCAAATAGAAAAGGGTCTTGTAAAAAAGTAAATGCTTAGGCCTATACAAACATTGTTTGAACAGAAATCAAGGCAACTTGATACTTGTTCATACAGTGCTGTAATGTTAACATACAGTGAATGCAGTCAGAGAGCGCAATACCCCAGTGTGAAATGTATTAATGTAAAGGTGTCAATCTTAAAAGACAATAAAAGGTTTTTTTTCTGATCACGTCAAACCATAAGCAGTTACTGCTTGTCCATGACTGTAGACATTTACAGATGTTAATGTACTTAACTACATGTGTTTTGCATTTAGTCTGTGGCTTTATAATATGACCATATGGGAAACCCATAAATCCACAGATTATGAATGCTAGAACTCAGATTGATAAACCGAATCAGAATGGCTTTAATCTAAAGGATACCCAACCCTAAAGCCATGGGTTAGTAGTGGGGCTAAAAAAGTAAAAGTGCATGCCTCCCTTTGTGCAAGTGTTGAGGCTGCACAATTATTGGAAACTGATTGCAGTGTGTGTCTGTGTTTGTGTGTCTCAGTGTGTGCCTTTTTGTCTTTTACAATGATGGAATAGAGTCATTATAATCCGTGGATTCTACCACTGTCACATTAAGACAAATTGTCTAGGATAATGGAATTACATAAGAGGGACATGCTGGCGCTCAATTTATATCTGCACTTTCATTGCCCACCCCCCTGCCCCCACAGCAGCCCCTCTCGGAGAAAAACTGTTTTTTGCTTATCCAGCATTATCAGCATCTGCACTAAAACCCTAAGCACGAGCGGTTTGCCCTAATCTTTACATGTTAATTGCCGGATTTAAAAGTTCTTAATTACTTCATGGGATTTGGCAGTGTGAGTGATTAAATACAGTAGCCAATTTGGCAATCTGACAAAACAGAGAAATGTTGAGAGAGCTGTTGAATCCGGGCTCCTCCCCTCACAAAAAGATGAGGCGAACGAGTGTGACAGTGAGGGAGTAAGGAGTCTCAGGAAAGTACAGAAAGAGGCATCTGAGGACAAGGAGAGAGGGCGATATGAAGTGTGGAGTCGCAGCTAGCCTAGGAATAAAGTGAAGAAGAGGGCATGAGAGGACTCAGAAAGAAACGGAGCAATGAAGGGACAGAAAGTCTGTGTGTGTGTTGAAGGGAGGAGGGTATGGATGGCTGCAAGGGGGATGTGCTCACTCAGCCAAGAGTCTCCAGGGGCTAAAGCTCATCATTATCCAGGGACGGAGAGCGCTAGACTGGACAGCCTCTTCTGTTTCTACCAGCACCATCAGTCATGCATGGGGAAAGAACAGCACCATTTGACATGTCATTTGCTACACATTGAGACATTGAGAGTGAACCAGAATTGACCATTCTCTCTTGTTATGAAGTAATTGTTGGAGTTAAAGAATTTGATCCTGTTGAGCTGTGGTGTGTCCGAGCATTATGGTGAAGGTACAGACCAAATATCAGAAAAGTTTGGTAGATTTAAATCGTGGCTACAATAGTGACTTTGTATTCAACCTCTTGGTGTCAGGTGTCCTCACTTGATGTTTGTGTTTGCTTGCTTGATGTTGTTTCCCTTGTGTAGAACACGAGAGTCTGCTGTCAAGGTGCAGCGTCCCCTTAGGCAGTTCTGAAAATTCAAACCAGACTCTGTTTATACAATGGCAAATGGGCAAGAAGATGATAGGACAGCAGCAAGATGGGGTGACCGGGTCTACTTGACAGATAACTCACGCACACCAGAGGCAAACAGCAGGAGAGAGAGAGTGAAGAGAGGTGAAGACGACCTACTTGGAGCCAGCAGGATTTGGGGGGGGGCAAGCAGGGAAGAAGACAACGAGAGAATGATGGAGAGGCAGTAGAGAGGAAGAAAACAAATGAGTGATACAGAGCAATGTGACACAGTGCTGCTGATAGAAGGAGCTCACATGTACTTAGTGCCTTTGCAATGACTTGCTGTCAATCTGCCTAATGCCAGGCAGATCGTACCCTGAAAGGTCAGTCAGGGAAAGAAAAGAGTTGAGTGTGAAGATGAATTGTCTTTTACACATAAGCAGACACAAACTTAGACATTTCCTCTTTTAATTCCTCTGCCATAGACCTCCCTTTCTTCTTGCTTATGTCTCCCAAAACACAGCTAAACTCAGACGGGTTGACTCCTTTAGCCTGTCGGGAGAAGCAGAAAACCAGACAGCCAGGAGCCAGCAGGGTCCATAAGGTTTACAGTTGTTACAAAAAAGTTGAGATATCTTTGATAGATTTCCATGAATTTCTTTCCTTTCTGTCCAGTATTGTCAGTAGTCAGTACCATGGCAACTAAATGTCATTACTTTGGAGCTTTTTTGCTGTTTGAGGAAAAGGTGTGGGCTGTAGGTGCTTTCCTGCTGTGTATACACAACACCTGAAGGGAACATGGTGAGCCTCAGTACCCCACACGAACTGTAGTGGCGTTTTTCCACTACATGGTACCTGCTCGGCTCGGCCCGACTTGACCGCGGTGCCCTGTCCTCCTTTTTCCATTGCAGATTTAGTACCGCCTCATGTGTGAGGCGAGCGTGGCTGGTCGTCATAGCGACGCCGCAGGAAACTGCCTCGACACACGCACACAGAACGTCGAATGTGTGTTGTTTTTGATTCTCGGCATGTGGCTGTTGCCACAGCCAGAAGAAGCTGGAGGCAGCAAAAAAAAACACCGCTGGCTAAACTATTTAACCCTTGTAAGGTGTTCAGGTCTGTGGGACCCGTTTTCAATGTTTGCTAAAAGAAAAATGATGCTGTTTATTATTTCTTCAACTTCTTTAACTCAAACTCATTGGCCTTGGCTCATTTTCTGTGAAGAACATAAAAAATAACTTATTTTCAATGACTGCACACGGAGGTGTTTGGGTCTACTGGACCCGAGTGTAATGATTGTGTAATAATTGTAGGTGCTATTAAACTTAACTGTGTCCTCCTCCTAACTGGGCCTGCTGTGTGTGTGTGTGTGTGTCTGTGCGTCTGTATGTGAGCGTGCCAGTGTAGGTGCCTGTGTGCGGAAATGTTGTCTTTCTGCACCTGCTATTCCCACACAGTTACAAAATTGTTACATTTCAAGCACTTTCACCTGTTCTAATTAAGAAATAAGCACCAATAATGATCAAAAATCTTGTTTCTATTTTTTTTATACCTTTTTTGTAATTGAATTTCCTTGTTTTCTCACAAAAAGCGAAAATGATCATAAATGTGATCTCACAAGGGTAAATGACAAATATGAACCATAAATGATGCATATATCATTGGTAATTGAGCTAAAGTAAACGTCTGTTAAGTATTTTTACATAAATTGTTATGGCTGTATTGATTTAAATGCCTAATAATGTGGTGGGTCCACCAGACCCGGGAACATTGGCTGTGTAACAAAAATATGAACACCACACAAGGGTTAAAAATGGCGGGTTTGTTCAGGACACCCCCGTCTGTCGCTAGCAATGATGACGGCAACATTAAGCCCTCAATGTCCTGACTAGAAGGGATGAATGCCTAATGCCTCTGGTGGGCAGCGGGAATGAATGGAGAAGCGCTATAGCCCCAGGCTGCTCTTCAGGTGCTATCCTCATTCAACCTCCACAACACACTGACTCGCACAGATTACTTCACCCATGGATGGCTGGAGGTGACAATACTGCTCCAGTCACCTCAGGCTCAGACTGATCAAGAACTTCCTCACAGGGAACACAAGTCCCACAGACCAGTGGTATTTGTCATTTTTCAATTTAAAGGTTCTGTACTTCACTTTCAGAACATTATTATACCAGTGAACAAATATTCCTATGTAAAGATATAGGGGAGTAATTAGCGTTCTGAGCAGAAAACAAAGTCACACTTCCTCCGTGTGTGTTGTAATCCAAGCTTCTCTGTTATTTGTTTTGGTCGCCGTTCCGGCTGCACGTGAGTCCCTCCCTTTGAAACTGTTGGCCCGCCCTGCTCTGCACTGCGTGCTGCCCAGGACAGGCTTCTGCGGGAGAGTGGTGGTCATACAGAGGTCACCCTCTGATAATGCTGGTGTCCCGAAGGCTGGTGAAAGAATGTCACGCCCTACTCTGCCTCTGATTGGTATTCTTATCCTAACCAATCTCACTCCTCATACCAAAACCTAACCAATCCCGGTTGGAGCGGTTAACGTTACTCACACTGATCAGCACTAACTAAGTATGAGCACCGATCTCCTACGGAAGTCTGGCCCAGGAATTGCGCAGTGCAGAGCGGCAGCAATTAGCTGGCCAGTTAGGATCATTATTGCCGACTCAGCCACCTCTATGTTTGCTTGGCATGTCAGAGGCGAAAGCCGCGTGCAGCCCAGACTCTTAATGTCACTCAAACTCTTGTTAGAGCCATGTGAAGGCAATCCCAGCCCAGACTGAGTTTTGTTCAGTATTTCAAGTGCAGCACTTTTAACATCCCAATAAATAAATGAATAGGTTTGTTTGTATATGTTCACTGACTAGGATGGATGCATTTATGAAACATTCTGTTTAAGATTGACGTCTCAATCTTTTGACTCTCAACTGAAGATAATTTCCCTAGACGTCTCGAGATTCAGTTCTAAAATACAAATAATACTATTAGTGCTGAAACAATGAATTTATTAGTTGTTGGGATAAAATGAATTGTCAATAACAAGTCATTTATCAAGGAAAGATTTTAATATTTGCTGCTTTCAGCTTCAAAAAGTGTGAAGATTTGCCGTTCTATTTTTAACCGCAAATTGAATGTCTTGGTTGGACAAAACATTTGAAGACTGGGCTCTAGTAACTTGTGATTGACATATTTCACGAAATTCTGACATTGTTTTCCTGTTGATGGCTAATCAATTAACTGTGAAAATAATTGATAATGCCAAGCCCAAGTGGACATATTTAAATTGCTTTTGTCCGTTCAACAGTCCAAAACCTTGTTGTTGTTGTTGTTGTTATTATTATTATAGGGGACCAAGAAAGCCAGCAAATATTCCCATTTGTGAAACCAGAAGCAGTGGATTTTTGGCACTTTTATTTAAACAATGACTTTCTCTTGTCTCAAGTCATCTTAACACATGCATACGGCTTCTTTTTGTTTCAAGAAAAATGTTGTCAGGCAGGGGCCATGCAGTGCTCTTCTCAGACATACCTCAAGTCTCTATGGAAAGATTGTCCAACATTCAACAATAGAACAATAGATTGTGTGTGTGTGTATATGTATATATATATATATATATATATATATATATATATATATATATATATATATATATATATATATATATATATATATATATATATATATATATATATATATAAACAAATTTCAAGCAGCACAGACAGCTCTGTGCTCTGCTCCATCACCCTCCATACTGATAGAGGAAAGGGGAGAGCATCACGGGTTTCTACATTATGATCAAGACGTACAGCAAGTGTTGACACAGACGAGTGCGTGTAAATCATCGATTACGTGGTTGCCAGCACGTCATAGGGAGGTGCTCTGATCAAAATAAAGCCCTGTAGCATTGCAACATGATGGATCTGAGAGTTCCGCTCAAGGCTGAGGCTGTGATGGTCTCTTCATTCCTATGTGGGGGGAAACCAGGTCACTGCTGAACGCATATGAATAGAGGATGTTTGAACAACTTTGTACATCAAGGACAAGGAGCCCACGTTGGTACTGTGTAGATGCTGTTATTTACAAAGTCTGAATGAGAGAGTGGGTGATGTTAATTTGCTGGGCTCTTTTAGTGGGCTGTTCATGGTCGAATAATACCGTCGTCTGTTGGCTGTCTCACTCTCTCTCCTCTTCGCTCAGCTGTCTGCCACTGCATTCACTCAGCCTGGCAGAAAATAATTGCTTGTCCTCCACACAGCACTTCAAATAAAAGAGCTGTGTTAATGAGGGCTTTCCTGCGCGTCTCTCTCTCTCTCTATCGCACTCTCCATCACTTGCTCACTCTCTTCAGTACTCGGTCTCTCCATGAAGTGCTATGGCACATTGTTTTTTGGTTTCTCTAGAAAGAGTTCCCTCTGAAACGGCAGCTTCAGTTTTTGCCCATGGCTTGCAGTATCAGCTGCTCCTGGCCAGCGAGAGCACCAGCTGAGCAGAGGTGTATGTGTGTCTGTCTCTGAGATGGTTCAGGCTGAGAGGAGCAGTCTAACTATGGGTGTCAGTCTGACTGAATTAGGAGCTTTTAAGCATGATGATAGTTATTTCAGGGCATCCCGTGGAGGGAGTCTCCCCATTCCTCCCTCCCCCAGATGGTGGAATTTAGGGCCAAGCATAGGAGGAGCTGTCAATCATGGCCTATTGTTGTGCGAAGGGGCGGTAATAAGCTGTAAGCCCTCACAGTTGGAAATGATTCGACAGCAGGCTTTACACACTTGACACTCTCACTCACGCTGAATCCCCAGGAATATATTGGCAGCAGTGGGAGGTTGAAGCAATCTCTGCAATTGGACCCCGGAGTTCACTCCTGGTCCTGCTCCCAGGATCATTTCCAGTACCTCTTGTGAAAAATGGATCTTTCATATTTTATTTGGATGTTTGCAAAATAAGATGGTTAAGTTGCAGAGTAATTTTCAGCAATGTTGTAGTTTAATTAGTACATTCTATGCTCAACAATGTGGACAGTTTATGTAAACATGAACTGTAATTAATTTTTAATACGAAACAGTGATGTTACTAGGTAAGCTGCGTCTCTCCTCACGCAAGACTGCCCAAAGTATATTTGGTGACCCATTTAAGCTTATTTATGTTTATTTCTATCCATCCGAGAGAACAACGCCATCCACGATCGATTAATTAGCAAGATCAGGGACGTTTTCTGGTATTACTAATAATAATGATAACTTTTTTTATAAAGCACTTTTAAAAACCCACAGTATGCGAGTATGAAGTCAGCATTAACATTATACAGTGCCGTATGTGTACAGGTTAGGCTATTTTGTGGGTGAGTAAATGCTACAACTCCTCAAGACCAAAGCCAACTTTCCGTGTCTTGCTTGCCACCTGCTTATTGAAGTGAAAGGGTTTAGTCCCAAAGTTAGCACAGCTTTGGCCCAGGCTCACTAACTTAAGGTGGACTAAACTTTAAGGTGGACCAGCTATTCTCATTCTAGTGACAAGCCGCTCCGTTTTGCTTTTCTCAGAAAGAAAGAGAATAAGCACATTTCTCCAAATGTTGAACTATTAAATTTATACCGAGGCTTATTTAAATTTGTATGGATTGAATCATACTTTTCAAGTTCTTTTTAGATTCTGGAAAAATATAGCCTAATTATATACATATTAAAAAATGTTGATTTGATTAATAGTTATTCTTAAAAAAACATACATTTATTTTCTGATTTGGTAAAATGTGTGAGAGACCAGAAAGGGAAGCAACTGAGTATGATGAGTATGGAAATAAACATTACACTTTAAACACTAAACTAATTTATTTTGAAAGCATTTTTTTAGGCCTTTTATTAGACAGGACAGCTTTAGAAAAGAAATGGGGAGAGAGATTGGAAATGACATGCAGCAAAGGGCCATAGGTTGGAATCGAACCCACGGCTGCTGCGACAGGGACTGAACCTGTGTATATGGGGTGCATGCTCAACCATGTGAGCTATCCAGGTGCCTCCTCATTTTATTTTTTGTCATTTATATGACATTTGATTTACTTGATACTGGTAGATGATTTTGAAGCTTTCTAACTTTTAACATTACAATTTGTCAAAAAACACACGACATTGAAAACTCTCAACATCACTGAAGTATAATTTTAAGCAGAAGGAGACTTTTTCCAGCTGTTCAGGGCCACCACTAGGCTATTTCATAAATGCACGTCACACACACACACACACACACACACACACACACACACACATGGTGTCATGCAGCTCCAGAGCATTGCTGTGCAAAGCCATGATGTGTGGTCAGTAAATAAATAATAGGGCAAAGAGCGCTGTGGCTCTATCGTGCCAGCAGCAATTCATGGCTGACTTACAGCTGGCACTGAATCACTGCTTAACTACCGGGGCTGCTTCTGCCACCACTGCTGCTGCTGACACAAATCTCAGGCTCTGAACGGGGATTTAATTCCGCAACAGGCAAAAGAGGCGTGGAGCTTATCAGTCAATCACCACCTCCTTGGCTAACAGCTCTCACTGCCAAACAAAATGATTTCTAGACCTGTTGGATGCTGTCTGGATTCACAATCTGATTACTCATGCCTCTGGGTCAGGGACAAATATTTCTTCATAAGGGGTATACAGTGGTGCTCATACGTTTATGAACCCATGCTAAAGTTGAATCATCTTTTGGAAATTGATCTTAATGCCTTAATTAAAAAAATTAGGAAAAATCCAACCTTTAAGGACACCAATTTTCTTTGTGAATGAATAATGTAGAGATTGACATGGTTTTATTTCAGTTGAGTTTCAGTTTAGCTGGTTTGATTTGCATTGAGAGATGGTTTTATGGAAAGTACCCCATGCCAATCTCTAGGTATGGTGAAGGGGATGTGATGATGTGGGGGGGCTATTTTAATTCCAAAGGTCAAGGGAACTTTATCAGGATGCATAGTATCCTGGATCCATGAAATAACTGGCCTTTAAAAATAAATATCTGCCTGCCTCTAAGGGAATTTAACATAGGGGTGTACTGACTTATGCCCCCTGTATTTTAAGGAAGAACATTTATTAATTTACGATACATTATTCATTCACAAAGAAAATTGGTGTCCTTAAAGGTTGGATTTAATTAAGGCATTAAGATCAATTTCCAAAAGATGATTTTTTTTAATTCCTCTTTTTAGCATGGTTTCATAAACGGGTGTACGTGTGCACACGCCGTGTGTGCATGTGCGTCCGTGTACGCACGTGTGTGTGTGTGTGTGTCTGTCTGAAATATCTCATGAACCGTTCATTCAATCTACGTCACACTTGCTTTCCTGGGTACCCAATGAACTTGGGGTTTGGAATTTGGAGCAGTTTGCACAGCATTGAATTTTGGATATAGAAAAACGGAATAAAACCGAACGGCCAAACAATAAAGGTTGTGGAAAAAATTGACAGCAAAAAACCCAACCTGCAGCGCAAAAGACGTCACACGCAGCACGCTGTTGACCTGCTCTGTACAGCAGCGTGAGGGGGGGGGGGCTTTACCGGCTTTGACTGACGTTACATGATTGCTGGACATACCAACCAGACTTTTCTTCACTTTCCTGTAGCACGAGTGGATAGTTTACAGGAACGCAACGGTTGTGTTGAAAAAGGTGCTACCATAACTCTGGCTCTTCCGTGTCTGCCCTTCACAATAAAAGCCCAGCTTAAATTCACTCAGAGCATTTTGCTGAGAGGAAACTCAATAAAGATCCGTTTTGCCGACACTAAATATCAAACAAAAGCCAAACACTTTATCGTGTTAAGTTGCTGTGAGCTGTACATTCACCACTTCTAAACAGACAGCAGACCGTGACATAATCTCGGATCTTCTTCCTCCGCGCTGTGCAGATAGGTCTGGCAATGCGAGACTATCTCAGAAGTGACCGGGCAAAGATAGCAGTCTTCCTCTGTCTTCCTCAGACTCACCCTGGGTACTGTGAGTCCGTCTCTGTACTCCATCCTGTTCTGGTGGTTGATTAACGCAGCTTTTTGCTGATTGGCTCTCATAACGGGCACACTGCCATGAGTCCATGAGGCAATGTCTGATTTCTCCAGATTTTAATTGTGATATTTTGTGGTTAAATTCTGAATCTGCAATGTTCTCTGTCAGGTAAATGTAGCAGTAGCCTACAATGCCTTCCTCTGAAGTAGAAGTATACTATAAGTCAGTAGCAGGCTGGTTGCATATTATGTGCTTTTGGGGTCTAAGTAATTTTGGTTTACAATTTGGTTCTGGAGAATGCTGCAAGAAGCAATACCACAGGCCAAGCAATCGGCCCGTTCCAAACGAGGCACATTTTGAACGGCCACTGTACTAGTGTTGATGATTTCCCACCAGATGTTGACATCGTATCATGAATCGGAAGGTACTTGAATGACCCACAAGATTCCCATGGGGTAGGGTGTATTGTGTCATTGAAATAGGAATGGGACAAGAAAAACCAAGGCTCAGAAGTGGACAGGATTTTATAATTGCAGATTTGTGTCAGCATAGGCGAGGAGGTGAGCTGTAAACTCAACATGATCACTTCCTAATTAATTAGTTATCAACTTAATCACATTAGCATTTAAAGCATTGATGAGCGTAGTTACTTATTTAGTACTATGAATAGTAATAATAATAATAATAATTTTTTAATAAACAAAGGTGGCGAAGGCTGGAACATGTGCGTGGCGTACGCAGTTTATGTGTGTACCTTTTTAGAGTGGCTCTAAAGTGTCTTTTTACAAAATAACATGATGTGACAGGGCTCTAGAGTGCGACCAAAATTTGTAAGGGTGCGACTAAGATTTTTCCTAGGTCGCACCGGTGCACCTAACGTCCTCGCATCCGCTGCCTCTCCACGAACGAAGCGATGTCGTTTATATCGATATGGTTTACTGTTGCGTTACATGACCCATTCCTTCTGTAAAGCCGTGCCTGTGTTTGGATCTATCCTCTTACTCTCCACGCAGCCCCGCCCCCCATTCACTCACACAGACTCCCCCGCAACATGCAGACAGACGCAGCGCTGCCGGTCCAAACTGCTGACATTTGTCTACAGTTTTAATTTTTATTAACACAGCTATATATTAAGAATGAGAGGGAAACCCCGGCCGCCACGGCAAAAAACGCATTAGAAGTTATTAAATGCAACTAACTTCAGTTCGTTGAGTAATAGCGTGAGATGGAGCCTGCTGGACCTGGGCGAGAGATGTAACCCATGGCCAGAATATCATAGTTCATAAAAATGCAGCGCAGTGACCATACAGACATGTCATAGCCTACACAAGACGTGTGTAACGCCACTGACCCACCAAAGCGCATTCGACCCATGCTGGACCCATTCATAAGCGTACGCTTCAGTCCATCACACTTCCCTCTCCCTCTGTTTTTTTTTATTATTTATATATTTATTTGCTATCACTTTTTTTCCCCTCCTGTATTGATTCAGCAGAGATATTGACAGAGGAACAAATGAGTGTTTATATTTGTTCTTTCTGCAGTCTGGGACCCTATAGCGCCTCCCGGAAGGGAGGAGTTGGTACTCCCCATGCAACACGTGGGAGGAGTCCTGGGAGATTTTATCAGCCAGTCTGACGGTGTGCAGTAAGTGGCTTTCAGTGAACGCGTTCTCCACTGAGTGTCCCACCAATTTGGAACAGATTCCCAGGAGCCGTAGAATCCTGGCCTTCAGATGAGCTGAGAGGCCTCCAAACCACACTGCGCCTCCATACTGCAGAATGCTTTGAATTGTTGACACAAAGAAAACAGACAAGATTTCGCTGTTCGCGCCGAATGACCTAAGTCTCCTTAAAAAGTAGATTCTTTGCTGTGATGTGTGATGTGACATGATAGGTCCAAGAACGGTCACTGTCCACGTGCACTCCGTTTGAACGATGATTTTTGTTTTATGGTTTTGATTGTGAATGATTATTGGTGCAATGTGGCACTCATGAGAGGTGCCGAAGATAATCTCCTCAGTTTTCTGTGTGTTGAGGATGAGGGCATTTAGATCACACCACTTTACCAGATTATTCACTGTTTCCACATAGAGATCAGACCCCTCCCCCTCCTTCATCAGAGCTACCAGTGCAGTATCATCGGAAAATTTGATGAAATGGTGGTTGGATGCAAAGGTAACACAGTCGTTGGTATAGAGTGTGAAGAGCAGAGGAGAGCTCACACATCCTTGTGGGGCACCGCAGCTAGTTGTGACCATGGGGGAATATAACTTCTAACTTACGACTTCCAGGCTTTTGTAGCTATATATCGTGTATCCCCATTCAGCGTTAACGGCGACGCGAGGACACCTACATTTTGTGCTGGTGCACCTAAATAAAAAAGTTAGGCGCACCAGTGCAACCAAGGCAAAAAGTTAGTCTGGAGCCCTGTGTGAGAGATTGTGTTTTCTCACCAAATCCCATCAGGTGTGTTCATGAGGGCCATGCTGGGTCAAAGCCACTTGCTCTGTGCTTCCTGTTAAATATGAAAAAGAACAAAAACAGAATTAAGTTAATTTTCACTTATTGGGTGATTCCTAACGACTCTTTGTACTTCCGTTCTAACTTACGACTTCCAGGCTTTTTGTAGCTGGATATATCATTTGTTGCGTCTTGCATTTCTAGCGACGAATCGGAATAAAATGGATTATGGATCATTTTACTTCTATAGTTTGTAGCTGAATTTACAAGATGACTTCGCTATTGGCTGTTGAAACAGGTGACCTGTCCCTTGCGTTCTAAAACCAGTCGCATGCGCCACCATCAGCTGGCTTGAGTCGAGCGGAGACAGGCCGGTTCAGAATCTTTCGTCCGAACTGGGCTTTAGAGCATGGGAGACAGTGTATCAAGCTTTCCCATACTGAGTTACTGTCCTAAAATAGGATAATTATATAGCCTATTATAGTCTGTCACCTCTCTCTTTCCTCCTCTGTCCTAGGCCTTTTATTAAAGAATGTCGTTCTCTTTGCCATTTTTCAAGTTATATTATTTAAGACAACAGTGCAGACAACTGTTTATTTCTAGGGCTGGTTATCATTTGAAAGTTTTCGATACTACTAGTTTGGGCTGTGCAATTAATAGAATTTCGGACAATTTCGGTTCCTAAAGATCACAAAAACGGAGTAATCGCGAAAAACGATTATTTTGCGCAATACGTTTTGCAAGTAAACTTATTTTTTCTTGTGTTCTGAATGAAAAAGAAAAGTTCAAACGGGAAAAGTATTCACAGTTCAAGGTGTTTTCACTGTTGATTTGTTTAACTGTTTTTGAAATTCAATAATTGGGGTTTTAATATTGACCAAAATAATCGTGATTATGATTTTTTCCATAATTAACAGTAACCATAGTAACCTCAGTGAAACAGAAGTTTGATGTGTTTTCTGTTGAAAATGATTTGTCAAGCACCAGCGCTCAAACGGTAATGTTACTAGTAGGGCTGGAACGGTACATGTATTCGTATTGAACCGAACCGGTACGGGCGTCTTGGTTCGGTACATGAATTTACACGGAGAATACACGGTATAAAAATAAATAAAACTTGCATTAATGTAATGCGGAACTACTGTTAGACACGCGGTTCTTTAGGGACACCTAATCTGTAGCCCTGCCCTTAGCTCTGAAGCTCCCGAGCGCCGCCTACATGTCGAGTCAGTCGGTCCAGTGAGTCCACACGAAGCAAACTAGTCCCTTCCATATACAACCAAACACGGACGTAGCTGTATCCCTTCTCGCCTCGACCACAAATGGCCTCCAGGCCCGTTTGCTTCGCTGTTTGCTCCGGTATTAGCTGTTAGCTCCGCCGTTATCTCTTCGCTCCGCTATTAGCTGTTAGCGCCGCTGTTAGCTTCGCCGCTAGCGTGTGAACCTAACATCAAAACTCGTCAACTGCTCTGTGTAACCGAAGCTGCTCTTTTAACACCCCTGCTCTGTGCATTCACATATGAAAGCAGTGCTTGTCTCCCATATCACACTAGCAGCTGGTTGTCTTATTTTGTTTACAAGTTACAGATGGAGTCTGGAGATGATGCAGGGTACTTATTGTTTACTGTTTACATCTTACTTTATACACTTCAAGCTGTTACAGCTAGCTCAGTGGACAGCCTGAGACATGCACAGTAAAAAAAAATTGCCTTCTGCATTTTTGTTTTGCTTTTCCCTCCATTGTACCGAGCCGTGATGTCTGAACCGAGGTATGAACCGCACCATGACTTCTGTGTACCGTTCCACCCCTAGTTACTAGGCTACTGGGGTTTTATATCCAGTCCTATTTACTCTGTAGCTAACTTCATATGCCTCAGGAATAACAGCAATTCATCGTTTACTGACTAAAAGTCATTCACCCATTGCCTCCACACACGCACCAAGATATTAGGAAATTATCTAATTGCGATTATTTTGACTGATACTGCGATATGATTCACGATATTGGAGGGAATGATCATTTTTGTATTTTGTATTCTCATTAAAGTGTGATATTTTTATTTTTTACGATGAGGATGAGGTTTCTGCGAGGATCTGTACCAAACAAAGATTTTTGTCTGTAGTCGGTAGGAAACGATTTGTACGCCCGGATGTCTCTGCAGCACCACAATACTTTATTTTAGAATGGTTAGACACATATTTTACCTATAACAAATATTGCGCCCCCTTGCGATTTGGATATTGCACTAGTCCATATTGCAATTTCGATAAAATTGCGATTACTTGTGCAGCCCTAGCGCATACCGTGCACATGCGTGGTATAAGCGCATCAAAGCAGTTGTTGATTAAAGACACAATAGATTTGGCATTAAAAAAACCAATGTGTTTTTGGCAGAATTTACAACCACTGCGGTGGCCAGAGTTAGATTGGCAGGTAAAATCCTGTAAGTAATTAATCTAGATTGAAATGGAATTGGGATCAATTTGATGGGAACAGGACAGGGTTGGCAATTATGAAGCTGGAATGGGAAACAAATGCACTCCTGTGTTACCCTTTAATTCTCACCTACAGGCTTCAGAGAACCAAGGCAGCTAATGGATACTGCATCAACGGCCCATGGCTCCTCAGCATTCATCACATGCTTTATTGATGGAGTGTAGTGCAAACATAATGACATGATGCTCGATTATGCCCCGATTGATTGCCTTCTGATCGGCTGCAGGCCCCCACCCCCTCCTCAAGGAAATGCCCCCTCTGTGTAATAGATCGCAAGAGGCGGACACTAAATGAGCTCGATGGAGCTGTAGAGAAGAAAAGTTGCATATGATAGGTTAGTTTTTAAGTGCTTGGCTACTAAGACATAGGACTGAGTACAGTTTCAACTGTGACACGGAAGTGCAGAAAAAAAGTGTAACTGGACTGGCAATATGATGTTGCCAAATTGAAACGGAGGCCAACCACTTAAGCAGCGGTCTAAATACCACCCTCCACAGCAAGCCACTGAACTCAACGTCCTCAGTCAGACACACTACAGTGGTTACCACAGAATATGAGTCAATTTGTGGTGGTTTAATATGTTGAGCATTGTGAGGTGTCATGTCCGGCTGCTCCGAAGCCTGGCATCACCACACAGCTAGAGTAATGTCTTCTATGAGCTCATCTAGAACTCCCAAACACTAAGTATGTTAAGTCAAGTCTGTTTCTCTCTGCCGTGGCTGATTCAAATAAAACTGGACTGGTTAAAGTTAACTTAGCTGACGTTTTAGAGGTCCGCAGTAACAAGCGCTACTGTGAGGCTCTATGTGAAAAACAATAGCAGATAAACGGACTTACTTGAAATTTGGGAGGTCCAGGTGAACTTGTTGATATACACTAAAGCCAGAGGCTTACTGGGGTCAAGCAGTCGCGCACGAAGAGGAGGCTGCCGCGGGGACTATTCACAGACGGGTCCACAAACATAGTGAGAGACAAGGGGACAAGGAGGGAATCAATGCGCTGTGCGTAGCTATACAATGAAATAAGATTTTACAGGTTGTTATATATTAAAAAAAAAATAGAAAAACAATATGTGCCGGCCAACTTGGATAATGTGGCAGACAGCCACAAATAAATCAATTTACGGGAACACTGCACTATTGAACTTCTTCTGTTTTTGCCACATGCATTTGCCCTTAGACCTTTCCTAAATCAAAGCCAAACACATTTGTTTACACTGTGAGAGCTTCATTTACCAGCAGTAACACTTGTTTATCTGGCCTGATGCTTAGACTGACAGTTTCTACAACTTCCAAGAGTCCCTACTTGACCACAGATCTTCTAAAGCAGTCCTAATGTTTAAGGGACCTCCCTCCCCTGCTGGGATACAAAAACTCTTCCTGCCAAGACTAGAATTGTGTTTGGAAGGGTTGGGTATACACAGCGAGCTAGTATAACTTGTGTTCCTGTTGAAGGCCTCCTAAGCAGCCATCGAGCTGTGCCAGGCTGTTTGTTTGCACGCTAAGCTTTGTGTGTGTGTTTGTCTGTGTGAGCGTACTTGTGGTTTACTCCTCACCATGCTTGCCCAGTGCTGGCCTGTGATTATCCATGTTGCTGGCTGCAGTTTGGTCTCAGCTGAGTCGAAGGCTCTGGAAGGCTGCAGTCATCCTTCCCTATCCCCCCAGGTCCTCGGTTTCCCCCCCAGATGCTGCCAGCTGGTGTCCATTATGTTGCAGGTGTGTCTGTGTTGGCTCAGGCAGTCTGACTGTGGGTTAGCAGTTTGCCTCACAATTTCAGGCCCTGTTCATCTGCACAGCTGATGGAGCAAGATGCTGCTCTTGCTGCATGCATGTTTGTAACAGTTCAGTGGTGATGCACCACAGTGGAAAAGATGTTTTCAGAAAAGGATGGTTTTATGTGAACCGCCTCTTTTAGGAAATCAGTGGGATACTTTAAAAGTTGCATGTGACATTTATCTTCCTGGCTTTTATTGTTTTTGCTAAATGAGAACGATCAAACAATTGCTAAGGCTTGTGTTTATGTATGCGTTTGAAAATGAGTCCAAAAGGTGACCAGCAAGCTCTATGATTGCTGGTGAGCTCAGCGAGCGGAGCAGCTAGACCATGTCCAACTGAATCTCAGTCTGTGACAAATGGGGCCAACCCCGCAGTAATCAGATTAGAGGACCTAAGTGACGTGCTGCAAATGTCCCACCTTGTGATCCTGTGCATTCATTTTATTACAGCCGTAAACTAATGAGATTATCCCTCAAAACAAAGCTGCTCCACCAGGAAGCAGCTGCGTGAACCTACCTCTGCAGCAACCGTTTTCCCTCGCCGGCCTGTAGGTTCAGTCACCTCTCTTTGTCAGCCAGGGTGCGACTGTGTCGGTGCGTAGCCAGAGTCAACTCCCAGCTCCACTGCGAGGCTAATCCATCTTTGTGCCTTGGATCTCCTCCACAGGAAACCCAGGATCAACTCCCAGCTGGTTGCCCAGCAGGTGGCTCAGCAGTACCCGATGCCTCCCCCGCCCAAGAAGGAGCGAAGGGAGAGGAGCGAGCGCACAGACAAGGAGCGCCCGGATGGCGAAGGAGAGCGTGCCAACGGCGAGGGACGCCCAGAGGTTGAGCGTCCGGAGATAGTGAGCCCAGAGGGAGAACCTCCTGAGAAGGAAAAGAGCGACAATGAACAACAGCCAGTCAAAGACAAACCCGACAGAGAGAAAGACATTAGCCCAGCCGTCACAAAGAAGCCCAGCATCAAAAAGACCAGGTCAGTGTACGAGTGGAGTCTCCACTTGGGTCTCTGGATGTTGTCTGTGCTGGTATTGTCCTCACTGGTTTACATCTGTTTTCCTCTAGACCTAAATCAGACAACCATCAGAGCCCACCCAGTGACAAACACAGCATACAGTCTGGCAAATCAGCAACCAAGACCAACAAGAACTCTCACATTTCCAGGTGAGTAGCACTCTCTCATCCTGTGCGTCTCTTTGGCAGAACACATGGTTTCACATCTGTGACTACACAGCACTTCTATTTAGAGAAATTCATGCAGCACAAGGCTAGTGGGAAACCTCAAATGATTCACAAATGATCTTTTACACTAAACACCCACTCTCACTTTATATACACTTGTTCTGACTGTTCATGTGTCACCCGATGAATTGAGCAATTTAGTGTAACCGCCCCCACAGTGCTGGCAGCCTCCCCTTTGTTGTTGCTGAGACATGCATATTGTGGTTGCCATTTCTGGTTATTTACATCTCGTGTTTTCTGTCTATGCCCCATAAGGCCCAAACTGAAGAACATTGACCGGAGCACCGCCCAGCAGTTGGCTATCACTGTAGGGAACGTGACAGTGATCATAACAGACTTTAAGGAGAAGACCCGCTCCTCCTCCACGTCCTCGTCCACCATCACGTCCAGCGCGGGCTCCGAACAACAGCACCAGAGCTCCGGCTCCGAGAGCATGGACAAGGGCTCGTCGCGGGCCTCCACACCTAAAGGGGATCTCTCAGTGGGGCACGACGAGTCGTTCTGAGGTCCTGTCCCTTTCCTCCCCCCCCCACCCCACTTCATCTCTTCCCCCCCTCCCTCTCTCCCCCACCCCACCCTCCCCCTCCCATACCCACGTTTCTGGACACTATGGATCCCACAGGGGGAGAGATTACACCTTTCCCATCGCTGCCCTGCCTCCATTCCACGACAACCCCTGAATGCCGAGAGGAGCTGGGTGACTGAGAGGAACAATGTGGTGCGCCTGCCAGAAAACAAAAGCCCTGCTGGGGGAACTCCCCTCGTGGTTGCACCCGTGGCACAGGCGAGGAGAGCTGGGCTACAAGGAATAACCCCCACAACCTCCCCTGCGGTAGCATCCAGACACTTGTATGTATTGTTTTATATTTGTATGTGGATGTGAGGCCAAGTCGACATTTGTTTTGTTTTTGTAAAGAAGAATTCTCCGCTGGGCACAATAACCATCATTTCAATAACTTTAAACTATTATTACCCTTATTTATTACCTGTTGCACCTGTATACTTTGATATTCTACTTTTTATGTTGAAGCTTTGCTGTGTAGCCCTGCCGATCAATCATTCCTTCAGTGTTTTTATTACAGTTTAAAGATGATAGGACAAGACCCACGACACACACACACACACACACACACACACACACACACACACACACACACACACACACTGGTGCTAGATACACTGTGAAGCGGTTTTGCAGATCTGGGATTTCCCATTCATTCAATGTGACAGATTGCTGATAAGTCTAATTCTCATTCACAATAACACTGTCTTACTCTGAACACTGTCAGGACCTCCATCAGGTCCATCTTGTTCTGTACAGGTCAATGTGCATCAGAAGAAGGGTCACCTGAGGTTCAGACACCTGACTTTTTCAACTAGATTGTCTATGATTTAGTATGCTATAGCAGATCTCTTATACAGTATCTTATGTCCTTAACTGTACAGTGTAGGCTGTTGTGTAAAACACTAAAAGCTGTTGATATTTTCTGCATTCCGTACTTGGATATTGAGTTTTCTGGCTGAAGCTAGAGCTGTTCTCTCAGCTCCTCAGCCAGAGTTTGTTCTGTGGTGACTGAAGGATGGTTACATGCAGTTCCACTTGGTAAAACCATATCGAACTGTAGAATAGACCTGTTGTGTCAAGCTGTTGTAAATCGATTTCCTTTTTCTTTCGTTGTGGTTCTGAAGACAACATTGAATCTTCATTCTCTCAGCCTGATATCCCAGAAAACAAGTGCAAAGACATGAGGAATTCACAAAGATTGACAATTCAGTTAACGTTTAGTTTTTTAAATGAATTTAAGACTCCTGTCATTGAAGGCAAAAAAATATTGCAGTAGTTAATAGAACACAATTGCTCTTTCAATTTTTAGAACAGCAAGGCTTATTTAATGGTTTTAATTCACGTTCACCTTAGCTGATACTAGACCAACATTTTCTTTAACTGTATGAAATTGTAAAAAGAATAAATGTGTATATGATATCTTAGTTTTATTTATTGAAGGACCAAAGGAATTTCATAATGACATGATACATAGACAGATACATAACAATTTGAAATGCAATTATCTAATGTGTGAGATGAATAACAGTTTAAATAAAGACTAATATAATCCATGTAAATGGTGTTCTTATTGTCCACTTGTCTCTGTGCACGGCTAAATTGGGGCAGAGAACTGTCAATACTGTGAGCCCAGTCAAAGAACACTACCGGCTCTACACCCAGTGGTGGATCTTGCCTCATTGTGCAGGCGATGAGAAGAGCTGGGTGTGGGTGGTTGCTGAAAAGAGCTCTGGGGTCTGCTGCGTCAAAGCCTTTGGCCTTAGTAAGCCCCCTCTTCACTCTGCTGGACTACCACAGTAGATATAGCTCCTCTAACAAAGGTCCCAACTCACCAAGTGAGCTGCTTCCAGAGCAACTAAAACCAGGTTAGGTGAGGTTAACAAGTCCCAAAAAACTAAATACAATATATCCTACTAGGATCTGAGGGGCAGGATTTGATCCGTGTTGACTTAAAGCTTTGCAGATTCACACGTAGGGATGATAATCATGTGTCGTAAGCAATGTGTGAAGTCCAAGGGATATCTGTTAATGAGGTTTTTCTGCTCTTAAGCTGTGGTTAATATGTAATTATGTACTTTATTGCATACAGATATGGAATCAGTGTTCAAAGGGAGGAATCGCAATGTGAATAGAACTAAAATATGGGACTGTTGGATCAGAGGGGAATATTGTTTGTCTAATTTTTACTGAGAAAAAAAACCTTGCTTTGTAATGCAAACTATTAGAAATGGGCCTAAAAAGCCATCATTTTACTTGCCTTATCTGCAACCACGTTCACTTGAGTACTCCGACAGAAAGGATTCATTGTTAAATTATTGACAAATGGCCATTTGCTGAGTATATGAATTATTGCTTGTATATAGAATTTTAAAAAGGTGCAAAAGCAAACACTATGAATGATGGCATTGGAGCTGAAGTCCTTTGTTTCCTGTTTCCTTTCCGCGCAAGCAGTTCTGTTCTTGTGTGCGACCAGTAACCTTAATTTACTGTGTAAAGATGGTTACATTTTTTAGCTTTGTTTGTCAGAGACCCAAATATAGAAGGCTTGTTTACTGACTGTATAACCTTAATCGTGAATTTCCAATTAAGTGTATTATACAAACTCATTTCTTCCTATAACAATGTCTTGTACAATGCTTTTGAAGTTATTGCTCGGTTTAAAAAAGAAAAAAAGAAAAAAAAAAGTGTTAGGGACATTACAATAATCCATTTTCTGTTTTAATCCATTTTATTTTTAATTTTATTTTTAATTTTATTTTAACTTATAGCTGATGTGTCATTGTTTCCCCTTGTGAAATGGTCACATTATGTTCCTGGTGTGGAAATGTACGCAGCATTTTCAGCAGATCACAGCTTCTTGTCTAGCTTAAAATGTTAAAATAATACATGTTTCTGGCATGTGCACGACTTTGCGCTTATATGCTAACCTGATCATTTTTCCTCCGCTTCAAATAGAAACGTCTATTTATGAATTTTGCTTGTAGTTTTTCACAAATAAAATTGTTAAAGTTATCTTATGTTCTGGCTGCTTTGTGTCCTTTATTAATGCTATTCATTCTAACATATACACATGTATTTACAGACACATGCAAGACTCAGATCTTCAGTTGCTTTTTACAGTGTCGAACAACAGGAAGTGTGTATGGATCTGAGACGGCAGACTATTGATTGAGAAGTGCTGAGGAGTGTGTGTTCATAGTAGAGGAAGCATCCACAGTGCAGTGACACATGACATTAGGGAGTTCTTATATTGACAACAGCTTTCAATCATGTCATCCTCCAGAGGCTGGTTAGCAGCCCACTAATGCGCCATCTTTAAGTTTTAAGCAATGGCTGCATTCCTCTGTCACCACTGATCATTTATACAGATTTGCACAAAAAAAGTGGATACTGGCCAATTTAGGGCCAATTTTATTCTCTTTGTGCATGCTCCCATCGGGCTCCGTTCTTCACAAACATAACATATGTTATCATTGTTATGCTGATGACACACAGCTGTACCTGCCTCTAAAAACAGGTGATACCATCTCTTTAAAGTCCCTTTTTCACTGCCTGAAAGACAGTAAGTGCTGGATGGCTAACAACTTTCTCCAATTTAATGAAAGTAAGACGGAAGTCTTGTTGTTTGGCCCCCCAAATTCAGTTGACAGACTTTTGAAAAATGTAGGGACTTTAGCCTCAAGTGTGCGTCTAGTTTTCATCTTTGACAAACAAATTTGTTCTGTTGTCAAATGTAGCTTTTTTAATCTCAGGACTATTGCTAAACTAAAATCCTTCCTCTGTCGTAAGGACTTGGAGACTGTTATCTATGCTCTTATTTTGTCTCGTATTGACTACTGCAATTCCTTGTATTCTGGGATTTGCCAATCATCTTTATCACGCCTGCAGTTTGTCCAGAATGCGGCTGCTAGATTGTTGACTGGAACCAGAAGGAGGTATCATATCTCCCTGATACTGGCTTCTCTTCACTGGTTACCGGTCAAATATAGAATCGATTTTAAGGTAATGCTACTTGTGTTTAAAGCATTACATGGATTGGCCCCTTTATATATTGGTGATCTCCTTACCCTACATCACTCCTCCAGGAACCTAAGATTGTCTAATCAGTTCCTTTTAGCTATTCCACAGTCTCGGATGAAAACAAAGGATGATCGTGCCTTCTCCGTTGTGGCCTCTGGAACAAACTTCCCATTCATATTCATATTAGGTCCTCCTCTACTGCCGAGATCTTTAAGTCTTGTCATAAAACACATTTTTATTCTTTGGCGCATGATTTAGTTTAGAGACATTTGTATAGAAGTCTGTTGTTTGTATGATGTTCATATTGTCTATATTTTCATTGTCTTCCTTTGTTTTTATAACATAACATACCTTTGTACAGCACTTTGTTCAGCCTAGGTTGGTTTTAAATGTGCTCTATAAATAAATTTACTTGACATTAGTCTCATTTGTTATAAAAGCAGATTCACTTTTGTTATGTGGACATTCAAGGGATGTTGTGAAATGTATCTGAAAACACTCAAGTATAAAATGATACAGAGCACTGCTAGAGAGAATGTCTTTCTGACCAGGGAGACAGAAAATGCATCAAATAGGCTATAGTTTCCTCAGAACAAGACCATGATTGTAGCCTGACAAGCTAGACCCACATCCAGATGTTGGGTCTGGGAACTCACCATTGGCAGGGCTCAATCCGAGGGGCGGGATAAACGGTTGTCTTTCAAATTCCCTCTGCAGGCAATAGGATAGAGCTACAACCAATCAGAGCAACGCTAGTTGATAGATTACACTTTTGTTGTATCCGGTCGGCAAAACTCCGAACACATCTTCCTTTTATAAGAATGACTTCAGTGCCGTTCTTTTTTCTTTTCTCAAAGAAAAGCTGAACTCCAAGTCTTCCAGAGTCGAGGCCAAAGCCGATTCGAAAGACCGCTGTGGCGCCAGCAGCAGCAGCCATCTTCTTTGTTTTAGGTAGCAGGGAATTCACGCGGAACCGTCGTAACTCTGCCGTCATTATGTTAAGCCCGCCCACCGACTCTATACACGATGTGATTGGCCCGGCTAGAGCTCGGCTTTTCCAGCTCGCAAGCCAACGGAGAGTTGCTAGTCCCCCTGGCTGCAAATTACATTTGCTGCTGCTAGGGTGCGTCTAGAGTGTCTCTGTGGAGAAAGTAGAGTATGATATAATATGGCCATGTGTACATCATCTGACAACTCAATATAGAATATACATTATGTAGAGCACATGACATCCGTGGGACCTATTTTTTAAGTCTTTACCATACACCATGATTATTTCATACAACAGTAGTCTTCTGTTTACAGAGGAGCAGAATGAGCAGAGTATCAGTAATCAAAACTTGAATAAATGATATAACAATGTTTCGTGCAAGTTTACTTTCACAGGGAGTGTTGCTATTCCATTTTCTTTTGGCTAATTTATGAATACATACATTCATATCAAATGTCCCTTTTGCTCTGGTGGCTTAACTTTTTTTTTTATTATTCCAAAACGTTATGTATCAAGCTTGACATTTTTTTTTTCCATTTTGATTTTCATCAATCAATATTTTAAAATAAGCGATTTTGATGAATAATTAATGTGAGAACTTTTCTTTAAATAAATAATGAATGAGAAGAGGTCTTTGTGTCTTCAAGTGGTTGACATCTCATTTTGGAACACATTTTACATCTTGACCCTTGCAACATATGAATAAGTCCTGGGCGCAAACTTAATATCATGCAATACAAACGTAGGGCATGGAGTTTGAAAGAATTGGCATTTACCAGATGGGGAAGGTCTAATGAGATGTATTATAGATTTGTGGTATCTTAAAGTCAGGAAATTGCAGCCTCTGCTACATTCGCCTCACACTGATAGACATCGATCTGCTCCAGCAAGCTAACATGACACACGGAATTGCAGCAAGACACAGCAGCTAGTAGCAGTAGTAGTAGAGCTGAAGATCTTTGCCGAACCCGTCGGGTCCCGTCGGGTTCGGTCTTAATTTCTATCATTTTACACGGGCTCGGGCTTGCACTCCGGGTTATGCGGTAAATGAGCGGTCAGGTGATGCGTTTTGATTAGCGTGGAAATGGATGCTGAGGAGGTGAAACGGAGGCTGGTATAGAGCCTACGTTAGTCATGAATAAATTATGTAAAAAAAAAATGTATAAATGACTCATTCTTGGCAAAAGGCAAAAGAGCTGTGTGCGTGCGCACATTTGAATAATGTCAGGCTGTAAATGGGTTCGGGCTTTTAAAAAGCTGTCAATCAAAATGTACTTTTGGGCCGAATTCTGTCGGGCTCGTTCCTTGTCGGGCCTAACGTTTAAGGCCCGATTACAACTCTAAGTAGCAGTGGGGGTGGCTGTAGCTCAGTCTGTAGGGAGTTGGGTTGAGAACCGGAGGGATGCCAGTTCACCTCCTGGGCACTGCCAAGGTGCTCTTGAGCAATGCAATGACCCCCCCCCCCCTCAACCACTCAGGGTGCCTGTCCAGCAGACACAGCCCACTCACTCTGACATCTCTCCATTTGTGCATGTATAGGACCTGAGCGTGTGTGTATTTGAGGCCTGTGTGTTCTGATAAACAGTGTAATATTATTATTATTTCATCAATCAATAAAAAGTATAAATTACTGTTGAAATAAATAATGCTAACCCAGCCTACACATAGTTAGCTCTTGCATGTAGTGACCAAAGAACTGTGTCTGTGTCCCTGACCATCAATGGGCAGCATGGGTTGAGAGTAGGCCTACAGGAGCCTCTTTCATATAAGTACCATTAGCAAGAAGAAGAAAAGGAAAAAGAAGTAACATTAGCTTATATGAAATTCCTGCTTTTGCATTCACAGCTTAAGAGCACAGCTTCTTCATTCATGATTTAACAAACTTGGCATGTCGGAACGTCCTGGTCCTGTCTTACCCTTAAAAAAGTGATTCTTTCTTTCTCACCAGTTTCTGTGTAAAACGATTCACCACCTTATTAAAATTCAGGGCTTAAGGAGCTACTTGTTGCTTATACTCAACTTTTACAATGGCAGTAAATTGAGTAAAATATCATTAAAGTAGCAGTTCCTCAGCCTAAGCAGGATATTTTGGTATGCTTTCCACCTCTGGCTCTTTGTCCCAAGGTATCCTTGAGCCCTGATCCTTAGACTGTACCTGCTCCAGGGCTGCTGAGGACAGAGCACAGAGAATCTTCCCCTTGAGGCATCTCATAACAACAAAATTGCTTTCAGGTCACTTCCCAAGTGGCAAGGACAAAAACCAAACAATACAAGGTGGCTTTCAAGCCATAAAATAAAATTGCTGTTTGATGTGATGGAGTAAAAAATGGCATTTGCTTTGAAGGTGCCATTATGGTGTTTGTTCATAATGTTGCTTAAAGTCTGTCCTCAAATATTGTGAAAGCGTATCCAAACAGAGCAGGCAGGATATAAGTAATCCATTGGTGCATTCTTTGGAATGCTATATAAGAATAAGGAGGAGGGTGAAATGTAGGTGTCAATCTCGGTGGCTCTCACCAAAACTGAACCTCACTTCCTTTCTTTCTCCTCCTCGATTCAAAGAGAGCAGCAGACAAAAGCTTCTCTGGGATCGTTTCTATTTGGGTCAAGGTCCAACCAGATGGGTGTCTTCCGTTAGAGTCGAGCCCTCTGCCAGGCCAAACCCCCATACCATGACCAGATCCATGTGTTGTGGAAGGGTTGAACATCTGCAGATAAGAAAACCACAACGTTTATGCAAAGAGGAAATCAAGATGCCGAACACTGGCAATGTGTGAAGCAGAAGATGAAGTGACCCATATTTCCATACCACAGACTCTGTGATGTTTACAGCCGTGCCCGAGCACTGAGGAAGATAGGCAGTTTAAATAGTGCTGTGTCATCATTACTAACTTCAGATCACGGAAGTTTATTTTTCACCATTGAGTCATAGTCATCAAGAGGCAAATTCAAGTGAGTCATTAAATCCAGATCTTATTCACTACACTCCTTCGTCTGTACAGTATCAGGCTGATCTTGTAGAAAATAAAACAAAAAGAAAAAAAACATGTTTTGCAAGTCTACATTTGTGCTAGAGGAAAATTGGTTACACTTTACTTGAAGGTATCTACGTAAGAGTGACATGACACTGTCATGAACACATGACACATGAACCCTAACCCTAACTCTAACCCTAACCCTAACTCGGGGGGTCACCCAGTAAGAGCGTTCGCCCCATGTTGGCTGAGTCCTGCAGCGGCGCAGGTTTTCGAATCCGACCTGCTGCCCTTTGCTAACCCAAACCTAACCCCTGCCACTGCCTTGGCGACCAACTCACTAACCCCCTCGTGCCCGTGCCCCTCGCAACGCCCCAGATGGGGCACGGGCACAAGGACACATGCAACAACCCAAACCTAACTCTAAATCTAACCATAACCATAACTTGTCATGTCAAAAACCTAATGACACTTACTGACAGAAGCGTTATGTCATAAACGTTTATGACTTGTTTATAATGTTTATGACACGTTCATGACAGTGTCATGTCACTCTTATGTAGATACCTTCAAGTAAAGTGTAACCGGAAACTCAAACTAATTAAAATGAAGTAAAAGATGCATAAATGTGTAAAACCCCAAATCGCACAGATTAAACATCATTTCCAGAAGCATGATGTTGGGCTACATGAAAGAAAAAGTTATCTGTAGTTTTATAACCAATTGACTTATGAAAATGTTCTGTTTCTAGGAGTCAAAGATGCAAACATTGCACATTCAGCACACATGCAATATAACGTGGGTTAATATGTATAAAATATGAGGTACAGTTGACAAAGTTCCATTTACTCTGGCTGTAATGTGTGTGCCCGTGGTGCTTTTTACATTTTTTTTTTTTTAAAGAAGTTATGATAAAAAAACAAAACAATACAATACAATGACTTAGTTTGCTTAAAGTGACTATACGTGACTTTTTAATGTTTCTGAAGCTCAGTCATTTTTCATACAATGGTCTTAAATGACCTGTAACAGCAAACGAGACTAACAGTGACAAGGACGCCATTTTTATATAGTTTTTAGTAAGGCCTCTGCCCGTGTTCGATTTTTCCCGCGAAGTCACAGAATGATTTGTGGCAGGTAGATGGTGCTACAGTCACACATTCTGATGGGTCCCAGATTTCTTCGTTACACCCAAAATGCCAGTGTTAGTATCCAGCCTTTTGAGCCAGGTCTTTATATAGGCCTAATTGTATTTCAATATTATTTTAGAAGTTATCTGTTGTAGTTATGGCTGATACTGAGGCACATGAAAGAAGGAAATTAAACGAAGGACAACTAAAATCTAAAAGGGAAAGACAACGGCGATAACGTGAGTCAACTTCGGTCGGGCTATTGTAAATGATTCAAAACCGACCCCGAATTGGCCCTCAGGTATGTAATATGTCTATTTCATTCATAAAATAACTTGACAATGTGCAATGTGGTTGTAGGTCAGTAGCCGACATTAAATTACACCCCCCCCTTCCATTTAGCGCAGAGGTTTCCCCTTTACTCCGTGTTTGTGTTGGCCTACTATTTTCTTTTCCCTTTTCCCCCGTAACGTTACTTGTCCTTGGGTTTCATAAAATGCTATATTAATCTAAAAGTTATTATTGCGTTGTATGCTTCAACAAACTCTTAATGCTTTGGCTCGTGACACAGTGACAGTGATACCAGGTTTAGCTCACGAGACATCCAAAGTAGGCTAAGTTACTGTATGCCACACTTCAAATGCAACGATGCATCTGTAACTTATTCCCTTATTGTAAATGAATGATTTTCTGTCTGAGCAAAACAGTCATTGCAACTATATGACCTCCCGTAACATCGGTCTGCGAATCTCCATAGGAAATGAATGACTTCTGGTCGTTTTGCAGCCGTGTCTACTGTGCCAATGTGAAGGCAGCGTTACGACAGCAGGTGTGGTAAGAACACTACCACTTTTGTCCAAAGTGGCCGCTAGAATCGTCACAAACTGAAAGTTACATATAGCCACTTTAAGTATAAAAGATTGGGTTGCATCAGCTGATTTCTGAATCAATTACTATGTTTGTGCATAAACTTCTTCTTGCTAGTTTCAAAGTAAATGCAGCTATGAGTTGTTTTAAGTGAATACGTTTCCTTTTGTGGAATAATATGTTGCAGTTAAGAATGAGTGGATAATGTACGATTATGATAACCTAGCTAATGTTATTTGGTCGTGTAGTCCAACACAATGGGCTATGTGTTTGTATTTGAGGTATGTTGTTATAACTAGGTTTGAAGTTGGGCCAGGGCCAAGACAGGTTGGCCGATCAAAACTTCAGACACTCCACCAGCCTGTTCTTCACAACTATGGTACCAATTATTTTTTTCTTTCTTTTTTGTTAAAGAAGGAAATCGCAATCCTCAATACTATATATTATATATTATTATATATATATAATACTATGTATCGTGAAAGAATCGGATCAGGACAAAAGCATATCATCCCAGCCCTAATAGATACAGTAATCCCTCCAACAAGTATTATAATAGCGACGAGGCTGTCTCAAAAGATTGTTATTTGATATTTGTCAGCTCAAACTGTACAAACTGTGCTGAAAAACCAATTGCAAGAGTTTTTTAAAGAATACTGTGAAACATAAACCTCAGCAGTCAGTCCTTATTTAACCTTTTATAGCGGTAAACAATGGAGCGAACCACTTATTTGGTGCCTATCAATCAATATGACATCGACTTCCACTCCAAGGGACTGAATTTCTCTTTGCCAACAGTGCTGTGTAGTTGTGGCTATAGCGATAATGATGGTTCATTTCAGAGTTGTGTATTTTCTGGCCAGACATCTGACTAAAAGAGCTCTGTGTCGTATTCCTATTGACGTGATTATGACAAAGCCGTTGAAGATGTCTAAATCCGACTCCGTGGCACACCCCAACCCACTGGAGCTCAGGCACGAGCTGTGGGAGCTCACAAATCTATGGGGAAGCGCCACGATTACTCACCACATGAGCGAGCGTCGTCACACAGACATGATCAATGTAGGTTTCCGCAGTGAAGTCAGACGGAATTTCAACGCTGACCCCCATCTGTCTGCTCAGATCAAATCTCCCAATAAAAGTACAATGATAAAGGGTTTATTGAGCAGCAGCCTCAGTGCTCATAAAGTGGAACAGTAAATCTCTGTTGAAGAACTTTACCTCTTTTCTTCCAGCCGGTCTGTGGGAGGACTTTTTATTTTTCCGTTTACAGCTGCTGCATATTTTCTTTTTCCATTTTGTGCCAAGAGCTATACAGAATTTAGACAATCCAATGCCGTCTTGGAATATTTAACTTTAAATCCCCTTCATTTTGAATGGGCCATATATTGTAGAGAGGTGAAGTCCTTCCCCTTTTAATTTCCCCATTGGGACCTTATTTGGAGGACAAAATATGAATGGTAGTCAACGGCGAGAGAAAAATAGATTTTTGATCCCGTTTGAATTTGAAGAAACAATTCACACATCCAGCAATTCTTATGTGCAGGTGCATTGGAAAATAACACACACTTGGAGCAACAAAGGAAAAATCCCACACTCTGCTCTTGCTGTAGCATCACCATTTATTAAAGAAAATTAAGGTTTCTGTCCCTCTGGACCTTCATACAGTATCTGTGAGACTGAGAAGCACTGGCCTTTAATCTGTTTTACAGTACATAACGTGTGCCAAAAGCTCTAAATGATTTGCCAAATGTAGCTGGACATGAGAACCTTCTGCCTAAAGCAACAAAATGGCAGTCTGCGTCGAGGCATAAACCTCTCAGTATATGTGCACCTGCTCTACCCACTGATCCAACCCGGCCACCCTTCATCAAGACTCTTGACTCTTGATGAAGGTCCAGAATGTGATTCTATGGCAAGAGCAGAGTACAGGATTTTTTCTTTGTTCCAAATTCATTTCAATTTAAAAGATAATTTTTCAAGTCAAGAAAGTCACAGTATGATGTAGGTTTGTCATTTAGTTTTATGTGAAACCGCTTAGTGAACTAGGCTAACGTTACATCTCTCGTTTCGCACAATACACGTCCTTACCTTGGTTGCTAGCTAGCCAGGTAACTTAGCCATGTTCCAGGCACAAATGTAATCTTACCTGATGTGTTTTATCCAATTACTCCTGGTCTTTTTTATCAGTAGGGAAGCACAAGAACCTGTTGCTTGTGTCACGTGTGAGTACATCCCGGTACGAAACACTACCGGTATCGTAGCTTCAGCTCGAGAGAACGTTTTAACGTCACATACACATACATGTAGCGAAATTCATTCTCTGCATTTAACCCAACCCTCAAGGGAGCAGTGGGCAGCAAGCGCCCGGGGACCAACTCCAGATCTGAGCCAGTGCCTTGATCAAGGGCACCGACTGGAGAACCACGCAAACATGGGGAGAACATACAAACTCCACACAGAAAGGCCTGGAACGACCTGGATTTGAACACAGAACCTTCTTACTGTGAGGCCACAGTGCTAACCATTGGGCCACCATGCTGCCACGTGCGCAACTTTTGGGTGTGCAGTCTATACAGTCGTATACTATTGTAAGTATACGACTACATATTTTCACAGTCGTATACTTACAATAGTTTCACGACGAACTATCTAACTATCTAAATTATCTTTGAAATTGACAAACATCATGTGTGTAATTCATGGCACAATTCTAACAAATGTCTGAGTCTGAGCATACATGTTGAATGTGTGTGTGAGGTACATAATGAGCCCACTTAAGGACAGTGTTAACATGACTGGCGGGTGCATTAAATTATTGATGAACCTCAGAGCCTTGAGAGGCTTGTAAAGCAGCTTCACGCGGAGGTCAGAAACTCAGCCTCTGATATCTGTCATAGCTCGCCCTCAGGGCCTGCTCGCCGCTTTCTGACACCATTTAGGAGTGACATGGCTGCCACAGGTTTTATTTGGTTTTGAGTGTAGTTTTTTTATCGGCTCAGTTGCGTTGTTTTTCAGCCTCAAGAGTAACAAACCGAATAATAATATAATATAATGTGAATAAATCCTTGATCTACGCTGCGGTCTGTGTTGTTGTGGCTAATCTTCAGTTAGTCTCCTCCTTAATGGGGAAGCATTACTTCATCATTTAGGCTAATTACCGCTGAACAAATGGTTTCTCGCTGCCTGTCAGCCTGCAGTGTGTAATCATTCTTGACCTACTCACTGAACTCCATGTTTTCAGTATGTGAACTGTATAATATTCTCCCTGCTTAATTATTAATAGGACCAAACTGCGTGGGATGCGCCATCCATTTAATCTGTGCTCCTAATAACTGCGGTTGCACAGCCCAGTGAAGTCAGTGGGGGGGGGAATTAAGTGGAGCCAGGATGAAGGAATGGAACCTAAGTAGACTCCTTATTCAAATAAAAGTGTGGATAAAGCAGAAAATAGTTGGTGGAACACCAAACATCTTTTCCACATGTTGACACCATTTTTCTTCCTACCAAAAGGGTCATAGGTTCACGTTTCATTTCCGGGATTGTTCAGGTGCCACCGGATGTCCGTCACCTTCCGTTGTATTTGTGTTGGCATTCTAAACTCCGGTCGATTTATGAGGACTATGGTTAACTGCTCCTCAGATTTCTGCAGGGATCTCTGCAAATTGAGACAGCTAGCTAGCTATCGATCGAATCTGAATTTTTTTGTTGCACAACTAAAACAACCTTTGAACGTACACATGTTCTACCAAAACAAGTTCCTTCCCGAGGCCATTTTGCTCCGTCCGGTGCTTAGCTCCGCCCAACATGATTGTGATTGGTCTAAAGAAATGCCAATAAACCAGAGCACGTTTTTCTACCATCACAGACCCTCCTCGACAGCGCTGTTGAGGAAGGTCTGGCAATGCAAGATGAATGCTTTGGTAATGAGTTTGATGTGTATTGAAGGTTTCAGTGTGGGACTTGTGACTTGTGACAGCTGATAAAGGTGCAAACTGATGGCTTTTTGATCGAAATTGCATTCTCAATAATTTATCTTCATAAAAAGTACAATTCCAGAGAAATGTAACCCCCGACCGTTTCTTTAATCTGTGCATTACAAAGAGTTTTAAATGAAATAGTAATAAATAGATGTGTATGATTGGGGAGGAGGATCCTCCTCCTGAGCCTCTCAGTGCTGGCCTGGTGTATCCGATACCTTCTTCCCGACCTCAACAGGGAGAAAAGGCTGTTACCCTGGTGGTTTCCATCTTTAATGATTCTCCTAGCCCTTTTCTTGTAACGCCTGGAGTAAATATCCTTTAGGCAGGGTAGGGCACCGCCTATTAACTTCAGCCGATCTGACCTCTCTCTGCAGGTCCTTGTGGTCCTGTTCGGCGCTGTTTCCTTACAAGGAAGTGATGTTCCCCGTCAGGACGCTCTTAATGATGCAGGAGTAGAACATCCTCACTATTTGAGAGGGATACCTGGAAGTTCCTCAGGCATCTGAGTTGAAACGGCCTCTGCCTTGCCTTTCTCACCACTGAGTCAATATGTATGTATGTATATGTCAGTATGCAACGTCCAGGTCTGACCCTCCTTAGACCCTCCTCCGCTAGACCTTCCTCCACAGGGCTGCGGAGGAGGGTCTGGCTAGTCCACACAGCATTCCGGGATGGGAGAAAAACGTGTTCTGGTTTATTGCCATTTCTTTAAACCAATCACAATCGTCATGGGCGGCGCTAAGTGATTGGACAGATAGTCTAGCTAGGTGTCTGGATTTACCCTGCAGAGATCTGAGGAGCAGTTAACCATAGTCCTCAGAAATCCACCGGAGTTTAAAATTCCAACACAAAAAAAGCCTAAGGTAACGGACATGCGGCTGAAAAGAGTGAGATCCGGTGGAATTTCTGGCGGCAATGGAGCAATCCCATTAGTGGAACGTTGTGGATATAGACTAGACAAGGTGCTTGAAGCTGTCCAGCCTCTCCACCAAGGACTTGTTGATATTAAGGGGGGCGTAGTTCCTTCCCTGCTTCTTCACAAAGTCCACTATCAGCGCCTTAGTCTTGTAGTCATGTCGTCAAGCTTGTACACTTTCAGGGAAACTAAAGGCACAAACAGATGCATATTAAAGTATTGGTTCATAGTAAAAGAAAAGGTTTGGGAATGCCCAGATGACACATTTACCTTAACAGTAATTGTACTTGTTTCTAGGAAGTTCCTTTATTTCTAATTACTTAAAAGCCCATTATAAGCTATCGTGTTATTGTGGCAGGGTTTTTTATAACCCTCTGCTGCTCATACCTACTCTGCTGTAAACAGGAAACCTGTCTATAGAATGTTGAAAGCAAGGAAGATGGAGATTTAACAAAATATCTGAGAACCCTCGTGTTCAGCTGTTGTTTTGTGTCAAATTTGAATGAGTGTTTGAGTAGGAACACGCTGCTCTGAGTGATTAGTGCTTTACTCATTTGGACACAAAGTTTGTTTCACTGACAGGCCCTGGGATTGCTCTATCCGAGGAGCCAGCAATCATTCACCCTGCAAATCATGCACGAGGCTGACAGCTTGGCCCGACTCCAAATGTGTGTTTCCATTTGGGAGCAATCCAAACAAAACCTTGAGTGCTCAGCCAAGCTCCTAATGAGCGATCCAGGGAGCTGGGGATAGGCTAACGTGAACTCATTCACTTGGACGACCCTGGGCTCGGGATCATTTTTTCCCTTGGATTTTAAATATCACAGATGAGAAGAAGGAATTCACTCCGAGGTCAAACTGTTCCTCTGAAATCTACTCTGTCACATCAACAACATTACTTAGCGCTAAAGAACACAATTTGACAGTTTTGCCGTTCAGTGTTCAAGGTATATAAGATAATGACGTGCTGAAAGCATTACTTTCACCTCTTTTTCCAACTTGTGCTGCCGGCGTACATTTGCAACTGCACCTCTGTTGTTGCTGCTGCTGCTTTTACGGCTGCCAAATTAAATGCTAACAACAACCCCAAAAGCTGCAAATCTATCTCAAAGTGTCACTACAATACAACTCTAGTGTTTGCAGTCACGATCAGGGCATCAACTTGATCTTGCTGACAAATATTCAGTGACCGCTTCATTGTGAAAGAGTGAATAATGCAGGAGACTGTACATGTTATGCACCAAGTGCTGAGACAGAGACTGTTTGAAAGAGCAGCATTCACAGACTAACACACGAGGAGACTGTTTTGTAACAGTGTTCAACATTATCTCCTCACAGATAACATAATCTGGGGTTTAAAGGGATTTCACCTGTCACTGCCTGTGAAGTTACTCATAACACCCTGATGTGTATCTGTGTACACAGTCTAGACAGTGATTTGAAGGCATCTGATCTTCACGGAGGCAACGATGAACACATGCCACAGCTGCTGTCTGCGCTGCTGCAGCGCTCCCAACAGCGACAGATAATGAAGATGATGCAGAAAAAGAAGAGGAGGAGGGAACTGAAATCTGAGCAGAGGTAAAACAAAGGTGCTTCTGCCGTGACATTTAATTCACAAGTGACTGTTTTGTATTGCACATGTGTGACTGAAAGGTGCCTTAGCTGCTACCTGATTATTTTCCGAGGCTTATATGTAGCAGTGAAAAGCCCTGTTCTCTGCAGCGGGGAGCATAATGAGATGTTGAGAGGAGACAGAGCGCAGTATGTATGAGCCCCAGTCTTATTTCAGGCTCCGGTGAGGATGGTTGTCTGGATTCAGGAGTGGGGGTTGGAAGAATGGGGGATTATGGGATGTTACAATCCTGTTGAAGATGTCAGTACCTACAAAGGCTGTGAGCTGTGCCAAGTGACGGCACCCTGCTGCCAACTGGCGCGACCGGCACTGCATATTGAGCATCTCTCCTGCAGCACCCACAGAGGGTCGTGGGCCCTTCGGAGTCAGCGAGCCAGTGAATCATTTATGTTCTCGCTCCAACAAGCTCCAACAACGCTTGTATGACACACATTTTGCAATGTACCGTAAGGAAATTTAAGAGCCAGACAAATATATCTGCAGAATGGAAATGCCTTAGCTCAGCTTTGTTTGCAGCAGTCATGGATTTTTTTTTTTTGACTTCACCAGGCAGCCAAACAGCCTCCCTCTCTTTTCCTTCTCAGCCTCAGTCAGACTGATGTTTTCACAGTCTGATTGAGATGCACGGGACTTACAGGCAAAAAAAAAAAAACCCGATTGGCCCACTCTCTCTATCACCTCGCTACACCTCACCAAACCAGCCAAGACAGAATGGAGTGGAGGGGCTGTCTGTTGACTTAAAATATTTTTAAATTTCTTCTGCTCCTCTCATATATTTCATCAGCATTGGAACTCACCTCCATTCCATGGAATTAATGGCTAGGATTTCTATGAATGTGAAAGCAGGCTGCTGTGCTGTTATGCACATCTGCTGCTTCGTGCTGCCGTGGAAACAGGGAGGCAGCCAGCTACAGCAGATAGACCTTCAACCATAAATCCTTAACATACTCCTATATTAGTCAGTTAATTGAATCTAGAGTTTATAATTCTTTATATTGTTTTACATTTACAGTTGCTGTAGTTTGATTAATGTATTTCTGTAATGTTTAATAGAGGCTTATAGTCTGTGTAGTGAGATATCTCTTTACTTTTTCACTTTCTTGCTGAGAGATGAGATAGATCCAAAGATCTATACCAGTCTTATGTCTCTGTTAAGTATGACGCTGGAGCACACAGACTGGAAGCCGGGGTTAATAACAATGATAAGATATCTAAAAATGATAATGTGTTGTCTAAAGTTGACTCCGTCACACATTGCATCACACTTGTATAATCTCTATACAAACTGACGCGCATAAATTCCTGTGAGGGTGCCAGGCAACCAGCACAGCCTCAAGGAGGTCACTTGTCCCGCCAAGAAATAGTTCCAACAGTAACAACTTGTGGTGTTTAAACATTAGATTTAAACAGCCAATGGTACAACACGCAACTGAACTGAACCCTTAAAAGTGCTGTAGGTAGGATTGCGAAGATCCAGGACTTAGCCAAAAAATGTGAACATCAACAACTTCTCAGTACCCCCCTCCCCCCCCCCACTTTCCGCTAAATCCCAAAACGGTCTCCTAAGCCCCTCCCCCCACAAGGGAGAATGAATGTGTGTGCATGAGCAGTGATTGACAAAAAGTTAGACAACCCCCTCCCCTGGCCCTGATTGGTGCATCTGAACAGGGAGCTGTGGATTTTTGCAAATCTCACTACAGGCTGTAGGTGGAGCCAGAGGAGATGGATTTTTTTTTTTTTAAATGACCAGCTTCATGTAGTTCTACTGGAACATAGAGTCAGTTTCAGCAAATATGACAGAAAGTTAGTTTTATAAATCTTACTTACTGCACCTTTAATACCCTTGCATTACCTGCCCAGCCTCTGGTACAGTATCATACAATAATACAATTTCCCATTTCCATTTTAGTATAGTAATACTATAGTTATTCTAATCATGTAATTACTGTATCATACATGTATTATACATTTACAGTAGGTACTAAGGTAATGATGTAAAAACTTTCATTTTAATGAACTTCTTTAATCAAAGTCTTTTAACTCTGATAAAAAAAAAAAAAGATTAAATCAACTCATATGTCCTATGCTCACCTCATCAAAGTGTTCATTGTTAAATAAACATTGTTTATGTTTTATTTTCTTCTTTTGGAATTCCCTTTTTCTCCTCCTTCTCTGACTAAGCCCTCAGATTTACCTATGTGGAATATCCATGGATGCATTATTTTATTGAGTACTAGGTTAAAAGGGCAACTTGCTTGTAGGCCTGCCAGGAGATGTAGTCCCTTATGTAGTCCCAGTATTTCCTGGGTCTGCTCTGGGGTCTCCTCCTCCCAGCAGGTTTTTGCCTTGAACGCCTTCAAATGGAAACATTTGAGGGCTGTCAATTTTCCTTAGCACATTTTCTCTTTCTTTATGTATGACCATGTTGTGTCTTACAACATTTACTTAAATGAATATTGTCTTAACATCATTCAAAAATTTACTGGATAACTAGTAAAGAGACAAACAGAAATGTCGTGGCTTTTTAGATGTTCAGTTGTGTGTGTGTGTGTGCCTGCGTGTGCCTTTGTGTCTGCGTTTTGGCCATTGTTAAAGAGATAAACATATGCATACCCCGATAGAATACCTGACAGATGGGGAGTTTTCCTTGAACGTGACTTTGTTGGCAGATTTCTGTCCATCGAGCTTCCAAGGAGGACACAGACACAGGAAAGGCTCAATCATTTAAATACTGCGTATCTGTTTCACCGCCAACTGGAAATACAGGCTCCTTTTCGCCCGCACAACAGGAGAGCTGGAAACACATTCACTTGGGCTTAGTCTGCAACCAGAGCCAGATTCTCCATGCACTATTAGCAAGGAGCAAGCCCCAATAAACAGTATGATTTACTAAAGTGTAAACTTTCATAAATAAATGCCCTGATTGATGAACATGTTTCTACAAAGTAATTAACTGTAAGACTCACACTGGGTCAGTCCACCTTTGACAAAATCAGGGAGTATAACTGAACAAACTGTTATCTGTGTGTGTGTGTGTGTGCGTGCGTGCATACCTGCCTGCCTGCGATTCTGCCTGCCTGCTTGCCTGGGTGTGTGCGTGCGTGCCTGCCTGCCTGCCTGCCTGCGTGCATGTCTGCCTGCCTGCCTGCCTGCTTGCCTGGGTGTGTACGTGCGTGCGCGCGTGCGTGCCTGCCTGCGTGCGTGTCTGCCTGCCTGCCTGCGGGCATGCTAGTTTGCACTTGGCCAGTTGTGGACTAGCACTGTGGACTTAGTATGTAATCTTAGAGGGTCATTTTTATTGAAAATTCCAGTATTCCCATCTCTCTCATTGCGTCAGCCAATAATTTTCTTGAACCATATCACTGGTGTCATGTGAAAATATCTTCAAGATAATGACTCGCCAGGTTCCATATTGTTCTGGATGACGCAGCAGTTTGGACTTTATAAAGCGTTTTAAAAGGGTTTGTTAGCTTAAGGGGATAGAAGATTGTATTAGTCATTGCAAAAACGGAATTTTAGCTAATCTCAAAGTGTGAAAATGATCAAAAGAGAGATAGAGATGTAAATTGGCTGTTCTGGAGCATTTGATCATATTGCGCAGTCTTCTTGAGCAGATGGAGTGGCCAAGTTGCCATGTAGATGTTCAAATTAATTTTTTTTTAGCACTATGAGGAACATAGAATTTGAATTAATTTAATTAATTAATTTATGTTTCATAACGGATAAAGTGGAAATACAAAGTTTTCATATGGACTCTTTGCTCTAATAACATACAGTACATTTTAAACCCAACATTCCATATGGATTACTTTAGCATTTAGATTCCATAAGAACTAAAGGGAAATAGCTGTTGTTTTGGCAGACAAGCAGTAATCCAATCTCAGTGAATTTGAACCAGACACTATGGTAAGAGATGCTTCTCCACAATGAGAGAAGAAAAAGAAATCCTCAGCTGCTTTTCTTCAGGCATGATGTTGATACATAGGACTATTGATTTAAGTCCACAGACTTTAAAATAATCACCACCCTCCACAGATTGATGAAGACTCATAAAAACTTTATGATGTGAGATAAAACTAAGGCAGATAAAAACACACACAGCAGGAAAAGAAAGAGCAGCCTTCTCATTTCTTTTCATAGTCCAACTCTGCCATCTTGTGGTTAAAGTAGTAGTAAAAAGAAGAGTTTCCCTTGAATACCAGCCTTGCTTCCGAGCTATAATCCATTTTTGAATCCCAGAATAAATCAATGCTGCAGCCTGGTTATTCCCTGAGCACTGGAACCTGTTGTGACAGCAGCCCTGATCCCAGTCAATTAGGCCATTGATTGAGTTCCACCTCAAGGGTGGAGGGGAGTGATGATATGATGCGATCAGTGGTGACACCCAGTGGTAATGTGTCGCTCCTGGTGCTTGCTGCTCCATCCAGCTCATTTGGCCCCTGCATCTCCCTCCACTTAATCAGATATGACAAGCTCCCCGGGCCTCCACTTACAAAACAATCACAGGCGTCCGACCGACTCATCGCACCCGAGTCCGTCGTCCTGTTGAACGTTTGCCATTAAGGGGATGATGTGTGGCCTCTTTGCTCATTTGAGCTCTCCTCCTAATTGTAAATACATTATTCTCAAGACAGCCTTTGAAACCCAGCAGATGTCTAATTGGCGTGTTAATTATCATTATGCGCCACTTATTAGTCTGTCGACAGCACTCTGGCACAAACCGGAGCTGCTGTCAGATGGCGCAGTTTTTCCAGCTGCATTTTTTAGACTCCCCAAACTCTCTGAATCAAATCGTGCCTCGTCATCAAACCTTAATATCAACTCTAGAAAAGATTTTTTTTTTTTAAATACTGTTAGAGTGCCATTGGTTATAAAACTGAGTCCTCAAGTCTGTCTCGGTGTGACAGAGCATGTTATTAGAAGTCATCTCTCTGGTTCAGCACCAGCCTGACAGGCACTCTACTGTTCAGGACAGGGTTTTGTCTTCAGATGAGAGTCGAGCATCAGACACTGCAGGCTTCTGTCTGTAGGAGGCTCTGTCATACTGTCCTTTTTCTCACCAGTAGAGGAAGTGCCATTTTACCTTCTGTCTGTCTCCTGTTCCTGGAAATATCAGAACTACAGCTGGCCTCATATAAACAGTCCAAAAAGGTCAAAATAGGCTTGCGGTGATGTTGCATTGTACGTCATTTTCTAAACATGCTATAACTACAAGATGTAATTATGCAGAGATTTCTCAACCCCAATGTTTCCAACATGAACCTGTCATACTGCATGCTGGTATATACAGTCAACACAAAACCACACTACTTTGAATTGTCGTTACAAAAAGGTAGATCTCATTTCAGGGAAGACATTTTGACTTTTCACAGTAGGAAAAGCACAGGTGTAAATAATCAAGTTAATGATGGCTGAATTCCATTTAGCTGCTTTGATTTCAGGGTTCTCTGGTCATGTGTTTTAGTGTTTTGATGATGATGGTAGAGAACCATCCATCCATCTTCGTCTGCTTATCCGGTATCGGGTCGCGGGGGTAGCAGCTCCAGCAGGGGACCCCAAACTTCCCTTTCCCGAGCCACATTAACCAGCTCCGACTGGGGATCCCGAGGCGTTCCCAGGCCAGGTTGGAGATATAATCCCTCCACCTAGTCCTGGGTCTTCCCCGAGGCCTCCTCCCAGCTGGACGTGCCTGGAACACCTCCCTAGGGAGGCGCCCAGGGGGCATCCTTACCAGATGCCCGAACCACCTCAACTGGCTCCTTTCGACACGAAGGAGCAGCGGCTCTACTCCGAGTTCTTCACAGATGACTGAGCTTCTCCCCCGATCTCTAAGGGAGACGCCTGCCACCCTCCTGAGGAAACCTATTTCGGCCACTTGTACCCTGGATCTTGGTAGAGAACATGTCTAACATGTCGCTCCCAAATCTCCCATAAGTGTTCAACTGAGTTGAGAACCACTCAGTGACGCGTGATTATGGAACCCACTACAGTTCTAGGCAAGACCCGCCATTCAATAGCATTTGTGCGTGCCGATTGGCCAGCTCGTGCGAGGTAACCGACCCCGATTTCTTCAGGTCCTATCCCCTGACCAGTCAGCTATCCTAACCTTCCTTTCCATCCCCAGCACGGACTGTTCACACTTCTACACTCAGGCCGGAGGTACAGAAGTGTTAAATGAAGGACCACCAGACTACAGAACTCTTTCTTTCCTACTGCCATCAGACTCCTAAACAGCGGATAGGACTTTATACTCATGGTCTACCTCATATAACTGTACTCGACTGTTTACATTTTTCCAGTTTGCACATGCATAACTTGCACTGTTTCCATTTGCACTGTTTATTATTATTATTATTATTATTATTATTATTGTTGTTTCTTTATATTTTACATGCTGCCTTTTAAAATTGTTTTATTATGTATATTTGTAGTATATATTGTAGCTTTGACATTGTTTGGCATTCTGTGGACAGCAAAGGAAAAATGTCATTGTACAGCGAAACATGTTTCCTTACTGTGCATATGACAATAAAACTTTGAATTTGAATTTTTAACTATTCAACTATTCAATGCCTAACCTCAACCAATCGGGCTGCTTCTTAAGGCGGATCTTGCCTAGAACTGCAATGGGTTCCATAACTGCTCCTCAGTGTCCCCTTGTGCCCTGCATCATTATGGCTACGTTCACACCGCATGAAGTGGTCTTAATGCTTAATTCGGATGTTTTGCTCAGATCCGATTTGTTGTTTGGCTGTTCACATGACCTTTTAAAATGTGGCCTATATCAGATTCCAGTGTGAACTGTTTGCGGTTTCGAACTGACCCGCATGAGCAAAAGAACAATAACAATGACATCAGACGCAGCGCGCTGTTGCACTAAAGTTAGGGAGGTTATGGAGGAAGTAAGCATTTTCGCTTTTATTTCAAAATGTTTGTGTAATGGCAGCCGTAACATTAATGAGCAGATGCTGAGGAGGAGAAGAATGAAGAGAAAGAGAGCCAAATTGGCTATTTTGGCCTTTTGCGGAGTTATGTTTTCAAATTCACTACAGAGGTCTCTGTGTGGATGCAGAGATAAAGCCAGGAGTGGTGGGACTGCGTTGTGAATAGCTTCACAGAGACGCATAATTGTGACAAATGTCGATGTAGATTGATGTAAAAGTCGCATCAAATCCGCCTTGGTTGTTCACACTGTGGCCGCATTGAAAAAATCAGACCTGGGTCTGATTCAGGACCACATATGGAAGTGATCTAAATCTGATTTGAAAAAAAAAAAATCTGATCTGGTCAAGAGTTGAATGTTCACACTACTTCTGAAGAAGTCTGACCTAGTCACTTGACCCCAAAAAAAAAATCTGATTTGGGCCACTTTTGCCTGCAGTCTGAATGTAGCCTAAGTTTCTTCAATCAGTTATCCAGGCTTCCCCTTTAATTTGTCATCCATTTGCAGCTCTGCGCTGCTTGGATAATAATATTATGAACCCCTATAGCTTTTCCTCTAGCGCCACCATCAGCTCAGATGTTTTAATGTGTGTAATATTTTGGTTTATGACCAACTATGTGTAAAACTCATGTTATTTCCATCACCCTCAGTGCTAATTAGCAATTATTAGAATGCTAAACATTGCAAACATTATATCTGCTCTTTGACCTGTTACATGCTTTAAGTATGATTTTGTCATCCAAATTTTCCATATTGTAATTTTGCTATGTTGGGCTATATACATAAATAGCAGTGACTTGACTTATTAACTTTAACTCTTTGTATTACATCAGTATTTCAAAATTCACAGTAAGAACCCACCGTTAACACGCTATTGTTGTTCCTAAAATAACTGAGGAATAACTCTACTGTTTAAGCCTTAGTTATCGTAACTTATATGTATTGAATTTTAAATGTAGGCTCTCAAAAAGCCAGTATGTCATGCAACAGATTAAACACTGTAATTTGTCCTCTGACATGAAATAGTGGGTCTAACTTTAGCGCATGCAGCTTTCTAAAACCCCTAAGATGGTATCTCCTCCTTTTAACAGACTGATATTTATAGGAGAGCCATCTGAATAATTGATCTGGAAGTTGAAGTGGCCGACCACTGCGTCACAAGGGCACAAAGAAAAGCCTGATAGCTGTGCCGGATGGAACATAGACTGTAAATAAAGAGGGATGGAGTTACTGGAGCAGAAGTTCCTGACAAAGACAGAGGAGTGAGTGCAGCACTCTGCTCCGCTCCGCTCTGCTCTCCGCTGCTCAGCTGACAGCTATTTGGAGCTTGTGGTTGACTCCTTTCGTTCTTTATTATTCTCCCCTGTGTGTGCGAAAGATCACAGTCACTGTTCTGGAGCGTAATTTCATTTAACCACATTATTGCAAATGTTTAAACTCTGGCACATACATTTGCACACATTTGCACATATTAAGTTTGCAGAAGGAGGAGTTCTAAACAAGTCAAACATTTATGCAACACGCAACTGCATAGAGAGTATATTCCCACGACAAAACACTTAACTGTTTCGTGGTGATCATCCTTTTCTTGTGTTGTATCACTATATAATACAACCTCCTTTATAGCAACTCATCACTTGTGGCCCCTTTCGTTTTGCGCTAATAAGATCCACTTCAGCTTTAATGAACATGAGCAACAAGGTTGTGTAATTGGTGAACATAGCATCATCGTCGTGTGCAGCAAGAAATTGAAAAGTCATAAAAATGTCACATGAATATTCAGATGAGATGGACAACAGCTCTTCCCTTCCACATCATCCTAATTACGGTGATATGTTAATTGGGCATCTGTCGCCTGGAGTCAAATTCATCTTTTTCTGTCTCTTCGCCATTCTTCCTGCTTCTCTCTCACCCTGTGTTTGTCCTTGCTTTCTGCCCGTCTGACTGGCTGAACTGCCTCTGAGGTGGAATCAGCCACCACCAGCATTAGAAATGTGCACACACACACACACACACACACACACACACACACACACACACACACACACACACACACACACACACACACACACACACACACACACACACACACATACATGCATGGAAACTATATAAGCAGCTGCCACACTTATGCGCTCATCTCATGCATGATAATTTGTGAGATGTACGCATGTGAATGCCACATATGCAACATTTTCAGGGAGTAAATATGCCAAACACCAGCTGCTGTTCCTCTCTTCTGTGTGGATATAACATAGGACACTGCCATTAGGTGGTTGCTTTTATTCAAAGTGCTTTGCCGTTCTGTGAGAGCTTGAATTTTTAGCGTGGCAGCAAATCAAACATTTAATCCTGGCTGGCAGTGTTGTTGCCAGGCAAGGAACTACACTGTCTAGTAAAGGCTAGTGTAGAAGAGGTTGCTTGAGGATCAAAGTTGGAGCGTTATGTCAGGTGGAATTTAACAGAGAAAGTGAGTGCTTGACTGTTACTTGGTGATAAATGTTTAAAAAGCTCTTCAGTTCCTCCCATCATGCCTCGGGCTGGGAGGATGTGATCCAGGTCTATGTGGCAGCCACAAAGGAGCTTTTTCATCTTCTCTCATGAACCCCACTGTGACAGACTGAAAGCATTCAAACACAACCTCAGATATAAGTTCCTGTCATTATTTGGTTAGTCTCGCTTTGCCAGACCTTCCTCCACAGCGCTGCGGAGGAGGGTCTGGCTTGTCCACACAGCATTCCAGGATGGGAGAAAAACGTGCTCTGGTTCATTGGCATTTCTTGAAACCAATCACAATCGTCATGGGTGGTGCTGAGCGCCGGACAGAGCCACCATGCCGCTGCAAAATAGCCTCAGGAAGGAACTTGTTTTGGTGGAACGTGTACGTTCAAAAGTTGTTTTAGTTGTACAACAGAAAACTCAGATTGGACAGATAGTCTAGCTAGCTGTCTGAAGGTGAGAGAGGCAGTCCTTGAGAAATCTTGTTCTCAGAGCTTTGCTACAACACTATGAATCTTAAATCCCCATGCTCTTGTAGACTTTACGTCTCTAAATTGAATGTACTGTTGTGTCCTATGCTTAATATTATAACCAAAAAGGCCCACAAATCTATCTAGAAATATGTCAGAATTAGCCAGCCAGGTTTTCATCTGTAGCCCTGTAGCAAGATAGTATAGTAATAATCTGGAAATTATACACCCAATTAAATGTCTGTGTTGCTGCTCTTCCTGCACAAAAGCAATTCAATCTATAGCTACTTTATAAAACTTTACTTTTATATATTTTATCCTGCACACACTGTGTCTGGTAGGACTTTCTGAGCAAATTGGCACATTATCAGAATCCTAAGCATCCAAGAACGTGTTGTTTGCAAGAGCAGAATAACTTAATAAAAAAACATATAGATTGTTATCAACAAAAAAACTGTAGGAAAATAACAGCTGTCAGCATCGGTCACACAGGTAACCTCTGCAGAGTGCTTGCAAAAACACCCTAGCAATTCAGCACCAACGACAAGGTCAAAATATAGAAACATAATTGGATCACTCAGCAAAGTACTTTAAACTGTATTAAAATTGCAATAGTAAACATAACATCATGGCAGAGAATAGAGGGAAAGAGTCAGGGCTGTACTTACAGTAGGCACTAAATGCTAATGTCAGGATGCTTACAGCAACCATTCTTTTTTGAAGATTATTTTTGGGGCTTTTTCTGCCTTTATTCGATAGGACAGCTAGGTGAGAGAGAAGACATGCAGGAGATTGTCACAGCTCGGATTCGAACCCTGGACCTCTGCATCGAGGCATAAACCTCTCAGTATATGTGTGCCTGCTCTACCACCGAGCCAACCCGGGCACACAGTGACCATTATTACATGTGAATGTTTAGCAGGTATAATGTAAACCACGTTGGCCGTCTTAGTTTAGCGTGTTACCATGCTATCCTATGCTAATTACCACTAACAAAAAGAACACAAACACATAGGAGCTGCTAGCGTGGCAAAACACAAATAAATACACTGAGTCACATAGGGAGACATGTAGTGCTTAAATTGTAAATCAGAGAGGCTGCTGATCCAGCAGGTCGGAAAGAGAAAATAAAGAGTCACGGAACACATCAAACCACAGTGCCTGGCGCACAAACACATCTCCTGCTGTGCTGAAACTCAACAAGAATTACATTATTAACAACACATTGTGTAGCACAGCGGTGGAAAATATTGTCAGCTGTAGTAAACAATATACCCACAACAGGGGGAATTATAATTGACCATACTCATTTTGCCACACAGCACGAACGGCCATTAGCAGTGGTGTTTACAATAATATGCCACGCACACATCATACTCACAACGACGGGGCTTACACATCTTCATACTCAATTCACCATTTCACAGCACACACACCCACTTGCTTAGCTGTGGGGATAGTCTCACATTGTCAGACCTTCCTCCACAGCACTGCGGAGCGGAGGAGGGTCTGACTAGTCCACACAGCATTCCGGGATGGGAGAAAAACGTGTTCTGGTTTATTGGCATTTCTTTAAACCAATCACAATCGTCATGGGCGGCGCTAATGGGAGCCCCTGTAAAATAGCCTCTGGAAGGAACTTGTTTTGGTGGAACATGTGTACGTTCAAATGTTGTTTTAGTCGTGCAACAGAAAACTCAGATTGGACAGATAGTCTAGCTAGCTGTCTGGATTTACAACAGGTTCTCACTCCCATCTTGTAAAATACGGAGGCTTTGTCAGGTGCCTTTCTCGTTGTTATTGACGCTAAAAGTCTCCTTTAGCGTCATATAACGCGCTTTAACTAAACGCGCTTGGTCGGGTCAATTGGTGTCCCTTTTGACGCAGTTATGTTAAGGAAAAGGTCGTGGGTGGGCTTATGTTTCCGTGACACACGGGAAGAACGGGACGGTTAAAGAAGAAAGCGACTTTAGGAAACGTGACAAGCAGGACACAAACCCTGGTCTCCTGGGTGAAAGTCCTGTGTTTGATCCATCCACCACCCCAACCAACCTCCCTACGTGGAATTTCTGCCTTACATACTACTCGCTAAACCCCGTGTAGCTGCCTGCTCTGTACGGCGGCACCGGACCAACCCCAGATATGGAACGTTGTGGATATAGACGATTACCCTCTCAATCAATCATCAACACTACACAGCAGAGAATAGTAATAAAAAAGCATGCTTACCTTTCTGTTTATTGTCCAAAACAATTCAATTTCGTAGCAATGTTAGCTCACATGCACAAAACTCACATGCTTCAGGCGTGACCTGCGTGACGTCTCTCTCTTATTATAAAAAAAAAACAGTTTAAACTGCATCCAAAATAGGCAAACAAGCGACAATTAACTTCACTAGGGAACAAAAAAGAATGACAGAACAAATATCATTAAATATAAAAAAAAATGAACAATGGAGGTGCCTTTTAATCAAATAAGTGCCAGTCCAAATCTGGGAATTCCTGATCATGTTCCGGCAAGATGCGGAACAAATTAAGCCCTGGAAACACAGCAATATCGATTCAGACAGACCAGATGCAAGCTTCCATTAAAGCGTGCAGGATGGGAAAAACATTATATGTGAGTGGGGCAAAGCAACAAATACGCTACATAAAACCAGTGACAGAAAAATAACACGTCTCCACAGTAGGTTAGAAGAAAGAGGCGCAGATGTGAGTCATGTGCAACAAAATATCTTGGGAAACAGTTTCTTTTGATGAACACAGTAAGCGTAGCTGGACTTAAGCTAACAGAAAAAGTGACCACAGACGCACATCAGGTTTCACACTGAGCTTTTCTTTCATCTTGTTCTGCACTCACCACACAAACCTCTAGAGGACGTAGGGAATCTCTTCGCATCTCATTTCCCCCTCTCGCAGTGAAATGTGCAGCCGGGATGCTGAATATCACAGAGGGCCAGTTGTTGGCACGACACCAGTCAGAGACGTGCTGTGCAAGGGATTGTAGTCATGCCTTGTGGTCAATTCTCTGTTATCTACACCACTTTACAGTCCAGGAGATGGAAATCAGCCAAGAACAATGTAATCACACACTAAAGGCAAGAGCAGGAGGTTGATCCAATAAAGAGAAGTTCATGCTCCAAGAATATGTAAAAACAATTCCCATAATATTTTAGAAGATATGGCGGAACTTGATTCACATTAGTTATTAGTGTGGGAACATGCACTTACAGTACATCCTCTCTCTACTCAGTTTGAAATTTTTATTTCAATTTGTTCCCCTTTGCCAGAATGAAACCTCGCCTTCTTTCATGGTCTCCTCTCTATTCAAGTATAACAGAAACGGCCTACTTTAAATCAGAAAAACTGGAAGGTTAGCTGTCTTCCCTAATGTCTTTCATTAATTACATTTCATTATTACAAAGATAATGCTAGGTAACTATCTTAAATCTCATATTATGCTTTTTGGCTTTTTCCCTTTCCTTTACCGTATTATATATCTTTTTTTGTGGTTTACAAAGTGAAAAAGCCCAAAGTCCACCCCAAAGGGACTTACCATCTCCAACAGAAAACACTGTTCACAAACTGCTCCAAACAGCTCTATTGTAGTCCAGCCTTTAGTTCCGTGACAAACGTGCGTCACTTTGTAACACACCTTATAATGCTCGCCTAGCTGCTAGCGTGGCACGCCCTCATACTCTGCTTCTAGTAGTCCTTACCTAGCTACTGCGCATGTGCAACTTCCAACAAAGATGGAACAGAAGTGAGATGTCTCACTCTGTAGCTAAAACAGAGAGCTCAACACACAGGGTGAAAAGAGGAACTGCAGCAATGTGTAGTACAACAAAAATATGGTGTTTTTTGAAAATTAAACCATGTAAACCTATTCTGATATAACCTCTAAATACAATTATGAACCTGAAAATGAGCATAATATGAGGTCTTTAACTAGAAGAAGTAAACCTGCTGTTCTGTGCAACCCGTTCTCATTCCGAACTCGTAAAATAAGAACGTTTGGACAGTGGCTGCCCAGCGCCTGATGCGACGAAAAAGGTGTCTTTCAGCGTTTTTGTGTAACGCACCGGGGAGAGCAGCAGATAGATAGGATTTAGTGAGTAGTATGTAAGGGGTGAATTCCTGCATAAGGAGGTTGGTTGGGTTAAACAAACACAGGACTTTCACCCATAGTCGCTTTTTTCTTTCCTCCCGCGTGTCACAGAACCGTACACCCATCCACGACCCTTTCCTAAACCCAACCGTCCCGTAGTTCCCGCGTGTCACGGAACCGTAAGCCCACCCACGACTTTTTCCTTAACATAACTGCGTCAAAAGGGGCGGCAATAGTCCCGACCAAGCGTGTTTACTTAAAGCGCTAAAGGAGACTTTTAGTGTCAATAAGAACAACAAAGGCACCTGACCAAGCGTCCATATTTTACGAGCTGAGTGTGAGAACGTGTTGTTCTGTGTCACACTGTTGCATCACAGAGATGTTTTTGTGTATTCATCCTTTTTCTTCACAAAGCAATTCCCCCCAGGCTGAAGTATATTTTACAAGTGAGCTCCGTCTATGAATACATCACTAAAAAACAAGACACAAAGATTAAAAAGGAACGATTGTCAGAACAACAAAGACAAAACAAACACGCTATGCAGAACACTAACACAGCCGCAGTGATGACAGTGAGGCATAACAAAAAAGCAGTTGAGGTGTTGGAGATGACACTCTTTTCAGCCTGATGTCTGCTTTCTTTACGTTGGAATTTTAAACTCTGGTAGATTTATGAGTTAGACTATGGTTAACCATTTCTCAGATCTCTGCAGGGTAAATCCAGACAGCTAGACTATCTGTCCAATCTGAGTTTTCTGTTGCACGACTACATCAACTTTTGAACGTACACGTTCCACCAAAACAAGTTCCTTCCTGAGGCTATTTTGCAGCGGCATTGTGGCTCCCGTGATTGGTGTAAAGAAATGCCAATAAACCAGAGCATGTTTTTCTCCCATCCTAGAATGCTGTGTGGACTAGCCAGACCCTCCTCCTCAGCGCTGTAGAGAAAGGTCTGGCAATGCGAGACTAGGTATATACTGTCAGATTTTGTAGCTCGAAATGATCTGGATATATTCATTTATAATCTTTGTTTATGATGCCAGCAGGTGTTCAGTTTATGGCCCAAGCTTTGGGATCGACATTTTATGGATGCATGTCTTCATCAGAGTATCTGAGATTCTGCTGTCCTGTATGTTGAGGCACCGATCTATGGCACCATTTATAGTTTTTCCATTTGGATTCCCATATTGATGTTCCCTATGTTTCCATTCTATGTTGTGTTGTTTCTAAGACTCATTTCCTCCTGGGATGATTTATACCAATCTGAAAGAAGTCTTTTTCTTAGATACAGTAGTTCACTTCCCCTTGTCAGGAATCAACAGTGATTATCAAATTAGCTGCAGCGAGGAGCCCATCTCTGCTCTTGAAGTCGCTATTAAGCATTCCTTTAAATCACATTGACTCAGAGAGAGAAAAGGACCATCCCTGCTCTGTGCTCATGCTCTCCTGTGGCTTTGTAGAATCTCATTTTTGGCAGGAAATTGAAAACTCAAATTGCGATGGACCTGCAACCCGCAGGCCGCTCAGCGGGACGCCTCTATCATTTTAAATTCAGTCTATATGAAGAGCAAGTAAGGGTTTTTGGAACAGCTTTGTTGACAGTTTTATTAGTTTTTTGGTGTGTCTGTGTGTAGCCTACTGTTTACATCATCCCTCATTTTGCAGCTTTAGAAGAATCTCTCCTTTCTCCTGCTTTTCAGCGAAAGCCCTCTTTATCCCTGCCGTGTGCCACATCCCCCAGAGCTCTCAGCTGTGTGCCCTATTTTTAGAGGAGCACTCGGGCAATTTAGCGGAACAATGTGCCTGAGTCGCATATTTGCTTCCATGTGATCTGGTGGGATGTTGACTACAGGCATCACATTTGCATTTTATGTGTGTGTAGCCCATTTTTTCCGACCTAAAAGCCTCTCTTAGGTATAGATACAAGCAGTAGCATATTGTTTATTGTAGAGAAAGGCAGGATCTGTAACATTATGCTGAAAAACCACACAGAATAATGTATAATTGGATGAAAAAACAATTAAGGTTGAGAACATTCTGTGTAATGTAAGAGCAATGTTTTTTCCACACACTACTCTGCAGACTTTAAGACTACATAAGCCACAATCAGAACCCCTAGTGTCCTGTCTAAGGGTCATCATTATTAAACAGCATTACTACATTAACAGCCAGGCTGGGTTAATTAAATGGAAGCCCTGTCGCGTCCTATAACTCAATGGAAGCAAGCTCAATTAACCGCCTAATTAGAAGCAGAGCTTGCATGAAACATGTAAATTCACCTTGTGTCTAATCCAATTTATTGATCGATGCCCTCTGATAGAATTAAGAGTCACACAAAATGCAATAAGCCAACAGGGACACAAAGAGGTCAGAGGATATGCATTAATAAGACTATAATTAACAAATAATGTTCTTGCTTATCTCAGCCAATTCTGTTTTTATTTGACTCGTAGGTTATCCTGACATCTCCAGACCAAATCAAAAATGTGAGTTAGTCTGGAACTTCTCACTTCATTTTCGATTATTTCCAAGGGGCGTTATCAACAATGCCTCTGGATGCGATTGGATAGAGCTACAACCAATCAGAGTAAGGAAATGTGACATAGCGCTGAGCGACGGACAAATGTAAACAGACTACAGCGGGCAGAGATCAGCTGTGATGGTGAAGCATCTATATGTCCGTTTTTGCTATCAGAATTTAAAAATAGTACTTCAGCAGGAAGTTCCACATCAGCTGCAGCCATCATGGTTTGTTTTCTAAAATGCCTCAACGTTGCTCCTCTTTACTCAGCTAGGTTTATGCTTGTATTAAGTACTTGAATGCAATACTTGAGTAAGAGTACCAGAAAGCAGAAAATTACTTTGTTAGAAGTTAGTCACCTTTTAGAATAGTACTTGAGTCAAAGTCTTAAAGTATCTGATATGTACTGTACTTAAAGGTGCTCTAAGCGATGTCATGCGTTTTTTAGGCTAGAACATTTTTTGTCACATACAGCAAACATCTCACTATCACTCTCTATATTACTATCTCAACAATCACTATCTGCTAGCTGCCTGTCCCCTGAACATACTGTAAAAAAACACGGTCTCTGTAGACAGCCCAGGCTCCACAAACGGCAACCAAAACAAACTGTGCCAACCTGCACCACCAAACATAACAAACAGTCTTCCAGCGTTCTAGCCAAGAACTGACAAGAAGGATTTGGGGGTCGGGGTTGGGGGGGTTAGTGCGCGGAAGGGAGGGGGAGGGGACGGGATGAGGAGGAGGGAGGGGCGAGCTAGCCTCTGACTATAGCCTGACTATACTTTGAATGTCAACAAGAAGTGACATCACCCAACATCGCTTAGAGCACCTTTAAGTATCAAAAGTAAATTTCTGATATTAAAAGTACAGAAGTAAAAGTAAATAAAAACTTTGATTCTGAACTTTGTTGTGGCTTCTTCATAGTAAAGCATAATATTCAGGGTTTCCAAATCCTTCTTGAACATCAAATTTAACAGAATTTTATTTTTTTTGTGAAAAAGAATCTTTCGCTCCAACGTGCGAAAACATTTCTTGCTAATAACGAGTAACGAAGATGCTTAGGGGAAATGTAGTGGAGTAAAAATATGCATTTTATTTAGGAAATGTAGTGAAGTAAAAGTAAAGTTTCCAGAAATATAAATAACAAAGTAATTACATGTTGTAATACAACACTGCTCATGTTTATGCAAGGGTTCGTGATCCAAAAATGACATCATCATGTATTTTGCGTAAAGCACGAAGGCTCCGCAAGATGTCAGTCATTGTCTCAAATCTGCCCCAAATGAGATAAGCGTTGGGATTGGCCTGACCAGGATCTGGGAATCTGTCTGAAACAGAGAGGGACCAGACGTATCTGCCAGAGCAAATATAACATGAGCTCGCTGATTTGTCTGGTTCCTAGGCTACTATTAAGGACTTTTGTTGATGAGAACCAGTATCTTAAGGTCAGTGTGCTCAGTTCTCCTTGACTTCCTGCTCCAAAGAGATGGATCCAGCGCTGAGATTAATATGAAACAAATATTTGAATAGCACTTTCCTCCTGCAGAACATGAACGAACACAATGGTATGAGAGGCCGTATAGGAAGTAATTCATGGGCGTGGATTGCATTTGCTCCTGTCGCAAAGTCCTGTCAGGATACCCCCAAGTTGCAAGGGTCCCTCTTGCTCTGAAAAGGAAATACACCAAAGAACACCAAAAAAGAAATTAAACCTAGCATGTAGAAAACTTTTAAAAAGGAGGGAAAGACAAAGACAGACAGAAGGGCATATGAAAAGATTTTTATTCCATAACTAGCAATAATACTTACCCTCAACATCCAGCAGGTAGTCCCTCCAAAATGCAACCACACATTGCTCTGCCCTTCTTTTGTTGCTGCCCGCTGCTGACAGTCAAATTTCAAAGAGCTGTTCTAGTACATCAGCTGTGAGTGGGGGATGGCTCGTGACAAAACAGCGGTCTGAAAGCATCTGGGTGCATTCTTATTGCATCAAGAACACCAAGGGTGAAGGGTCTTCATCCCCTCCCGGAATATGTAAAAATGTATCATGAGAAGATACAAATATCTGTTTTCAAATTGAATAAATGATCACACAGCACATGAAAGGGATGACTTACAAGACAGTTCAGTGTTTTTGATTATGCAAAAAGGCCTTGTCATTGACAACTAGTTATTTTATATGATACATGCAAGCCTTTATTCGGAGTGTGGCTGGCTTTTAAAAATATATGTTGAAATCTTTAATTATTCTTAACCCTTGTAAGGTGTTCGGGTCTGTGGGACCCGTTTTCAATGTTTTATTATTGTTTTTATTATTTATTATTTCTTCTAACTCAAACTCATTGACCTTGGCTCATTTTCTGTGAAGAACAGAAATGATTATTAATAATAATAATACATTTTATTTATATAGCGCTTTTCATGGTACTCAAAGACACACACAGGCTAAACATCACCCAGTCAGATGATTGCAACTCAGCTAGCTAGCCAGCCGATGCTAAACCTTTCTCATTTAATGCTATCTTTGCTGTAAACAGCCTACTCTGATGTCTCCTTACCCAAAGATAAACGAAATCCAATAAATGCAGAACTACACTGTAATAAGCTGCGCATTGAATAACAAATTACAATGTGTTTGAAATGGAATAACAGGAGCACAGCCACGGGTACTATAACTACCAATATGCTTCCATAACTGCTGCTGCTAGCTGCTAGCTTTTTCTCCTAGTCAAAGTCAAATGTATTTATACAGTAAACTATCATATACTGTGGTTAATCAAAGGGCTTGACAGATACTGTGTCGTCTCTCTCATGTAACAGCAGATTTCATTCTGAAACCTGATTTCTGAAATTATTTCACACAGCTTGCTCAAACTTGCTTGATCATATTAACTAGCACTAGTAGAGATATTGCAGAGTTTTCAATGGAAAATGGCTAGCCCGTGTTGTATGTGGGTAGCAACTAGGTAGTGGCGCTAACGTCACGACCATGCTAACATGAATTTGGGGGGACACTGCAGATAGGATGACATTAATAAAAAAGGGTCCTTGGCTATTTTTTAATCAACTTACCTCTTCCTGGATTTCGACGACGATCCACCGAAATGCTGTCTCGTCTGGTAACGGGGTCCTCCGTGTTCCATTGAGCTAGCTAGAAGTAGCAGTGCTAGCGCTGGAGCCAGGTCTGACTGGATTTGCAGTTCCACCCCTGAATAATCTCTGCATCTCCGAATCAGAGCTCTGTTGGACTTGATTTAATTGTCGAGACATCGTTGACAATAGCTCACCGTTTCCTAAAATATTATTTAGAAGACCCACAGCTTCAGTTAGCCTCTCTCTGTCCATTACAACGCCACTTCAGCCAAACTATTATAATGACAGTGCAGGATTTTGACCGTCAAATACCGCTTCTTCTTTGTCAACCAATCAGGAGCTGAGGGCCCTTCCGTTTCAATCAAACTCTCACACACACACTACTATTCTCTCTCACATACACTACTATATTCTCTCGCATAAACAACTTTACATTCTCACACATTCAACTATATACTCTCTCACATACACTACTATACTCTCTCACATACACTACTATACTCTCACACACACACACACACACACACACTGCTATACTATCTCATATACATGACTATACCCTCTCATACATACATGTAATGGATTATAATAGTGTGTGTGTATGAGTATAGTGGTGTATATGCAAGATTATGATAGTGTGTGTAAGACAGAAGTATTAATTACTTCCTATACGGCCTCTCATACAACGGGCTCTTTTACAGGAGACGACGTGAGCGAAGGTGGACATGGAGAAGCTGTTATTGGATGCTGTACTCCGAGGTCAAGAGCCATTAAAGTGACATTGACAAAAAGGAAGTCAGATTATCATCTGGAGAGAAGGAAGCGTATAAGAAGTAATAGTCTTGGCCTGCAGCAGGTGAAATGCAGAGATCTGGGAGGAGTTAAAGACAGGCCGGGTTTTTCATCAACGGGCTGCCTCTGTGTGTGCTGGGAGTTCAGAGGGACTGAAGAGGAGTCAAGAAACCTGTGTTTTTACCCACACTTTCCACAGCTACATACATCCGTGCATGCAGTATCCCTACAAAATGATGTCCATATTTGCACACACACACACACACACACACACACACACACACACACACACACACACACACACATACAGTACTTGCACGCACTGTTTTTAAAGGATAACTCTGGTGATATTTTTCTTATTGTCAACAAAACCCATTAAAAGTGCAAAACCAACAATGAATGCATGTATTGTGTGTTTGCAAAGCTTGATATTATTCCTCTGTGCCATAGAGCTCCATTGTTGTTGAAAAACAAACTATTAAAAATACATCAATGAGCCATACTGTTGCACTGGGTGACATGTTCCTTCATTACCATGAACAAACACACACACACACACACACACACACACACACACACACACACACACACACACACACACACACACACACACACACACTGTAGTTTATTTGGAGTTCATCCCACATACACCATCCTGCTGAAGTAAACTCAACTAGAACACCAAATGTGAGCTGAGAATAGTCCCCAAGAAATGTCTCTTGTTTGAGTAACTTTTGCTAAAATGTATAGCCAGTCCAGATTTTTTAGGAAATTACGTAACCATTAAAAAAAAAAAATGTTTATTATGTATTTGTACTTGTTTTGACCATTTTTACATCTTCAGCATAAAACAAATGTATGGAGCCCCAAAGTAACCAATATTACTGTAAATGTGATTAACTATAAATATTCAATGATTAATCGCGATTAAGAAAATGTAATCGTTTGACAGCCCTAGTTAAAAAGTGTTTTAAGATCATATTACAGTAATTTACCAGCGCTTTCCATACATGCCACTAAGGTAGATGCTTATAACAGTACAAGCACAGCTGTTTATTCAGCATTGCCAGAAAAAACTTTTTATGTATTACATAACAGAGTCACACAGTGAAGGCTTTGGTTTGAAATGTTCCCAGGTGTCGCATCACCTTAGCAGCAGAGAGGAGTGTGTGTGTGTGTGTGTGTGTGTGTATGTGTGTGTGTGTGTGTCTCTGTGTGTGTGTGTGTGTGTCTCTGTGTGTGTGTGTGTGTGTGTGTGTGTGTGTGTGTGTGTGTGTGTGTGTGTGTGTGTGTGTGTGTGTGTGTGTGTGTGTGTGTGTGTGTGTGTGTGTGTGTGTGTGTGTGTGTGTGTGTGTGTGTGTGTGTGTGTGTGTGTGTGTGTGTGTGTGTGTGACGTCTGTCAGAAAAGATATAGTGCTATCCTGGTTCATCCAAGTTTAAGCCCAAAAGCATGAAACGTAATTCAACCTCTAAGCGCAGACACAAAAATATAAATAACTGTCACAACTTGCCTTTCGTAAAACTTCTTCTGTCTGTATTCATATTCTTTACTGTCAGACATGCCGACTGCAGCTGCTGTGAGAGAATCAGGACAAAACAGTCAGCTGTTCCCCTGTAGGCATATACATGCTATCTCTGAGTTTTTATATCATTGTCATGCACAAAGCTGTACATGTCATTGTGAGTGTAAGAAACAGGGGTCGTGTTTGCCTTCAGAGAATCTTTGAGCCCCCCTTGTGCTGCTGTCAATGTCCATCCTGTGTGAAGTAGATAAATTACGGTGGTTTAAGGGATGAAGGAAGTGGAAATCAACCTGTCAAATGGCTTTGTATTCCTGGACAATAGCCAGGAAAAAAAAAAAAAAAATATATATATATATATATATATATATAGCCTAGCCAATAGTAATCCTGACTCACCACCTGATCTTACATATCGTCACTGTCGGGCAAAAACCTTGTATGTCTAAAATTGTTGCTTTTCAGGAAATGAAAAAAGGCTCATTTGAAAACATTATATTACATGTTACAGTTTTTTACAGTCACTAGAATACATTTCTCAATACTTGAGGTCACTTTTTCAAAACTCTTAACACAGTTCTCTTAACCAACTTTCAGCTCGGCACAGCAGTTCATTTCACATTCAAAATGCACTAAAACTACCAAATCACTTCATACATGTCTCAAATCAACTCCTTCTCCCGTGACACTAGCAAAGGTTGACAGCCAACAAACACACTTTGTCACCCACAAAACAATGACCTAAAATACACTAACAACAGGTTTCATTATACAATGTTTTCTTATGTAAAACAAGGACACCTCTCTACTGTTTAGAATTCACTGCAATATATGTTACTGGAATGAATCAGACATGATGCAGTACACTTCAATATATTGTATATATACAATATACAATATATTGTCTTTTATTTGCACTGAGTAATTCCAAAATACAAGAATTTGTATACACACCATCCACTGATACAGATACAATAGGAATGCTAATCTACTCCGTCTTCTGCATTTGGCCACAGGTTCTCATCCACATCACATCTTATAACATCTAGGGCAATACACCTAGGAAAGAATCTTCTGGCATGCCTGATCCATCCCTGGCAATCTTCTGCTGATATGTACAGGCATCCAGCATTCATTGCTTCCAGGAGGGACATTTGATTATGTGGATGGTGGTCATAAACCTTCCACCTCCATGAGGAAAAAAATTCCTCTATGGGGTTGAGGAATGGAGAGTAAGGTGGGAGGAAAAGTGACACCATTCTGGGATGGGTTGCAAACCACTCGGTGACTGCACGGGAGTGGTGAAATGCCACATTGTCCCATACAATTATAAATGTTGGCTGATTTCTTCTCTCTGCATCCCTTTCCTCAACTAGCACAACCCTTTCATAGAGATCATGCAGGAATGCAAGGAGACGCTCAGTGTTGTATGGCCCAATTAGTGGTTTTTGTAACAGCAGTCCATCAGTGGATATTGCTGCACACATTGTGACGTTGGCACCCCTTTGGCCCGGGACATCCACTGTGGCTCTCTTCTCAATCACATTCCTTCCTCGTCGCCGTGTTTTGGCCAAGTTGAAACCCACCTCATCACAAAGATGAAAATGTGGGGTGTTTGCTTGCCTTCAATCTCCATGACTCTCTAAAATAAATCCACAAGGCAACATAAGAGTTAGGCTATTGCAGTAGTATACATTACCTAAAATGTATGTCTTTGTGTGTGTTTGGTTTTGTTCAAAAACAGTTCTGTATTTTACAGTATTGTGATCTTACGTGGACATATTGGTTCCTGAGTTGCCTGACACGTTCAGAGTTCCTCTCAAAAGGCACAGTATACAACTACTTCATCCTGACCTGATGTTTTTTCAAGACTCTAAAAATAGTTGTTTTGCTTACACTGTGAATATTTTCAAAAGTAACGTTGTCTGCCAAGACTCTGTCGCGAATCTCAGTGAGTTTTATGCCGTTGTTTCTGATGACCATATCAACAATGGCAGTTTCTTGCACATCAGTGAACATTCTACGTCTCCCACCTGTGTGAGGTAGACGTTGAGTCCTAAGCAGAAAAGCAAAAGCAATTACACACAAGTTGGTTTGCAGGCTTTGCTCTACTTACTTCTGTAATGTGCAGCTCAGTCAGATGCCATGCAGAATACAAGTTACCTGTTGGTTTGCCGGAAAACTCTAACAATAGATGCCACTGTTGAGCGTTGCAGATTTGGCTTAGCTTAGATAGAATTTTGGCGGTTGTTGTGTTGAAGTGAGAAAAGAATGAATGTCATTTGAAAGATGTAGTCATTGAATGCATTTTGTGCCAAAGCAATGATAAATGATCCATAGTTTAGCCCACATATACTTCTGTTCTGCTCACTGTGTGAAGAGTTTTGAAAAAGTGACCCAAGTATTGAGAAATGCGTCCTAGAAACTGTAAAAAAAACTGTAAAGCCTCCCCTAGAATTAGGGGCAGGGGGGGTCATGGGGGGACAAGGTCCACGTCAATTTCTGACAATTCACGGCAGTTTTCGGTGTTGCCTGCAAATTGCCGTGTACAGTCGTAAACCTGAACTTCCACGACAATCTACAGTGCCGCTTACTGACGAAAATCCCACTTTTCATGCAGTGCTATTTACCTTCGACAAAGTCAGATGAAATTGTAACACAGACAGACGTTAAAGGTGCAGTAGGTAAGACTTACAAAACTAACTTTCTGTCATATTTGCTGAAACTGCCCCTATGTTCCAGTAGAACTACATGAAGAAAAAAATAAATCTGGCACCACCTACAGCCTGTAGTGAGATTTGCAAAAATCCACAGCTCCCTGTTCAGATGCACCAATCAGGGCCAGGGGGGGGGGGGGTGTCTAACTGCGTGTCAGTCACTGCTCATGCAAACGCATTCATTCTCCCTTGTGGGGGGAGGGGCTTAGGAGACCGTTGTGGGCTTTAACGGAAAGGGGGGAGGGACTGAGAAGTTTTTGATGTTCAATTTTTTTGGCTCAGTCCTGGATCTTCGCAATCCTACCTACAGCACCTTTAAAGATGACCAATAGCATTAATTTATGAGAAGAAATTAAGATGACAAAATGGAGATACAAGGTTTCTGCCCGCCAGCGACGATATCCAAAACTATGTGTAACAGTTGGCAAGAGACATAGACTCATATAATCAAGAACAAGCACATCTAGGCCCATTTTATGGTCAAGGCTCATTGTATAAGCTCAATACTGCCAAATGGTAGAATTAGGTGATATGGCTGAAAAATAATGTGATATTTTAATCTTTGATGATGTGGCTTTTTTTTTAATTCAAATTTAGACTAATCAATATTTAAAAAGCATTTTAAATATATATTTTTTACACAAAATATAATAATAATGTGCCCGGACATGTTGTGTGTACCTCTTTCTGACATTAGTCTGGACAGACAGAACCTTGCGCTATGTGCTTATGGTATACATTATATGTTTAGGTGGGGTTTAGTTTGTTGTCTCTTTTCTTGTTATTTTCTTGCATTGTCTTGAATCTCAGGGGTTATTATTTCATCTTGTCTTCATTTTTAATTTTTCTAACAAGGTGTACCTAGGTTGACGGCCGAGGCCTGCTGCATGTGTGGGGATGATGAGTGTGTGTGTGTGTGTGTGTGTGTGTGTGTGTGTGTGTGTGTGTGTGTGTGTGTGTGTGTGTGTGTGTGTGTCTGTGTGTGTGTGTGTGTGTGGGGGGGTGTCATGTCGTGAGCTGTATGTTTTGTGTTATGTAAAAAAAAAAAAAAAAAACTGCCTTTGTTAGCCATACAGTCATGTCTCTCAGCTGCTGGGAGAGCATGGTGAAGGAGGGGTGGGGACGAGGTGTACAGAAGCCCTGCAGGACACAACCTCAATCGCCATCTCTCTTTGGCTAAGGAGTTTGGAGCTGGCCGCTTTCAGGTGCTTCTCTCTTAGGATCATGCCAAATTCAGTGGGTTACAGTCATTAAAACTGCACCACCAAGGCACCACAACCACCGTACTTTCGACCCTGTCGGCAGACTTTATTTTTTGTAATTTTTTTTTAGGATTATTTTTTGGACATTTTAGGCCTTTATTTATAGGACAGCTGATGACATGAAAGGGGAGAGAGAGGGGGAATGACATGCAGCAAAAAGCCACAGGTTGGAGTCGAAGCAGCGGCCGCAGACTTGATTTTAGGCGATTCTCTGCAAAAGGCCTGGATTATGTTGAGTAGCAACATTTTTATCTTATATTCAATGGCAATGTATTTAATTATTATTTCTCCACTCAATCACAGCGCAAAGATTTACATATTCACATATTGACCTTGTGACACTAAGGAACACTGTGTCGTCATGGTGAATAGAGAATGAAATCGTCAGTGTTTCACTACACTAAACTAAACCATGAACAATAAAGAACAAGTCCACAGTCAACCTTGTATGTGTCAGGTGCCCACCCAGGACACCCTGATGGAAGATCAGGGTCTACTGATGAGAATGTTCTGCTTGTAGAAAACATTTTATATTTTTAAACAAGAATCTCATATCCTGGAAATAGAATAAAATGAAAGGATAATGAAATTGGCTGCAAAGATAAAAGGTGAAAGGAAATGTACTATTCCACAGCATCTTGCATAATATATGTGATGATCTTGTACAGGGCGGAAATTGTCTTTCTAAAAATATTAGGGGAATAAAGGTAACTGCGTTTGAATGGGAAGCTGGGAATAATTGCATGCCCCTGATAACTACAATATAACCAGTTTTTCTTTAACTTTTTGTCATAGATTGATAATTTTTTTATATATATATTATCTGTAGGCTTATGCAACTACATGGTGTAATACAGAAATCCAGGCAGCGATAGCTACTTCCCATTCATCCACAGTGTAGTAATAGTTTGGGATTTATTTGTGATATAAAGATGATGCAAGATAGCAACATTAGGGTGCCATGCGGGGCTGCAGAAGTCACACAGTGTCTGAAACAAAGCCATCACACACGCTCACACCCGTGGACTAGCCAGACCCTCCTTCGCACCGCTGTGGAGGAAGGTCGGGCAATGTGAGCCTATTTATAATGTGATAGTTACTGAATTTGACTGTTAGTTTGATGTCTTGTTTATGGGAAATGTACGTGTGTGTGTATGTTTGCGGGTGTACACATGCATGTGTATGTATGTGGGCGTGGATAAGTGTATTGCATATTGATGTGTTTTTACATATATATGTCTGTGATATAATGGGTATATATTGTGTGTCTAGTGTGGACCCCAGCAAGAGTAGCTGACTGCTAAGGCATCAGCTAATGGGGATCCTTATAACAAAAAGTAAACCCCTAATCAGAACCTTAATTTAAAAAATAAATAAAGCTGTATTTAATTGATTTATGGACAGGCACTCATCTATCATACTACTATTCATTTCTCAAAATGTTTTTATGAGATTAGGCTTCATGAGCAGCTCTCCTGATGTGTGCAAGAATGTTTTAACATTATTCCAAATTCTATTTTGAGTGTTTTATTCTCGGAAGAGTCATTGTCGAACATAACTCATTAAACCACAACGCAGGCAGCTTTCCTTCATGTTGTTTTGTTCCCTTCACAAATGAGTGTGGTGTTTCCGTTGTAATTTAGAAGCCAGACCTAGCTGCTGTAATTCTGTACATGAATCACAGCGCTCATTAACACCCAGTGAAGCTATCTATGGACCAGTCTGCATATTTATGCACAGTAACTGCTGTTCCACTTTTCCCCACAGACACTGTGTGTTTACTCATTGAGGTTGTTTGACATGCCGCATAACCTCTCAGGCTATAGCCGCGCATGATGTTTTTATCCCTCCTCAAACAAATGTGAACGAGGATGGATGAAGACATTTTTGTAGTATGGGGTCTGATCCACAAGACGTGGGCACATCACCCAGTCCCACCACAGCTTTCATGCTCTCCATCGGAGACCCTAGACCCTCTGAAGGGCAGAGAAGGAGGAGGAGAGAGTTTGCCAGGTCTTGTCTTTAATGAGGGGAGCACCTTGTTATCCAGGACTCCTGCTGTTCATCTACCCTGGGGCAGTTGTCTTGGGTAAGCAGGATGAGGATGGGAGGTGACAAAAAAGGCCATGGCTCCGTGTGTAGTTAGTAGTTCGACTTGCACGGCTTAATCTTTGAGACAGGCATATTTAATACATCTTAATCAATTAAAATACATAGCAATGGTAGCTGAAAAGGGTCTTCAGCAGCTAGAGTGAAACCTGGTGTAGTGCTGCTCTACAAGACATCCACAAATTGACACCTCAGGTTTCAAACCTGTATGTAGTTTCTTTTGTTTAAAACATTTAACCTCAAAAGATAAAAAAAACCACAGAGGAAAATGATGCAGAGTTTACAGTCTGGACCCCAATGTTCCTGGAGGCCTCAATTGCCTCCTTTGAAGGAACTGACTGACCCATGTCTGCACTCCTGCTCTGCTTTTTTGCTGCTGGGGTTAGTGTGTGGTCTGCATCCTCAAATACTCTCCCCACACTTATTCTGCAGCTCTGGCAAACTTAATACACACGCTGTTTTCTTCTTTTTTTTCCTTGGGAAAAGATGCAGGACATGGAAAGTCATTTATCTATGGCTTAAATGATTAAGAAAAACATGTTTGGCATTTTTGCAGTGTTACAGCATGTGGAAATCGCAGTCCTATTTGTAGTGCTACAGAGAATACTATAGGCTACTACAGAGAATCTATATGCTCGCTAGTTAATGAATAAGGTCATGAAACCCCTGGGCACAATTAGTTTTCATTAGTAATGCACGGGTCAGCAGTGGCATCATCCAGACCTTCCCGCATATCAAGAGCTCAGCTACCCGTGTGTGCCCAAAATAATTAAGTTCAGACCTGCATCTGCATAATGATAATTAATTTATTAATGATGATTAACCAACGAATATGTAATGCAAATGTTAAAATGTTGCTGCTGTGTACATGAACACAGCAACAGCATTAGATAGTCAAATTTTCAGTGGGCTACCAACTTTTAAGGATCATTTCTATAATATACATTTCTATATTTCTTGTGTTAACAGCTAGCATGCTAGCAGAATAACATGCTAGCAGATTAGCTCTCTAGCAATAGTGCTGGCTTTGAACTGATTTGTATTTTTCTTGTTCCTATGCCTGTGTATGTCTTAAATTGATTCCTTAAATGTATTCTGTGCTTGTGTGGCGCGCCATCACTGAACAGTGCACAATGCAGCATTTGTCATTTACACAAACAGAGCCCAGGGACACAAACATTTTCATAGTCGTAGTCACAAAATTGTCAAAAATGCCTCAGGTTACCACCACAATCAGAAGAGACTGGCCCGATCCGCCCCAATTGGAATTCATTTTCAATCAAGTTCAGAGGGGTGGTGTAAACCTTTCATCATCCGTTCAATTGGAACATATTAGCACCTAATTACTATGTAAACACTTAGTCCAATCGTATCTCTCTGGTTGGGATAAATATATTTTTTCTGCACGTTGCTCATTCCGTGAGAACAATTTTCTGTCACCAGTCTTTGCTTCAGACTTTCATCCAATGGCTCCTGGCAGAGGAAGGAGCACCAACCATTCTTGATGAGCTGTAAAGGATCTCTTTCACTCCTTGTATTTCTGGCAGATTAGACACTTAACAGTGGGCGGAACCACTTTGCGTACATCAAAAAAGTTATCTTATTAAATGCTTTGGGGCATGTAAACGTACATCTTATCGACCACTTTATTTAGCATCCACGTAATTGGTTAAGTTGGAATCTCTAATCAGAATGATATCAATCGGGGATGAAGAAATACTGTCCATGTAACCGCCGTGTGATTATGAATTCTGAAATGTGGCGAGGACCGATTCGCCATCACAATCCACTTACTCAGGTCCTCAAATGGCCTAACCCATGTGATGGAATGTCTGGCCCAGGAGGAGCCATCGAAGCTTCCCATGTCACTGTGTGTTAGCATCATGCTGCAGCACTCACAAACACAACATGTATCCACCGGTCTCAGTAACTCCTGTGTGTGCCATATCCATGCTGGGTTTATTTACAGAAAGAACCTGACCCCAGCCTTCTCTTGCATGCCTCAAGTAGGTATGACATGTTCCCCATCCGTTTGACTGTGCACAGGAAGTCATGGTTGAAATTGCACAAATCAGCACACATACAGGTTGAACCATTATAGATATCAATGCACTCCTTTATGTAGAAAATAAGAAAATAAAATTCAATGTCAAGGTGAAGCTGTGATAAAAACTAGAACGTGAAAGCCATAATAGCTTCTGATGCATTTCTGCTATCTAAACCTTGAAGTTGTTTCTTTTAAAAATGACTTTTTGAGAGCTTGGCTCATTGGTCCTCTGACACAACATACGATCAAAGGCACCAAAATCACCTCTGTGCCTCCAGTGGCTCGCAAGACTTTAAAATACAGCATGTCATGCTGCTGTGAGATAATGAGCATATGTTGCATATATTTTCAGCTATAACTACATCTATAACAAGACATCTAAAGCTGCCAGGCTTGTTTACTCGTCTACATCGTTAACGACGTCTTCATCATTTGTGAACTCCATTAAGAGAAACGTTTTGTTTACAGGCTATAGAATAAAATCCAACACATACATTAAGTGTTTACATGCAATGCAATATATATGTCACATATTGGGTAAGGTGACCAAACTCCCTTAAGCTCATCATAGTTCTATAACAGTTAGTCTATAGGCTATCCACAATGTTCCACTTCCGGAAATTCCACCGGATGTCACTCTTTTCGGATGTCCATTTTCGGATGCCCCTTTACCTTCCGCTTCCGAATTTTAAACTCCGGTGGATTTCTGAGGACTATGGTTAACTGCTCCTCAGATCTCTGCAGGGTAAATCCAGACAGCTAGCTAGACTATCTGTCCAATCTGAGTTTTCTGTTGTACGGCTATAACAACCTTTGAAAGTACACACGTTCCACCAAAACAAGTTCCTTTTCGAGGCTATTTTGCAGAGGCACTGTGGCTCCGCTCGGCGCTTAGCACCGCCCATGAGGATTGTGATTGGTTTAAAGAAATGCCAATAAACCAGCACGTTTTTTCCCCCATCCCGGAATGCTGTGTGGACTAGCCAGACCCTCCTCCGCAGCGCTGTTGAGGAAGGTCTGTCAATGCAAGACTATATAACAGTTAATATCAAACTAGCACAAAGGTGTGTCTTTGTTTGGCATTGTCTGTCTCTTGCTGAAGTTGGTGAAATTAACTGACTCACCCAGACAGCTATAAACCTCACTGGAACATGGAATCAACATTCACTCCACTTTCCCTTAGCAAAAAAACATTAATCAGACATTCAGAGAAGATAATAGCAGACATTACTCCCATTGAATTTTGAATAATAGCTCCTTTGACGCAGATGCTTTATGCACGCTTTATGCACAGCTGTCATTCTTCGTACTCCCAACAGTAGCCCTCTTCTGTTATATTATATTGTATTATATATTTGCTTCCCCTTGTTTCCATCTTAAAGAAGCATAACATCAGCTTCCATGTTTATGCAGATGACTCACAGATCTACTTACCTATAACAAGTAAGGGTGATAATTCCCTAAAAAGACTGCTTGATTGTTTTTCTGACATAAAAGCCTGGATGGCCTTAAACTTTTTACATTTTAATGAAAGTAAAACGAAGTCATGATATTTAGAGTCCTGGGTCCTCTGACACCCTACGTCAAGTCCATGGTAACTAACCTTGGTGTTAAAATGGACAGTGAGTTTCAACTAGAGAAGCAGATCAATTCTGTTGTAAAAGCTAGTTTCTTTCAACTCAGGTTGCTTACCAAACTGAATCCATTTTTATCTTTCACTGATTTTGAGAGGGTAATACATGCTTTTATTACAACTCGCCTGGATTACTGTAATGCTTTATATGTAGGTATTAACCAGGTCTCCCTCTCAAGATTACAAATGGTTCAAAATGCTGCCGTTCGGCTCCTTACCGGAACTCGGAAACGACATCACATTACACCTATTCTTGCCTTCACTGGTTACCGGTTTGCTTTAGACTACATTTTAAGATTCGGGTTGTTTGTTTTTAAATCTCTTTATGGTCAAGCCCCAGCGAATATCGTTGAACTATTAAAGCTGCACGCTCCTCTGAGGTCGTTAAGGTCTGCTAACCAGCTACTCCTTGTTGTCCTTGGAACGCGGCTGAAAAACAGGGGAGATCGAGCGTGCTCAGTCGTGGCCCCAAGGCTTTGGAATGACTTGCCTCTGAATGTCAGATTGGCCCCCAGCCTTCACATTTTTAAATCACGACTTAAAACTCACTTTTATTCATTGGCCTTCAAACCTGCTTGAGAGTTGTATTTTGTATTCTGCATTTTATTTTTCTAGTCTGTTATTTGTTTTAAATGTTTGTTTTGTTACTCGCGTGTTCATAATCATGTCAATGTCCAGCACTTTGGTCAACCTGGTTGTTTTAAATGTGCTTTACAAATAAAGTTGGATTGGATTGGATTATATGTAGACACACAAATGTGTGAATAGATAGGTGGATATGAATGTGAGCAGAGATATGTGTCATGTATAAATATATATGCCAATTTAAATGAATACATTGTCTCAGGCTTTTCTTTATTAATGTATGTCCTTATCACACATACTCCTTAAAATAGTTAAGGTCGTTGACATACAATATTCCTAAAATAGCATACTCCATGTGTACTGCACTATATTAAATTATATTAATATACGGATTACATACACCGCATTGACATGCATCCAGCACTTCAGTTTACACGTGATACATCACCGAACGTCATATGATACATCAGACTAGCATACAGTAGGAAATGTACTGTATATATCGATACTGTTCTTTTACATTAAAACATAGACTCCTGAAAACCCAAAGAAATAAAGCAAGGCCCTATTTTCCTCAACTTTGCTGATGCTTCAAACTAAATCCTTGTTAGACTTTTCACCCAAGAGACCATGGTTCGTGTCCCGTTTGGAAAAAAAAGTAAACAGAGAGTTTTTTCAACGTAACCCTTGTGTGGTGTTCATATTTTTGTTACACAGCCAATGTTCCCGGGTCTGGTGGACCCACCACATTATTAGGCATTTAAATCAATACAGCCATAACAATTTATGTAAAAATACTTAACAGACGTTTACTTTAGCTTAATTACCAATGATATATGCATCATTTATGGTTCATATTTGCCATTTACCCCTGTGAGATCACATTTATGATCATATGATCATTTTCGTTTTTTGTGAGAAATAAGGACATTCAATTATAAAAAAGGTAAAAACAAAAATAGAAACAAGATTTTTGATCATTATTGATGCTTATTTCTTAGAACTTACTCAGAACAGGTGAAAGTGCTTGAAATGGAACAGTTTTGTAACTTTGTGCGACAATAGCAGGTGCAGAAAGACAACATAGTTTCATAGCACCTACATTTAAACACACTCGGGTCCAGTAGACCCAAACACCTCATATGTAATAGGTATGTGTAGGCGGGGTGTACCATGTGCAGTCATTGAAAATAAGTTATTTTTTATGTTCTTCACAGAAAATGAACCAAGGCCAATGAGTTTGAGTTAGAAGAAATAATAAATAGCATCATTTTTCTTTTAGCAAACATTGAAAACGGGTCCCACAGACCTGAACACCTTAGGTTAAAAGAAGAGACGCAACAGACCACGTCACGTACTGCGTCGTGTGCGTATCCTGGAAGTGAAGTAACGTCTGATTTTAACCCAAACTACAATCTTTTTCTAAACTTAAACAAGTAGTTTTTGTGCCTAAACTTAGCCGTTTCATAACGTGTTAAAAACCTTGACCGTTACGTTCTATGCTTTAGATATGAGGACAGAAAACGCTCCTGTGGGTCCCATTAGAGGGTGGGAATAAACAACCTATGTCGTCATATGTTTTGGAGGACTTTGCTTTACATAGTTCAAAGCTTTTAAACAGATAACGCTACAGATGTTTCCTACCAACCAATTTGCACATTATTAACGTCTTTACGAGCTAAGACATCTTTAATCGTAATGCTGCAAACCAATTTAGTAAATCAATGAATTAAAGCAAGCTAGTAAGAAGAACTTTACACCACGGGTTTACGAATAGATGGTGCAACCGAATCCAGTAGAGTCCACTCAAACTACGTCATACATTTCAGATCAGGATCCTCCTAATCTATTACTACCTTTCACTTGCTCACTCTTTTGTAGCTAAGAATGTTATATTTCTTAGATGACACTTATTGTAAAATGATGTGACTCCCTTTGTGCCCTCTGTGCTCCAGCTCTGATTGCTTACTGTTACAAGCTCTAGTAAATAAAGTGTCTAAACATGACTTGATGATTTTTTAAGCTTCTCTGTGAGAACCCCAATTCATCAATTACAGCCTACAAACGTCTCTTGTGTCAAGGTGTGGCGGAATTTGAAAGAAGACTTACAAAGATAATATAAATTACCATTAGACTGTCACAATAGATGACGGAAATGAGAGGAAGCCTTTGTGGAAGAATGTCATGAAAGCCAGGACATCCCAGAGAATGGGTTAGCTACGACCTTGTGCGGTGATGGAAGACAACAGTGTTTTTTCTTCTTCTTTTCAAATATAATGGAAAGCAAATGACAGGTGTTGTACTCCATGTACAATAGTAATAACTTTTTTTGTATAGCACCTTTAAAAACAACACAAGTTGTACAAAGTGCTTTAACAGAAGAAACAACAGCATAAACAAAACATAAATATACAGAGCACATCAATACACATAACTATACATACGCAACAAAAGATGAGGCAGCTCTAAAGGACAAGAAAATTCAGAAAAAGTAGATTGAAGAAAAGTGGAAATAGCAAGTTATAGTAAGTAAGTAAGTCAGTAAGTGGCGATGAACAGAGAAAAGGCAAAAGGATAAAAAGATAAAAAGATCACATCACATAAAAGCAAGTCTATAAAAATATGTTTTAAGAAGTGACCTAAAAGAAGTCACTGATTCAGCAAGCCTTATCTCCTCGGGCAGGTCTTTCCAATGCCGAGGCGCCCTGATCGAGAAGGCGCGATCACCTCTGGTTACAAGCCTCGACCTTAGAACGGTTAAAAGGGCCCCGCCCGAGGATCTAAGGCTGCGAACAGGCTCGTATGGGACAAGCCTCTCCGAGATATAGTCGGGGGCCAGACCGTGACGAGCCTTAAAAGTGATCAGTAAAATCTTAAAATCAATTCTAAAATGGACAGGGAACCAGTGAAGTGAAGTGAATTGGATTAGAGTAATGTGTTGCCTTCTGTTAAAACCAGTAAGAAGCCTGGCTGCTGAGTTTTGAACCAGCTGGAGGCGGGATAGTGATTTGTGGCTGTTAAAAGAGAGGTGCAGTAATCTAGACGGGAGAAAATGAGGGCATGGGCTACTTTTTCCAGATTGTGCTGTGACAGTATGCTTTTTTATTTTGGAAATGGTTCTGATATGGAGGAAGCAGGACTGGACAACTTTATTGATATGTGGGGTGAAGGTGAAGTCTGAGTAAAAAAATAACACCTAAGTTTATGGCAGTGGGATTGATATAACTGGATAGTGGCTGATGGGACTAGGGATGGTGTTAGGTGGATTGAACAGTATTATTTCAGATTTGGAGGTGTTAAATTGGAGACAGTTATGGGCCATCCAGTGGTTCACATCTCTAATGCAGTCTGAGACTGAGGAGGTAAAAAAAGTGTTGTCAGCATAGCAATGAAAAGAAACATTATGCCGCTGGAGAATTTGGCCGAGTGGAAGCTTATAAATAGAGAATAAAATTGGACCTAAAATGGAACCCTGCGGTTGAGTTGTAGAGGAAGAGTTGATGCTTATGGTGACCGCACAGGTTCTGTTAAAAAGGTTAAAAAAAATAAACCAACCAAGTGCAGTGTCCCTGATACCAACCCAAAGTTTAAGACAGTTTATTAAAATGTTGTGGTCTATTGTATCATATGCAGCACTTAGATCTAGAAGAATTAAAAGTGTGCTCTCTCCTCTGTCAGTGGTTAAAAGCCATTGGTAACTTTAAGACGTTTCAGTGCTGCGTAAAGCTTTAAAACCAGATTGAAATTTCTCAAATAAATGATTGTGTGCCATAAAAGACAGAAGTTGGAGAGAGACCACTTTTGAAAAAACTTTTGAAAAAAAAAGAGAAGTTGTATTCCATTTTGTGGATGTCATGAATACATCAGATAAGTGAGAAGAAGCCGTTTATTCCAAAATGCTTCTTTGGTTTAGCAAATCTCCCATGTGCATGCATGTCTTTGAAAATTGCATCATCATTGCACTTTACCAGTGTTTGAAAATAATTTTCCCACACACAACCTGCAGCTGTCCTTGTGTCCTTCGGATTTTGTACATCCAGTCCTTAGCTGCTATTTTAATAGCCGAGGACAAAAATCCATGCTCTGCCAGTATGCTACTGTATGAAAGCAGCCTCTGAGCTGCTTTGAGAGAATGTAATTTGAAGATTGTGAAGTGGCATGACGGTGCTACTTCTGAAAGAAAAGAAATTTACCGGATGTCTGCTTACCTTATAAATCCTTGGGGTGTGTTTGTCTTTCCTTTTTGCATTTCCTTATGTTACCATACCAAAGGGTTGAGAAGGGATACAGCTACAGTGACGAGTAGATGTTTCCTGGGTGAAAGTATTACAATTATATTAATTATGTTTTATTAGATTTGGCGAGATTTGTAGCTGTAGCTGTATCCCTTCTAGCCACAACCATACCAATGCCTTCTCATGAACGTGTTAGAATGATATCGTACAAAAAGGTATGCACAACAATTTGTATGATATCTTACAAAAATACAGCGACCGCTGACCAGTTACTTGACAGCAACTTGTTTCCTCCCTTATCTTTTCTCTGGGATTGTCCCAGCAGGTGGGGCACCGGCATTACCTGGAGTCAGCCACACCATGTAGTCTATATCCACGACGTTCCACTTCCAGGATTGCTCCGTTGCCGCCAGAAATTCGCCGGATTTCACTCTTTTCTGCCGGATGTGCGGTACCTTCTGCTTTCTTTGTGTTGGAATTTTAAAATCCGGTGGATTCAAAGACTACGGTTAACTGCTCCTCAGATCTCTGCAGGATAAATCCAGACAGCTAGCTAGACTATCTGTTCAAATCGGAGTTTTCTGTTGCACAACTAAAACAACTTTTGAACGTACACACGTTCCACCAAAAGAAGTTCCTTCCCGAGGTTATTTTACAGCGGCACCGTGGCTCTGCCCGGTGCTTAGCACCGCCCAAGACGATTGTGATTGGTTTAAAGAAATGCCAATAAACCAGAGCACGTTTTTGTCCCATCCCGGAATGCTGTGTGGACTAGCCAGACCCTCCTACGCAGCGTTGTGGAGGAAGGTCTGGCAATGCGAGACTAGCCAACATGAAACCTTATACAAGAGGGTCATGCAATAGAATAAACAATGCTGATAATGTGTGAGCAAATGATGCTGGCAAGTTTTATAGCACAGAATAAGGGAGCAACAGCAGCGACATTATGTCATCCAAGGGGCTGATCCTCTGATGACATGCTCTGGCAGAAAGAGTCAGATGTTTGCCACAACCCCATAATCTAGCTGCATGCGTTCCTCTCACATCTTTATGGATGTGGAGCAAATGAGATTGGAGATGGTACAGAGGGATAGGATCAGAGGATAAGCTCTGGCTGTACTGCAGTCTGTGAAATCCAACATGTATTTCCAGTGGTAAACTACATGATTCATCCTCTGGCACTCTGCTGGTTGAGCCACAGATGGAAGGATGTACACACTACGTCATGCCTCCCTTTTTTCATGAGATCATATAACCATTAGTTAAAACCATCACACACTGCCAAAGGGGGTAGGTCATTGGAGCCAGTAATCTCTGTTGACACACTGGGGAGCTGAAGATGTCAAGCCTGTCAGGTTGCCCAACACTCCCATCTTGATGCTTTCTTAAACCCCCGCACTTCCATCAACCCCACCCTCCCAGATTACAAAAATGTTTGGATAATAAAAATGTGTCTGGTAATAAATTACTTTTTAAATTTAGGATTGGGGGTAATTAGAGAAACATATGAGACAAAGGCCCCTAAAGATAATAGCAATCATCCATTCATATGTCATAAAACCAAATAATGATAAGTCCTGTCTCCCAGCAACACAAAAAAAGCACACAAAAAAAAATATATATATATTAGCAATTACTTGAGGCAGTACCAAACGTGTTCGTGTTCCGTTTACTGTGTTCTTTGATTCACCTCAGAACAATATGTAAAATAACGTGAATGCTTTTAAAATGATATGAGATGCTGACACCACAGAACCAGCACATTGAGATTTAAGGGTGTGCTGTAATTGTACCTGGGTATTGTTCCTTTCAATGTCTGTAAGCTACTGGGATCTTGAATTTCCCCTTGGGGATCAATAAAGTATCTATCTATCTATCTATCTATCTATCTATCTATCTATCTATCTATCTATCTATCTATCTATCTATCTATCTATCTATCTATCTATCTATCTATCTATCTATCTATCTATCTATGAATAAAACTCATGTGAAATCAATACACTTCTGAGTGATGGAAGCATTTTGGAGGCAGTCAGCTGGTGCTACCTCGAGTCAAAACTAAACAATGTGTAGCTGCTATTAGCTGTTACGCTACACACAGATGGAATTGCACTTCTTTTCTTTTCCTTGTTTAATTTGGAGCAACGTATTACTGCACTGTCACTGCACTCAAACTATATGCTGGTCTTTTTTAAATTTCTCATTTTAGTCTATTATAACTGGTTTCCCCCTTTGGATTGGCCTGTTTGAAACTTCCCTTGCCTTGCATGATTTTCATTGTTCAATATAATAGATGAAATAGGGCATGTATGGGTCACTATTGCGTGCTTTATTTTATTCTTGTCGTCCTGCGTGACTCAGTTGTCAGTGTCACTCTGCCGGGCTGTGATGAAGACAGATTTATCTCAGAAGTGTTGATTGGTCATGTCAGTCAGCTACACAAGAGGTGCCACTGCTCTGAAATACATCAATGTCGGGCTCCTTCGCTAATCTGAGGTCTCCACAGCTTGCTCACTCATCATCATCATCATCATCTGCATTTGTTTGCATTGTTTTATCATGTCAGGTTGTGAACTTTTCACACTTTTAAATGTCATACATAAAATCTGACTGAAAAAAACCATACAAATGTGGTTGTTTGAAAAGTTGTACAGCGGATCTCTGTATTCCAAAGTGTGACGACGGAGGGCTGCAAAAGATTTTCAGGTGATTGGGGTCCTGGGTAGCTCACCTTGTAGAGCACACAACCATATCTAGAGGTGTACTCCTCGACACAGCGGCCGCAGGTTCGGCTCCGACCTGCGACCCTTTGCAGCATGTCGTTCTTCAGCTGTCCTATACAAAATGGGCAAAAATTCCCTTAAGAAAATTGATTATCAAAGTTGTTGACGTATAATCTCCTGTCAAGCAATTAATCAATTCTTGTTTCAGCACTATTATTATGGAATCGGGACACCACTCATCCTGAGATTTATTATATTTGGATTGTAACGAATGGACCATCAAGCATTCATTCAACCACACAGAAGGGTTAGGGTATGGGTAAGTGATCAACATTATATAACGACTTGATGTGATTATTTTTTAATGACAATTGTGACAATATCTCCATGCATAGTGTTGGAGTACATTTATCTAGTATATGATCATTAGAACAATATGAATTCACAGTTTGAAATAAAAACGTGGCCTGTACCACTCAAGTATACTTCTTTCCAGGAGTGCAGTGGCCTCAGAAATGCTTTCATTGGCGAGTACACTGTAGAGAGTGGGTTTGAATGGATGTATTCAAAGAAGCTGTGGCCTTGGAATCTAAAGAGGTGGGGTGGAAAAATAAAGAGGCTAGGAATACAACAGGATGCCACAATACATATGTCTGCACTGTGTAGTAAAATACGCTTTTGCTTCTGGAATTAGAACAATTCATCATAAAAGGAAAAGAGCATTTTCAGAAAAATGAAAGGTATGGGCAATGTCGTGTCAACTTTTACCTTGGTCTCGTTTTTGGTTTTGTAGCCCCTGTGAGGTGATTCTGGTGTGAGTGAGTCACAGAGTTTCTGAATGGCGGGCTGGGTTTATAAACCTCCGCCAGCCCTGAACACATGAGTTTGAAGGCCACTTGTCTCTGCTGTCTGTCACGTTTGCACATGCAGGAAGGTCCGACAGCCTCAGCATCCTTACTTTTCACCCTGGAGGACACGGGAGCGCAAAGACAGCTCTTCATCATGAGGTCCTTCTTCCTACTGCTCTTCACCCTGTTGTTGGTGTCCCACGGATCGTCAGCAGTCATCACAGGGGTAAGTGAGCGCAAACAGGTAGATATTACAGGGGTGTGATGGGAATATGCAAGTACTTGTACTTTATTCACAAAGGAAAATGATGCCTGATGTGTACTGTGTAATTGTATTTTTTGGTCTGAAGGGCAAACATTTAGCTTATGTTATAACCAACGAAAATGCTGTCATATTTTGACACTTCAAATGGACGATACTTTGGTATGAAATTAAACTGTCAATGCAAAAGAAACAGAAAGAAAATCAAATATTGTAGTAAAAAACACATACATCAAATAAGTATATAAAGTGAAAAAACTTGTATGTGTGTGTATCATGTCTTATTTATGCTTGGACCAAAGACTCATTGTCACATTTATCTTCATCAAATTATTCTCCAAATATGTATATAGGGTATAAGTATTTGAATTTTACTGTGTTTTTACTGTGATGGAAATTTTTTAGTATAATGTAGTTTTTTATTTGTTTACTTTTAAAGAGACTTACTAAAAAAATAAATTATTTTCTTACATTTCTCTCTGGAATTTAATGCCACACATACAGCCAGTATGTGAGGCTTTTTTATATTCTAAAAGCATGACGAGCTATTATAATGTAAAAGGAGAAGTGCGATATATCTATTCATTTTTTCACATCAATTTATAACAACCCACCTGTGAAGTTGCAAATGAATGACTTCCCTTTCCCGATCTGCATTTACATCATTCTATGAGCATAAATCATGGCCATAACCTGCTAATAAAAAAGCCATCCCTGTCACAACAACCCTCTGGTCGCTGATGTGAATTGAAAGAGGAGCAGGGAGCCATAAAACAGACAGTGATTTTCATCCACGTCTGCCGCATGAAATCACTTCTGTTCCTCTTCATTGCGTTTCCTTCAGCTCATCCAATGCGAGAACTGTCACTCAGCTTGTCATCCACACACTCAAAACAGTAAATTACTACCAATCCTGAGGTGTTTTGTTGGGGTATGATATGACTGATCGTGTGATAACATTATGCCATAATATACTGTTAACGTAACAGCATGTTTGCAGTATTTTGTGCTGCTAATACGTTTCTCATCCATCACAAAAGCTCACAACCACACTACCTGCATTTTCCTGTTAATATCATAATTAGTAGTAGCTGGCTGTTCATTTACAGTCTTTTTTTTTTTTTACATGTTCGAAATAAAGCCGTCATACATTTATTCATTCGGACCACATTTTATTTGAAACAATTTTCAAACCTGAAATGGTGAAATGGTCTCATAATATAATAAAAAATATAATATAAGTGGTATTACTGTAACAGATAGTAACAGTCATAACGGTAATAATGAGTACATGTTAATAAGGAATTCATTACATTAGCTAGTGTGAAGCACAGGGGTAATTATTAGCTGGAAATTGTTATTACAGATTTAAATGATGTTGACAACATACTTCATGTCCATAAAACTAATCATTCTTTTGGTCTAAGTCATTACGACATATGCCTAATTAATTCACAGCATCTCAACTGTTTGTTTGTGTGTGTGTGTGTGTGTGTGTGTATGTGTGTGTGTGTGTGTGTGTGTGTGTGTGTGTGTAGGCCTGTGAGAAGGACTATCAGTGTGGAGAAGGCATGTGTTGTGCAGTGAGTTTGTGGATCCGCAGCCTGCGTATGTGCACGCCCACGGGACAGAAAGGAGACGGCTGTCACCCTATGAGCCACAAGGTGAAATCGTCGAGGTGTAGCCTGCTGTCATCTCACCTGTGAAGTGTCCCACGTCACTGATTTGTCTCCATACAGTGGTGTCATGGCAGTGATGCTTTCAAAACACCTCGACCCTCACCTTCAAAATTCCCAAAAGAGGCCAGAAAAAAACGGTTAAACTTTACTTGAAGGTATCTACATAAGAGTGACATGACACTGGCATGAACGTGTCGTTAGGGTTCATGTGTTCATGACAGTGTCATGTGTTCATAACAGTGTCATGTCACTTATGTAGATACCTTCAAGTAAAGTGTTAACTTTTTAAAAAAAACCATGTGTAAGAAGCAGTAAACAAGAACAATCTTGGGACTGTGACACTTTCACCACCTTCCATAGCATCCATTATGTCTGATGAAAATGAAAAATGAATCGCATACCAAAGGTGTCTCTCTTTCTGCTTCCAGGTTCCTTTCAATGGGAAAAGACTCCACCATACTTGCCCCTGCCTGCCCAACCTGTTGTGTATCACCACAGAGAAGGGGAGATCCAAATGTCTCCCCCCATACAGCTATTCCGATAACTACCTCTGAGGACACTTACAGTTACACTGTTTGCCACTCGCACTGTTCTGCCTTTAAAAAACCTGTCGTTTTGGTTTTTTATTTTATTTTGAATAAAGAGATATATTTAATAATGCATCATCATTTGGTTCAGGTTGAATTTACTATATATTTAAAGTATAATGCCCCCTTGCATTTTAGAACCAATAATATATTTAACACAATGCCAGATGGGAAAAGATGACTGCTCCCTGCTCTCAATAGCCGTGTTCCGACCGGAGGGATGTTTTGCAGGTCCTAGAACATAACGTTCCTAGAACCCTTTTTTTCTCATGTTCCGACTGGACCAATTTGGGGATTATTAAGTCCCTCTGGCCTCAGTTCCTGTAACTCTTTCAGCTCCTACTTCAGGGCAGGGTCTTTTCCCTTTTCCGCATAGTGGTGGTTAGATGGCTGTGTTATAATAAGAAAAGGTCAGTTCCTGGGTGCCCGGATAGCTCAGTTGGTAGAGTTGGCGCCCATATATAGAGATTTACTCCTTGACACAGCAGGCCAGGGTTCAACTCCGACCAGCGGCCCTTTGCTGCATGTCATTCTCTCTCTCCTTTCATTTCTTTAGCTGTCCTATCAAAATAAAGGCTGAAAATGCCCCAAAAAATAATCTTAAAAAAAAAGTCAGTTCTTATGGCCGCTTGGCCAGTGTGAATGCAAATGGAAAAACCGTTTTTGGGGGAGAGTAGTTAGTAGAACTGTTTAGAAGTGGACTGCTCCTATAACTACGATCCTGTAACTACTTGGTCGGAAAAAGGCTATTGATGAGTTGTGTTGCAAATAGTACAAGGCCGCTCCATATACTGTGTTTTTTACTTAAACATGCACAACTTTGCCACTTTACAAACTTGAATTTTCTTTTACCTCTGCACACCTTATTTGTATATTCTACATTTGCCTTGTCTGTTTCAGTTAATACATTTGAAAATAGATATGTTGCACTGTATACGATACAGACATGGTGTTTGGTGTTTTAAGCCCCCAGTGTCGTCTTCCAGGCAGCGCTGCATGGAAGGCCCTAGGGTTAGGGTTAAGGTTAGGGTTAGGTGCCTTGAAGCCGATGGGCTGCCTTGAGGTTAAAACACCATCGTGCTACAGACACCTCACAGGGGCTCACCTTAAATAGTTTCTCTGATTAATTGGATTCATTTTTATTTTATTTTTTGGGCATTTCTGCCTTTATTCGATAGGAAAGCTGAGACATGAAAAGGAAGAGAGAGGGGGGAAAGACATGCAGGAAAACCGTCACAGGTCGGACTCGAACCCTGGACCCTCTGCGTCGAGGAATAACCTCTGCATATGTGCGCCCACTCTACCAACGGAGCTTACTGGCCACGATTACTTTGACTTTAATCAATATAATTGATATATATTTTAAGATTTTTGTAATCAAAATACACATGGGAACAAGCCTTCTTCTTCATTTGTATTTGGTAATAGGAATGATCTTGATTTTAAGAGACACATGCTGTCTCACGGTGTTCTGCAGTAGTTGATCTTTGGGGAGCTTTCAGCTGCCCTCTCAGGAAACATGAAGAGAAACACATCTTATTTCACTGGTGGTGATATGCTAAGTCACATGCAAGTTGGGTATTATTAGAGTTGATGTAATGACCTGTATATGATGACTTTAAACACGTGGTTTGATGGTTTTATCTGGCTATAACATGGGAAAAATGATGGGGTGATTTCTTTTCTTTTTACAATTTTTTTACATTTTACAGAACAATGAATAATTTATTTGAGAAATAAAGAGGCAGTTTAATCAATATTAATTAGTTTCAACCTTTAACTCTTACTTACATTAAAGTCTTTTTACAGGTGCTGAGGAGGAGTACTTCTGTAAATGTAAAAAATAAAGAGCAGAGCTGAAGAGCAGACATGTATAAAGTATTACAGACCCATACTTGAGTAAAAGTACAAGTGCTTAATCAAAAAAGTGACTTAAGTAGAAGTTCTAAAGTATTCAACATTTTTTGTACTTAAGTATTGCAAGTAGTTTATTTTAAAATGTACTACTCAAGTACTGAAAGTAAAAGTACAAGTATTGTGTTATGTAGTTATTAAAGAAAGCAGTCAAAAGTTTGAATATCATATTGTTTATAGTATGTCAAATGTTTAGCCAAGGCTGTATCCAAAGGAATTAACAAATATTAAATATATATTATTATATTAAAAATAACAAATATTAACAAATACTGAAATATAATTTACAATACCTGATAAATGACCGAGACTAACCTCATCAGACCATACTGTTTAACGGAGGTTAGCGTATTTGCTTCGTGGTCAAAAAGACTGAAAAGGTCAATAAAAGAGCCAGCAGTAAAAGTCCAGCAACAAGAGTCATATTTCCTCAGCATCACAACGGAGCCTGCGTGCCCTGAAGACAACACGATGTGCCAAAACTACCCGACCTGCATTTGCACGAGAGCACGTGCAGGTGAGGAGCTTCGTGCAGCTGAGGAGCCACAGCAATTACACCATGAGACGTGAGCACGCTGCTAGCAGAGCACAGCCAGCTGTCAGGGACAAGCGAGTGGGCATGTTGTGATGCTAATGGTTATAGATGCACTGAGGGCAGACAGTGTGTTGAGGAGCTCGGCGTTGTATGGCAGATCAGAGCGCTCAAAACACCTCACTAAATCACAGTGATTAAAGTGTGTACTGAGATAACGGCTCAGCCTTAGCGGTTTGGTGTAATGGAGACCAATGCCAATGAATGCGACGGCAATTAGCGGAATCAATAGGCTGCTACTGGCAGAAGGAGAGAGGAGGGGATTGGGGTTTGAGGGAGTTTGATTAAAAAGCAGGTGCCAGGCAAACGGCCTATTGAAACAAATCTAATTAGCTGTGAGTGCTCTGTTGAGAAAGAAAAATCAAACATTTAAAGGCCGTTTTATGCTTCTGCGTCGAATCGACGGCATAACCCCACAGACCCCTCTGCGTCTACGCCGGACCCTACGCCGTAGCCTGACGTTTCACCTCTCGAAAAATGTAACTACACGTCACAGCGACGCACATCGCTCGGCCGTGGCTTGGTAGCGTTGCATTTCCCCTGACTCATGTCCTGGTTCTCCTTCTCCATAAACAACATGAAATTGTCCTGCTCCAGATTTCCCACCGTGGTCAGAAAACACAGGGGAGACACTTTGTTTCTCTCTCACTTCTCCCTCGCTCTAACACACTCCCCACACACACACACACACACACACACACACACACACACACACACACATGCTGGCTCGACGCACACAACAGCGCACAAGTATCAACATCAGGCCACTTACGTAGGCTACGGCGAAAGCTCTGCGTGGAGCCTCCACAGAACCATAAAACGGCCTTAACTTTTTAACTAAGAACCTACAAGCGGTTCACATTGTATTTCTGGTCACATTTTGTTGCCAGCCAGGAAAGCCAGCTCGGAAATATGTCAGGTTAAGGTTTGGTGTCAGGATCAAAGAGCAAAGGTGTCCTTAGACTCTCCCCTTTAACCTGATGTTAAACACATACAAGGAATTAAGGAGGAATACAAGGAGGCCCGAATGGATTTTAGATATAGATGACGTCATGATATCCCCTGAACCCCCTACCCAAAGAATCCAGTTCCAAATTCTCCTCATCATCACCTACAGTACAAAGCCCTCCACAACATAGCCCCCTCCTACCTCACTGAGGTTATTATTAATGCACCTCTCATCTCTATCTTATTTTAATATGAGGATTTTTCGTATTTGTTATGCAATTAACTGTTCATTTTTATTTTTTTATTTCCCAAAATGAAGGTCTGACAATGATTTATATATTGAGTCTAATAGTACTGAAATCTGCCTAAAATATACCGACCACATGCACATTTTTAATGGTCGAATCTAACAAACCCTCTTGGTTATTAAAGGGGCACTCTGCCGATTTTACACATGAAGTTGAGTTTACTTGTCAAAAGTAGTTCTATTTAGTCTTTGAACACAGATGTGTTATTGTCTGTTGTGACTATGGAGGAGCTTTTTTAGGTCTACAAAATAACCCTCGAGACTAATTTAAACATAACGTGAGCATCACAAACTGAAAGTGTGGGGTTTGAACAAACTGGGCATTTAGACGCTATCCAGTTGCTTTATGGGAAATGTAGGATTTGGAGCTTGACTCTTTCTAAACACTAAAAGTCAAGATTCTGCCTCCGCTACAACAATTCTGACCATTCGTCTTTTAATCTGTCCCTTGTTACATTACATGTCATTTAGCTGATGCTTTTATCCAAAGCGACTTACAATTGCTATATATGTCAGAGGTTGCACACCTCTGGAGCAACAGAGGTTAAGTGTCTTGCTCAGGGACACATTGGTTGATGTTTCACAGTGGGAATCAAACCCAAGTCTCACACACCAAAGGCATGTGTCATATCCACTGCGCCATCACCACCCACTTCCACTTGTGAGTCCTGCTACTTTATGGAAGAGCAATTCTAAATTGCTGGAGTGCCCTTATAAAAACTCTAAAGCCCCAGAATGATTACCAAAGACATGACCATTTCCTATGGCCCGACAAGGAGAAATCCACACTAGAAACACAAAGATAATAATGTCTGTATTGATTAAGCAACCCAATTTGTTCAAATATGGGGTGCAACTCTCACTTTTTCTCAAGTGGAAAATCTTTAAACATGTACAGTATGTCAGCCTCACCATTTAACAACCAAAGCAACAATCTCACGCCTGTTCTCAGGGGATTTAAAAAACAGGTTATAGAACCCAAACAATGTATCATCCATTTCCTTATTTATTTACTAAGAAATACAAACAATGCAAACATCCTTTCCAAAGCACCAAATTGTTAACATTTCCATATCGGTAGAAAAAGAATGCTATCTGTACGGTAGGCTATAGCCACACGGGAATGCGAATTAACCCATTTCTCAACACAGCTGACCCATGAAGAAGAATAATAACTTGCAAAATACCTTTAAACAAAACACCTTTTTTCAACACAAAGAATCCCAACGGGTTATGACATATACAACATGTCTGGTTAAAAAAAGCATAATGAACGAGGGAGAATGGCTTTACATTATTTACAAATGTGACACTGTCCTAATTAAAAAATATACTGAGATCTGTTTCTCATTTGTGGTATCCAAACGACTAGAAACCAAGTGTGTCACAGATGCTAGAAACGGACTCTAATCAGCTGGTAAAATAGTTCTGTTGTGTTTCAGTCATCAGTTCTGCAAAAGGCAAACAACCTCAAAAGGGTGTGGACGGGATATAATTTCAAAATATACAAACAGATAGCCAAAGTGACATTCATGTACAACATTGTAGTGGAGCAATAGAACATACCATGTCCCATAACTGTCATAGAGGCTACTCTATATTTGGAATTCACCTAGAGGGATAAATAAAAAGGTGGCAAAGGTGATTGTTTTGTAAAAGCATCACATTCTGCTTTTATCCCTTAATATAGCTGTAATTAGTCTGATTCGGATTAGCATAAAATAGTATGAATTTACATCATATTCAACTTTTTTTTCTCAGAATAAAATAGCAGGTACAATCTTTGCCACAAATAAAAATGTGGGCAAATTGAACTGCAGTGGGTTCACCCTCCACAACAGCCTGTGTGCTTGTACAAACATATTTTGGGGACCAGTCTGTACATTCTGAAACAAGATGTAATGTGTCTTTGGCAGTATTTTAGGGCCTGTACTGTTCAGATGACACAGTATGGCTCCATGGGTGTCTGTGTTCCCAGGCAGCAGGGGAAACAGGCTCTGAGGCGCATCCGGAGCTCCTTGTTGAACAGGAAGCTGATGATGGGGTTCGCTCCCGCCTGGGCGAAGCTCATCCAAACCGCAGCGCTCAGGTAGAGCTGCGGGACCGGGGCTCCCCGCACAAATATTCTCAGGTAGCAGGCGCTTATATAAGGAGCCCACAGAATGAGGAAGGTCAGTGTGATCATGTAATACATCTTACCTATCCGTTTCTCCATCTTAAACTCGTCCAGCACCAGCAGCCTCCTGTTGCCGGGGTGCGAAGCTTGCCTGATGCCCACCAGCGTCGGCGGAGTGGGTCCGCGGCCGAAGCCTGTGATCCAGTTGGCGGCGGCCTGCCCGGTGGCCCCGGGACCGTGAAAGGTCCAGTTCTGGCTGATGGCAGGGACTAGCTGAGCCGGCTTCATCTTGCGGTGATCGTAGACGAAGCACAGCATCTTGATGTAAACCACATGGGTCATCCCCACGATGACGGCCAGCATCAGCATGAAGCCCAGGGTGTCGTTCGCCTTCACGTAGCGGTGCTCGAACGTGCACTGCTCCTCCTCACGGATAAATGTGTAGGTGCCCACGTCGAAAACCGGAGGGAAAGCCATGGCTACAGAGAGAGTCCACACCATGCAGATCACCGCCGCGCACGTACACAGATTCATCCTCTTGTAGTAGAACCTGTGGTGGGCGATCGCCATGTACCGGGTGACGCTGACGCAGAAGAGCAGGAAGGCGACGTGGAAGCAGAAGAGCACCGACATGAAGGCGACGATCTTGCAGCTGAGTGCGCTGTACGGCCAGGCGGAGCCGCCGCTGATCGATGCCATCACGAAGGGGAAGCAGACGGCCGAGCGGAGCACGTCTGCCAGGCACAGGTCCAGGAGGAAATAGTAAGGAGCCTTGTGCAGCGAGCTGTCCTTCAGCAGCAGCAGCGACAGCGACGCGTTACCCAGCAGGCTGATGCCCATGATCAGACCCAGGGAGGCCACCTTGACCGCAGAGGCCGTGGACGCATAGCTCTGTAAGGACGGACTGCTCTCCCCAAACTCACTTGTGTTTGCCATCTATGCAGCCGAGGTAGCGTGTATTCCCACATCAATTCATTGACGAGCGGTATAGTAGCCTATCCTGCCAAGGCTGACGTTAAAACAAAATCAACACATTTAAACATCCGCCACCCCTTTAAAAGAGATAAACACTCAGGATTAAATTCCACTCAGAAGCATCCGTTCAACATCGGTTCGCACCCACCCCGATGTGCTGTGATCCCCATCAATAACAAACATCTACTATTTCTTTTTCTTCTTCTTGTCCTTCATTTCACAAGTGTCCGGTTCAAAAAACAGTCCTGTCTGTTGCTCCAGTCTCTGCTGAATAGAGGCAGCCTGGTTTAGTTGTATACACTATCTCAGAAGGCATCCCTTCAGCAGACAAGCGGCTGAGAAAACACATTTCAATTTCCACCGATGGCGGAGGTCTCCCGTTCGTCTTGAGGAATAAAAAAGCACACAGTGTTCGGAAGCATGCCGCAAATACGCATCCACAGTCTCATCAACGGCAGCTAAAATCTCACTTATAGCCTACAAAAGCAAACATGTTTGTAAAAGCCGAGTGGAGATCGGAAGCTTGCAGAGGTGGGAGCGGTGGATCTCACACAGCAGCGTATATAGCGACGCACGTCCGTTTGCGTGTAGTTAGCAGGCCTGGGATCAGTCAGGAGTCTCATCTGCCGGTCTTTGTCTATTGCAATCTGTCTGCAAGCACTGATGAGATGCAAATGTTGACAGAGATTGACAGATATGCCCTCTAACATTGCACAATATTGGATGTGCAGGTTATAAAAAAAACAACTTTGATTTTAGGAAAATACTAGGCTTATACAAACATATTGTATACTATATTATAATTAGCCTATAGGAGTAGGCCTATTAGAACAGTCAAGCACGCCATGTATGTCCATTAATGTCAACTTATAGTCTTAATTATTACTAGAATAACATTTCGAAACAAACACACACACTGCATTTCAAATATATTTTTTAAAAGCCGTTGAATCTAAAATCAAGCTAGAAATAAGCAGGATCAGACAAATGCAACAGAGAGATCTTAAAGAGGTCATAAGAAGTATTTGCTAAACACAACATCTGAGTACAAGATGTACAGGGGCATAAGGGCAGAAGATGCTGCCTCTGTCGCTGTATTTTCACACTAACCACACACACACACACACACACACACACACACACACACACACACACACACACACACACACACACACACAGCCCATAATATTATAATGTGTGAACATAAAAAAGACACAAATAAAGACAAGTAGTGGTAAATAATAAAATCATATAGCCTATTTTGCCTCTTAACTCATACAGGATTCATGGTCATAGGTCAATGTGTAACAATGTCTTGGCTCTTTTTTTAGGAGGCCAGAGAAAAATAAGATTACACACTTGTATAAAATAAACCAACCAAAACAAAACATTGATTCATCACCAATACTCTCCAGACTACCAATCTAACTACTATCTGTCCTTATTGTTTTGAATGCACATACAGTTTAGCCTAAGGTACACCGAACAATTGACAGTAAATAGTTATAAGGTGCATCACCCATTTATTACAATGTACACATCTGCACATATTATGTGTTGCTATAAGTCAATCTAAAAGGCGAAATGAAATGGTTTACTGACTGATACTCACTTAAGCTCTCCCAAACTCAACACATAGCTACAATTTAGAATGAAAGGTATCACAGCTACAGTTAGCAAATAACAGTGTGGGTTCAAATAAGGTAAAAAGCTGCATAATACATACAGTGGGATCTCAGAGGATACATCTGCAGAGGAAAAGTGGGTCGAATAAAGAATGTTATATTTGATGTCTGATGATGGCAGAGGATTTGACAAGCAGCTTGAAAACAGCTGAAGAGACCATTTGCATTCTAAAAAAAACTCAGTGAGAAATGAAAGGTTATCTGTTTTTATTTCTTTTTAAAGCACTGCCTAAGTGCAATATGACTTCTCTGGATATAAACAACCCAGAATCAAATTATCTAGAATATGTGATATAAATAATAAAATCTTGCTCTCAGCAGAAATTGTGTACTTTGAACTGCAGATGCCATCTGTGGCTGCACCTGCTTCTGCAGTGGTTCACCAGCACCCCCTGCTGCAGTGGTTCACCAGCACCCCCTGCAGCCAGCTCTAAAGATTACATGAGCACGTAAGAAATCTAGCATGTTAGCCTTTAATGATATCTGACAGACAAATATTGGCCTTGTCCACAATTTACCAGAACCCACATTGGTCACGCCATGCCGAGCCAAAGTCCAATGCTTTGTAACACTTTCCATTCCATGCCTGGCCAGGTTTTCTTTGTGACCCTGTGACCACACTGGAGCCAGATCCCATTAAATCCAAAGGAATAAAGAGAGAACGGTGTTCAGGCAAATACTAAATCCCAGTAACAGCACTGGGTCAACCAAATGGTTCCTACTATCAAATGGGCATGTGTAGGTTAAGTTTAGCATTAAGTTTAGACACATAGGCCAACTGGATGTTATGGGGCTCAACAGCTGAGATTGAGCTTTAAAACCTCACATCCTGCTCGCTTAAAGAAATAACTGTCTTGTTGGAGCTTGCAAAGTAGACTACTTCCACCAACATGCCCTAAAACAGGCAGAAGGGGCTTGAGATTGAAGGTAGTGTAATAAGATGATGCCTCACTCAATAAAAATAAAGAAAAAAAAACGTACCCATTCCCATTGCACAAGTGTGGATCACTCTTTCCCATTGACTGTAAAGAACAGTCTCTTTCCTGGTTTTCAGATAAGAGATGCTCACTTAGAACGGAGTGCAGCTCTGGACTATATACATTAATGTAGAGGTAATAAAAAAGTGCAATTCCCAGACTCATTCAGGTCTAGCCTCCTGGTGGGCCGATAGTAAACAATAAATGTAGGCTACACTAAATTTCTATACATCGAAAGCTGAGCAACTTCTCATTCCCTCTCCTCTCCCTTGTGCCTAATGTACTGCTCCACATCTGTCATGCCTCCTAAAAAAAGCAGATTTTTTCATTGCTGATGAGAAAGGAAGCAGTTGAATTTAACTCCACAAAAAAATAAATGAATTGAAGAAAGGTTGTCCAGGAGCACTGTTTCCAGAGAGGTGGGCACCTCTCTGGAAACAGTGCTCCGGGACAACCTTTCTTTCAGGAGTAGAAAAAGACGTTTTGGTGGCAGCAGGTGTACTGTGGTCTTCAAGTGTTGTAGACTTTCTAGAATATTACATGGTTACTGTAAATAAAAAATGAAAAATCCCCAAAAATATTTAGTATGTTTGAAATAACATTTAAAAAATGCCAAAAATGTAAACTTTAACTCAGAATCAGAAATATAACGACAAGTAGGCCCTATAATAGTATAAATAAAGTGTAGCCCGACCGACAGGATTTTTTAGGCTGATGCCAATTGGCAACATTGATAATAGAAAGGTACTTTGCAGCTGAAAAATAAACTTGACTGTGTTCTCCGGTTGACATGTTATGTGAATTTCGTGTTACTTATCGACCGAAATATCTGTGATGATAAGCTAATATCAGCTGATTTCACATCCTGGCCAATGAATCGGTCACGCTCTATTATAGGACTACAGGTCAAATTGTTACTGTTTCTGTACAGGCCTATATTGTTATGGATTATGATCTGGTTGGTATTATGCTACATAGTGCAAAGAGCCTGTGGTAACCTACATTTTAAAGCCAGTTGCTAACAACAAAGGTAATCACCTATTATGCAAAGATAAATAAGATAAAGGTGGCATACAATGATGCACTTAGAATCCTGTTGAAGTGTTTAAGATGGACCAGTGCTAGCCATTTGATTGTGATGAGTAATGTTCCCTCCTTCCATGTGGTGCTGAGGAATTTATGTACAGATTCATGTGCTGATTAACAGAGTCAAAGAATACAATTTTAACTGCCTTAACCATCCCTGCACTTAGTGATACCAGATATATACCTCCCAACTCTGGAACACACATCTGTACCTGTTTTAATTATTGTGCATAGCTATTTGTATGTCTGTATGTATGTATGTATGTATGTACAGTATGTGTTGTGTGTTCCCTTTATGTAATATGTGGTAGTCTGTATGTATTTATGTGTGTGTGTGTGTGTATATATATATATATATATATATATACATAAACATAAATACATGCAGACATACAGACTATATATATATATATATATATATATATATATATATATATATATATATATATATATTATGCAGAAAATAACTGCATGCAGTTAAAATAACATATATTAATAATATATATTATGCAGAAAATAACTGCATAGAATAACAGTTTAATATTTGTTTCTGTAGCGCTAGTTATCCCGTCTAGAAAGGAATACACGGAGCTGGACTGGAGGGAGAATTGTGATTCAGGTCTGCTACCCGAAAAATTGACAGAGTGAGGTCTCACTCTCTTGTTCCTGCTCTCTGGCATTGACCAACTGTGACGTTTGTTTTCTGCCCAGTGACGCAGAGACGTCACCAGTCGGTAGGCGGAAAGCGGTAGTGTGTGTTTCCTATCTGGAGATAAAGCCTAGCCGGGTGATTTTATTAAGGAGATACACAAGGAGATATTAAAAAGGTTAGCTTTGTGCCTGCTGAAATGGCGGTTCCGGCTGGTCAGGCAGATCTACAGATGGACAGGGGCGCCCTGAGCGGCCAGACGGTTTCCTCTGAAAACAACATTGACATCGACGAGAAAGAGTTGGAAAATATCACAAAGAAACACCGAGAAGACGAGACGACAACGCTGCCTCTGCACTCACCGTGGACGTTTTGGCTGGACAGGTAATATTTTCCATGTCTTCCGCGTTGTCTGTGAGTTTATAGCCCCCGGGACGAGCAGGAATGATGGGGGGAAAATATTACCCAAGGCCACAGCTTTCCGCAGGCCTTCGGGGGCAAATGTAGCGGGAGAGGGTTTAACATAACATTCTTCTAGTTACAGCACCGTTAGAAAGTAAGCATTTTCACGGCTCAATCAAAGGTAATTACTCCTGTACGTAACACAGTGGACATGCTTACCTTGTTATTTTTTGGTATTAAAACATGAAAGCAACATGGAGCAAATGTAGCGTGAGCGTTTTAAACAGACATTCCGTTAAAAAGTAGGCATTTTCACGGCTATGTTGTTATCAAGTAATGACGCGTTATTATGGCTCCTACGTAACACGGTGGACATGTTTACTTGTCATTTTTTGGTTTTCAAACATGCAATTCAAGTGACTTTAGCTCTGTTTCCCAGCAGGGGAGCCTGAGAGGGTGTGTAGTCCAAAAAGTAGCACAGTTAGCCTATACAGGCTTCATCTTTTCCATTAGCCAAATATGTAGGCAGTTAGTGTTGACTAATGCGAAACTGTAATAAGATACATTGTAACCTTGCTACGGAAACGATCATATATATATATATATATATATATATATATATATATATATATATATATATATATATATATAAATAGTTCTTTCGTTCTTTTTTATTAGACCTTGTTGAATTATTTATTGTTTTACCTTCCACCTTGGAGCAAAGGTTTCCAAAAGTTTGGATGATACATACAAGTCACAACTTTTATGTGTTTATGTGTTACGTGCTGACTTGAAAGGAATGAAATATTAATGAATTTAGCCTACTCCTGAAACTTTTGAAAGTACATAAGAATTCCCAGATCACAGACGCCAATGACACTGAAAGAAGTTAGTCAATAACTTGGTCGATCTACTTGTTTTATCAAGTCGAGATGAAGTAGGCTATTCTCTGGCTCCAGCCTCAAGTGTGACGATTTGCTGCTTTTCTGGGTTCTATAGGATTTTAAACCGAATATATTTGGACTGTGGGTCTGACAAAAAGAAGATGTCACATTGGGCTCTCAGAACTTGTGATGGGCAATTAACAGTGAACAGTTAATTGACTTGACACTATATTGTTAGTTTTAGATTAGATTAGATTAGATTCAACTTTATTGTCATTGTGCAGAGTACAAGTACAAAGACAGCGAAATGCAGTTTGCGTCCAACCAGAAGTGCAAAAAAAGCAGAAAAGTGCAATGTGATATACAAAGTATAGACAGGTGGTGTATAGGCAGGACAAGAAATATATTGCAGTGTTATAAGAGCAGTATAAATATGGCTATGTAATATGAACAATGTATGAACATGTACATATATGTGCAATGTAGTAACAGTGACATTATACTAGTAGTAAGAATAATATAGAGATAGATGCAGTGTATTAACAGAATATATAATAAGAAAAACTGAATAAATATGGATATTCTGTATGAACCATATAGACAGATATATACAGTATGTACAGCTATGTGCAGTGTGGTAACATTATAAGAGTAGTAAGAATAAGTGTATGTGCAGGATGAATAGTATGAAGAGCAGTAGAATATGGCTATGTATTGGTGTAATTACAGTATGTACATTTGTTAATAAGAAATAAAACGGGTAGGGTAGTGCAAAATGTGTGTGTGTGTGTGGGTGGGGGGGCGCAATCAGCTTGTTTATTTCCTTGTTCCATCAGTGTATCATTACTTTGGGTTAAAACAGTTTTCACTTGTTCTTTAAGGTCATTACCGGGCACTACGGCTGCAGAATGTGAATCCAATCTGAAGAAGATCTACACCGTGCAAAGTGTTCAGGTGAGATTTGGTGTCAGCTTAAAGAGCTTCATCATCTTAAAGCGCAATTCCCGTTTTTTTTTTTCAACCTGGACCCTATTTCCCCATGCATTGGTATCGTAAGTGACTAATGTGAACACAGATCTTTGAAATTGGTCCAGTATTCAGCGAGAACGCTGTAACCATCAGCCACGAGCCAGGCTGCAATGTAATCATACAGGGCAAATGTGCATCGTCAATTTCCGTCCACTTAAAGTGCTGTTTTTGCCACTGACAAAACTCAGCTCGATATTCTAAGTGTCAACAACATTATGGAAAGGATCCCTACAGAGAGAGACCTTTTTGTTAAAGAGTGTGAAATCCTTTTGTTTAAACCAGAAACAACTCTGAAATCGCCATCGCCAAACTCACCAGACTCCATCTACTTTGTAAATAAACAATAGTGTGTATATAGCCCGCATATTTGCGCATGGAAATGGGTGAATTAAGGATTTATTTCAACCAAACCAGAATGGTGATTGTTGGAACAGTGAAAAGATGAACCAAGACTGCCTTTGATAGTTGTATTTTTTTACGATGATAACTCATTTATTTCTCTCAGTCAAGCTCATTAATGAGCAGCGATGAACGTATGACTATGAATTCTTTAATGTATATCTGTGACTGAATGTATGATATGAATGGAGGAATGAATGCATTTTTTTATAACTGAATGTATGGATATTTATGAATGGATAAATTAATGTTTATTTATGACTGAATGCATGGATGCTTATGGAAGTAGGAATGATAAGGCATGTAAGAGAGAACAGAAGAATCTAGGAAGGATGGCTTTTTTAGAGTATAGAAAATGGTAATTTGCCATTTGCATAGCTCTTTGAGTAGCCCAAATGTTTACTGTACATTTGTCTTTTACCCTCCTGTTGTCTTCTGGTCAAATTTGACCCATTTTCAAAATAATTCTATATCAGAAATTTGGGTTTATTTCAACCAAATTGCCTCTTCACAAGTGAACGTAAGGATCAGATCTCTACTTTCATTGAATTCTGGGTGTTTTATTCAATTTTATAGCACCATACTGACTAACCTTGGACACATCTGTGATTATGCATTACCTTCAATCCTCTGATCTTAACTTTTAGTCAAAATCATTCATAATTTCTGCTTTTTTTCTTAACACAACATTTTTATAATTTCATATAAATGAGGTTTATTGACCAGGAATTCCAAAAATAAGTGTAAAACTAGTGTTAATAAGTTGGTTCTAGTGGTGAATATACTGGTGGTAATGATAAAAAGGTGCCAAAAAACATTGAAAAAGGAACCAAAAACGTCAAAATAGCAAGAAAAACGTGGAAAAAAGCGAGAAAATGTAAAAACATTGTCTAAAAAAAGTGTTAATTTTGACCCGAGAGGATAACACAAGGGTTAATTGTTTTAACCTTGTGCTTGTTGTGTGTCTCTGTTCTCTGTGTAACTCTTGCAGCAATTTCTCTCAGTGTCCAAAACTAATTTCTCCTTAGGGCGACTAATAAAGATACTTTGACTTCGAAATGGAGTCTGGTGGGTTTTGTGATAGCGAAACAAAAAGGATCTTACGCTTTAACAAAATGGTCGACCTCTGTATGTAGTGTATTGTTGATTGACATCACAGCTTTTACCAGTGAAATTGGTAAAAGCTGACATTGAAACTGTCTCAAATTATTGTTACTGCAATAGTGTAACGTTCCTGTTGATTAACATATTGTGTGTCAAGCATGATGATAGCTTCTGATCTGTGTTTCTACACTCACTGTATGTATGTTGCAGTGCATGCATTACTACCTTTTGATGTCATGCCCTGATGGCATGTATGTTGTAAAGGGGTAGTCAGTTTATTGTTTTCATGGGGACATTCAGCATGTAAGCTGTAGTTAAAATAAGCATAATGTTTGTCCAATCGTCACCGAAATGCCAGAACACAGGACTGATGCCTGCGATCTGTCAATTCCTTGACAGATATTTTAATATAAAAAATGGGCATTATACAATAGCCAAATCTAAGTTATTAGAGACTAGTTAGTTGTGGTGAAGATTTTTAAGATTTGTTTACATTTAAATTTTTGTTTTTAAACATAGAAGTAGGGCTGGGCGATATGGAGAAAATCAAATATCACGATATTTTTGACCAAATACCTCGATATCGATACCGCAACGATATTGTAGTGTTGACTATTGGTGCTTTCACAAAATATTTACAGAATGAGATTTTTGATAAATAATCATCAGTAATGTGGATATAATGACTAAGTGGGTAAAGGCAAATAATAGAACAGTTACAACAGTCTGGTAAGTTGAGAAAATGACATCACTTTATTGTAATGCAGCCTTTAAAACCAGGAAAAGACAGCACTTATGTCATATTGCGATATTACGATATCCAAACTCTAAGACGATATCTAGTCTCATATCACGATATCGATATAATATCGATGTTATGCCCAGCTCTACATAGAAGTGAAACAGTAGTTTCAGTGTAAATGAGATGAGACTCTTATCTTATCTTATCATGTACTTTGTACTGATTGGGACATTAAAGCTAAAATCCAAAGCTTTTCACAGGTTGTCCCCTGAGAGCAATGGTGGTGGAGTATATGAGTCTAGAGAGGAATGCCATAACAAAACCTGGAAAATACACCAACAAGCAAAGTGTCATACAACCATGCTTTTGTCTGATTTGATGTGTGAAATGACAAAGAACTTGCGAAAATGTTTTTCTTTTAGCATGGTGGCTCTTTTTTTGGATTTGGCTTTATAAGCATTGTCAGTATAGCCTGGTCCTACCAGACTCTGGTCCATTTCATTTGTCCAGAGAGTCTGGTTACTCGCCATTGACAGATGTTAACTTCCTTGAAGGCGGGTACTCTGTTGAAATTTAAAACTATTGGATCTGCCCAGAGCCACCCTGGATCTGCCATAACCAATCGCTAATGTTTGGTTGTGATGTCGGCTTAGCATCGCTAGCGCTAGCCTTAGCCAACTCCTTCACCACTAACGGAGCGAGCTGGAAAATCAAACTTTTCCCGAGGAGGGCCACAACATCATGGCCACCAACACAACTCAGCAAAGATTGTTCTTGCTCGAGCTTTAACTTCTGGATATTCGGCAGCGTTGCCACAACGGACCGAATGGCTTCGCTCCCATCTTTCTCCACCGCCATTACGGAACTACAACTCAAACTAGTGCATGACCTCAACGTCATCGTTCTCAGCCACTCCCTCTGTTTGCTGATTGGACCGGTAAAAATTTGACGGGAGAAAACCCAAGAATATACCGCAAACCCAGACGGAGTACTGAAGGAAAATGAAAATTGAGCGGAAGTACATAGGAGGGCGGAGCCAGGCTAGTGTCAGTATACATTATTGTGCAGTTGTGTCACAGAATAGTAGCTTTGTCTTGGAGCTTTAAGAAAGGAAAGCAACTCATTTTGGTTGTAGGCATGACTTGTCTATTTCTATTTTCTATTGTCTATTTTTTTGTTTGCAGATGTTCTGGAGTGTATACAACAACATCCCCCCAGCCACAGCCCTGCCTTTGAGATGTAGCTATCACTTAATGCGCGGAGAGCGGAGGCCTCTGTGGTGAGTCTGTTGTTATTATAAATATTATGATTATATTCCTTAACTCCAGCATGAACAGAGGGCACATTCTAACTGTAGTCATGTAATGTTATAACCTGTTAAAATGCAATACAAGATTTTCTCCAGTTGCATTGGACATACAAGAAAAACTGATAATGTAATAATGACAATACACCCACTCAACTTTAAAGAGATGTTAAATATATTTAAGTTTATCGCAACAACTTCACTTATGGCAGTGTTATATTTTGGAATAATTACATCGTTATTATTATTATTATTATTATTATTATTATTATAAGACCATCAGTTATATGCATATACTGTAAAAGCTGGTAACTAGGTTAGGGTTGCATAGTAAGTATCAATTTAAATATATATATTTTTTACACCAACAGGGAGGAAGAAAGCAATGCAAAAGGAGGAGTATGGAAGATGAAAATACCAAAAGAAAGCACTGTAGGTGTTGTGCTCCGTTTTGCTTCTTTTTCACACAATACTATCACATAATATTATAAATACCTGAATTATGAATGAGCTCATCTGTGTTCTTCCTGCTTCAGTCTGCAGTTTGGAAAGAATTGTTACTTGCTACTATTGGGGAACAGTTTGCAGATTACTGTGCTTCAGGTGAGCTACTATAAGTCCATACCCCCCCCCCCTTTCCACATTGCAATTGCATTGATGAGTACTGTATTTATTCACTGTCTGTTTTGTCTCCTTTTATTTTCCAGACGATGAGGTTGTTGGTGTCAGTGTTAGCGTTCGGGATCGGGAAGATGTCGTACAAGTCTGGAATAGCGATGCATCTCTTGCTAACGAAGCAAATATCTTGGGAAAAGTCTATGAGCTCCTCCCATCCATATCTTTTAAAGCTGTTTTTTATAAGTGTAAGTATGCCTATTTTTTTCCCCACTTACATGATTTGTACCTTTTTGGATTTAGAAATGGAATGAGCTTAAGCTTTACAGATGCCTTATCAGAAACCTTCACGTATCATGAGTCAAGTCAGACTGTAATAAAAAGTATGTACAGTATATTGAATGCGGATTGAACTATGCACATTTGAAGCACATAGTTCCAACCAGAGCATGCACGCATGCCAGAGCTGCTGTAGGCTAATCAGGGCTTTATATATATATATATACTCCATATGGCTTCATACCTGCTCCACACTACACATTCACAGGGGCTAGTCTTCTCACCATGTTAAACCCAATATTAAAATGAGCTAAACAGAGAAGGTTTTTGTAGTTATTATACTAGATTTTAAATTAAACCTGTGCGTAACTTTTTGATATTAATAAACATCTGTTACATTCAAGCTATTGCCAAATGAGTTGCTACAAAGCTAATCATGTTTTTTTAATCCTCCTCTCCTCCGTAGCTGCTAGCAACTGCGTGGAGGAGGGGTGGGGGCGCCATCACGTAAAGGCCTTTATACAGTCGCCGTTCCCGTGCGACAATGTGACGCCAAAATGACGTAGCTCTCGCTGGCGTGCCAGGATTTAAAGTGCGCGACCGCTCTATTTTTTTTCAGCAGCGCACGGCAAAATGGAAACAGGAAGCATAGACGAGTTCAAGGGCATGCTTTTCAGAGTGACTGCAAGTCTCTCTTGTAAACTTACTGGGTTAAGATGAGTTCTGTTATAGTGAATGAAAGGCTTGATCCGACGAAGTAGGTCATCGAATCGTTGTGCAGACTTTCTGAAGTATTCAAAGTGCTTCTCTTCGTCTATCATCCTTATTTGTTTCACGAGGATATTGAACTCACCATACTTATGTCTGGCGTTATTCAAAGGACGAACATTCCACCTTCTTTTTCTTCGTTTCTTTGCAAGCAGGCTCAAAAGCAGCTGTTCTTCCTCATCCATTGACTCCAATATCATCTTAGCCATTGTTGACATTGACGTCAATGCTGCTGCTGCCAGTTCTGCCGTTGTTTACCTTTTTCTTCTTCTTCTAGTCCGTAGAAATAGCAAAAGTCGGTAGCCTTTCCACAGTTGCGACACCTCTGTTCAGGAGAAGACTGCAACTAGTGTCACGACCGCCACGCGCGAGTATAAACAGTTACGGCGCTCCCATGCCGTCACACTGTCGCGCGCCAGGTCGGGAACGGCGAGTATACTGAACGTTTTAAGGCTTGTATCACGTGGACGCGCCGACAGTGTTGTTGTCATTATTTATAATTCCTCATGGGGGCGACGGAAACTACGCACTATAGCTTTAAAATCTGGGGATGGGTATACAAGTTTTTATGTTCAAAAAAAAAAAAAAAAGGTAAATCTGTAATCAAGGTCCAAATGGTGTCTCGCATGTAAAAAGATGTTTGTATGCCTAACAGAAGGGTTAATACTCACCATGAATCACTGTGACATTTCAGCTCACATGGAACATCATGCCTTTGAAGGAGGACGCTCAAGACATTAAATGATTGTAATGCACTTTTTTTTTTTTATTTCAACCTGAACTCTGTACCTGCCTTTAAGGCGCTGTCCACAACCTAATCAAGGATATTATTTTGCATTCAACAATGAAATGTTATCAATATATTTTTATAACTTGTTATGACTGATGCCTTGTGTCATTTCGATGTGGGTCCTAAAGCTCTGAACTCTTGAGAGAATGTATATCCATATAAATCTCATCCAGAGTGCATTAGTTCATGTTGGTTTTGACTTTCTCCTTTTGCTGAACTGAACTGAACTGTCCTGGTCCTGTTCTCTGCACATCCTATGGACCTCACAATGTATTCCTGGTATAGAAGTAGCAGCTACAGAATTAGTGTTTTAACTGTTTGATATGTAGGGTATCTTAATTCATGTCATGTTTAATTAAGTCTACTTAGTCAGTGCCAAGGCACTTTTCTGCTGTTTAAGAAGTTTGCATCCCAATGGTGTTTTATTCAGCTGGAGTTCTTCCACTTTTGAGGATGAATTGAATGTCCCATTTGGTTTCTTGAAACTTCATCAAGCGTACATCAAATTTAAATCAGGGTAACACTTGGACATATTGCACATGACTACCTATTTTGATCACAGTGTCCCTTAGTTATAAAGCCATCGTAGGGAAGAAGACTCAGCTTTAGACTACGTCCACACTAACACATTTTCAAAACCGTGTTTTAAAACAAAAACGACCTCCATCCAGATGTGCGTTTTACCACCGTTTCAGAAATAATCTCCGTTATAAAATGCAGAATTTAACTGCACAACAGCCGCAAGCTTAGACAACAAGGTCAGCAGCGGCTGTAAGTAGTTATCCATGTTGAATTACCCACTGGTAGTCAAGGTTGACGTTGTTTGTTTTCTCCCAGAAAAGGGTCACATGATAGGGGCGTAGCGAATCAGGGAAAGATGTGTGGATGTAGCCTTAGTTAAAGAGCAAAAGCCATCTTGAAAGATGCCTCTTATGAATGTTCTTAGTCACACCGGATTTGACATTTTCTTTCAATACACCGTGTTGAAAGTAGCCCCTCTGCTTTCCTATATGGGGTCACAGACTGTTTAGTGTATTATTACTCTGAAGATATACTGCACATTGTTTGTGACATTTTGATACAATATGTCAAATTGTATCGTTATGAAAAAGTCAAATATGACAGATTTGGCGAGTTTCAATTCAGTCATTGAGTCAATTTATACTGCTGCTTCAAAGAAAAGTACACTTTAAACCAGAAGTTACACTGACCTCACCTATTTGATAATGTCCATAATGAGAAATAGCATCACTTTTAATAAAGAAAATAGAAAAAACATTTTCTACCAGCTCCCTTTACAAATCTGGGTCATTTTTGTGAGACTTCATCACCCAACAGTTATGCGATTGCAGTGTAGGATACAGTAAACTGAATGCTTCTATCAAACCATTTTTATTGTGCAGCTTCGGGCTGGTTGATACGTTAGTTATAAGGGGGGGACAATATTTCATTTTTTGCAGTGATATGGACAAAGTAAATAAAATGTAAATGAAAATATTATTATCATGTGTGTTTCTTTCCTTAAAGGTCCTATGACATGCTGCTTTTTGGATGCTTTTATATAGGCCTCAGTGGTCCCCTAATACTATATCTGAAGTCTCTTTTATATAGGCCTCAGTGGTCCCCTAATACTGTATCTGAAGTCTCTTTTATATAGGCCTCAGTGGTCCCCTAATACTGTATCTGAAGTCTCTTTTATATAGGCCTCAGTGGTCCCCTAATACTGTATCTGAAGTCTCTTTTATATAGGCCTTAGTGGTCCCCTAATACTGTATCTGAAGTCTCTTTTATATAGGCCTTAGTGGTCCCCTAATACTGTATCTGAAGTCTCTTTTATATAGGCCTCAGTGGTCCCCTAATACTGTATCTGAAGTCTCTTTTATATAGGCCTCAGTGGTCCCCTAATACTGTATCTGAAGTCTCTTTTATATAGGCCTTAGTGGTCCCCCTAATACTGTATCTGAAGTCTCTTTTATATAGGCCTCAGTGGTCCCCTAATACTGTATCTGAAGTCTCTTTTATATAGGCCTCAGTGGTCCCCTAATACTGTATCTGAAGTCTCTTTTATATAGGCCTCAGTGGTCCTCTAATACTGTATCTGAAGTCTCTTTTATATAGGCCTCAGTGGTCCTCTAATACTGTATCTGAAGTCTCTTTTATATAGGCCTTAGTGGTCCCCTAAAACTGTATCTGAAGTCTCTTTCCCAAAATTCAGTCTTGGTGCAGAATTACAGCCACTAGAGCCAGTCCCACAATGAGCTTTCCTTAAGACGTGCCATTTCTGTGTCTGTAGCTTTAAATGCTATTGAGGAGGAGAGAGGGGGGGCAAGGTGGAGGGTGGGGGTGTGGCCTTGACCAACTGCCATTCTTAACTTGTTTTCAAGCCATGATGTCTCTCTCTTTCTCATGGGTGGGCCAAATTCTCTGGGCGGGCAAAGCAGATAAAGGGGAGGTAACCTTCCTCCTTATGACATCATAAAGAGGAGATTCCAGATCGGCCCATCTGAGCTTTCATTTTCTCAAAGGCAGAGCAGGATACCCAGGGCTCGGTTTACACCTATCGCCATTTCTAGCCACTGGGGGACCATAGGAAGGCTGGAGGAGCTCATATTAATGTTAAAAAAACCTCATAAAGTGAAATCTTCATGCCATTGGACCTTTAACAGTACAACCAACAATACATATGAAAGGACAGTGTTGCCATTCTGACATGTGGGGTGTGCGTTAATACAGCATCTTTCACTTATGCCAAGCTATATATTTGCATCATGCATTATTATCAGAATCATGCTAGCGTTACAAATACTGAATGGTTATTAAAATTTATAGTGTCCACAACACTGAACAGATGTGTCAGTTTGTGAAAAATATAACGTTGAAAAACCAAAACGATAATTTAAAATGATTTGTTAAGTAATAGACTTTTTAAAAAATGAATGTGATTTAATGATATATTCCTTTAAGGGTTAAATTAAACAAAGAAAAAGCATGTCACACCATTAAAACATTTTCATGTTCGTCTCATCCTATTGAGTGCTGATTCATCACATTTAATTGTAACAGTTGCACGTTATACTCTTACTGGTATGTCTCCTGAGGGAAGATGGGAAATGTCTTCAGTTAATTTGATTTCAAAATGTGTGCAGATGTTTTGGCAGGAAACCCAACAACTTAACGTTTTCATTTATTTCTTATTGTAGCTATGCTACTTTATACACTTGCTGTTTTCTTACTTTTAATTTACCTTGAATGTGAGCAACTGCAACTAAATAATTTCCTTGAGGCTATCATTAAAGTTTTCTGATTCTGAACAATTCTGTTATTGTCCACAGTAAACTGTAAATCAAGCTGGAGCTAAACCACATAGAATTAGACTACCAAATATACAAGATTTGATGTAAATGTCTCCTGTGCAGTAGCTGATGTTGAGCAATTACATGGACAACTTGCTTAGATTTTAGAGTGTCTATGTCCCCTGTGGTTAAAAAATATTCAGAAGGCTTGTCGGTAATTTAGAAAACCAGAGCAGAGTGCATATACGGTATACTGTATACCTCCACTCTGCTGACCATGCCTACACTGAGCTGCACTTCCACAGCCAATTGAAATAGTTCAAAAACATGACTGGTGAGGACCAGCACACTTACCATCTCACAAATGTGATTGTACCCGCAGTCAAACATAAGGATCCACAGGCCAGTGGCTTGTGTGGTTCAGAAACATTTCTCTAATGATCAGAGGGGAAAAAAGAACAACTGATCCTGCCAGCAGCGGCTACCAAGAAAAGCCTCTTGATCTTTAAAGAAATGCTCCTGTTATATGATTTGCACTGACACACACACATTGTTACAGAACCTTGGTGCTGCATTTCAAAAGCAACTCCTCAGACTAAACCCTTGCATGAAAACTTGTAGAATATAAAAAGATGTTTTTTTAAATCTTATTTTCAGTGATGCTGTTGAAACTGAAAACTGCTGAAAGTTGTTTATTTGCGACAATAGACGTTGCCATTGTTCATCATTTGTGTAGGAAACGTAAGAAAGGACGTTTATTACCTACATTGTTATAAAATGAGGTAAGTGTTATGGTTTTACACCACACTCATGAAATACTAAGAGCATGCAGGTCAAAGCTTGATGTTCTTAGCCGTAATTGTGTTATTTTTTGTGGGGGGGTTTTTCGGTGCCACTTATTTCACTTGTAAGTGTGAACTTATTGTAACACTTATTTCATTTTTCCTTGTTGTCTTTGGACTTAAATCTTTCTACCACTTGACAAAATGAACCACTAAGTATGATTAAGCATGCACTTTAAAATTAAAATGCAAGTATTATGTAAAATGTCAATTAAACTATTAATTTCATGTAATAGTACTATATAAAACTGGTCATAGACTATGATGTACGATTTGACTCGCAGCACACTGTCACAATGATATACAGTTGTGTCACGCTATACCGTTCAGTATGCTTCATGTCAGTATGCCATTTTTTTTAGGCCTAGTGGTACATTGTGTGTATTAGCAGTTGTGTAAAAAGTCTCACATGACAAGGCAAGAGAAATATACTAATTATGGAATACCTACAATTACTGGATATTGGAAAACCCCACAAAATACTGTTTCACAAAAGAAAGAAAATATACAGTAAATTCAAAATATTCAAAAGCCACTTTTAAGGTACATTAATGCAACATGTGGCAAATTCTCGTGAGTCTTTCTAGGTTAAGATTATATTAAATGTATTTATCCTCATACAGAGACAAACCCAACACATCAGGAACATCCTGGGCAAAGTTTTTTAACAAAATAAGAAATACAACAATTCATAGAGTTATCAGTGTAATCTTTGTTGCAGTTTTTCTTTTCTTATTTTTTGTATGTGGCAAAAAATAGAACTGTCCACTTTATGGAAACCATGCATTAAAGAGAGGGGGCTTGTTTTCTCATTCACCCATAGACAATGATGTATATTTGCATCATGCATTATTATCAGAATCATGCTGGCATTACACATACTGAATGGTTATTAAAGTGTATAGTGGACAACAATGGACAGATGTGTCAGTTTGTGAAAAATCTAACGTTGAAAAACCAAAATGATAATTTAAAATGATTTGTTGTTAAATACACTTTAAAAAAAAAATATTATTTGTAATTTAATAATATATTCCTTCAAGGGTTAACTTAAACAAAGACAAAGCATGTCACACCATTCATGTTTGGCCTATAAATTAAAAGTTGGTCCAATCCTTTACTCTACACAATGTCCTTATAATGCTTCATAAAAAAGTATAACCTTTTTATAGTTGTTTATTGACGTTTGAAGACCGGAAATGAAAAAAACAATACCATGCCACATCAACCACCTACAACTGCAGAACGGTGCATGCATCATCTTCTCAAGCGTGTCCTTCTTTTACTCATTTTATAGTTCTTTACTGGTCATCATCTGAATAGCCTTACTATTACTTACTTACATTCATTACTGAATGCTGCAGCCCCCAGCAGCAGGGGAGAAACAACTTATGGAAGCCATCCTCCCCCCTTTGGAAATCAAGAGGAGCTCCCATTCATTTGCTTAATTACCTAATTAACAGAGAGCTAATTACTTTGTTGTGTGCACGTGTATGTGTGGAGAGGCTGTTACGTAATTGATAGTGATCCGCAATTAATTTGTAACTACACTCCATCCAGTCAGGGCCTTAATCCACACAACACATCACCAGCGCGACACCAACAAAACATGATAATAAATTCCGACGCAGACACATGGCTGTCGGGCTCCGCTGAGCTCATAGATCCAGTATTGACATGCAGATCAAGCCAGTGAAGAATTAAAAAGATCATGTGTTAGATTGTCTTCATAAAACTAACACACACACACACACACACACACACACACACACACACACATCGGACTGCTCTCATTAATTACACTAGCCAATCATGTTTACAACCTTTTGAAAAACAAAACCCTGCAGTAATCTGAAAGACTGGCTCAGTATACAAATCATAGCAAAACTGCAAATCCTGTTAGGAATATAATGAGAGTCATGTCATACAATACCAGATAACATTTCATGAAGATGAATGCCATCATAAATTCATCACTGACTAAAACAGACACATTCAAAAGCCAAATAAGAATAATTTAGTAGTTGATTTCTCTAAGGGGTGTCAAAAGAAAAAATCTTTCATGTTAAGAACTACTTTATTCTCTATTTTAGACCCAGTGGGATCCATATCACAATAAGAAACACACAGAGTAAAACATAAAGAGAAATACAACAATACAAAGCTTTCCACAGTGTTCAGTGTCTAACATACAGACATATTCGCCAATGGTTCCACAGTCTGGAAGAAAATCTGACAGAACTGCGTACAGGGTTAGCCAAAACAGCGATTAAGTTGTTTTCTGACTCAGATACCCTACACATAAATCTATACATCAGGTTACGTAAAGCCCCGACACTGACAAACATATGGCTTGAACCGGAGCTTCTTGGAGCTCTCAGCAGCAGCAGCAGCCTCACGCTGTCATTATAAGCCACTATGAGTTTTCTAATGCTGCCTTGCTTATAACGACACCACAGGTAGATTTTATGGTAATGCGTAATGTAATTCTTCATGGATTTGAATTTTCAGTTCTGGCTGTATGTGAATTAGTGTCGCCTGCCCCAGTTCATAGGTTTGAATTCAACTCTGCTGCTTTGTACTTATCAGTCGAATGGCTCAGAGGACATCTGTGTTGCTGTGGCTTCATGGGCCCCTGAGGTCATTAAACACAACATTGTGGTTGTAGGCCATGATGCATGTCTGTGTGACTGCTACGACATATACACTCACTGCGGCTTTACAGTGGGAATAAAGACATATTACTATATGACTACTTTTACGTATATGATGTAACCAATATGTAAATATTACTATAACTATAAACTGTGTACTGTATGTGTAATACACATTGAACCCTAAACACATTTAAAGACCTGGGACCATTTTTCTTATTCCTTCGTTTTAATTGGCAAAGCCAATTCTGTTGTGTTAAAATTGTTGTTAAATGTACTGTATGTCTCTAAAATGTTCATAGGCTCAAGACCCAAGGAATGTGTGAGTGTTTTCCACAGTATGCATGTAACAGGAAATAGGACAGTTTTTGTTTTCCTGTTACTATGAATTAAGAGTTGTTTATATTGTGTTTGGTGCCAGTCGCTGAGCCGTTACAGTAACTCATGTGAAACACAGTACTTTGCATATAAAACATAAAAAATAATAGGCTACATAAAAATAAAAAATAAATAAAAATAAAAATCCCAAATGAAATTTTTGGAACCTATAAATGATCGAAAAAATAAAAATAAAAAAAATGAATTGCAACATTTTTAGTGGTTTATTGTTGTTAATACTATGCTAAAGTATCCAAGCATTATTGTTTTATTATTTGAAGCTCAATAAGTAACATGCCTGACCAGAGGAATGTAAGAATGTGTTGGTAAAAAAAAAAAAAAAAACATGCTAGAAGGATATTACAAAAAACACGTAGGTACGATAAAGTATAATAACACAAGAGATGATTGATAATATGAAGTCCTCATATACTCACATACTACAGATTAAGTGGTTAATCTGTGGACATATTATAGGAATGTTTCCTGTTACTGTTTCTCTTTTGAAGGCTCAGAAATAGCCCCCACCCTTACACTGAACTAAGTCAATCAACACTGTTCTGCTCATCTACCTCATGTCTATTTCAATCTTACAATTACAATATTGTTATATTACCATTGCACTGAACTGCCTTGCACTATATTTATATTGAAATCTTAAATCTCAGACTATACTGATATACTATTCCTTCCCTCTCTTCAATTGTTAATGTATATTTCTTGTAAATTTGTAAATTCTGTTGTATCGTTATACTGCATCCTTAACAGTATTTTATTTTTTTTATTTTTATTTTTTTAAAGATTTCTTACTGTCCTTTCTTTTTTTATTCTTTATAGGTTAAGTGAGTGTTGTACTTTGAGAGCAAAGATCAACCGGAGTCAAAATTCCTTGTTTGTTTACGAAAACCTGGCCAATAAAGCTGATTATGATTCAGATTCAGATTCTGATTCTGATTGTGACTGATCATGGTCAGAGGGTGGCGCCCTCTACTAAGAAACAGACTTTCCTGAGCGAGTTGATGAGCAGCATTGCTCCCAGATGCAGACGTGATAAATGTAATGCCATTCATAGCTAAATGAGCTGTGCTTCTCAGACCTTGATCAAGGACAAAAAAACGACTTCAAATATTTTCGCTTGAGGTTAAATTAATGTTGCTTTACAATGAGTTGAATAATTCTCGTCTTCAGGGGTAAGTGACAGATTTGAGTTACTGTCATCATGTTTTTGCTCTTCTTGTGACAGACAGACTGTTTAGGAGTCCACACAACTTTTCAACCACAAAAATAAATAAAAATGCTTAGCAGAGATTCTTAATAACTTTGTTAAAATTTACATGCAGGTAATGTCTCCCATTCAAAATGTTATGAAGAAATTGGCCCACATGCCAGCAAATATAACCACACCAAACCGAGAGAACCTGCACTCTTGTTATCTACACTTTCATAAAAACCACCTCCTTTAATAGTTAAAACTCCTCACAGTTGAGATTAAAACATATTTGATGATGATGTCAAAGCATTTCATTTTTTCTGCAGTGAGGGTTGCGAACAGTTATGATGAACCTCGGATCAAGACAGGAGAATTTTCTGAAATAATAAGTTCATTCTGCCTCGGTTGTAATTAGTCAGCTTAGACATTTTAGCTTTTCTGACAGCCCCCCTCTCTCCTGTCACACTTTCAGCTAAAACTAATGCATATCATTACATTTCCCCGTAGAAAGGACCCACTAAGTGCTACTGAATTGTACTTGTGTGACTACGATGATGTTTCTGTGAAGGAACTGCGATGCAATGAACGTTGTTTACGAGCAGGTGGATATGACGTCACGGACTTGGACAGCAAAACAACAACATCCAAATCCGCGATTCTTCCTCTTTTTTTTTTCTCCTTCTTTTCTCGGCGTGTTGAAATCTAATAACAACATTAAGAGAGGAGCTCGTGCCTTTCTCTGCGAGGTAGACTGGGAGGCAGCGAGTGTGAAAGTCCACATTTTGCTTCTTTCTTTTTTTTTTTTCACGACGCCCTCGGTAAGATGATCTCTTTCTCCTTGTAGTTAAGTTAGTTAGTTAGTCCCCCCCCCCCCTCCTCCTCCTCCACCTCCACCACCAACACCAGCGGGCGGAGTAATAGCCTATTTACGTGCGGTGTTTACGGTGTGATTTGTTCTCGCATGCGTTCTCGGTACACAAGCTCGCGTGCACGGTTTGAATACTAGCAAATCGGTACCCCTCCGCGTGCGCCTGTTAGCTGCTGTAAAGCGTTTTCCATTCTGGTAAGTTTCACTATTATGTTAACATTAGCTTTGCTGTATGGTATATATAGAGAAATGCTGCACTCAAACACACACACACACACACACACACACACACACACACACACACGGAGTTTGTCTCCGCGTTTTGCTGCTGTTTTCTGCAATGGTTACAATTAGCGAAATAAACAAATAAACAAACACCTGTATTATTAGCATGTAGGCTGCTTGGTAGCGCCGTTTAATGTCTCTGTAACATGAGTGGTTTTGTTACTACGAGTGTTGTATCCTCCACTTTTTTGGAAAGTTGGATTTCTAAACTTAGTTGAGGCTAACGTACGTTGCTCGTGAGACCCCGGGCGAAATGCACCTTTATAACCAGTTGGTTCTAAAGTGCTGGTTGATGATAGCCGGTTAACAGTTAATTACTAGCTACCTGTTACGGATACAGCCGTAAAAGTTGTTTAGTTTACACGGTGTAAGGGAAGTTTGAGTGCCGTGATTTCTTTTGAGTAACGTTAGGACCAGGGAGGGAGCTTTACCCCACGTGTTAGCAGCCCTCCAAACTCCGAAAGACCGGAGGAAGGCATTACAACTGCCCCGAAACTATTGCTATTATAACTGTAAGAGTTTTAGCTAACGGACAGGTCGACTTTTATCGGGCTGTCCATCATATCGAAGGCTGTTCGGTGCGGCTGAGTATACACTACATTTAAAGCGGATATTCACCTCATAGTCAACTTTTCGTTAACACAAAGGATTTAAAGAGCAAAATCTTATTGATAGCTGTCACAACTGAAATTCACACCTCAACAAAAGTTAGTTTTTGACATGCTTTATTTAACTGTATTGCTCAAAGTTTAAACGGAGCGGTTTAGAGTCAGACATGGTGTGGATTAAACTTTGATATTTTCTTAACTGTAAATATAGGCTGAAGTTACAGAGCATTTTAATATCAACTGATATTGCTATAGTGTGTACGTAGATTAACGTTATGTGGTATCCTCATGCACTGTACAAAGGAATGTACTTGAGCAAAAAAAAAGCATTTGTAAAAATCCATTCAAAGCAGTCAATTTTAGATTTATTCTATTTAAATTAATATTTTATTACAGGTGTATTACAGACAAATGGACACCAATAACAGGTATGATAATGAATTTTACTGTGCAGCTTTTATATATATATATATATATATATATATATATATATATATATATATATAGGGCCTAAATACAGTATTATAAACACATGTCTTGTGTAGTTAATCCATGTTGATTTATTAGTAACTTGTATTATAATAGTAAGTGTGTGTGTGTGTGTGTGTATATATGTATGTGTGTGTATATATATATATATATATATATGTATATATATATATATATATATATTTAAAAGATACAAAGTAAGTCTATTGAGAGTGAACTGCATACATAAAATAATTAAATATTAGCCTAATATATTTTACAGTAAGTCTGCAGCTGGCAACAGCAGGACTAAAACCATCTGAAAATTTACGAAAGGGAAACTGCAGCTTTAACAACTATTGCTGGCAGGGCTCCCTCCTTCTTGGTCTTTGGATTAGTCATTGTCTGAGGGAGAAAAAAAAAAAAAAACCTTTTTGTAGGAGAAGTAAAGTAAACAGCCTCCAACAAGCGAACCTTGACAACCCAGATTAAGGAAAACATTGGAGATCAAACAGTGCTGCTGCTGGGCTGTTGTCATGAGCTGCCTGAGAGAGAGCTGCAGACTATTTGAACAGGCACTGGGGTTTGTGTGCTCACTTATGCAGAAATGGACCTTCGCAAATGCTGACCTAGGTTTTAAAACACAGGATGAACTTTTTTTTTTGTGCAACTTTTCTAAGCCTGCCGTTTGACACGGCTGTTGCATACGGACATTTAGCCTTCTGCTGTTTCTGATGGGAACAACCTAACACTGTCCCCTACGTCTGCTCCTACAAACTAGAATGGCTGTACTTTCCGTGCTCCATACTACAAGTGAATAAATTGAGTTGGCAGGGGGTGGGGTAAAAAAGCTTGAAATTTGAGGAAGTGTAGCTGTATGCATTGTAATGACGCAAGATGCTTAATTCACCAGTCTGTGATTTTGTATTATTTGGAAAGCACTTGTTTCTAGTTTGGCCTCTTCAGGCCCGGGCTAAGGCTATTCTTTGTAGAGAGTTGAGGTTCAACTGGTAAGAAAGTAATCAGTCACTCATGCATTCAGTGTGAGGACTCCAATCCCCGAGTGGAGCGGCCCTCTCTTTCATCTGATGGCTCAGTATTTGTGAACACGTTGTGCTGGGTACGGAGGGGCTGAAAAACTGACTGTGCACCCTTGCTTGCAGCTGAATGATAAGGAGTTATTTCTGGTCCAGTGTGGGAATAAGGTTCTGTATTTGCTGTATTGTTTCTTTCAGATTTATTTGCCGGCTTCGCCCCTCATTTGATTTTTAGATACAAGACGCCCTCAAACCAGTTGCTTGAAACACTTTTGCACAAAGCAAGACAAGTGACAGATGAATAAAGGGAATGTTCTGGTAAATGAATTTGTCATGTGATTTTTGCATGTTTGATTCACACAACACAAAAGAGGAAAAGCACTAGCAATAGGACTATGAGGGCAGCACGCTCATTAGTGCTCTATTACATGAATGGAAATGATAACAAAGGAAAGCAGAACAATATTTCCAGGGTAAAGGTTAGTGTGTCCCGGCCCCTGTGGTGTGCCCAGGCAGACGGTTGTCCATGCCAGGGAAGGCTATTGGTCGGAGAGTGGACAGCCTCAGGTGTGCTCTGTGCAGCTCCTCCGTCTCTATGGAGACTGCAAAATGCTCAGGACGGCCATTAACTCATGCAGCCATTAATTACTGTCTTCTACTGTCATCTGTCCTTAATAAAGGCAGGGATGCTGACAAAAATGTCATCATTGTGCATGCAACAACAATCAATTAAGTTGCATTACAAAATGAATTAACTGCTGGTTTTGTGTTGCAGGAATACAGTACAACATTGGGGTGCAGGTTGTGTCTATTGTTGCAAAAATATATCGAAGTATCCTGTTTAGTCCTGTCAAGTTGGCGTAATGATTTAGTTGTTGGTGTGTTGGTTTCAGACAAAAGTAGTGCGATTTTAATACATAAAGGCTGGGTTGTACATGCTGTGAAGTTGTATTAGAGACTAGATGGGCAGCAGAACAGTTTGCAACAGCCTCTGCTGTATCAATAAGTTATATTGAAATGGTACCAGTAAAAAAAATTTTTCTTCAATCCCTTTCCCTGTATGATCGCTTTTACCAAGTACTGTATCAATACGTATTTTCGAATTCTCAGAGTATTTATATTAACATAATAATAATAACAACATATTTTTACCTTGGGATTTAATCTTAGTAAAATGTGTGATGTGTTTTTCTGACTTTCTTACCTGAGATCACACAGAAAACTCAGCAGAAAAGAAGCTGATTTGACTGATCATGTTTGCTGATAGACTCATCTCAAACAAGATACAGACAGTTTAAAATGAAAGGGAGTTGGCTTTGCACTGTGGTGTGGTTTGCGTTCACATCTGATATGAGACCTTTAATTAGGGTTGTGTAGTGTAGTCAGTCGAGATGTTTTCTATTTAATTTTCTATATCTTCTTATTCAGACAAAGGTGTTCACGCATTATATAAATAAACAAAACTTAGCCAATTTAGAAAATTTGAGAATTCATGAGATGAATTGTCGTAGGTTGACAAAATTTAAGAAGTCTTTCTTTGTTTAAACATTTGATGTACTGCCGAATGGTTTTTATTTTTATGCACACGATTCCCTTTTCTCATTTTGAGTGAGTGCAATAGCCTCTTAGCATTTTATTTAAAATCAGAGTTTTTTTTAAATTTGTTTTTTTTTAAATCTTTTCATTAAAAGCACCAAACTTGTTTTGGTATATGTTGCAGGTGAGCTGCAAACATTTCCCTCCAGACATGAGGGGCTTAACGATATCCTCCAAGCTGTGCTCAGCTGCCAGGCGAAACCTCAGCTCCTGTTTCCTGTTTCTGTCAGCTGTCCAGTCTCTATGTCAGTCTGCGTGTGTTTATGACGTGGCTTCGATGGCCTGATGGATGACGTTCATTCCGTTTTTAGGGAATTTTGTATCAAATATGTGTTAACGAATATTTACACTGAGAGGGTGTAGTTATTACTCATGTCTTGTTTGGTTTATCATGCCAGGGCGACCGCGTTTGCTCTCTCTTTTACCTCCACAGTATTTTCAAAAGTTTATGTTCAAACAACATGTGATTTGAAGCCCGGTTCTCCAAAAGATGTCTCGCTTTCATTTGTCTTTTTTGACTAAAACTTTACACAGATAAGGAAATTTAGCTTTTTGGCAATTTTGGGAAAAGTCAGGAGAAAGATTAAAAATAAAGTGACTGTTACGTTCCTGGTGCAGCTATGTTGGAATTGGGCTATTCCTGAATACTGGTTGTATGCATGTAGACATGTCATGTAGGCAATGTGACTCGAGGGTGTAAGAGGAAGCATCACTTTAAAGTCGTAGTTGCGAGTTGTTACGTATATTCAATATTATATGTTGATGACAAGTTGTGTAGATTGATATTTGTATGCTGCCGCTAAAAATCACTTTTCAGTCAAACGTTGCGATTTGATTGGTGATATATTTTGTTAGGACGTTTTAGTGGTGGCACTCTGCTCATTCTCTGTTCAGCTGTGGTGGCTGCTCATGTTATCTCACAGGTTCCTCTGTTTATGCCAAACTGCTGCTGGAAATGTAAAAGTCTCCACTTGCACCCAAGTGTTCAGATCTTAAGACCTGTCCAAAGCTGGATGCTTAGAGCTGCAAAATAAAAGCTTTCATAATCTGGCTATAGGTTAAATCATTACTATATTATATCAACGTGAGAATAAGAGTAGCAAAAACTGAAATTGACTAATGTGAAAATGTCCCAGGCTTTTACTTAAACCCCGTTAACTGCATTAGGCAGCGCGATGTAGAATAAGGTTACAGGAGCACATCTTTAAGAGGCCTCATCCTTGACTTCTTGGCTGTGTTTTCAGTTGGCAGTCCCAGCCTAATAAGAAACATAACATGGCAGGGCCTGCTCTTCCATCATCATTGCTGGGTGGAAAGTTGGTGTGCTTTGATCATGTCTTTTGGGCGCATCACTCCGGCTTAGCCTGCTGCTCGCTATGTGATAAGCCATCAGAGTACTCAGATCTAAGCCGGCAGCTCCGTGGGCTTGAGGAGAGACAGGAGAGAGTAATGGAGATGAGGAGAGAGCAGCAATGCAAATTTTGTTGACAGACTGTTACTGCAGCTGTTTTCTCTGCCTTTGAATTCAACAATGTTACTGTCCCTCTTCACTCTGTCTGTGAAGAAGAGGCCACTTTCATTTTTAGGTAATTTATTTGTGTAAAAACACTGTTACTGTGTTGTATAATTTGCCCTCTTGGCAATTAAAACAGCTTTTAATGAGATGCACATGTTAATTGCCTCAAAAACATGTGATTTCATTATTTTACAAACTGTAATGCCCAGATGTACTCTTAAGCTGCGGCTAACTGATACAAGTTCACTTTGAAGTTGAATGCTCTGTTTTCGCACTGCTTTCTTCTGTCCGTCCATAAAACATCATTTTAGACCCCCCATTATGAAAGGGTGCTCCTAATTGACGGGTTGTTGCTTGTTTATTTGATATATATTTACCGGCTAGGTGGTAATTGGGAAGCAGTAATTACCCAAGATGCAGTGCAGCGCTTCAGCAGAGGTGCTACCACGCTGATGAGTCTAGAGCACAGATGAAAGTATGCAGGTTACTATTATCATCCTAGCAGACTGTTTAAATACTTGACAGCAGAGAGCAGAGATTGCTAATTGGGCCTGTGTCCCTTTTTATACAGTCTTATTGTTTACTGTGATGACGTACAGTGTGAGATCAAAAGCATGGTTCTTTTTTCTGTGTGTGTGTGTGTGTGTGTGTGTGTGTGCGCGCTTTTTTTTTTTGGTGCAGTTGTTACAAGTATGCCTGAGTAGTTAATAGCAACAATAAAAGGCCAGTGTATGTAAGGGCCTCATGGATTCAGAGTCCCTCCTGTTGATGTCGTTCCTTCACTGATAATGGCCTTGTTAACTGAGATTCATTACCTCTTCATTCAGAGTCCCCTGGATATTGAGGGAGAGCGTTCTCAAACTACTGGGTTTGCCACGGTGAAGTCATCCTCATGTGGTTTTGTAAGCTATTCATGAGAAATGGTGACGGCATCTTCCCTGACTCCTGATGATTCAGTTGACCTGAGCTGAGACTGGGGTGGTGGTATTTGACTTTGTTTGCTACTCAATTCCACTTTCACACCAACTCTCGCTTTCACTCCCTCTCCTTCTCTCAGACACCTTCTCTCCCTCTCCAATACCCTCGAACACACAGAGAGATGCACACCTTGTTTGTGCGCAGGCTACTGTTGTTTGATAGCCTGCTCTCCCAGTAGATCTTCAGACGTTGTTGTTGTTTGCCTGTATAGGTTGGAGTGTGTGCCTTGCATTTGCCCGGGCTCCTTGGAGGGAGTTTGTTTTTGTTCTCAGCGTTGTAAACAGGGTGGGGCTCCATTCCCAAACCACTCAGATGGAGATGGTTATTTTCACAGGAGTGATTTTATTTTTGTTTATCATCTCGGTCAATAGATTAGCCTGGGATGGAATTACGTGTTGAAGCAGATAGTGTGGCTAACCATTTGCTGCATGTGCTGATAACCACTTTGTCACTGTTTTTGTTGTTTTGTGATTAAAGAAGCACTCACTTTCTTAGGGCTGGGTGATAATTCATTAGTATCATTTATATCGATCTCTATGATTATAATATGCCCTCATTTAAATTTTTTAAAAACACATTACACTATTAATATATGTATAATAAACGTATTAAACTCTTCCACAGTCATAATGTTCAAATATTGTACTTGATGATCACAATATATTTTGTCCAGATCCTACACCCCTAGGTTGGTCATATACTTTCACTTTCGATTTTGGAAATTGTGAGATTGTAGTTTCCCTTGCTGTTCTCCTGTATAACTCTAACCATAGTAGATAACATTTGGTACTTTGAGTAAAGTTTTCACTTGGGTCATGGCATCGTTTTCTGACTTTGCTCAAAACTGTTTTTGCCAGGAAGGAAAAGAGGGAGGTTGTCCTTGGATGTGGTTATATCAGAACTTTAACATTAGTAGATTTCAGTTAAAGGCCAGGTCATATTGAGTTTAAGTCCCAACCCAGTTTCCAAAACAACATTTTTGTTTATTATAACGAATTGGCTGAACACACCCCTGGCTAGGAATGACTATGGCCTTTTCAAGCCCACTAGTTTGCTATGAACTTAAACTAGTTGAACCATGGTTGAAAATGTCAAGTTGCAAATTAAAATGTTTGAGGTAATATTTGGCCCATGTATGGATTTATGTAGACGCGCAGCCTGGTGGCTTAACTATTTAAGGCTCCTGCTTATCAAGCATGTATTAAGGTGAGATCCACACAAAGATCCCTGTCAGGTATGATACTTTTGTGGCTTTCACAGCATCAGAGGCTGCGGATGTGTGTAAAGTCCCTTTTTAAATGATGGAAGGCGACAGCCACAGTGGTTGCTGCTGATCCTGCAAAGAATCACACAGCAGCAAGCACAGCAGTCCGCTGTGTGACGTGCAGCGAGCGGCAAGTTTGAAATGGTCAGCAGCTGGAAGTCTGTCGTTTGTAGGGCTGGGAACCGAATTTGATACTTTTTTAGGAACCGACCGAATTGCATCCTTAGTATCGAGTATCGGAAAATGCCTAAGGGCCAAATGTCATCAGCATCAGTGAGCCAACCAGAATGCAGCATGCTTCTACCAAGATTGAATAGTGTTTGTGATTGGCTGTCTAACGTTACACGTCGTAGAGACACACAGGAAAAACTCTACATTACACACAGAGACGGGGCTCACGTAGTAGGAGCTGAAAAATAAATTCAAAGTCGATTTGTGCTGTAATGTGTAATATTGTCATTTTTTTTTTTTTTATGAAATTAATTTTATAAAATTGGTATAGAAAAATCGTTCAAGAACCGGTTTCAAAGTCACGGTATTGGTATCGAACATTATTATTATATTTTTTTTTTTGGGGCATTTCTGCCTTTTATTAGAGAGGAAAGCTGAGATATGAAAGTGGAGGGAGAGGGGGGAAGTCAATTCATCTTAAATGCAGTTTGAATGATTATAGGAGAGGAGCAGTGTGTGTGTGATAGCCTAGATTTGACATTATTCCCCTGTTTCCTGAGAAAGATGTGCTTCACTTCTGTACACTAAGCATGCACATGCACCCTGGTAGTCAGGTGACATACGTAACAGCAGGCGGTAACAACAGGCACACAGCTCTCTCGTAAGAACGTGATCTGTGAGGGGGGGGGGGAGAGAGAGTCAGGGTTCACAGCGGTAAGGAAAAGAAAAACAGCAGACAGTTGATGGGAGTTTCGACTTTTAGGAGTTTAGTGATGAGCTTTTGTACACCATCACAAACGCATGCACGCTCTTGAATATCTCTTTGATAAACCAGCATTTGCAGTTGACTGAATGAGCTAATGCTGACTTGGCTTCATGTCCTTGACACCGCTCGGCTTTCTTGTGAATGGGTGAACGCACGTTTATATTATGTTATGTTATTGTGGCTTACAAGGTGTTTATCTAAGTGACTACCCCGCTGGTCTATAAAAAGACCTAAGATAAAGACGGAGAGAGAACAAGAAAGAGTGGGTGAGCAAGAGAGAGAATCTGAACTGGAACTGAAACTTTATTTGGTACTTGTTTTGTTCCAGGAACTATAAAAAGCATGAGAAAAACTCTAATTCTGTAGCAGAAATGGGAATAGTGCGTCGGTTGCAGATCTGTGAGTCTCCGTAGTAGACGCTGATGACGACCAGTCGTACCAGAGATGAACCTGTGACAGCAGTTGCTTATGTATTGGTCAAACACACTATGCATGTTATAACACGACGTTTGTGTGTGTGTGTGAAACACTTTATTTATTGTCTTATTTATATCTATTATGTACTCATTTTTTTTAGTAAGTGAAACTGACATGTGACATCAAAGTGCCTTGTGCATCATGCACACATGTTCTAGAGTTGCTTTCCTCCCAGCTCGCTACGGTTAACCATTTACTATTTACTGTTTACAGCCTTTTGTCGGAGATTTACTGCACCTATTGTAAACGCTGCTGAATGTGGTGTGGTGTAAGCAATCAACTGTTCTGAATTATTGGATATTTTTCTAAAAGCCTTTTCATGTTGAGTATATGGAGTGCATGATGTACACGCTTTTAATGTGTTGACCAATCAATTCCTCCCGCTGAAAACAACTCCCAGTTAGAAATGAGTAAATCAATCTTTTCATATCCTACTACAGACGGGCTTTTGCCGTGGGTTTTTAGTGCATTTTTGTGTACTTTATACACAATTGTATGCAGTGATTGAAGGGCTAATTCAAAGAATTTTAATCACTCCGACCAACCCACTTGCAGTGTCATCTTTTTTTGCAAATTCCCCATAAAATGAATAGATGAGCAGCCTCTTTTTAGAGCATAATGGCTTCATTAGAATATGAGATAGATAGTAGATGAAAACTCTGTATCCTTCATGCACTCTTTCTCTTTCACTCAGTCACTCTGATCTCTTTTTTTCAATAGCGGTCCTGTGTAAAAGACCTAGCAGGCCACAGTGAAGTGTTCAGTTGAACCTCACATAGACAGACAAGAGGATTGGAGAAAGCAAAGTTGTGAACAATTTGAACAGTACATTTTTTAGAGTAACTGGTGCAGGATCGACTGTTTCCGAGCCGGCTTAGCTAATGTATGAAAGCAGTGGAACCAATAATACAATGGTTTTGTTTCTGTTTACGTCTCTCCACCTTCATTGATTGCAATGCCACACCCTTCTACCAGATTCACAGTTACAACTATTTCTTTCCACCAAGTGAGATCATGCCATTGGAGGCTGTGTGTTGTGTTCTCATCAGGGCCAGGCTAACCACATAGTGTCAGTCAATATGTAAACAATGGTGGAGACAGTTTGTCATTGCCTAACTGACATTTATTTATTGCTTGGCTGATGATTCATCTGAGAGATGTTATCTCACAAAGTGTTTTCAGGGCGCACTATACTTATGGTGGTTTCGACAGTTCATTCTGTGATCTTTGTCCACCACATTCACTGCCATATACTGTATATGCTAATATTGTAGCACTCACTTATTGTTTGGACTCATAAATAGGCAGCTATTTTCCAGACAACGTGACCAGACTTGGAAAAACAAGTTCTTGCCTAAACAGACAACTGTTGCTAACTACAACTACCTGTGTGTTGTCATCGGCACCCAGGTCTAAATGTTAATATGTATGGAGGCGTTTCCTTTCATTGTGCATTTTATATATATATATATATATATATATATATATATATATATATATATATATATATATATATATATACAGATTTACTGTGCGTCTTATCCTGATTTTATTTACAGATGCATATACACATAATCAATAAAAGATGTGATGGAGAGATGCATCTCTTAATCTGGGCACTCTCCAATACATAATCCATTTAACAGAAAGAAACTAAAATAATTAAAAGAAAAGAAAGGGGAGTGGGGAGGGGACCCAAAAACGAGAATTACACACAATTTCCAATCAACAGAAAAATACAAAAGGTAAAATAATATTGGGAGTTACTTGAGTGGTTTACAAAGACATTCCATAGAGATAACATTGCATGGACTACCACCGGATTCATCACTAACGCCAACTTATAAACTCTAGTTTTACACTTTCTTTTTTGAATTCATGGTCAATAAACCTCATTTCAATTAAATAATACCTAATTTGAGTAAAAAAAAAAAAAAATGCTGAAATTATGAATTATTTCGACAAATAGTTAAGATTCAGTGGATAGTCACGACTGTTAAAGTTTAGTCTGGATATGTTTTGTATCCCGTCGACCAACAAACAGTTTTCTCTGGGTCCAACATTTCAAATTGAAACGTTTTGGTCGTCTTTTTCAACACTTTTGTTGCTTCCCCCCCCCCCCGATGTTTTTGTCACTTATTTCAACGTTTTTGTTGATATTTTATTTTTTTAGTTTTTTGCGCCTTTTGAAGTTTTTGTCCCCCCACCCCCCACCCCCAGCATTTTTGTCACTTTTTTTCCCCCAACATTCTTTTATCAATTATTTTCTTCAAATGCTATGAATTGAATAAAAAAAAAAAAAATTCAATGAAAGTAGGTAACTGATCATTTATCTAACTTGTGAAGAGTGGAAATCATCCACCTTGTTTCTTTTTGAACATTTTTGTTGAAAGAAACCCAAATGTTCTGATGTAGAAACCTTTTGAAAATTGACCCCGAGGACAACAGGAGGGTTAAATTGTACAAGTGAATTGAACTCACCGTTAGTCTGTTGAACATAGGAAGTAGTGGTGTGCAAAAAAATCTATTCATATTCACATCGCGATTCAAAATTGATTCATAGAATTCCAAAAATCGATTAATATTATTTATTTATTTTTTAAATTGTATGTCTACTGCAATCACATGAAAGAAAGAAAGAAAGAAAGAAAGAAAGATACTTTATTGATCCCCAAGGGGAAATTGAAGGTCCTAGTAGCTTAAGACATCACACACAACATACACATGTGTATGTTGTGTGTGATGTCTTTCAGCTGTGTACATCATAACAGGATGTTCAAATAACAAATAAGTAAAAATCCACATGAATAATATGGACAATAAAAGATACTAAATAAACTAAATAAAAATATATATATATATATATATATATATATACACACACACACACACACACACACACACACATACACACACACACACACACGGGAGAAGTAACTACATTTACATACTGTGAATCGTTTTTTTCATCGAGAATTGTTTCTGAATTGAAAATTGATTTTGAATCCAATCGTGACATTTTCTGAATCGTGCACCCCTAATAGGAAGCTCTGTCCATGTCCAAAATAACTGAATTGCTAAAGGTAATAGATTATAAAATAGAATTTTCAATGCCTTTCTTTTCTTTTATTAATGGCAAAATGTGCTATGCATGGATGAAACTTGAGATAACGATGTATATATTTGCATAGAATTTGCAATACAATAAAATAATATGGCTAACTAATATTCCCATGGCAGTAGGGCTGGTTAGTTTAACTACTTTGTAAACAAAATAATAACATTTCAGTATTTTTAAAGAAATACTCCACTAAAAAGCGATCTTTTTAGTGTAGGGGCTATGAGGAGGCAATACCAAGACACAGAAGAAAGGTGGTTAGCTACATTGTGCAGGAACTATTTTCTCACTTATTCTGTGAGTATTTCAAAGTTCACATTCATAAAACAACACATTGTAACATAACATATATAACATAGAATCCGTCTACTGATAAATGTAAGCCAAAATAGGCTAATGGGAATCATCAGGGTGAAATATAAATATAAAAAAATTAAAAGATCCATACCAAACAGTGATGTTGGGTCAACCGCCTGCATAGACAACCAACTATAGGGGCATTTTGTTTGTTTAATATCCTGCAGTAAGTCTACTGTTTACTGGCAATGTAATAGGATTAAAGCGTGTCATCCACATTCTGCGTTGTTTCTGTCCTGTCCTGTCCTGTAATGTTTCTGCTATGGAAAATGAAATGAATTGCCATAGAATAATGATGACAAAATCAAGTGAAATATCTATCCCACTCTAACTCCAGCTAAATGAAAGTCACAGTTGCCTTTTTCCTTTTTATGCCTCTTTAGATGGTGCACCATTCGGTCAGTGGCAACTGACTGAAGTCTTTTTGGATAAAGTCACCTGGGTTACAATGAGGTTACAAGAAGCAAAAAATGTTGCTCGCTTTCATGTTCTGGGAGTGACACCTTAGATATTTCTCTCCACTTGTGCTAATGTAAATGATTGCATGGAGTTTGTCCCTGCCGATTAAGGCTGTTTGGACTGTTCTTCTTTGGAACCGTGCCAATTGAATTTTCTGCCTTCTAACACGCTTGGAGAGTGGGGAATATGGTTCTCATTGGGCCTGGGGCTTGATCTCCTTCTTGCCTCCCCCAATCCTTTCACATCACTCTGACAATTAGCAAGCTCGACCATCCCCAAATGACACACGTAATTAAAGAGTTGGCATTATAATTACAATATGTTTATTGTCTGTTTATTGGTTTTGTGCAGTGCATTACGCACTGGGAGATTTCTTTGGTGTAAATGGATGGAGGGCTGTTAATATACTTGGTGGTAAATGCGATTCCATGTGGTTAACATCTCGGTATCTCCTTTATCAGCCCTTTGACAGTTGTTCTGTTTGTCGCACGTGCAACACGATTTGGCTGACAGCAGAAACTGGCACCCCGAAAATAAAAAAAAAAAATTATTTAGTCATGGGCTTTTAACAGGCACAACAGTAAATGCATGTTAAGTAAATGATGCAATTTATTCCCTTCTCCTCATTTCCAGGCTGGCTGCCACAGCGCTTCTGCCAGCTTTAAATAAGTGGTACCCAGATGGTATTCACATGATGCCCACTTGGTTACAAAAACAGTCCTGGGGAATGAAGCCGACTGCCACAACAAGCAACGGGTCAGCCGGTGAGCCTGTTGCATGCGCAAATGGGTTAATGTTGTGTCACTTTGCTGAATTCTTTGGGAAGGTTGTATCTCAGGGGTCCTAAAAGAATTGGAAAAAGAGCCCCGGTAATGAGGAGGGCGGGTTAGAGCGATAAGGGAGAGAGATTCTCTGCAGGAGTTCGTTTTTTTTCTTCCTCTGCTTCTTGATTCCTCGAAAAAGAGCGAGGGAGGCAAGTGATGAGCTTTGCCTCTGGAGTAATATGAGTCTGTCAACAAAGTGATTTCTTTACCTTCTTATCTTAAAAAAAGGCAAAGACTCTTTCCTTTTCTTCTCTTCTCTCCATGCGTTTTGCAGCTGTGCTGGTCTCTGGGCTGGCTGTCTCCTGGAGAAGTGGTGAACTGTGTCATCTCCAGCCACTAACAACCAACAGCTGCAGCTCCAGCCACCGCTGCAGTTTGAGGTTTCTAACGCAGAGAAATAAATAAACAAAGCCCCTGGAAAAAAGGAACAACACCACAAACAACACACAGCTTATGCAAATGCTGGGGAAATGTGTTCGTGAATCGATAAGCCCTATTTGTGTATGAAGAGACTATAGGACAAGAGTGACCATTTTACACAGAGATATGCATTACTAAGTTTGCTATTTTATCTGCAGTAGCTACCCCCAAACATCTGTTTAGTTTTTTTTTTTTTTATCTTCTACAGTACATGTTAAACCCACACATTATGATGAAACACAAACTATTTGTTGTTGAGTTGTGACATGAAACGACTCTGGGGAGGGTGCTCGTTGCTGTTTACGGCAAAAAAAAAGGCACCAGATGTTCGAGGCAAAGTTTTAGTCATTGTGATGGGAGAGGGGTCAAACTGACAGTAGGTCAGGGGTTGAGCAGCATAAAAATCTGCAGCACCCACACAGTTAATTAGAGATGAGAGATTTATTGTGGAATGGTATGTCACCATGTTAAGTTCTAGTTTAGCTGCTGTTGTTTTAAAACCTGATCGTCAAATAGGAGTGTTCTGTTAAACGGTGTTTCAAACACGATACTTTCTTTTGTGAGATGTTTTTTTTTCCATGAATGAAAAATGAAATCTCAACAGCTCATCCCATTGTTTAGCTTTTTCTCCCAGTCACCTTGTAATTGTTTCTGTGTCATAAGCAGCTATTAGTATTGCTAGAAAATGGTAATGCTTTGAGAGACTCATCTCTTTGAGAGAATGGCTCTCTATCACACTCTCACATTCTTTTAAAAGGGAAAAGGAAGATGAATTTTGCCCATAAAGGCTGTATCACAAGGGCTTTTTATCCTAAATGGCTCTGGGGATTGTTATCTGTGGGAAGTGTGTCCTGCCTCTGTCGTGTTCAATCAAGTGTCCACTTAGCTGTGACTGGGAGTAATTGTTCCCAAGTGGGCCACACACTGACCTGTTAATGTCTGCGTTGACCCTCTAACCTTGTCAGCACGTCTTGGGGAGGAGTTTAAATCATGTGGATCTCCTCCATGTCTTTACGTTACCGGGTCAAGTGGGCGTCGGCCCTGAAAGACCACTCTCTTGTAATTGTCCCCAGCAGCATGGGTCAACCATGGGTGTTCCCAAAGACCGGCTCCTATTAGATGAGGTGCTGGGAATGGTGTAACTTAATGGGTCAAGCCATTGATCCGATACAGCACCAATGTCCCCCAGACAGTGCAGTCACAGTCTCTGACTGACTCTGGCTACATTGTAGATCCATCTCACTGACTTTATGGATGCCATGTCGCAGTCTTTCTTTTCCAATTTCATCTTTTGTCTCCCTTTTCACTCTCAATTTCGCTTCTTGTTGACAACTAGTGCAGTGCTCGTTGAAAACGTGCCTGTTCCCTATGCCTCCGGTATTTGTTCTCGCAGCTTCCTCGAGAACCGCTTCGCACTCGACACTGCGCTTCCTTGGCTCCTGAGCAGTACACCTGCCATGAGCTAGTCCTGTCCCCTCTAGCAATGCCAGTCATCTGCTAACTTCTCCAGTCTCTCAGGGCTCTCTTTCTTCATCAGTACCTCGAAGGTATTGTAGCGAGCGACGGAGAGCAAGCTGTACCCAGCATGCCGTTCGGCGGTGTAACAGTCGGGTCTCCTCAATACATTACACAGTGTGTACATAACGCACTACTAATAAATATGTCCCGTAGCTCTCAAGAGCTAGCACTCGACACTTCACTTCCTTGGGTCCTCAGCAATAAACCCGTCAAGTGTGAAGTCGATCAGATGAACGGTTGTCAAGAAAATCAAGTTCTTCATTGTAATTCATGGTTTGAAATGATGACGACAACACAAACAATAAATGTTTTCATATGCTGTGTTGTCAAACGTGCAGCAGGTGGCCCATACTGATTAATATAGCAAAAGAAACATAATTTGGTTCACCTGACGAGTGCTAATTTCTGACCCTTTTTTATTATTTTTTTTAACCCTTAACGTGGATGGACAGCTTCAAGTGCCTGTCTCGTTTGCCTTGAAACTTACAAATGAGTGGCAACTAACACACATGCTGCAAAGTGGATGGATGTGAAGTTTCCTCAGAAATTGACACAGTTTGTAATTTGAGTGAAAAGCGGGGATTACAACCACATGTTTCCAGAGTAAGAGCGAGTCTGGTGTTGAGCAGCTGGCATGCAAAAGGCTGCAAAGTTAGAATGCTTTGCAGTTGGAGGTAAAAAAGTTTAACTTTATGTCGGCGTCTTAGCATGTAGTGTATCTCAAAGTGTTTGGTTGTTTAGTCTTTTTTTATGGACACATTACGCCATAAAACCTAACCACTTTTTAAAATCCAGTGCTTATTAATTTGCAATAAAGACTCAAAATCAGAGCTGCCTCTTATGCACTCCCAAGCTATTTTAACATCCTTTTTGTGAGACTGCACATAAATCCTTCTCATCAAGTAGTTACTGAAGCTTGAGTAAGTTGTACGTCGGAGACACAGCAGCGTGCTCGGCTGAAGTCACTGGGTGATCTCGTTCTCAAAGTGAGGGGACCTTTTTAAAGCAAGTGCTCCTTTGGAAGGGCATGGAGATTCACAGCCATAAATCCACGGGGGGGGGGGGGGGGGGTGTGTCTGTCTGTTGGGATCAACATAGTACATTGGGGAGTAATGACAGGGATGCAACCGAATAATGAAATGGGTCTGATGTGGGGCCGAAGGCAGGCCCAGGAATGTGGACGCCGGGCTGTGGAAACAACGGCTGCACTAATAGAGTTAGTTGAATTCCACACTGTTGAATTATGAGGAGTTAGGACGTCGGGCTGGGGTTTGTTGTGTCTGGTTGGAATTATACCACTGCACACAGGAACAGAATTATAGATTTAGTTTTTGACACGTTTTCTCATAGAGCAGGCCAATTAACTGGGGGCTGAATTGCTTTGCTGTGCTGCTGTAGCCACATTAAACGGCAAAGTGGTACACACATATATCATAGGGCAACAAGCCACACATGCAGCCATGGCTCATATGACAGGGACAAAACCAGAAGCCATCTATTCTGCTGCCTCATTTGCATGATCTGAACCGTATCTGGAAGTCATTAGCATCTTTCCACTTGTTTATCTGGCTACAGATGAATGCTTTTGAGCTTAACACCAGGTTTTTGAATAAACAAAATGTTGTCTCATATGTTTTTGTAGTGGTACAAGTCATGCATCATTTATGTAAAAAAAACAAAAAACATGTAATATTATGAATATTGGTTTGACTTTTTTTACTGAGGTGGAGACCACTGTGGGGTTTATAGGAGTCTCCAGAGCAATCAGACCGGTGGTGTCATACCAACATGTAGCTTTGTAGTGTGTTACAGTAGTTTAATGACCTTTTTGTAATAACTATCTCATCATGTTAGCTTGTTGTAATTAAAATTTTGTAATGTGTCAGTAATGTATTTAAGATGCCATTGCTTATTTATACATCATTATTATTTTTTTCTTATTATTTGGGAACATTATCAGAAAAAAACAAACATACAATCTGTTTTATCACAGCTGACATAACATACAGCTATATGGAATGAATGCAGCACGTTTTTAATGTGGGTATTGCAAAAGTTCTCCCCACAAGTGAACAAAGGGCAACCATATGCATGTTTACTGTTTTTAAGGTGTGAAATAAACCACAGAAGCTGTTACAAACACGTTTGCTAGTATTTTACATTGTGTGCCTGTCAGAGCTGCTTATCTGCATATTCAGATATAAAAGATAACTTGGTATGCATGTAGGCCAGGAGATAGCAACAGGAATCAGTGTGTCATAACATATCAAATACTTGTGGCTGACAATGATCACTTTTACTTTTGCCCGTTCTTATGTCATTTCTGTACATGTGGGCTCATTGGATTAGGGTAGGGGCTTTCCCCACCTTTTCACTTCCTGTTTGTAATAGTTGTATCTTTCCCCTTCTCTCTCTCTCTCTCTCTCTCTCTCTCTCTCTCTCTCTCTCTCTCTCTTTCTCTTTCTCTTTCTCTCTGTTTGTGTCCTCTGTGAAACCCAGTGGTCCTGCCCTCAAGACTGTGAGCTGAATTCTGATTGGAGGAAATGGAGTGCCAATCTGTCCTGCACCAGTGATCAGGGTATGTGACAATCCTCCCACTAACCCATCTCTTATTTCATACAGTAATGTGTGTGCTGTTCGTCTGTGAAGTGGCTCCAAAGCACAGTTAGGTCCGACTACTACGCTTATTTGTATCAGGCCATAATAAGCTGGAAGCAGATCCCAACAGATGTATCCCTTTCATCACCTTTATTGCTCAGCTGTTTAGGCCAGTGAGCATGGATGTGAATGATGAAGAAACAAATAGTACAGAATAGGGCTGAATATATCAGGGAAAATATCTATTTACGATTTTACTGGCCAATGTTGCAATTGTTTTGTATAAATAAACTCCAGGACTCTATTTGTGGAGACTGGTTCCAGGCCTCTGAATTGCTGCCCACATACATGACTTTGCCAGTGATTTAAATAGGTGTGGGACTTTGAATGGCTGATTTCTTATAGCCTTATGAGCCAATCAGGGCTACTTCACAACTCCTTATCCTGGAGGCCCGATTCCCGAGAGCTATTAAATTAATAAGCTTAGAACAATGATATGCTATTCTTACATGTGACTAGAAGATCCTGACAGGGTCCACCGCCATTTTAATAATTGTCGATTAGTCAATGGACTAGATAGTAATCAGCACTTATTAGGCTATAACTAAAATGGAAAAATTGACTTTTTCAAATAATGTTGTAATATAAAAATGAATAATTGTCCAGAATACTTGAGGATCTTCATCTACTAAGTGCACAATGAGCTCAGATGTTTTGGTTATAAAATGAAAATGCATAGCTCAGAGTCTTTTGTGTGAATGTAGTAAAAACCCAGACATTTTTAGTGCTTAAGGCAGAGCTGTAGTTAAGTCCACCTTTGTCGAGTCCAAGACCAGGACTAGTCGAGACCGAGTCAAAACTGTGTCCAAATGAGAGACAGTTAAGACTGAGAAAGAAAGCATCAAATTAGGCCACATTATTACCTTTAAGTGTAACAATTTTACTTAAGTCACGTAAAGTTGAAGTGCAACTTTACATATTAGATGTTGAGTCTTTTTATTCTGGTGTAACAAGAACATTCTGGACTGCCGATGGAAAATGTAACAAATAACAAGCAACACAGGTTATCATAAAAACATAAAGACATGTTCACATTGTTAAACGTATTACTTGTCCTGAAGAATCCATAGTACAAAGTGCTCGCTGATATTGTGTCTGTGGCCAAAATGAAAATGTTTGAAGCCTGATGAGGCATATGACACAGCCAGGCATATACCGAGGACCACTACCAGTGCCTGTTCTCGATGGATTTGGAATTAAACCAATACCTGTTTTCTGAACAAGCACACGTCATCAATGGTTTTGTTTTGAAAGAGTAAGTTACTTTTAGGAAAAAAAAAGCAAATAGTGCTGGACTCGGTCAAGAGCCAACAAGAATATTTGGCGAGTCCAATGGCCGAGTCCGAGACAGTAGAAAAACGTCTCAAATACTACAGCCCTGGCTTAAGGGTATTATTTATCTTTGCATCTTTTCATTTAACTATTAATAAAGTATGGGAAATAAGGTTATTTTCAGGTTAAAACTGCTAGTTCATATTATTTGTATGATCTTGACATTATCACTTGACTTGAAAATCTATGATAATAATAGTAATGAAAATAGTATTCTGTTAATTGTACACGTGAAATCAATAATTTATTTGCTATTGAAGCAGATTGCCCTCTACCTGAATGTCGCATCGTCAGCTGCTTTGTGTTCATGACTCTCCTTTTGTTTTTTAATATCTTTGGCGTACTGTAGTCATTCTGTCCCTCTGTTCACCTCTGTCTGCCCTGGGAGCCCTGATTGGCTGAACACTTTCTGCACTATAGTCTGGCTGCTTGCCAGCCATGCTGCCAGTGGCTGCCGTGCCCCCTGATCAGAAGAGAATGTGACATTTGTGCAGAGGTAATGGAATCTGCGTGCAATTAAATCTCTGACTGTGAAGAGGAGTCTATCTCCTCCATGCTCCCCCCCCCCCCTGTCTCCTGCCATTGCCTGCTGCAGGGGGGGTCAGGCACAATGATGAAACCTTCCCAGCAGGCCCGTCGCCGCACTGTCTTTTCCCAATCTCCATGTCAGGTTGTGTTTTTTAACTTTGCCGCACTATCCATGCCTCTAACTGGCAATTAATTACAGAAAACGTCCATTAGGAATCTGTCTAAATATTGCGTGATAATTAATATTCAATTATAAAAGAAAATTACATTACAGGGCTGCTACTTTACCAATGCTTTAATGAATTCTGCTGCAGGTAACAGTTATTATTTTGTGGTGACTGTTGTTGGGCAGTTAAGTGTGTTTTGATAAAAAAAAAAAAAAATTGTAGGGGGAGTGGTAGAGAGCAAGACAGAGAGAGAAAAGGAAAGGAGGCAGAGGGCAGATTCATGCATGGATGAGCAGTGGGTCATACTGTATCTCTCTGCTCCTCTTTCTCTGCTGCCCTGCCACTACACTTAACGCCTCATTTGTGGGCTTTGTGGCCAATGGCTTGAGTCTGTGATCTGTTGCCATAAAAGGCAGTTTTTTTCCCTCTCTGCTGATGGGGCACTTGCCTGTGGGTTAATACCAGACCCCCTCTATAGACGGACTCATATCTAATGGATATGTGTATCCCCATCAGGGTAGTTCATAAACATAAAACTCTCAGCTGCCATTGTACTTGGTGGAGCTGGTTGGGAAGGACAGAGCCACGCCATGCAAGCATTTCCCTTGAACTTGTGTAGGAGTAGTTCCTTTCTGTGTTCCTTGTCCAAACTGGGTGGACTGAGATGCAGGATTTCCAGGTCAAGGTTTGGCTAAATCCTCCCTGTGTCGCTCACACCCTGTGTGGGTCTGTCTAAATGGCACCTACACTTCTCTTCAGATCAGACACTGGACCCAATGTTCAATATGAATTGGGAATGCATGTTCCAGTTCCTTTTAAACCGTGAACAATTTATTGTTTTCACATGCTGCTGCTGCAGAATCCAGCTTTAATGTGACTGTTTTTCTGTCACGTTCAACTCTTTTCTTCACATTCAGCTTCCCTGGTAATGCATTTTGTCATGATGAATTATTAATGTCAGCATTGGTTGAAGGGAGTGTTGTCATAGAAAATAAGAGGGTCACTCTGTTTCTTTTTTTCCCTTCACCCAAGGGTTAATTTAAACCAACATTTAAAAACAATCCTCCCTATTTTCTTTGCTGCACTATGGGTCATAATGAAAACTGCTGGGTCTCAACTTTATTCAGCAACATCCTGTTAAACAAATGCAACACTATTCCTCTCGGCTCTCTCTGTTTTCCTCTGTTGCAGATGACTTGTGCTGCGTAGTGGGATAAAGAGGAAAAGGCTTTGCTTGGGGAAGAAGGGAGAAAGAGGCTTGCTCCATTAGTGACATTTGAATGGTGAATTAGAGCAGTCTGACAGATAGATGCGGAAAATTGTTTTAATTGTATAATCATCTGTGGCTAGTCACTTATGCGGAAATGTGCTGTGATGTGCGTGACGGCCAGGGAAGAGCACATTTTGGCCTTTATGTGCTCATTTTGTCTTTGTACAGGAAATGAACAACAATCGGGGGTCTTGAGGATAAACATAAACACACCCAAACTCGCAGACCCCCCACCCCCAGGCAGGTTGTGACATGCTCAGTGAGATGCTGCTCTTTAGAGTAATGTGTCTGGCCAGTGAACCTTCTCTTCAGGCAAAGAGGAGGGCGCCTGTAACCATCTAAACAAGATGGCACAACTTAACACAAATGTAACAGCTATGCAGAATGGGGCAGAAAGCACTCGCTTAATCATTCATTTCTGATAAGATGTAAAATGCGAGACTACGGACAGATGGCACTAAATCTTTGGCTTTATATCTGTCGCTTGTTGCAACAGAAACATTCCCATGAATGACTTTGCATAAAGTACCTATCTAAACTGCCAATTTGGTTGGAAAATAATAACAGTTATCATCTCTTCCTGTTTCAGACAACGAGCTGCTATTTCAATGAAGAACTTACTGTATGTTTTGTTGTATACAGAATGTTCAACTGTGAGGCTAATTTAGCTTAGTCTTACTTCCTTCATCCTTTTTTCTCAGATCATTGTTTTTATGGTTTTGAATAGAAGTAGTCTTGCATTGCATCCTTTGCATGTAGAATGTCATCACTGTTAAAGCAGCAAACTGCTTAGAATTAAATATTGCTGCTGTTTTAACAAAGGCTTTGTGGTCGGATTAAACAGTTTAGGGCTGAGGACATCCTCATCTTAATTCCAGTTGACTAATATTTTGCTATTTATCAGTGAAATAATTTGTTTATTTAATTGGCAATTTTATGAAATATGTACCACCCCATTTGGCGTCTTGTAAATATAAATAATTGCAAATGTGTATGGCTTATGTGCAGTTTAGTGTCACAAATTATTTTCCAAAAACTGAGTGTCCCAAATGATGAGGGTCTTATTTGAGACCGGTTAGGGTTAAGGGTAGGGGTAGGGTTAGGGTAGCACAGGTGGTTTAGAAGGTTCATAATTAATTAAGGACATTGTATGGGGAATTTGGAACACTTATACCTTTGTTGAAGTCACAGTGAGTCACGGCAATGCCGATAAAGTGGTTTCAAGTGTGGTTAGTTTTTCAAAACTTCACGCAGACACCTTTCATTGTGATACAATATTAATGGCGAGCCAAAAGCAGTCGCTGTGCTGTTGACATTACACTTCCTGTGAGATGAGCAGGCACAACGGTGGTTTCTGTGCCCTGGGGACTGATTGACAGGTTGAGGTTGCAAGGCAAGGCAACGTTATTTCTACAGCACCTTTCAGCAACAAGGCAATTCAAAGTGCTTTACATGAAACATTAAAGAGCAATTAAAAACGGTCATGATGAAAATAAAAAAGGTTAAATAAAGGATATTTTGCATACACAGCGACAAAAACGGTGTCACAGCCACACACACGCGTCATGCATATGTTGAACACACAGCGGCTGCTGCAGTTTACACATTAGCGAGTGCACGGTGGAGAGAGAGAGCGAGAGAGGGAAAAAGTGGGAGGTGTGTTTGTGGATAAGTATGAAGTAGCAGTAAAGTCATAGCTGTGAACGTAGCAGTGCAGTCTGTGTACAGTTTATCTGTCGCTGTCAGTCAATAAATGCTACAACTCCTCAAGACCAAAGCCAAGTTCCTGTGTCTTGCTTGCTACCTGCTGGTTAAAGTGAAGGGATTAGCCACGGTGCGAGTGACAGTTTTAGCACAGGCTCACTAACTTAAGGTGGGCTGGCTTTAAGGTAGATCAGCTATTCTATAAGTGACAAGACTGCTCCTCCAATTTTAGCTCTAGTGATCTCTCCCTCGCTGCAACCGACAACCAATAAGTTGCATGCAAATAACTGCCAGTGACGTCCCTAATAAGCAAATGAGCGTATGACGTCATTAGCTCTAAAAACCCAGGGAAAACCCTGCTTGAAAATAAAGCCCCAATTGAATTGAGATCAAGTGTGTCTCCGTGAAGGGCGAGGGAGAAAGAGAGCTATTTTTCCGCGAAGGGATAGTCAACGAAACACAATGCGATTCGACTTGGGAGATTGGCTGCCGGTTCCTTTTGATTTAAATCGGGGTCACCACTACGTATTTTCTTGCCTTTGTTTCGGTGGTTGTGGTCTTGTTTGGTCTAGCTTCATCGTCTTACGTACACGATCTGTTCTGCCTGTACGATCCATCATGCGCATGCGCAAGATGTTCGCGCATGCGCAGATGATAATCCTGTTTTACCCATAGACAGTATATAAGAATGGACCAACAGATCCCGTTGCTCTGGACGGAGATCAGTGAAGGCCATTAGAAGCACTTTTCCGGGGATGGCTGAGTATTACTGCGCAGCCTCCAACTGAGAGAGACGACGTAAATGTGCCGTGAGCAATGTGTCTGAAAGTTGTAAGTCTTCTGGTAGCTGTGCCAAGAGAAATCTCAATCATTGCGAATATTGCAGGGACGGAGAGCGTAGGTATATGTAAGGAGATAACATAGGCATAGGCTAATTATTGCTAACTAAATGCTAGTTAACATTAGTAATTACACTGAAACAGCTAATGTGAGATGAAACTGCCTGCGTGCTTCTCCTGTACTATACGGTAATTCCTCTACTATGCGACAGTAAGTCGCGTGGTTATGTCACAATCGTTGGCCTATTTTTACAAAAACGTCTGCTACGGAGCCATAACGTGAGGTACCAGGTAATGGAGCCTTTTATACATTGTCGTGTTTCTTTAGAAATAAACAATGGACAAATGGAGTCTTTAAACGCTTCAGATGTAAAGTTATTCGCCGTCAAAGTGGTGCCAAAATGAATGGTGATGGCTTGGTAGCATCAAAATGCCATCATAGAAGGTTCGCGGTCTGAGGTGAAGCTTACCCCCTTGGTTTTACCTAGGATACGACACTGCATGATCTGTTCCACACTAGCCTCCACCGGGAAGCTAACGTTAGTTTAGCTAACAGCTAATTCGGCTAACTGCTAGCTGACAGCTTGATTCAGTCTAATATAATAACTCAAACTAAACACTGGGAAAAGAAGGCTACAGCTAAATTAAGAATTTTAAATGAGTAAAGTAGAACTGACGTAACAGCGGTTATTTTCAGGTTTTATTTTGAGGGTCTTTTAAAGTTATTACATGCTGTCTCAACTAGCGGTTAGCCAAATTAGCTGTTAGCTAAACTAACGTTAGCTTGCCTGTGGAGGCTAACGGCAGACCGCTACAACTACGACCCGAAGCGTGGAACAGATCGTGCCGTGTCGTAAATCCTCGTACAACAGCGGACGTGCAGGCAGCACGGATCATGTACCGGCAGTCGTCTTTGCGTTTAGCTGCCAGTTCTTTTCACAAACTTGGAGTTATAATTCCAGGCCACCCCTAAGAGGTCACGCCCCCCCAGTTTGGGAACCACTTAGTTAGTGAATGGTTTTTCAAGCCTGTTGGGCAAAGCTAAGCCCAGGCCAAACACTGATGTGCTGCAGTCAGCAGCTGCATGCAATTTTCAACTCAACTCATTCAAGTGTAATAAAACAATGTAAGGAGTGCTGGAGGACTGTGGGCCTGGATGCTCTCACTCTTGAAGGGACATTTGAAATAGAACATAAGACAACAGTATTCAATAAGTGGAGCTGCTACCATATAAATTCCCTTTATTGAGTAGTTGCTTCTGTTCCTGGTCTGACACATTTTGTCATACAATACCCAGGTTGGTTTGTCATCACAATAAGCAGGCCTTTGATACTTTATCATGTGATGGATATTCACACACTGAGCTGGTCTGATGAGAGTCTTGCAACGCAAAGCAATTCATGGACTGAGAGCTTGTCATGTCTCAGTTGTTGCCTAGTCATGCTCTGTTGCTCATTTGCACGTCCTGTGATAATGCCCAGGGGATTAGCAGGTAACAAGGCAGCAGCGCTCCACTGAGGATGTCGCGCGTGGCTTTGAATTTCTCGTACGGTACTACATAAACGGAGAGGGAGTACCACCAAATGGTGACTCCCCTGCTACACAGGGAGCCTCCTCCTGGATAATGTAGTAATGAAAGGTGACAGGAAGGACTCCGGGTCTGGAACGAAGCCGGGGCAGCTGGTCAGAACAGGAGAATAGGAAGCAGTGTGCACCCGGGCTAAAGTGCAGCGAGAAGCAAATTAAAGCTCATATCTGCCATCTCCCTCGCCTCCCTGCACTTTCCTGTTTGGACTTGAAGGTGATTGGGAGCCAAGGCGGTGACAGTTGACGGAAGCAACGCGGAGAAGAGAGTATTTATTTACAGTGAGATGCAGCGATGCTTGTTCAGGATGCGGTTTCACGCAGGATGTGCCTCCCCCTCCCTCACATCCCCCCCACACACCTCCTCCCAACTTTCTCATCTCCACCCTCACACTACAATCCCCAGGTTTGATCAAGAATGGGAAGTGGGTTATTGGGGAGGAGGGTTGGCCTGCTGCAGGGCCAGGCAGCCTGTATTGTGTAAGAGGCTGGGTCTGGATACAGCCAGCAGAGAGCCCACTCAGCATGCCTTCCTGCCTGGCCCAGGAGGTGGTACCAAAGTCAACACAGGTCACTGGGAAAAAGGAGTGTGAAGCATTAAGATTGCATTGTGTGACAAAGATTGTCTTTAGCAAAAGGAAGACGGTGATCTATGTTTGAAGTAGAGAAAACAAACAAAATTGAGCATATACGAAAAGTAAAAAGTGTAAAAGAGGGTGTGTTTTAAGACAGTCCAAAAGAGAGTGTGTGTACCCTGCCAGGAATTCCACCTTGTAGAGCCGGGGTTGGATGGGGGGTAAGGGTGTGTAAATCCCAGTAATTACACTGTATGCTGTGGTTGCAGTACAATTACCTTTGTCGTCACCCTACAATACAGTATTCACATTACAGTAAACTGCTCATTTTAAAGATGCAAGTGTGTGCAAAATGATTTCATACCACCCAAGAGTAGATATGCAGGAAATGTGACTTCATTAGTCAGATAGACTTGAACATGTAGTATGTTTTCACCTGGCCATCCCTGGCTTTCATCTTGTGGGATGTTGAGCATGTGTAAGCATGTGAGTGTGCTGAAAAGGTGAGCCATACAGATCTCTGCTCACTAGCTGTCATGTCGGCATTAATCCTCCTAAAGTTTCAAAGGCAGGTTTTATGACCTGCCTTACGGCCTCATCTATGTGGACAGCGGCATCTAAACGCTGGAGAACCTGCTACATAAAATGCACATCTGTTAAAGCCTAAATTGTAAAACAGCCCCCGCGTGTCCAGGCAGCTTTGAGTTAATAATACACTCAAAGTACAGCTTTTAACACTCCCTGCAGCAACAACAGCAGTGATTGTCTTATGGATACTTCTTTTTGATCAGCTCTTGTATCCATTTATGTATTTTTCAAAGTTTTTGACCTTTTCATATTAGTGTCTGTATAGTCAAAACAGACTGTAGAAAGCTGGCAGTGTCTTTGCTAGAATTTCTTTAGGTTTACTCCATCTATTTAATTTTACAGTTACATCTAAAATGCACAATAATTAAAAAGAAGCTTGAACATCTGCTTAATATCTTGTCTTTGTAATGTATCAGACTGAACTCCTGACAAGTTGCTTAGATTGATCTACTTTTGAATACATTTAATCAAGACAACCTTTAGTCCACAATAGCTTACCTTGCTTGCATAGTAAACACTTCAAGAGTTTTCTATTTTTATTTATTTTTTTAACAGTTCCATGTCCTTTACATTAAACAGTTTCATTTTGAGTGACAGAATGACGTGTGGCGCTAACAACGCAGGTGTAGCAGGCTAGTAGTATTACTAGAGATGTTCCGATACCGATACCAGTATCGGTATCGGCTCCGATACTGCCTAAAAAGCTGTTATCGGTATCGGGAAGTACTGGAGTTTATGCACCGATCCGATACCACGTAATAAAGCCCTAAAGAAAATCTACGTTAAAGTAGTTTATTTATGTTCTTTTTCCGTTATAACTGACTGTCAAACTGCAGAATAAAAGAAAGTTCTGTGGCATTCATTGTTTGTGTTTGTTCATGTTTCACAAAGAGTTTAACCTGAGCCAGACCGACAACAAAGATAGAAATAATATCCCATCCATACAGGGATAGTAGTATACTATACATATTATTATGTTAAAACATAATAAAATATATGACACACTGGTATCGGATCGGTACTCGGTATCGGCCGATACCAAGTTCAGGTATCAGAATCGGTATCGGGAAGCAAAAAATGGTATCGGGCCATCTCTAAATATTACCAAATAATGGCAAGTATTATGCTCAGTCTTGAAGTGTAACACCACAGCCCAAATACTATTAAGAGATCGGTGAGTGATGCAACTTAAGTAGCAGTTGTTATTACAGGGACACAGTTATTACACACGTTTTTTCAGTCTCCTAAAGAGGAAGTGTGGTTTCTCTCCTTAAGGTATTCAAATATTGCTCTTATTGTACTGCACACACACACACACACACACACACACACACACACACACACACACACACACACACACACACATACTGCACCTGTGGTTTAGCTGTGTGCCAGGGTGCAGACACTTAGCTTTGGACCTGACAGAAGCAACATGACGTAACATAAACAACGTAAACTAAATCTCTGGGCTGAGTTGAGGTTTGTTCAAAGGCATCTGGCAAGTAACCTGAAGGAGAACTGCTATGCAGTTCTGTCATGTTCAAAGTTTAGGGGGCCAGGCAATCAGCATTCGTTTGGAACTCCTGTGCAAGCAGTTTGATGAAATGGTCAATATGGGTTGACTATATGTTCAGTAGAACACGTCATACATGCTTCTTCTTTTAATTAAAGCTAATTTAAGAGCTTTAAAGTATTGCAACGCCTGTTGTAATAGCGTTTCCCTATTCTGGACTTTATGTACAATACTCAGATTGATTTGGATTTGATTAAAATTATTGTTCAGCCTGACATAAAATCATCAGTATAGAAGGACTGACAGCAATGGACAGCCAATGTGAATTGCATGGGCATTTAAAGCTGGTAGAAGGTTTGATTGAATCTGTAATATTTATATTAATTGGAGTAAATAAGTCGAAACTAACCCTGTTCAAAAACAAGTGAATTTAGCCAACACTGAGAAGAATCCGAATCAGAAAAGCTTTTTTGCCAAGTACGTTTTTTACACATACAAGGAATTTGTCATGGTGTTGCTGGTGCATGTCTCTAAATATAAGAAGGATAAAAAGAATATAAACAATATAAGTATAAACATATACACACAGTATGTATTAATAAAGATAACAATAGAATGTAAAATAAAGTAATGAAATAAGTGAAACAGTAAGAAGGCCAAATCGATACCCGATTGTATTGTTAAGTGTTTCTCTCAGGTCAGAGGGTGTAGCTACAACACCTGTTACTTTTAAAGGCACAGAGGGAACAATCTTAGAGAATCCTCAAGGTTTTTATTCATTTTATTTGTGTCTCGTGTTGCTTTCTGTAATTGATAATGACAACACGATAACATCTTGCATGTATCGGAAAAGATTTGTTATTTACTGTGATAGCAAAAGCTCTGGTTGAGCGTAAGCTGGGTCCTGGCTTAATTGATGTTTTGGAACATGAGCTCAATTGGATGAGTCATTAGGCCTATTACCAGAATTTCCTTAAATGCCCCAAATCAAAAAGAAGAAAAAAAAAGTGTTGTGGAATATTTCCTTCCTAGGATAACAGGAGGTTGGATTGGTAAAAGGCAAATAATATATGTGTGAGATTGATCAGTGAGTAGCGACCCCATTATCTCCTGAGATGTTAATTACACTGTGCTCAGCTTACATGTCAAAAGGCAGATAATTGAAGAAGGTAAAATATGTGCCACACTTTATTTATGCTGTCACTTGGAGCTGGTGGAAGATCGTCTCTCTTATCTGCTTTTTATTCCTCTTCTTTCTTCTCTCCTTTTTTTGTGTCCATGATGTATTTATTGTTGGGTAATATTACATTGTCAGAGTTGATCATTTTGCAGGGATATTATTCACAATCTGTGTGTGTGTGTGTGTGTGTGTGTGTGTGTGTGTGTGTGTGTGTGTGTGTGTGTGTGTGTGTGTGTGTAACAAGAATCTTCTGCCCTGTCTCTGTATTTTCTGTTGTACTCAGATGTTGTGTTTAACAAATACTTCTTCGGACCTCTTTAAGATCTCTCTGTTGCGTTTGTGTGATTCTGCTTATTTCTAGCTTGATTTTAGATTCAACGGCTTTTAAAAAAAATATTTGAAATGCAAGCCTGCAGTCACACTGATATTCTGGCTCTGTCTGAAAATGACAGGACTGCACTCTGGCTCCATATAGGCTCCAAGCTGAGAGAAGTTTCAACTCGTCAAATGTTATTGTACGTGAAGAAAATAATTGAACTGTCATTTACATTATTAAGGTGTTAAGTTAGTGTAAGAACAATCTTGCCTGGTTGTTGTAATCAATGCAGCTGCTAGATGATGACATCAATATAAAAAAAGAGAGGAATAAAAAGGATGAAAACATTTTTGGGAGAGTCTTAGTACTTTACAGAATCAGAGTGGTCATTTCACTGAAATACACAGTGATGTGAGAGGGCGCAAAAAGCACCAGAAACACTTTTAAAAGTGGTTGTTTCTGTTTTGAGTGCAGTTCCCCCACACAATTAGCTTTGTGTTGTCTGTAAACTTCCTATTGACAGGGTATAAGCCACAGGGGACACGGTGTACTTAAAATCTTGTTTGTCATTTTGCGTGCTCATAGAGATAGCGTCAAAACTGTTTCCTGTGGAGAACTGTGGTGTCTCTGTGTGCTGCAATTTACAAATGCACGTGAACACAGTCTGCAGTCTATCCCAAAAGCGAATGTGCACATAAGCGAACACACACACACACACACACACACACACACACACACACACACACACACACACACACTCCTGAGTCCTCTTCTCCTTTCTGAACCTCAAGGGAGTAGCCAGACTGTGGTCATCACACCTCGGGGCTGATGGACAGTTGCTGCACAGATGATTTAGTGCATCACCTGGTGGACACTGCTAAGAATGAGCACAGCATGATGGGAAACCACATTCACAACACTGGGATGTACTGTCTGATGACCTTATATTCTGTCCATATACTCTTCTGGTTTTGTAGTTTACTTTCACTCATTGGTACAATGTCCTCTTTCTAACAGGAAACTTCCTCCCCACCACACACACACACACACACACACACACACACACACACACACACACACACACACCTTTTATTTGCTTGACTAATATCTAACATCCATTACCATCTTTTTTTTACTTGTTTATCTGCCTTGCCAGTAGACCAGAAGACTCCATAAGGCAGACAATGAACTTTATTGGATTTAAAGTTTTTATGGTATTAAGTTTGAAGTGTTTTTCTCATTTTGCTTATTTTTTGTGTGCCTTTCTGTGCTCTCTCAGATGCCAGCGAGCAGTATTTTGCTGTGGCAGTCCAGCCTTATCTGCGCTTGAGGTCTGTACTTTAATGGGCTTTATTGATCTAAACAACATCAGGGGTTGCGGTGATGTTATTAAGGCAGAGATAACTTATATGTAATTCCACTCCAACAATATATTAGCCTTTTATTGGTCTAAATAACTTTGCCTTTTAGACAGTAATGCACCAGTAAGTCACAGCAGCTCTTCATGTCGGCAGGATCTTAATAAAGCATTTCCTCTGGACATCCTGCAGCGGAGAGAGTGAAAAACGACAGGTTAAAAGGCATGCTGGGAAGTTTCCATGCCATCACTGTAAATTATCTCTTTTGAATACATAAATAAAGATAAAAGAGTGCTGTGAATGGGAAGGTGGGGGGGATTGGTGGAAGTTTGTACAAACGTGTTCCAGCGTTTTCTCTGTTTCACACGTGGAGGTCCTGTTAGAAGGAACACTGCAGGTTCCAAACTATTAGTAATGTTGTTACCATGTGGCTATATTTATTGCTGACATAGTTAGATGTTAATCTGGGTTAATCAATTTATTAATTCCTCATTTGAATGGTTGGTTACATTAAGATACCGCTATTGGATCTGATAAGTAATATAGTATAAACAATTCAGAAACACAACAATGAATGCAAGAAAAAGGGAAGTGGAGGCATGTATCGCACAATATCTGCAGTGTGTGTTTGCATGAGCAGGTATAGTAACCACCATTAGGCATGTAAGTGGACATAATGAAAGTATTGATAGATATTAAATGTAGATTTAATACAGAAACGCATTGTTATGACTGTAATGCAAATATCAGAGATACATAATAATGACAATATAGGTCAAGCTTTAGATGTTCCTTAAAGGTTTGTTTCAATATAAAAGAAATGATGCAGCCACAGTTTGATGAATTAAAACTAGAATATATAATGATATAGGCAAATTCATTTTTGTTGTTTATTGATAGGTTTTCCTGTAGTATTGATTCAAAGTGCATTGTGTGTCTGCAAACGTCTGAATGGACAGTTGCAATATTTATTTCCTTTCAAGGGCAGCATATATCCAATATTTATATGAGATAACGAACCCATTTATCTGGAAGTGTATTTTCAAGGGGTGGGGGTAGAGCTTTATAATTTGCAGCTATTTAAAGCCTTGGTTTTGGTAATGAATTATTTTGTCATCTCGACTGTGATGAGATTCATCTTTAATAACTGTAACAATTATTTTATTAAAAAGAGAAGCCATGCATTATGGCTATCTTGCCAAGGTCTCAAGCTGGAAGGAATTCTCATTAAGAGCATTATATTATCCCGGTGTGCTTTCAGTTGGATGTCCCGCTGAAATTACATTAGGTGTCAACAATGTTTGTGTTAGAAGTAAGCAGTCATATTTACAGAGGCTAGCTTTTTCATTTGGCTGACACTGGGAGATGTATTAAAAAAGATACTAATGCTTTGTATCTGATTAAGTCACTTAGAGAGAAACTCCTCTAAAGTGTTGACTTTTAATATGAGGCAAGCACTGCTCTGTAATCACAAAGACATGAATCTTTATTCAGAGATGAGGAACTTTTGATTGCCCTTGATTCTCTTATTATTTAGTTGGCACAAGGGACTGTTCTCACCCCTCATTCCCAACATTTAGACCCTTCCCAAACTGTAAGCATCAGGTTGTTTGTCATGACTGATTTATCATCTACATCCTGTGTTTCTTCTGATGGTTAGCGTGGTGCGCAACATTGTGTTTTGTTAATGGCTTCAGGCCCAGGGTTGCTGCTAATGACATGGTTGTAATTGTTTGTCAGTGTGATAATGTGTGATTTCCTATTTCCATGTGAAGTTGGACATTTGATGAAGGAGGGATCTTGTCAGGAAGACAAAGTGCTGTCATTTGTCACCAGCTGAATGAGCTTCTCTCCAGACATCCTCTTGGTTTTCAATGGCAATATTATATTCACAGAATACGTCTTTTTGGGGGGAGGGGGCGCAATTGCTATGATTTCCACATCATTCAGTGCATTGTATAAAAGAGCACGAAACCTAGATTAAGATTTAAAAAAAACAAATGAGATGAAATGTTTCTCTCAGGTTGTGTTCTGTGCTGACATATAGGAATCTGTTAACTGTATTTCACAGAAAGACGGAAGTGAAATTGCTGTGTGTGGTAATCTTTTATTCTTAGTGTTTGCTAGGAGTCATCACTTCCTTAATCTTAACATTTTTAAACTGAGAAACTATTTCATCATCTTCAGAGGAAATAAGTTGTCCATTCATGTCACTGTATAGACAGTTAGGATTTTCTGATTTCATGTATAGGAAAGTAGCTTTTACATTTTGTCTCTCCAGTAATATCACAAACTTATGAGGCACATAATTGCAGCAAATGAAGGACAGAATTGTGGGACTGCCTTCATACTTTTCCAAAAATCTTTGATGTAGTCGCCCCCTGAACAGACTGCTTCTGTTTCTGATTAGACTGATTCCATATTGTGAGGTTGGGGGCAGATCCTTCCTAGTTAACAATCTAATGAGCTAAACAAGCCAGACAAAGGAGAGGTATAGTGAATAGGTCTCCTGAGGGAGCTACTTATTGTCACAATTGCCCCTCTGTCTTCTCTTTTCCACTCCATATCGATTCATGTCTTCATTGGTTATGCTCCGTCCTCTGTAGCACACACGGGTGGTGTAATCAGCTAAATGTAGTCTCTGCTTTCTTATTATTACCTGGGTGCTTAACACTGTTTTTTTTTTTTTTCCTTCAAGGACAAATGGTATAGGAGAAGGCAGATCCCGTGTGAAGTCCCTGAGCTCTCGCCGAGCGGCAGATCCCTTTTCAGTGCCAGCTGTTCTCTCAGATAGACCAGGCCATGCTGAAATTCTCTTAATATAATTCTGGGGGCTCAGGAGAATTGTGCAAAACAAGCGTGCCAGCCAGGAGAATGTTGAATTTTTCATCAGTGGGCCTCAACTCGCTGAGTTAGTGGGCAGCGCTCTCATTCATGAGCAGATGTTCAGCGCAGTTACACTCTGCAGTTAATGTGAACTTACTGGCCTCTCCGCCATTGGCTGCAAGGACGTTGGCAGCGACCTGGCATCTGAGAATTACTCCCAGTAAAAGGCGCAGGCCTGGAAAGCATAGCCCCGGCCTTTTTTAGCGACTTCCCAGCCCAGGAGCTGGATCCTGGACAGGGGAAGGCACTGACAGCCCATCCGTCTTCAGTCCGACAGTGATGAAACACTTGCCACTGTTTGCTTGGGGAATAGCAGTGAAATTCCTGAAGATAATTTTCACACAAGTTGTTCGTTAATTTCTAATGACTTGCTAAACGTGAACCACTTAGCAGGTGGAAAGTACTGTATGTGCATGAAATATAAGTACATGAAGGTACCAGCCCCCGCTGTTAGTATGAAAAAGTTTTACATGCAGAGGAATTATTCCAGTACCCTTGAAAGAGGAAATTCATAGGAACAAGGCACCTGTGAGGGGGTAACAGTTTGGCCCTGGTAGGTCTATAGCTGAAACCAGCTGGTGCTGTGGTCAGTCTGGTGGGCTGTATCCTCTCCCCAGCCTGGTACTTCAGACATCTGCATGCCCATGCTGCTCAGCCTGGGTTTGATGTGGCCATACAGATCTGTAATGGTTTCCTTCTAACTAAGCAAAATGCTATTTGATGTAAAGTGCCATTAACTGGTCAGAGTGTGTACGTGACATCAGGTTTAGTAGGCGGCATGCCAATCATCTTGTGTGTGTGTGTGTGAGTGTGAGAAAGTCATCACAGTAAAGTTGTGCATATGGGACTTAAAACTGTAGAAATGACAAGCTCTTGTTTCCTCTGCACGTCTCATTTTCACTTTGTAATTGGTCGTTTTCAGGTTGGCTTTACGAGAGCAAAACTAATTAGTGTTTCTAAATTCAGCAGGAAAAAAAAAGTCAGTCGGCTTGATTGTTCTGGTTTCCTCTCCTCTGTCAGGCGCTCAACAATAAAATAAGACTCTAATCATTTTCAAATTGCTCGTATTTTTAAACCCCAGAGCTGAATGTCACTCCCGGTCTCTTGGCATTTTGTTTGGCAAGATCAGGGAACAGTGGTTGCCCTCTCGCCTGTGTGCTCTCTTTGTAATTCGTGGGAAGTTTGGACTTGGAGCCGGTGGAAAAAAAAAAACACGTTATATTTGAGGTGGGGTTGTTTCTGCTTTGATTGGGAACGTCCTGCTGACAGGAGCAGCCTAGCAAGTTTACAGTAGCTGTGACATTGCTGTTACCTTTATTCAAAGTGCTCCAGCTGCAGTGAGCCCTCAGGAAGCCCAGCGCAGGCCCAGCGCAGGCCCACATGGGCGGCTGGCGGCCCACAGAGAGGAGAATGAGCCCTGTTTGGGTTGGCAGACACTCCCCTCTCGGGGAACTTTTGCTGCCTCTGCAGAAAGGCCAGTGGCGACGGCTCTGGTGTGGCGGCGGTGATTCTCGGGACAGGATGGACTTTTTCCACCTCTCCTCCCTTTCAGGAAACACATTTAGCTGTTTCTTCCCTCTGTGTCTGCAAACGGAGGGAAGGAGTTAAGGTGAAGGGCCACGGGGCAGTGGGACTGAATGACAGAGCTCCACTGTAAGAGACTGAGTGCTAATGTGTGGTGATTTGAAAAACTGCAGTTTCATACCCTGAACAAGTTATTTCAGGATACTTGACCTTCATTCATATTTAATAAACATACTTAAAGTGTGCTGTAAAACTTGCACTAGAGCTAGGTGATATGGAGAAAATGAAATATCACAAACATTTTTTTACCAATTACATCGATGGCGATATTCTAGGGTTGACTATTGGTGCTTTCACAAAATATTTACACAATGCGATTTTTGATAAATAATCATCAGCAATGTGGATATAATGACTAAGTGTGTAAAGGCAAATAATAGAACAGCTAGAACAGTCTGGTAAGTTCAGAAAATGACATCACTTTACTGTAATGCAGCCTTTAAAATTAGGAAAAAACAAAACGTGTCATATTACGATATCCAAAGTTTAAGACAATATCTAGTCTTGTATATCGATATCAATAAATGATCAATATATTGCCCAGCCCTAACTTGCACTGTTTTTATTTGTCCATCAACACTATAGGGATTCAGCCTTCAGAAACGAGTAATTAAAACGCGCTTGATCTAAGGTCGGGAAGGAGCATTGTTTAAATGCAATTAGTGCAGTATTCCAATTAATTTAGACCCAGTTACAGTTTTTGTAATGTTTCATTATTTGTTTAATCAAGGGAGTTGTCGTTTAAGATGCTAAATATATATCCACATATATTTAAGGGGGGGCACTGTGAAACCTATTTAATTCTGCTATTATGAATATTAATTTCAAAGTGACTTGTTTTGTGTTCCTCCACTATTGCTCTAATACTCTGAGAAGCGTGTGTGTGTGTGTGTGTGTGTGTGTGTGTGTGTGTATGCTCACACACATAATCAACCAAAAAGCATCTGTGGTGACTTCACTGTTAGTATTTATTATGCTTTTTGGCTTTTTCCCTTTCCTTTATTGTGTTATATATCTTTTTTGTGCATGTAATAGGTTTATAAAGTGAAAAAGCCCAAAGTCCACCCCAAAGGGACATACATACCGTCTCCAACAGAAAACACTGTTCACAAACTGCTCCAAACAGCTCTATTGTAGTCCAGCCTTTACTTCCGTGACAAACACTGTGTGTCAGTTTGCGTCACTTTGTAACACACGTTATAGAGTGGCACGCCCTCAAACTAAGCTAGTTGGAGCGGAGGCCTGAAGAGTTCAGATAGCTCGCCATGTCCAGTGCAGAATTAAAACGTTGCGTATGAAAGACTCATTTGTTAACATTTTAAATAACTTACCACTCTGAAACGTCTTGCTCCAGTTTAGGTTGCGAAGCTGGTTCCGGTTGTTCTTCCTATGTTTCGAGATCAGACTCGTGTTCGAACATGTACGGCTGAGCCAAAGCCATAGGTTACCGGCTGAAGCGGGTTTGTTTTGGATCACACTAGCTTGCTTGTCAGGGCCCGCCCTACTCTGCTTCTGACTAGCTAGCAGTCCTTACCTAGGTACTGCGCATGTGCGACTCCCAACAAAGATGGTACAGAAGTGCGATGCCTCACTCTGTAGCTAAAACGGAGAGCTCAACACACAGGGTGAAAAGAGGAGCTGCAGCAATGTGCAGTACGACAAAAATATGGTGTTTTTTGAAAATGTATCTATGTAAACCTGTACTGATATAACCTCTAAATACAATTATGAATCTGAAACTGAGCATAATATGAGGTCTTTAATAAAGGTGATTTTGGAAAAACATTTTTTGTTAGTCACCATGTTTTAAATAATTTCCACTGTTTCTCCTCATCCCTTTCTACCATGCCCACCTTCCTGCCTCCTCTCCTCTTCTTCTCTCCTCCCCTTCTACCTGCTCCTCGCCGGTCCAGCTGGGAGACTCCAGTGGTAACATCCTGTGGGGCCAGAGATCAAAGTAAGTACTTCTCATGCACGTCCGTAGACAGTTCAAGTCCGTTAACACGGAAACACTACTCCTGTATTGGCTTTTTGCATCATTACTTTAACTTTTGGACAACTTGGATTTGAATGTCTTTTCAAAGAAGCACATTATATATGGAAATTGTTATGAGTTTGAGTGCAACTAAATGATAAGGCGGGGTTTGCATAGTAACCGATTTACCTCATTTCCTGATGCAGTTACATATTTACATCCCATTTGAATGACATGAACATGGCGACAATGACGAGGCGAGTCAGTGCGAGTCCTCTCGGTGTTAAAAGTCGCCTGGGAACCTGAAAAGTAAAGAATCATGTCTGCATCCCCTGACCATCCTAGAAGTCATTACTCCTTGTGTGGTGTATAAACACGTCAAAAACAAACAATGGCCCTGGGCAGACTCCACACCGCAAAACAATCTCAGAGCCTGCATTGTACTGTAAACAGCAAACATGGCCAACCTTCACGGAGAGCAGACTTCACCTTAAACCCGGTGTTTGTTTTATAGTCCCTGTCGACCTTGGTCAGATATAGTTTACATCTCTTCAGTTCTTTCTCAGGTCGATGTAGCTCAGGTTCTGAGCTGACATTTAGGTTGAGGCTTTCAGTGGACCTTGGTAAAGGCCTATGCTGTTATTTTTATTTGAGGTTGCATTTGTTTATTATTAAAAGTGATAGTGCGTAGTTTCTGTCGCCCCCATGAGGAATTCTAAGTAATGACAACAATACTGTCCGCATGACGCGAGCCTTCGATGGTCGCGCACCACCCCCACCTCTCCTCTACCAGTTTCTAGTAGCTGAAGGAGGAAACGGTGGATTAAAGAACACATGATGGACTCTTCAGAAGAGGTAGTTTTTTATGTCCTTTTCGTCTCCAAAGTGACCGTTGCTGTTGTTCGTTCTCAGCGGTGACGTAAAACGCACAGTTCGAGTTTCTGCCCGCGGATGTCGCCGGACGACACCATTTTGTAAACGCAGCCATACTGAGAAATACAGAGAGAGTTTGTCTTTAAAAGCCATGCTGATACATTTACATTTAAATGAGACATTTCTCAGGACAGCTTTTCAAAATAAAAAATTATTTAAAAAAAACCCCAACTAAATCCATCTGCCCTCTTGACACTGAAAAGATATTCAGGGAAACTCCAATGTTGTTCTAAATACTGCTTTACTGGGACGTAGATTTCCCGTACAGGGACCCTATGTATCAAGTAATGAATATGCATATTCTTGTTTCATAGACTCTTCTGCCTCTGTGAGCTCTTTCACACTGAGCCAGGGGTGACTGTAGGGCGATATGTGAACCCGTATTTTTAATAAAGCCCAGCTGCTGAATGATCAAATAGGGTCTCTAATTAAGGCCTGAGTGTACACCCATGTAAAATTCTCTCTGGAATGCTAACAACCTGTGATATTTCCAGAGGAATTTGCTGTGCAGGTCTCAGAGAAGGGAGGAGGAGTTGAGTGTTTGGGGTTCGGCAGGAGGAGGGGCAGCGTTCATGTGGCAAGCCAACATGTTGTTCACATCCGTGTCAGATTGAGGCTAATGAAGGCCAGGCTGATCCTTGGATGCAAGCCTTAAGTAAATGATCCCTCTTTGAATATATTAGAGCCCCCATAGCAGCGTCGTGCCTCCCTGCCGTGCCAGCACTGCTACGTGTTGTCTTGTGGTCTGACGAGGCCGGTCAGAACGGCAGTCACGGTGTTCAATCATGTTGTATACCATCCAGCCCCATTTCAGCAGTATTGTTACATTGACTTGGTGGTGAGGAACTACACACACACACACACACGCACACACACACACACACACACACACACACACACACACACTGATCGTTTCCAGGTTAGCGCTTTTGAAAAACAGTTTGATAGTAAATGGAAAGTATGAGTGTTGTGTTATTTGACAATGTAAATGAGCCATCTCAAATTTTTTCCCCACCCTCTTAAGAGGGACTGCATTTACATAACAGGCTGGGGTTTGGTACTCATGCAAATTGTTCATGTAGACAATGCTTAGTTTTCCCGTTTTGCTGTTATTTTTCAGTTTTATAGAGAAAGAAAAGAAAGAAATAAGTATGTTTATCAAAACTATTTAGCCATAATAAAAATAAAATAGATAACCAAAATAGTATAATAGAAAAATAGAGGGGGGGGGGAAATCCCAGACAGAACTTTTCACTGCAATTTATGGCCACACTGGCACTTTGCATGTAAATGAATCCTAAACGTGTAATTACAAGGCACTTTTGAATATTGATTGGAAAGACAAGGACATAGAAATGAAGCACTTGTGAATGCGCCCGTCCTAAGCTACTGTAACATCCCATTAATAAATACCTTTCTGGCGCTTTAGTGCTGGGCTTGCCTCACACTGAGTGAAACAATGTCGTTTGATTTTCGCTGATATAGCACGTGTACTTCATAGATGGATGGATGGATGGATGGGATGGATCCAATTAGCCATGGTCATTGCTCATGTATTTAAGCTGACAGTGGGAGTCTGGCATAGAATATCCTTGATTTTGGTAGTTCTGTGAAATGCTCCTGCCAGGTACTTTAAAAGCCTATAAAGAGCACGTTGTTCGGAATGCACCTTTTGATGGAGATTTGATTTACAGCTGTAGCAAACTTTCTCAATTAGACATGGGAGGGAGATACTTGATTTTCAGTAGGCAGTGTACAATGATGGGGAATACTTAAAGGATAATAAAGTGACCAAGATCCATACCTTTTTCTTTTTCCCTATTATACACAATCAACACACAAATTGTTTCTGACTTTTACTTAAGATGTCATACAGGGTTTATTAGCACATAATGCATGTTTTACTACAGAATACTCACATTCTATAGCCTGCACACTGCACATTTGCAGCAGGATTGATTGATTGTGACACTAGCTGCACAGGTGCGCGTAGTGTCTCAGAAGGCCTCTTGACCTTCCACATGATGTGTACCATGCTGGCTTGTTTGTGAGCGCGAGCCCCTGTTTGTAAACACGGGACAGAAGGATGAGGAGCACATTTGCCCCCGCTCGCGCTCAGCTCGCAGACAGGCACAACGCAACGTGACAAGCAACAGATGTGTCACACAGGCTGAAATCAAAACAGCCGTCCAGCATGGAGTTGTGCACACCATCAGACATGGTTGCTGTGATGAGGCGGGGAGGCAGCGAGCGCTGCTGGCAGATGAGACAAGGCAGCGCCTCTGCTGCTCCCAGCTTCCTGTCTGGGAGAGGACAGGCCTGTTTGTATGCTGCTTTGACACTCCTAGTCACTTTGTCATCTGGGTGCTTGCTGCTGCTCTGATCACATGTACACGCTGCATTCAAAGAGCGTCATATCAGCCATGTGACAGGTAGGCTCCCAATGAGACAACAGCCAAAGGGGGATGTCCTTTTCGATACACTGTGTGAGTACAAATGCACAGTGCGCTAAGACAAAATAACATCACGTGACATCATTCTGAATGCTCTTTATGTTTTCTCTTTTTTCCAGTTTGGAAAGAAGTTTGTAACACTGTGTCGAGGCCTGCGCAGAAAGGCGGGGACCAAAGTCGCACTCGACCCATCCATAATGTCCACTTCATGCAAACTGATTGTTGTGTTTGACAGCGGCAGTAAAAGTGCAGCAGGCGTTCGCTTAACACAGGGAACATGTTAATGACATTCTCTGTAGCTTAATCTGCCTATTGCCGCTGCCCCGTAAGCAAATAGTGTGGCCACATGTTGAGCTTTGAGGGGGGAGAAATTGGAATCCATCATCAGAACAAGTGAATGAATGAAGGTGCAGCAACAGCTGCTTGACTGATCACGTACTACAGACTGTCACCCCACATCTGTTTACCGCTCCGACAGCCACATAAGTGTTTATATCCACGGCTGTAATTGAGCTATTTTCCCGAGGGCAGCTGTGACCCACATTAAGTTATATCCCAACTTTCCATTAAAGCGTGGGGGGAAGTTTTACTGATAGTAATCACGCCCAGCAACACTGTTATGTAAATATGGCTTATCAGCTTTGCCATTTTGGTTAAGTGACATGTACGTGGGCGATTCACATACTGTGGCTCTGACACTGGCCACGTACAGTAGCTATTTATCAGCATCGGTAACTTGCATTGTTAGTATGTAGAAAGCAAGAACATAATGAAAATGATGGAGTGTCATACCCATATTGTGGAGAAAAGATGCAAATAGGCTCACAAACTCTTGAACTTGCAATGTGGGCAAACTTAACTGTCTGCATGTACAGTATATGGAAATTGCACTGGGAATATCTAGATCTGAAACACACCATTTCAATATTCAAATGTTAACAGCAAACAATATAGTGCATTATGGCTTTTAGTATTTGCGTACAACTCTGTTTGCTGCTGTGAGCTGGGGGTTGAACAAGAAAGAGAGAGGGAGAGAGAACACACTGGACACTGAGTGGAGGATATGGAGCACACAAAGCATTTGTCTGCCAGTCATAGGAAAATAACATCTAATAACTGTACCAACTTTTTGTTAGTTCTTAATAAAAAACAACAACAACTACCGCGTTGTTATTATTGTACATAATACATCAAAACTAGCTTTATTTACATACATTACTATAACCGACTACCTTTCTAGTAATGAAAAAGGAGAGAGAGCAGGAGTGGGAGATATTAACTTTATTTAGTTTATCTTTATTTCATTGCAGTTAAGGGGGGGGGGGCAGAAGAGAATAAAACCAATGAGGTAGCCGACTTGCAGAGATCATGGGCTACCTGAATCTTTGCTAATTTGTAGACACATTTATTAAGCAAAGTACACCCAAACTACCAGTGTTTTTGACAACACAGTCATTGCCAACCCCAATTTTCTTTAACTTAAGGAAAGAGTTTCAGATGTTAACAGGTGTTTTCACATTTTGTGTTTATTTTTTTATTTATAAAGTTAAGGTTATGCAAGGTGCTCAGAATGTGGTCACTTTTGAAAAGGTATTGCACCTTGGGTTGAGATTTGGTGTCGCAGAGCTTCCAAAAATGTAGACAGTGCTGAGTAACAACAAACTTTTTTTCATTGCATTCAACCAATCACAGTGAAGGATAAACTACATCCCGACCATGTGATATTAGAGACAAATCAGCATCTGTAGCACACTAAGCTGTGGGGTCAGATACAATGGAGCAGTCCTTTTACTATAGAAACGACGAGGTGCTCCAGCATTTAAAAAAATATATATTTCTCCTCCCAGGAAGCGCTCCAAGCAGAGCTTTTTCCATACAAAAAGCTCAATATGCAAACAGCCTATGTGCAACGTATTTAAATTGGATCCTTAGACTTTGGAGAAACAAAACCATAAGGGAAACAGTGATCAGAAAACCTTGTGCAGCTGGTTTTTGGTGTCTGGTAGGTCTTTTAATGGTAGGACCTCTCCAGAAATGATGCAATTTTATTAGGCAACATAGCCAAACAGACAAAGAAATTAGCCACCATCAGGAACGTGATGTGTTGGAATGCAATGCAAAAACACTAAAATCATTAACAATAGATGTCACACATGATCTTTTCAGATATTTTTGTACTTTACTTGTAGAAACGTACATTACACTAAATAACCAGGTCTTATGTATCACTCTCTGTCTCGCCTCACTCTTCTTCATCACCTTGGCAGTGATTTTGTGGGCACTGAGCAGACCGTCACCGAGGGATGGTGAGAGGAAGAGAAACACTCTGTGACCGAGTTAAACATATTAAAGGATTGCAAGTCCAAGCAGGGACATCTGTAGCCACCATCGACACACACTGTAATTAATCTGCAAGTTTTAATTCTATATGCTATGCAATAACAGCCCCCAGTTATGAATAATTTAAGGAACATGGGAGGCTGCTACTTGACGTCTTTTCAC